>NC_081409.1:33342905-34577905 GCF_030272615.1 Cryptomeria japonica | reverse complement strand
AGGTCGTACCAGGACTGTGAGGAGTGGGAGGATGATGCAGTGGAGCTGTCATATGTGTTCAGGAGCAGGTATCTGATTGGGAGGACATCGTATATCATTGAGCAACGATTGATTGATAGGGTATGTAGGCAGTTCGACAGGATACAGCGGATGCCACGAGGGTTAGGGATGTATGCACAGACAGTGAGGGATCAGGTGCATTTGGGGTCGTTATTATCTTATGATCAGGCAGTGACACAACTGCAGGAGATGGTTCCCATGTCTTGGGACATATGGGAATATGTAGAGGATGTAGGGATGGATGTAGAGTACTTTGCATATTGGACAGAGCATCTATTTCCACGACTGACGGATCCAAGGGAGCCGATAGATGGAGATGGTGGAGGTGATGGAGATGATAGTGGAGATGGTGGAGGTAGAGGTCGACGACGGAGGTGGGGCATAGTGGTAGAGAAGAGAGTGGCTCTGAGGAGAGAGGGCAGAGAGGATAGACAGGCTCAGCAGGCTCACATAGTGAGGGGCAGAGGTGGATTGTTATTACAGATGCTAGCAGCACAGGTTCCCAGATAGGTACAGGTTCCCAAATAGGTACAGGGACAAGAGCAGCCATAGGAGTAGCCACAGGGACAGAGTGAGGGGAGAGAGGAGGATGAGATGCTATCCTTGAGGGAGATCTGCTAGGGATAGGAAGATGAGATCCAGGACCTAGAGAGGGATATAGCTAGACTCAGGAGACAACTGAGGGACACTGAGTGGGAGAGGGATCAGGCTATTCAGCACTATACGGAGGCTGAGACAACACTGAGGGCAGAGAGGTAGACAATAGAGGATACAGGGGCTAGATACGCCTATGTTATGTGGGCAGGGGAGGAGATAGCCTATTAGAGAGACTTGTATTATGGAGTGGTACCACTAAATCAGCGGGCTAGGAGCTTCTAAAGACCATTGCGAATTGCGACGATCTCTAGGAGGAGAGACAGGAGACAAGCGTCTAGCGGTGGGGTCATGGATCCTCCACCACCACCAGATAGAGGGGGCAAGAGAGATGATTCTAGGGCGGGTCCTTCCAGGGCTCAAACTCCATCGAGGCCAATCGGCTCCGAGGGAGGGAGTTCATCATAGCCTTAGAGGGCTCCCTATGTATCAGTTTTATACCATTTTGTATGATGACACCTTTGGGTGATTGTAGCCATATGATTTTGACATCATTGTATCATGACACTTATGATTTTGATATATATATATGAGATGAGTCTTCATTGCGACAACTATATGCATGTGTACCTATGTGATTTTTCTATGTTTTAATGCATGATTTCTATGTGATGCTTATGATATGAATGCAAATATGTACATGATGCAATGCAATATTTTTGTTCTTTTATGCTTTATATGTTTATGCAAATGCAAATGTGAATGTATGAAATGCAGATGAATATGATAATGCAAATAACTATTTACATGATGAAAATGTAAAATGTGCTAACATGTGTTGTGTGTAGGATGTGATGCAATTGTGATATCTATATGTATGTATGAAATGCTTATTTGTGGTAATGCAGGTGCAATCTACATGAAATGCAAATATTTGTTTTTGGTGTGTCATTATACTCAGTCATGTGATAGAAGGCTACACGGACTCAAGAAAGGCGATGGAGGTCAATCAAGAAAGGGGGATGGAAGATAGAAGATATGGAAGTGAAAGAGCTTCTTGTGCTTTATCATCATTGAGCTTTATTATGGCAAAGAGGTTATGACAATTGAGGTATATGTTCGACCCAGAAAGTCAGTGTACCTGTTTGCATGGAGATCATACAGTTGCAAATAAGGAATGCCCCAGTTCATACTAGACTCACAATGTCCTCATATCCTTGGACATGTCATAGCATTACTAAGAGACAATCCACATATAGCAAAGAAAAATAGGTGATGATACCCCATCCTTGCCTTTCTAGTCAAAGACATCCTGCAGATAAAATCTCTAGTCAAAGACATCTTGGAAAAGCTAAAAGACATGTCACCAAAAAGATAAAATTGAAAAGAAAACCAAGACTCGATACCAACATCCATTGTAGTCCTCGAGTTTAGTGTCTCTTTTTACTTATATAAGTCTTATTTGATTGTGGTCACAATGTTTACTTTCACAAAAGGATAGATAGCACTGAACCATAATGTTGTTTGAGTCTGTTGAAAGATTTGATTTGTTGAAGCCCCTTGTTGTTGTTGTGTCTCATCTGAAACTAACTAAATCCATGAAATTGATACTTTATTGTGGAGAAAACAAAACTTTTTTGCGGATTGTCGATGAAAATTTTGCTTTATTGTGGATTGTGCGTGGATATACTAAAGAAAACTAGAAGAAACTGTACTCCTCAAAACGTGTGATGCTCTTAGTTCCACACCCATCACTAGACATAGGATTTGCCTTAGCCACATGTAGGAGCTGATTTATTATGAATGGAAAGGTCGTGAGTGTGTGCAAAGTGAAAGGATGGAATTGAATCCTGAAGGAGGGAGGAGCAATGTCTCTACACATGGCGTCGGTGACCCAGTTTTCACCATGTTACTTGCCCAGTGCGCCACCAAAGTGGTTTTCACCATTGGACGAAATGCTTTTTTCTTTACTTTCTTGATTTTTCAAATTTTTTATGTCACAAGGTGCCTGTTTGCCAAGTTTCACCAAGTAACGATTTTTTTTATTTTATGATTTTTTTGTATTTTTGTATTTTTTTTTATTTTTTATTTTTGTATTTTTTAATTTTTAATTAGGATATTCTGAAGAGCTATGTGTAAAACCTATGAAGGTGCATGTTGTTGATAGGATCCTCCAAAGGTTCACCCTCTGGGGTTGAGAGTTGATATGCACTGGATCCATAAGTTGATGTAATGATGTAAGGACCAAGCCAATTTGGTTCGAACTTGCCCTTCTTCTCTCTGTCTTGCTGATTTTTGGGGTTTTCTTTGAGAACTAAGTCACCTATCTCAAATGTGCAAGGCTTCACCTTGTGATTGTAACTGTGACTCATTCGTTGTCGATAAGCCTTGAGATGATTAATAGCAATTTGTCTTCGTTCATCCAATAGTTCTAGTTCTTGTAAGCGAGAGACCTTGTAGTCTTCATCATTGATAATGTTGTGCAAAGAGACTCATAAAGATGGTAACTCGAACTCAATACGCAAGATAGCTTCAACGCCATAGACAAGTGAATAAGGTGTGGCTCCTGTAGGTGCGCAAACACTTGTGCGATAAGCCCAAAGTGTGGGATTAAGTTGGATATGCCAATTTTGGTCAGCGTCATGGACTGTGTTTTTGAGGATTTTAAGAATAGTTTTATTAGACGCCTCAACTTGACCATTACCTTGGGGGTACTAAGGAGTGGAGAAACGATGAGTAATATGGAAGTGATCACAAAGTTCATGAACATCTTGGTTTTTGAAGGGATGTTTGTTATCAATGATGATGGAAAGAGGAATACCGTATCAGCAAATGATATGGTTGAGAATGAATGTAGCAATCTGTTTTCTAGTGAATTGTGTAAGAGGCACAACTTCAATCCATTTGGTGAAATACTCTGTGGCAGTGATAATGAATTTGTGGCCATTGGAAGAAGGAGGGTGAATCTTTCCTATGAGATCGAGTCCCCACTGACAAAAGGGCTAAGGAGTCGCAATCGGTTGAAGTTCTTGTGTTGGTGCATGAATAAGGTCTCCATAAATTTGACATTGCTTACATTTCTTGATAAATTGATATGAATCTTTTTCCATGTTGGGCCAGTAGTATCTAGTCCTGATGAGTTTCTTGGCTAAGGTAGGACCACTAGAATGTGGACCGCATATTCCTTCATGAACTTCGAGTAACGCAATCTGAGCTTCATCCCTTTCTAAACATCTAAGGATAATGTCATCTAGTCCTCGACGGTATAGGATATCGGTTAAAATGACATATCAGGAAGATTGGCGAATGAAAGTGCGACGTTGGTTGTTGGATAAGTCAGGAGGAAGGGTGTTGTTATGGAGGTATGTGAAAATGGAACCGTATAACTGGTAATTAGGACCAACGACACATATCATCTCAGTAGGAGTGATCTCATACGAGGGAACCAAAAGGTTATGCACCAAGAACTCATAGCGGGTTTCATTCTGTGGTAGATCAATCAGTGAAGCAATGGTAGCCATGGCATCTACGGCTTGATTTTGCTCAAAGGTTAACTTCGTGAAGTGTTGCTTGAAGTCATCTACCATTTTCTTGTAAGGCATTAATTTTTCATCATTTGTTTGGTAGTCATCAGTTGCTTGATGAATTACCAGTTGAGAGTCCCAAAAACATGAAGTTCTTGGATCTTCCACTGAACTACAACCTATAGTCCAGTTGTTAATGCCTCATATTCTGCTATGTTATTAGTGCAGGGAAATGACAATCGATATGATTTTGGAATGGAATCCCCTTGAGGTGTGATAAAGAGGATACTAGCTCCTACACCATGCTGCGTGTATGAGTCGTCAAAGTATAGTTGCCAAGGCTTTGTGTGTGATATCGTCAAGATGGACTCATCTGGAAATTCTGAAATTAGAGGAGCATCATCTATCATGGGTGCATCTGCTAATTCATTTGTAATAGCTTGTCCTTTTATTGCTTTTTTATGTTCACATATTCAATATCGAATTCACTCAAGAGCATCACCTATTTGGCTAGTTTGCTAGTAAGCGTCGCCTTATTGAGAAGGTATTTTAATGGATCGATCCTTGCGACCAGCTTAGTTTTATGAGTTAGCATGTAATGTCATAATTTATGCGAAGCAAAAACCACAATGAGACATGCATGCTCAACTGGTGTGTAGTGTAGCTCATAACCAACCAAAGTACGATTGATGTAATAGACTACCTTTTCTTTGCCCTCAGCCTCTTATTGTGCTAAGAGTGCCCCCAGTGTTGTTGATGTAGCTGATATGTAAAGTAACAAGGGTTGTTCTAGGACTCGTGGCATCAAGACTGGTGGATTCAGAAGATAATCTTTGAGTATCTAAAAAGCCTGTTGACAGTTATCATCCCATTTGAATTTGATGTTTTTGTGTAGCAAATGTTGAAAAGGATGACATTTATCTACAAGTTGTGCTATGAACCATTGTATGGACTAGAGTCTTCCTTGTAAAGATCAAAGTTGACTGATATTTCTTGGTGGTGGCATTTCCAGGATCACTTTGACTTTTGTTGGATCGGCTTCGATTCCTTTTTTTGAAACAATGAATCCTAGGAGCTTCCTAGAGGTTACTCCAAAGACACATTTCTTGGGGTTTAGTCTTGCTTTGTATTTTTCCAACTGATCAAAAATGACTGAAAGGATGTCCAAATGTGTATCTTTGTCTATTGATTTCTCCAAGAGGTCATCAACATAATCTTCTACAGTTACGTGCATGAGATCATGAAAGATAGTAGTCATCGCTCGTTGGTATGTAGCGCCTGCATTCTTTAGCTCAAAGGGCATGACATTCCACCAAAAAGTTCCCCAGGGACAAGTAAATGCTATTTTGTGCTGATCCTCAGACGCAAATTTGATTTGATTGTAGCCAGATAATTCGTCCATCAAAGATAACATTGCATGACCTGCTGTGAGATCTACGACCAGGTCGATGTTTGGTAATGGAAAGTCATCCTTAAGAAAAGCTTTGTTAATGTCTCTGAAATCTGTGCATATTTTGATGTTGCGATCTGACTTACTGACTGGTACCAAGTTGGAGATCCATTCAGGATAATCAATTGGGCGTATGAATCTGACATCCAATAATTTTTCAAGCTTCGCCTTGACTAATAATGCCACTTGTGGATGCATATTTCTTAACTTATGTTTTACTGGTTTTGCCCTCGGTTTGACTGTCAAATGATGCATTACTAAATCCAGATCCAGTCCAGGCATATCAGCATACGACCATGCAAAATTGATTTGTCGCTATGTGAAGAAACTTATGAACTTTGATCTTTCTCCCTCTGTCAAAGATTGTGTCAGGAATATGTTATGTGGAATCTCTTATGTACCAATGTTTGTTTTGATGGTCTCCTCTACTAACATAGATGATTTTTCTTCATATGATGCTGGGAGAATGTCAAGTCTTCCATCTTCGGGAACCACAGAGAGGTTTTCACCCTTAGATACATCCTTTCTTTTTACTTTTTTGGGGTCAGACAGTGCCACAATGTGGTTTTCACCATAAAACCCTTGATTTGTTTTTATTTTTACATTTTTGCGACTGGAAGGCCCAACACCCTCACCAAAATATGCCACGTTGTTGAGTTCTATAGTGTATCCCGCCTTATGGTCCCCAAGCAGAAGATCATCTCGTATGCCTAGATAGTCGATAAAGGCTTCATCGTTTTGGAATGTGTCGAACTGTACAGGTCCTTCATGGTCCCAATCAATAAGTTGGTGGTGAACAAGGGGAAGGCCTTCAATGTTTTCAAAGTCAGTGGGTGTTAGGGTGCAAATACAGTTATATTCAGGTATGTCAAGGTAGTTGTTGAGATCATCGTTGGCACTCTCCTCATCTGTCTCGATTGTGAACGAGTCCAAATTGTCAATACTAAAAGCGCATTCTGAAACAGGTGTTCTCATTCTTCGTGATTTCGACCTAGAACCTAGAGACAAAGACTGTGTGGGATCCTCAGGGGTTGTTTCTTGACCAATTTTGAATTTTCTATGGAATTCCTCTTCTTCTTGTTGGCATATGTGTAGAGCATGATGACATGATGATATTGTATGTTGTCATTGATGTGAATATGCTGAAGTATGAATTGGTATATTGTAGTAAGCAAACTAGCAAGAGAACTGGTATGATATTGTGAACCGGTATATGTGAGAATCGGTATGATGATGTAAATCGATATATGTGAAAAAGTGAAGTGGTATGTTTGTTCAAGGTGAACCAGTGTGTTAGAATGAGAACCGATAAATGGAAGTTTTGTATCGGGGTTTCATTTGGCATGACTACCGGTTGGTAGTCTCAGCTTCAGGGTTTCAGGTTGATGCATTCCAAGCTTGTGTGATTCAACCGATGACATCTTGTGATGAGTTAGCATTGTAATGAAGACCAGATAAGTGTTGCCACGTCAGCCTTGTGCGAGTGAAGGATTTCCTTGAGGATCTTGCATGGAGATTGATCCTATCTACCTCGGGAATGTGCAAAGTCTCTGTAAACAGTGGAGAGCGCGTGATGGGTTATGAACTTCCTGAAGTGGCAAAGAATGAACATTGGAGAACATCTTGAGATTTGTTCAAGACTGTTGTATTCGATGTAATGTGATTAACGGTCAGGATTAAACCGACTGAATTGTTAAACCTAAATGTTTAGGGTTTGGGGTTTATGCTACCGACCTCTCTGTTTCCTATAAGGTCGATGATGTTTTTCATTTTGAAGTTGTTGGCAAATGCTATGTGTGTATCCAAGTGAAGAGATACTTGATTCTTGCTAGATCGGAGAAGTGTGTTGATACCTACAAAGTGTGATTACAGAAGAGAAGGAGCTAAAGTGGATTTGCCTTGGCATTGAATGTTGTTATCAGATCAGTGTATTACCTGTTGACTTCTAACCATTTCAGTAGTTGGAAAATCCCTTAACCAGGTAGCTTTAACAGGATTTTGTGTAAATCCTTTAATAGGGTGACTCAACTCAATGAGTTCTTCAAATCCTCTTGCTAGGTAACCTTTAACAGGGTTCTAACCTTTAACTGGGTATTTAGCCATCGCTTAACCGGGTGATCCCTAGCAGGATCGGTTCCTAGCAAAACCTATTGTAAGTCTTTAACCGGACTAGGCTCCTAATAGAGCGGACTTCAAAAGAGTTAAAAGAACAGCTTGTGGGTATTCATCCCCACTGTGGTTTTTCCCAATTGGGTTTCCACGTGAAAAATCAGCGTGTCATGTGTGATGCTTTTCATGTAATGCTTTAATATTTTTTGTTAAGTGGTAAAGCATGTTTAACCGGCGGTCATTATATTTCTGATGATATGTTATCTGTTTATGCATAAGGGTAAAGTGGAAATGAGATATTAGATTGTGTAGAGATCTAAGTGTTTACCGGTTTATGCTATTCATACTCTCACTGTGTGTAACCGGTAGTGCTCGGATTTAGACCGGTGTTTAGGTTTACCAGTTAAGCACAGTCTTTGCAGTCAAACTGGTTGAGGGAGAGTTTTTGTCTGTATTGATTCAGCCCCCCCCCCCTCTCAGTACTGGTTTGGTACTTACAGTTCATCATTATTCATCACTTTTGTGGGTTCACCTAGTTCTTTGAATGTCTCGGTGAGTTCATAGTCACTGGAGGATTTGTCTGAACCCCATTCCCATTCATTAGAGTTGGTGGAATAGCGGTTCTCTTGCTGATTATTGGACATCATGATTTGTAATGCTTCTTCTGATTTGTGAGTGTTTACCTTGGAAGAGATGAAAACAAGCCCTTTCGAGCACTAATTTTTAAATGTTAATTATGGTTGCAAAGGTTGAGTGATACCTTATTTTCTTAAGCCAAGAGGACTTTTGCCATCATACCCAAACTTTTGTAGGATCTTGAATCCTTTGCCATATTTTTCACATGGTATGCTGATGTGATCTTGTGTGCCATCTTTAGGGTCTTTGTAAAGCATTTTTTATAAGTGTTCTTCTTCCATTTCACCCCACTTTTGGAAAATAGTAGGTTCCCATTTTAGTGTAATGATAGATACCCGTTTAGAAGGATGTGGTCATCCATATTCTTTTGGTGAACTCATAACTTATCATAAGCACATAGTTTGATTCAAAGTGTATTCACCCATGCCTTTGTCAAGATATTTCCCTTTAAGCTCACCTTGCTTTGATGTTGAAGGTTTTAATGATTCAGGGTCAATATATGCAAAAGATGGGATAGGTTCTCTATTAATTGGAATTATTGTCTTGGCTTTTGGTCTCAAGTTATTGCAGTATATAAATGGATTAGGATCACCATTAACTGTTACTACAACTCCATTGTGAGGAAACTTAATGCACTGATGGTATGTGGATGGGACTGCTCTCATCTCATGAGTCCATGGACACCCTAGCAATATGTTGTATGTGAGATCTTGGTCTAGGACTTGACAAACCACATCCTTCATAACTGGCCCAATTCTGAGAGGTAAGGTGACTGTGCCTTTGGATGAACGCTCTTCATCATCATATGCCTTGATGATAATTTTGTTTGTAGCATTCATAACTTTATTTAAATATCCTAATTGTATTATTGTGTTTAAAGTACATATATTGAGACCGGCTCCTCCATCTATCATGACTCATTTTATTCGATGTTTGTGTAGGAAGGCTTCAATGTGTAAAGGTGCATTATGTGGTTGTCTCACGGAGGCATCGTCAGCTTTTGTGAATGTAAGGGAGTGTGGAATGGAAAGGTATCCCACCATGGCTTGAAACTGGTCCACGTTCAAATCTGTGGGGACAGAAGTGTCTCTCAAAATTTTGTCAAGAATGGCCTTATGTGCAAGGGATATGCATAAGAGCTCAAGGATGGAGATAAGCATGAGTGTCTTCCCTAACTAATCTACCAGATCGTACTCAGGTTTGGCTGATGAGGAAGTGGTGTTTTTAGCTGGAGCACCTTGCAAAGTGAATTTACCTCAACGAGTTGTAACATTACATTTAGAGGTAGGTTCAATAGAAGATCCAATTCCTTTTAGGACAATTTTAGGTCTTTGGGCAAAATTTTCAAGCGTTTTGTCCTTTATGATAATGGAAGAGACATAATTATCCATTTAAATGTGATTGACAGTTGAATCATAGTTATAGGATGCTCTGGTATAGTTGGTCTGGTCATCTGTGGCTTTAGCTTTTCCCTTGTCATGTTTTGGGAATGGTTCCTTAAACATCACATGTTCTTGATTGGATGAATGCCCTTCAATCTCAATGTTACCTCTATCAATAAGATCTTTTATGATGTTCTTTAGCCGATGACAATTTCCTATTTTATGTCCTTTGCTCTTGTGAAATTCACATTACTCATCATCATTCCACCAATTTGGTTTGACCTTTGGTTCATATGGAGGATTATCTGGAATTGTTATTATCTTGTTTGCCACTAGCTTCTTGAAAGCTGATTCAAATGGTTCTCCCAATGGAGTGCATTTCCTTCATGGTTTGGAATTTGTTTGAGTATTCACTTGGTTGTTTGTAGAACTTGATCCAGAAAAAATAATTTTGGGTCATACTGTATTAGCATCAACAACACCATCATTTACTGTGTTCTTGTTCTTGTTCCAAAATCTTGGCTTGTCTTTTCCTTTAAAGTCCTCTTTGTTTTCTTTGTATATTTTAATTACTCCTTGTTCAATTAGGACCTTCTATGTTCCTAAGCCTTTTTCAATGACGTCCTTGAAAGTGGACAAGCAAGCTTTCTTTAGATCATAACCAATGTCTTTGTTGACATTCTGGGTGAACATCTCTACCATTTGTTTTTGTGGAATTTCACAAGAGAATTTATTGGCTAAATTCCTCCATTGTTGCAAGAATGATGAAAAAGACTCCCCATCCTTTTGTTTGGTGTTGCATAGAGTGGTGACTGATATATATGTCTCTATGTTGTATGATAAATGTTGGATAAAAGCCTTTGCTAGATCACCCCAAGACTTAATTCCAAGTGGGAGTTGAGAGAACCATTCCATAGCTTGATCACCTAAGCTTTGTGGGAATAGTCTCAATAAATATGTCTCTTCTGATGCTACCTCAATGTAAGTTGTGAAAAATTGTCTTATATGTGCCTTAGGGTCTCCTTTGCCTCTATACTTATTGAACTTAGGTGTCACAAAATGTGTAAGAAAAGGAGGAATTGGAATGCTTTTGTCAAATGGATAGGGACATATGTCTCTCATTGTGTAAGTCGGCTTCGGTGTATTTATGTCCTCTATTTTCTTTTGTAAGTCCTTTATTTGTTGTTCCAAATTGTTCTTAGGTGGAGACCGACTTCTTGGATCATATCCCATGCCTGAGCCACCAGGTGGAGGAGGAGCATGTTGCATATATGGATGATATTGATCATACACATGTTCATATGGAGGAGGTCTATAATGATGTTGCGTATAGGGACCACTTGGTATAGAGTCACGATTAGGAATGGAATATCTATTTTGTCCATATATACCATACTCTACAGGCATTTCATGAGTTTGTTCTAATTGTTGCCCCCAAATTTGACGCGGGGTTTCCTTGTGTCCAAAGTTTGAGCATACCTTTGGATATACAATTGCTTTGGTGGTTGGTCCTTAGCATTGGTATGTGATTGAGTATATTTTTCTGCATAAGACTTCCATGATGGTCTGTGAAGGTGAGTATCATATGCTTGACCATGTGTATGTGGGACCTCAGGTTTTTGAAACAAAGATGATGGTGATTCAGGCACAAGATGTGGTCCTCTATTGCCTCCACTATTAGGCCTCCTTTGATCCATGTTGAGTTGAGTTTCTTGCAAAGGTTGATTTTCCATTATTTGAGACATGTCAAAATCATGAGGGATATTGGCTCCACTTTGTGCCATCACTTGTAAGAAATATTGGCTATCTCTCCTCATTATTTCCTCAACCAATCGATTGAGACAGGGATCCATAATGGAGTCTTCCACTTTTGCTGAATGTATGGAAAAGTTGTCCATATTGTCATTGTGTGTATCATTGTTGTTTGTGTTATCCATGTTCTCAATATTTTGAATGTTTCTATAAGCATCCATGTCAGGTAATGTGGTATGATCAGAATTGAAAAAGACATCATTTTTATACTCATAGGCACTCATGTTTGCGGACTCTTGAGCCTCTTTAGCTTCTCTCCTAGATTTTTGGGAACGGGTTTTGACCATGAACTAGGTCTTGACCAAGATGTGTGAGACTAGATGAAGATGGAAAAAGTATGGAAGACCAAGAGTTTGTATGGAATGTAAATGAATATGAGGTGTACTTGCAATGTCCAAAGTGTAAGACCAAGTATGTATGTAGTAGAGTAGGTGTGGCTTCCAAAGAGATGATAGTTTCTCTTGATGAGGTAAGTTGACCTTGACTCTAAGTAAGACCAAATGAGACCCAAAGGTGATAGACCTTGATGAGGGACCACTTAGCAAAATGTTGTTGTATGTAGTGTGTTGACAAAGCAAGATGAGGACAAGCAAGTGACCTTTTGACTCAAATTTAGACAAATGTGAATGTAATGCAAGATGTAAAGCAATGATGAACTTTGTGAGACCCAAAGATAGGCTGAATGCTAGATGAAAATATGGAGAAGTAACTTAGGAAGCTCAATAATTCTAAAACTAATTGCTCTTGTTTGCTGGACTGTAGATTTTTCCAATACTGAACAAAGATATGCCTGTATACTTCACAGACGCAGTTTCTAAAATATGAGTGCAATTTTTTCAATTTGTGAAGTTGTTTGTTGTGACCAAATCTGAATGTGTGACCGTTTTTCATGACAAGAGGACACAATGTTGATGAGGACTCAATGTTTGTAGGTGTTTAGACTCAAAATGACTCAAAATAAAGTGTGTTGTTTGATGTAAAAATGTTTTTCATACACTTGAAGACACAAAAGACACAATGTTTTGATGTTTGATCTTGAATGTTTGAATGTTTAAAAGAAGACAATCACAATTCTTATGGCTGGCCAGGACAATAGTTGTTGATCCCACATGGGGTTTCCCCTGAGGCTACGCTATTTAGAGCGGATACTTAGATGCTTGACCCCACTAGCTCCACCCTCGGTACTCACTTCTCTGGGGTAGCCAAGCATCAGTCCCCATGAAAACTGCCCTTGGCGAACTTTGTATCTTTACTAAGAACCGTATGTGTGTGGGCAGCTCTAGAGGTCCGACCTCCTGCCCCAACAACTAGAAGGATTTTGGCTTTCTAAAATAAAAAGGTGCTAGTAAGGGCATCCGCTCGTGTGGCCATACATGCGGCACTTTCAACTCTGTAAATACATAAGGCTCCCAACTGTTAGGGGTTACACCTTACAACTGATCAAATAAATTTGATCAAACGGGTTTATGGGGAGACATAGTGTTGGTGTGAACTAATCAACACACGTTACCCATGGCTTTCACCATGGATACAGTTATTTATAGTGGTTCGGAAGAGGTGGGTTTTCCTCGCTACCACTTGGGTCGTTCTCTCCTCACAATAGTCTTAATGACCACACAGGGAGACATGCCCTCTATAGATTAAACAAAAAGAGCCTATTGCTCAAGATACAAAAGACATTGGTCCAATTTTAGTGCACCAATTGAAATGTTTGGTAATCTATGAAAACAAGGCACACAATAAAGATCAAAAGAAAACCCTTGCCAAGATCCTGCAACAAAAATTTGTTAGTAGTTTGGGTTGTTTCAAATGATTAGCCCTTCCTGCAAGTAAACAAGTTAGGTAAATTTTAGATCCAAAAGACTGTGAAATAGGGGCCTTCGACAAGACGATTCGCTTCCAAGACAAGTTGCACCAATTTTGTTAGCTAGATCACAAGGTGTTACCCCAAAATAAACCATATCTGAAATCCAAATGATGAAATAAAGCCTCAAAACTGGATCAAAAACTAAAAATTGCAAAATCTAAAACACAGACGTGATTAAACCTAATGCAGACATGACAGAAAATCACAAGCGTACCTAAATCCTTTGCAGATGTGACTCCCAAACACAGATGCGGTTGAAAGGTGCATAGACGCGGTTTGGAAACAGAGACACAACCCTGCAATTTGCAAAATAAGATAAAATAATGCCGAACACAGACGTGATTACGGAGGTCACGGATGCGACAAAAAAGCAAAAATGGGGTTCCAGGATGCGCAGATGCGGAAATGTCGAAAGTTTATCGAAAATGTCAGATTTGCAACTTCAAAAACACAAAATCTGCAACAAAATATGTTAAATGCAAAAGGGACAAAAGTCCCACTGAGCGTGCCAAAATGTTTATAGTAAAAATGGAAACAACAATATTGAAAGACTAAATGAATTCAACCACAAAACCCTAGCCTAACAACAACAAAGATCCACCATAACATATGAAGATTACCTAAGACAAACGAAAATCAACAAAATCATAAAGATTATACCATCACATGTCCAATAGGGTTTGGATCTTCATTCTTCCTATCTCCATTGATCTTGCTTGATATATTTGCTCTTAGATTTTATGTGTGCACAAGAGCTCAACAAAGAACAGAAATGTGGTTGCAAGTAGGCTTGATCGCATTTGAAAATTCGAAAGCGTAGTTGGGGGGTTGATAATGAAGGAAGCATCTCCTTATATAGAAGACACTGTAAGAAATGGAGGGATAAGATTGAGAGGTGTAAAAGATAAATGGTCGGCTACGATTAGAGGGTAGGTAGAGGAAATAAGAAAATAATGAGAGGGTAGGTAGTGTAAGAATTAAGAGATGAATGACATGTGTCATAGGTAGAAAATGCTAATGAATTAATTAAATAAATAAATATTTAATTAATTAATAGAAGAAGTGGGATCGATTAAATAAATAAGAGTATTTATTTAATTTAGGAAAAAAATAATTTAAATAAATAAATGTATTTATTTAAATGAGAAATAAGGCTAGAAGAGGATAAATAAATAAATTAAATAAATAAAGATTTATTTAATTAATAGAAGAATTAAGCTAAAATAATTAAATCAATAAAAATATTTATTTAATTAGACAGGACAATTTTAGGTGTCTACAATAACCATTCTCCTTAACCCTTGCGGAGGGTTAGGCCACTTCAGTTAGAAGTGAGCAAGGGGGATCGAAAACAGTCTAAGGATGGGTGGATAAACGCCCTGGTGATATCTTTTTCCCCTCCAAGATTCTAAAATAATTTAAAGATGAGAAAGTCTGATAGAAAATGATTGAAAAGTACATTCTAAACCCTTCATCTATTTCTTTATATAGAATTTAGTTGCAAACGTATTTTTTGTTCATGTTTCCAAAGAACTAATGTTTATTTTGTTCAATGAAGAATATTTGCATCAGCTTTCATGATCATTTTTTTTTTTGAAATAAAGGGTTAAACTAGTCGTTACTTGCTTTCCTATTATTTAATGTTCTTTAACTAGTTGTTATATGCTTGAGTTTTTATGTATGTAACATATGGTATCAGAGCTACCAGGTTCAACACTAGACCTCGGCTCGTCAACACTTGAACAAAACAAAAAAAAACTGATCAAGGCATTTTGGTTCTTGCCAAGATGCCGATGATGATCCACACTAAATGGAAAAGAGTATGAGACCCTCTTTCTATAAAACTAGTGAATGCCCTTTACAAGGATTACGATTATTCTCAATGTGCACCCTTGGGCAATCATGAAATCCTTGCATTAGCTTGGGAGAGGATTAAACAATAGAGGAGCAAATGGATGCCTGAAATAAGGGCTGAAGTTAAAGCAGTCCTCCTAGCAGAACACATAAATCTAACTAAAACAAAGATAGGACAACAAAACCTTAAAAACATAAAAGAAACTGTGCAGACTTCAAGAAAAACAAAAGAACCAATCTTGCTTACCACCTAAGTAGCTGAGCCAGTTCATGTTCCTGTTATAACTAATCCAGGTCCACCAGTTGATCAATGAGAGCCTACTCCAGGCTACAGACTTTTACCTTATACTAAACTTCCTGATCAGGAGGAGCCCATTATGGGCAGTGAGTGCAGTGAAGACAATGAGAACAACTCTTAGATAAGATGTTTATATATCAATGTAAATACAATTTTGGCTTGAACTTGTTAAATCCAATGTAAACATAATTTTGGAATGAATAAAAAAAAAACAATTTTGTTATGTGTAATCTTTTTGACAATTTCTGAATGTTTGTTTACTGTAAATTATCAATATTTTACCTTATGCTGGTAATATTTAAATATATATAATTAAATCAAAAATTTCCAATAGGTACTAAAATTTATTAAAATGGAAGACAAAAGGAGTGGTGACCCTATTGTAATACCTAGATCTCCAACAGAAAAGTTAGACAGACTCTTGTCGATGATGCAAGAAACCCAGAACTGAATAGGGAATTTGGAACAAAGGGTCCAGTTTTTGGATGAAACTGAGGGTAGGGAAACTGAAAATAAGTCTAGGGAGAGAGATAGCAGGTAGGAACACTTTAGTGAGCGCAGGGAGGAATATTCTCATATCGAAACTCAAAGTTCAGAAAATAATTATGGAATTGGCATCATATAAGAGGATATGAAGAAGGTCAAACCTCCTCAATTCGATGGAACTATGACCGGGGATGTCGCTAAAGCATGGCTAACTGGTATGGAAAAATATTATGACATTAAGGACTACACTAAAACCCAAAAGGCTGTATGGGGTTTCTATCAGCTAACAGGGGAAGTTGTCAGATGGTGGGAGAGTAAGAAAGCTGAACCGAAACTAAAACCATCTAGTTTGACTTGGACCAAATTTGTGGAGTTGTTCAGGAAGAGGTGGCTACCACAACTCCTCTATGAACAAAAACTATCAAATTCCAAGATCTCCGACAAGGAGAATTATTAGTTAATGAGTACATAGAGCAATTTAATCGATTACTCAAATATGTTCTGCAGTTGCAATCAAATGAAACATTTCACCTAAGGAAATATATTATGGGACTTAATAATAGAATTGGAGGACCGGTAGATGTCCTAGCTCCCTCTACTACTGTTCAAGCCTATGAAAAGGTTGTCCATCAAGAATTGAAACTCGAGAAGGATGACTCCATCAAAAATAAAAGTCAAAAAAGAGGAAAGGGGTTTCAGTCTTGTCAGTCCTTTGGGAAGAGAACTGAGTCAAGGGGGAAAAGAAGTTCAAAGGTTATCGTCAGGATTTCCATGGAGACAAAAAGCCTTCTTCTAATAATAACAGAGACAATGATCCACGTAGTAAGACAATTGAAAAAAGGACCCCCAGGAGGATGTTTTACATGTGGAGGAGAACACTATGCAAACCAGTGTCCCACTAGGACACAAGGGGGAAATTCTCACAAGAACCCTCTCCCTAACCAGCAAACAACCTTCCAGCAAAGAATACATGCAGTAGTAGATAACATGCAGACAAACTATCAAATCACTCCCATCGAGATGACATGTATGCTCTATGGTAATCCAGTATCTATTTTAACAGACACAGGAGCCATAGAGAATTTTATTTCACCTAGGATGCTTAGTAGATTTCCAAAAAGGATTGGGTATATGGCTAATGCATGGACACTTGAATATGCGAGTCAGTTTAGAGCCTGGGTAGAGCAATGCTTGTTTGAGGCCAAGGTTGAGCTACCAAGCTTCGCAACAGAGGTTAACCTATTTGTAGCACCCTTAGGATCGTATGACATTATCTTAGGAATGAAGTGGTTGTGGAAACACCATGCAATGGTGGATTGATTCTATAAAATTATAGAATGTTTGGATGATTTAGACAATGCAATATCCTTACAGGGTATCGAGAAGGAAGTTAAGTTGAGACAACTCTCTCCATCTCAGCTAAGGTGCAGTAAAAAAAAAGGGATGTCAACTGTTTGTCATCAAGATGGAAGAAATGGATGGTAATTATGAATGAAATGAGTGTTTTGAAGATAAATACCCTTATCTTTGTGATTTCCGTGATGTGTTTCCTGAGGAGTTGCTAGGATTACCCCCAAAAAGAGTCTTTGACTTTTTTATAGATCTCGTACCTGATGTTGCTCCCATATCTGAAGCACCCTATATAATGACGACAGTAGAGCTGGTGGAATTGAAAGCAAAGTTACAATAATTGCTTAATAAAGGTCTAATTCAACCTAGCGTATCTCCATGGGAAGCATCGGTCATTTTTGTCAAAAAGAAAGATGGAACTCTTCGATTATGTATAGATTACTGGATGCTCAATAAAATAACAATCAGAAATAAGTACCCCTTACCCCGTATCGATGATCTATTTGACCAAATGCAGGGGGTCACCATATTTTCTAAAATCGACTTGCGGTCTAGGTATCATCAGTTAAGACTCAAGGAAGAAGACATACCTTAAACGGCCTTTCGAACTTGTTATGGGCACTACGAGTTTACAGTCCTACCATTTGGACTAACTAACGCACTAGTTGCATTTATGAACCTTACAAACAACGTGATCCATGAATGTTTGGATTGATTCGTGCTAGTTTTTCTAGACGATATCCTTATATATTCTAGGAAAGAAGAAGAACATTTGAAACATCTCCGCTTAGTATTGCAACGATTATGAGAACATCAATTGTATGGCACATTGTCCAAAAGCACATTCTTTTAGAAGGAAGTACAGTATCTTTGGCACATCATTTCCACAAAAGGTATTGCAGTAGATCCAACTAAAATCAAAGCCATTTCCGAGTGGCCAGTTCCTAGAAATGTTCAAGAAGTCAAAAGTTTTATGGGGCTAGTGGGGTACTACAGAAAGTTCGTCATGGATTTTTCTTGAATCGCTCATCCCATCACTTCCCTCCAAAGAAAAGGAAAATGATTTCAATGGACATAAAAGTATCAACAAGCCTTTGAACTCCTTAAGGACAAGCTAACCTCAACACTGATCTTGAAGGTGCCAGACCCCAAAGGACAATTTTTAGTAGTAACCAATGCTTCAGGAGAAGGCTTAGGGGGAGTGTTGATGCAAGATGGGCAAGTAGTTGCATATGAGTCTCGTAAACTTAAGAATTATTAAATGAACTACGCACCCCATGATTTGGAGCTAACTACTATAGTTCATGCTTTGCAGAGATTGATAACTCAATGACGAACGAGTAGTACTAAATTGGTACTAAGAGGGGGGTTGAATCAGTACAAACAAAAATACAGTTCAAAACTGGTTTGACAGCAAATACTCCAAATGACTGGCAGGCAGTGATACTAGTTGAAACAGAGTGCAACCAGTAAGACCCAGAATAACTAAAACAATCATAAGCCAGTCACTCACTAAGCTTTCCTCTTAGCTCAATACTATAGTACCATTACACCCTCATGCATGAACAGGTAAACTATCATCAGATCTTTACAATAGTTAGTTCAATATGTTTTATAGACAGGCATAAAACATAGAACCATCATATGCTCAACAGGTAATAGCAAAGCATCACAAGACAAAAGCATCACACATGACACACATATTTTTCACGTGGAAACCCAACTAGGAAAAACCACGGTGGGGATGAATACCCACAAGCTGATTTTGAACTCTTTAGAAGTACGCTCTGTTAGGAGCCTTGTCCGGTTAAAGACATTACAATAGGTTCTGCTAGGAACCGATCCTGTTAGGGATCACCCGGTTAAGGGATGGCTACAATACCCAGTTAAGGGTTAAACCCGGTTAGGGTTACCTTGTTAGAGGATTTCAAGAACTCAATAGCTAAAGGATCTCCAGAGCTCTATAGCTTCCCATAACTTAATAACTTTGAGTTACCCTGTTAAGGGATTTGAATCAAGCCGGTTAAAGCTACCCTGTTAAGGGATTTGTATCAAGCTGGTTAAGGCTACCCTGTTAAGGGATTTGAATCAAGTCGGTTAAAGCTACCCCGTTAAGGGATTTGTATCAAGCTAGTTAAGGCTACCCTGTTAAGGGATTTCACAACTGTTGAAGTGGTTAAAGATCAACAGGAATTACAATGATCTGGTAACAGCACTCAATGCTAATGCAGATCTGTTTTGGCTCCTCTTCACCTTCTGCACATTTACTTTGCAGGTATCTCTTCTCTCCTTTGGTCTGGCAAGAATCACGTATCACTTCCCTTGGATACACACACACAACTTTTGCCAACAACCTTAGAAAGAAACACAACATCGACCTTATAGGAAAAAGATAGGTCGGTAGCAAAAACCCTAAACCCTAAACCTGTTAGGTTAAGCAATTCAAGCGGTTCAATCCTGACCATTGAATCATACTGCATTAAATGCAACAGTCTGGAATCGATCTCAAGACATTCTCCATCGTCCATTATCCACCGATTTCATGGCGGCTGATAACCCATCACGCGTTATCACCGTTTGACAAACTTCGCACATTCCCAAGGTAGATAGGAATAGTCTTCTTCATGCAAGATCCTTCACGCGCACAGAGCTTACGTGGCAACATGACCTGTTCTCCATTATACTGCTAACTCATCACACAAAGATCACCGATTGAGTCACATAGGCTTGAGGTACTCCAATCGGAAATCCTGAAGTGGAAACTACCTACCAACCGGTAGCCATACAATGCTTCCATGTGCCGGTTCCCATAACTACATGCCGGTTCACCTTGAGCAAATACACCACTTCACTTTGGCATATATATCGGTTCACACATATGCCAGATCTCTCTTCTCATATATTACATATGCCGGTTCACTTCATATCACATATTGACATCAATGACAACATACAATATCATTATGTCCTTATACCGGTCCACATAATGCCAACAATCTCCCCCTTTGGCATTGATGGCAATATACAAAGATATCTCTCCACTTCACATCTTCTCCCCCATTTTCTACAGATATCTTTTCCGCTTCACTCCTTCTCCCCCTTTGACAATAATGCCAAAGTGGAGGCACAAGCATCCCTGTTCCATTATGCTGCTCCCCCTGAGGAGGAGCATCCTTCAAAACATCAATCAACAACAAAAAAAATTGACTATGCAATACCTGACTGATGTGGAACAAATACTTTTAGTTCACCTCCTGAAGGGCAGTACCCCCAATTCACCTCTTAAATGCACAAATGTAGTCTTTGGGAGAGGCTTGGTGAATATGTCTGCTAACTACTCCTTACTGGAAACATGTTCCAGTGCAATCTCTTTATTTTGAACCTTTTCCCTCAAGAAATGATACTTAAGCTCAAAATGCTTGGTTCTAGAATGTAAAACCAGATTCTTTGAGATATTGATAGCACTTGTCTTATCACAAAATATACTTACCAGTTCAGATACAAGGATTTTGAAGCCATTTAAAACATGCTTCATCCAGATTGTCTGAGTGCAGTTCATGAAAGCTGCAACATACTCCGCTTCCGCTGTAGACTAAGAGATACAACTCTTCTTTTTACTCATCCACGAGACCAGTGTACCACTGAGAAAGAATGCACCACCGGTTGTGCTTTTCCGGTCATCCACATTACCTACCCAATCAACGTCTGTGAATACTTTCAGAATGAAATCATTGTTGTATGGGTACCACAATCCATAATCAATTGTTCCCTTCAGATACCTAAGAATCCGCTTGACTGCAACCAAATGGGATTCTCTTGGACTTTTCTGGAACCTTGCAGTAATGCCAACTGCATGTGCAATATCTAGTCTGCTATGCACTACATAATGCAACTTACCAATCATTGATCGGTATTCCTTCTCATCAACCAGTGCGGAATCATCCTCTTTTGTCAATTTGCAACCGGTCACCATTGATGTACCAACCGGTTTGCTATCTTCCATGCCAAAGGTCTTCAACACCTCTTTGACATATTTGGATTGAGTGATAAAGATTCCATCTTTCATCTACTGGATCTGCAGTCCAATGAAGAACTTAATCTCCCCTATAAGTGACATCTCAAACTCTTTCTTCATCTCATCAGCAAACTCATGACTCATCTTGTCATCTCCACCAAAGATAATGTCATCAACAAAAACCTCATAGATCAGGATCTGATCTCCTTCAGACTTCAAGTAGATATTGCTATCCTCACTTGTTCTCTCAAATCCAATCTTCACAAGATGGGAATGTAGGCGCTCATACCATGCCCTAGGTGCTTGCTTTAGACCATATAAGGCTCTATTTAGCTTGCACACCATATCACTGTCTTCAGATAGGGAAAACCCATCTGGTTGCTCTATATACACCTCTTCTTCAAGTACACCATTTAGGAATGCAGATTTTACATCCATTTGATATACTTTGAACCTTTTAAAAGCTGCATATGCAAGAAGCATACAAACTCCTTCCAATCTGGCTACAGGAGCAAAGGTTTCTCCATAGTCTTCTCCTTCTTCTTGAGCATATCCTTTGCACACCAATCTGGCTTTATTCCTAATCACTATGCCATCCTCATTCAACTTGTTTCTGAACACCCATTTGGTGCCAATGACATTTTTATGCTCTGGTCTGGGTACCAAGGACCATGTACCATTTTTCTCTATCCGGTCAAGTTCCTCCCCCATTGCCTTGATCCAGTCTCCATCTTTATGAGCCTATTTGAATGATTTAGGCTCAAATTCAGAGATCATACATGAGTTTTCTCTGACCTTTCTTCTTGTAAGGATTCCTGCATCCTTATCTCCTATGATCTACTTAGGATCATGATTCAACTTGACATACCGAGGAATGGTCTTGACTGGTTCTTCTTGCTTTTCCTCTTCATCCTCATCTTCATCAGTATCAACATTCACCGGTTCAGGAACACTATTACTGGTACTTGGTTGACTGACAACCGGTTCCTAGAAGGTTGCAACCGGTTCATTTACAGCTTGCTCACTACCGGTTTCCTCAATTTTCTCAGAGGATTCATCAACTCTTACATTGACACTTTCCATAATTCTCTGAGTCCTATTGTTGTAACACTTGAGAGCTTTACTCTTGGTGGAATATCCTAGGAATATTCCCTCATCGCATTTAGCTTCAAATTTACCCTGATGTTCTCTCCTCTTGATGTAACATTTGCTGCCAAATACCCTAAAGTAGCTAACTACAGGTGTCTTACCGGTCCAATACTCATAAGGAGTTTTGTCCTTACCTTTCTTGATGAGTACCCGGTTCATAGTGTAGACTGCAGTGCTCATCGCTTCTCTCCAAAAGGTGTGAGCTACCTTTCCTTGAATCAACATGGTTCTAGCTGCTTCAACCACAGTCCGGTTATTCCTCTCTGCTAGGCCATTTTGCTGTGGAGTCCGGGGGGCAGACAGTTGACTTTTGATGCCAAATTCTTCACAGTACTTGTTGAATTCACCAGAAGTGAATTCCCCTCCTTGATCAGTTTTGAGACACTTGATCCTGTTATCGCTTTCCTTCTCCACTAATGCTCTGAAGGCTTTGAATTTCACAAAAGCTTTAGACTTGTCTTTCAAGAATGTGACCCACATCATTCTTGAGCAGTCATCAGTGAGAATCATGAAGTACTTATCACCCTGCACACTTCTATTTTTCATACGACCACACAAATCAGTATGCACAAGATCAAGCAAGTTGTCAGCAGTGAAAGATTTACCTTTAAAGGTTGAGGAAGATATTTTCCCCAATTGACACTCTCTGCACAAGGTATTATCCAGTTTGCTTAGCACTGGCAACCCTCTTATTGCCGGTGGCCACCAATTCACCATCTTTTCCTTTGATTATGCAAACTCCATTCTTGAATTCCAGAGTGAGGCCACTGTCATTTAGCTTGGCAACACTCAGAAGGTTGTGTCTGAGACCATCAACCCAGTACACATTGTCAGCACTGCTCTTTCCATTCAGAGAGTTGGACCCTCTGCCTTTGACCATGCATGGTGCATCATTGCCAAAGCGAACCACACCACCATCATACTCCTCCAAGGATAGAAACTTGCTCCGGTCACCTGTCATATGGTGAGAACAACCACTATCAATGATGCACTCATTGGAATTATCAAACCGGGAGACAAGAGCCTTCCTATCTGCCACATCTTCCTTTACAGCAACAAACAAAATGTCTTCATTCTCTTCATCTTCTGATTCCTCATCTGTGACACCTTCATCAACTGCCACAAAATAGTTTCTCCAGTTTCCTCCTTTGAATTTCTTGAACCTTTTTGGTTTGTCCTTGTTATCGCCATTAGGACAGTTTATAGCAATATGTCCTATCCGGTTACAAGAAAAGCATTTCAAAGGTAGCTTACCTTTGTATTTGCCAGTTCCTTTAGGAAGCTTCCTGGCAAGGAGAGCTTCAAATGCCATCAGAATCTCCTCATCATTCATTTCTTTGCTCTGACTAGGTTCACCACTAGTGCTAGCTTCTTTTCCTTTTTTGGATAGTAAAGCAGAGGCTTTAAATGCTGATTCAATCTTTTGAACACTGCCATCAAAACTATTTAACTCATAGGTTGTTAACTTGGCTATGATGGAGTCCAAGGATACCTTAGACTTGTCTATTGATCTCAACTCCTGAATAGCAACAACCCTTATTGCATAGACCGGCAACAGGGATCTCAGGACTTTGCTTACGACAATGGAATCTTCTATTTTACCACTTGCACTCTTGATTTCTCCAACAACTGTTTTGATTCTTATTCCATACTACTGAATGGTCTCACCTTCAACCATCCGCATATCTTCAAACTTCCCTCTCAGGCTTTCTTCCTTAGCCTGTTTTACATGTTCATCACCACCATAGATATTTTCAAGAGCATCCCATACCTCTTTGGGATTTACCTTGTCCTGAACATCAATAAACTCAATGTCAGATAGACTACTAATGAGGGCTTCCATGACTTGCCCATTTTCTTGTATCTCTCTCTTTTGGTCATCGGTGAGAGTATCGGTAGGGACAACATAGACATTCTCAACATAACTCTAGTGTTGAGCACCCATGCTTCTGATGAATATCTTCATCCTATCTTTCCATATACCAAAATTTTCCCTGTTAAACTTTGGACCTTCCCTCTTCATTATTTGACTGGGATCTTTACCTTAAGCGGTTAAGCTTACAACACAGAGGACCTAGAGTGCTCTGATACCAGTTGATAACTCAATGATGAACGAATAGTACCAAACTGGTACTAAGAGGGGGGGTGAATCAGTACAAACAAAAATACAGTCCAAAACTGGTTTGACAACAAATACTCCAAATGACTAGCAGACAGTGATACTAGTTGAAACAGAGTGCAACCGGTAAGACCCAAAATAACTAAAACAATCATAAACCGGTCACTCACTAAGCTTTCCTCTTAGCTCAATACTATAGTACCATTACACCCTCATGCATGAACAGGTAAACTATTATCAGATCTTTACAATAGTTAGTTCAATATGTTTTATAGATAGGCATAAAACATAGAACCATCATATGCTCAACAGGTAATAACAAAGCATCACAAGACAAAAGCATCACACATGACACACATATTTTTCATGTGGAAACCCAACTGGGAAAAACCACAGTGGAGATGAATACCCACAAGCTGCTTTTGAACTCTTTAGAAGTCCACTCTATTAGGATCCTTGTCCGGTTAAAGACATTACAATAGGTTCTGCTAGGAACCAATCCTATTAGGGATCACCCGATTAAGGGATGGCTACAATACCCGGTTATGGGTTAAACCTAGTTAGGGTTACCTTGTTAGAGGATTTCAAGAACTCAATAGCTAAAGGATCTCCAAAGCTCTATAGCTTCCCAGAACTCAATAACTTTGAGTTACCCTGCTAAGGGATTTGTATCAAGCCGGTTAAGGCTACCCTGTTAAGGGATTTCACAACTGTTGAAGTGGTTAAAGATCAACAGGAATTACAATGATCTGGTAACAACACTCAATGCTAATGCAGATCCGTTTTGGCTCCTCTTCACCTTCTGCACATTCACTTTGCAGATATCTCTTCTCTCCTTTGGTCTGGCAAGAATCACGTATCACTTCCCTTGGAGACACACACACGACTTTTGCCAACAACCTTAGAAAGAAACACAACATCGACCTTATAGGAAACAGACAGGTCGGTAGCAAAAACCCTAAACCCTAAATCTATTAGGTTAAGCAATTCAAGCGATTCAATCCTGACCATTGAATCATACTGCATTAAATGCAACAGTCTTGAATCGATCTCAAGAAATTCTCCATCGTCCATTATCCACCGATTTCATGACGGCTGATAACCCATCATGCGTTATCACTGTTTGACAAACTTCACACATTCTCGAGGTAGATAGGAATAGTATTCTTCATGTAAGATCCTTCACGCGCACAGAGCTTACATGGCAACATGACCTGTTCTCTGTTATACTGCTAACTCATCACAGAAAGATCACCGATTGAGTCACACAGGATTGAGGTACTCCAATTGGAAATCCTGAAGTGGAAACTACCTACCAACCGGTAGCCATACAATGCTTCCATGTGTCAGTTCCCATAACTACATGCCGGTTCACCTTGAGCAAATACACTGCTTCACTTTGGCATATATACTGGTTCACACATATGCCAGTTCTCTCTTCTCACATATCACATATACCGGTTCACTTCATATCACATATTGACATCAATGACAACATACAATATCATTATGTCCTTATATCGGTCCACATAATGCCAACAGAGATGACATCATTACCTAGGGGGAAAGCCTTTTGATTTACGATCAGATCATCAAGAATTAAAGTATATATTTACACAACCTAATGTGAATGTCCGTCAAAGAAGATGGCTGGAATTAATTTTTGACTAGGACTTTGAAATCAATTATATCAAAGGGAAAGAAAACCGTGTGGTAGATGCCCTGAGTCGTAAATGACATATATCAGCTATAACTTCCATCCAAACAAGCTTAAGGCAGCAGGTCCTTCAAAGTTTAGGAAATGATAAAATTATATCTCCATGTAAAAGAAGCTCTCCAAAATAACCCACAGGATCATAGGTATGATGGATTCAAATTTGAACCCGACGGGTTGTTACGATTTGAGGGCAGAATGTATATTTCAGAATCTCCGAAACTAAGGAAATTAGTGTGGAAGGAAATGCATACTGCTCTGTATTCGGGTCATCCTAGAGTTACCAAGCTTTTAGCAGATGTTAGACCTTTGTATATTTGGAAGGGCATGAAAAGGGATGCAGCTAAATTTGTAGCCAACTATCTCGAATGCCAAAAAGTCAAGACAGAGCACCTGCACCAAGCAGGATTACTCCATCAACATGCCATACCAGAATGGAAGTGGTAGGTAATTAGTATGGACTTTGTTCAAGCTGAGTTGGAGGTTCTTCCTCCTCTTCTGAAGATTCAGAGCTAGACGAGCTCTCCTCAAATTCTTGCCTATATAGGGGTCTCGATTCAACTCTTTCAGGTGTAGAAGGAAGTTGAATCACATCTTCTTTTTTAGTCTGTTCTGGCTGCAATGTAACAGAAGGAGACTTAATTTCTCTAAAAATAACACTTCTACTGTGAATTACCTTTTGTGCAACAGGGTCCCAAAGCTTGTATCCTTTCACACCATAACTATACCCGATGAAGATACATTTCACAGCCTTGTTCTCCAACTTTGTTCGCTTCTCCTTTGGCACATGTGCATATGCCTCGCAACCAAAAACTCTAAGATGTCTCAATGAAGGCTTGTGACCTGACCATGCTTCCATAGGCGTTTTATCAACAAGAGCTGATGTAGGAGACCTGTTAATCAGGTAGCAAGCAGTGGCAACAGCTTCAGCCCAAAACTTTTGTTCGAGACCAGCACCACTCAACATACTCCTAGCCTTCTCCATCAGTGTCCTGTTCATTCTTTCTGCAACTCCATTCTGCTGTGGAGAATACGGAGTTGTCTTCTGCCTGTTAATTCCACAGTCTTTACAGAATCTATCAAAATCATTAGAGCAAAACTCACCGCCATTATCAGTTCTCAAACATTTTATTTTCTTTCCAGTCTGCAACTCAACCATTGCTTTAAATTCTTTAAAACGACTAAAAACTTCAGATTTACTCTTTAGAAAATATACCCATGTCCTTCTACTAAAATCATCAATAAATGAAACATAATATGTGGATTTTCCAATCGAAGAGACATCTACTGGACCAAACGCATCATAATGGATAAGGTCCAAAACACCACAAGTTTTATGAGAACTCGAGTAAAACTGAACGCGGTTTTGTTTTCCATAAATGCAATGCTCACAGAAATCAAAGTCAAGATTACAGTCATTCAAACCTTCAACAAGATTTTTATTTTTCAAGGTCCTTAGACCCTTTTCTCCAATGTGGCCAAGTCTCTGGTGCCATAACATAGTCTTCTCTGCAGGTAACTTTGCTTCAGACGAAAGTGCACCCTTAGGTACCCAAAAACCATTTCCATCTGCTGAAGGTGAAACCTTCAAATCTTCCAGTGAGGTATCCACAGATTTACTTTTTACAGAAGTGCTATTACACTCAACAGTGTATGCTTCAAGCTTATACAAAGTGCCAAACCTGACACCTCTAGCAACTACCATAGCACCCTTAATCATCTTACATCCTGTTTCAGAAAAGACTACCTGCACACCTGCATCTATTAGTTTGCTCACAGATAACAGGTTTCGTTTTAATCCAAGGATATGCAGCACACCATTAATCCCTTTTATTCTACCATCAGAAAACCTGATTCTAACTTTACCTCAACCAACAATGTCTAGAGGTGAATCATCACCCAAGTACACCTTACCTCCATTAAATCCTTCATATTCAGAAAACCAATCTCTATTGGAAGTCATATGAAAAGATGCACCCGAGTCAATTAGCCAGGCATCATTACCTGCATGAGTCGCCAAAGCCGCAATAAATGCATCGCCATCTTCCTTGTCGGACCCAGAATCAGAATCGAACTTTTTCTTTTTCTTCTTCTTTTCTTCTTTGCAGTCCTTACGGATGTGACCCAGTTTACCGCAATTCCAGCAAATGACTTTGGACTTTCCAGGAGATTTCGATCTCCCTTTGGATTTGGACTTGCCGCGCTTCTCATTCTTCTTGCCTTTCTCCTTAGGTCTTCCATGAACGGTTAGGGCTTCCTTTGAACTGATGGATACCTTCCTTCGCATCTCTTCACCGAGTAGGGCATCCACCACGTCTTCAGATTTCAAAACAACAGAAGTACTACCGATAGCCATAACAAGAGAATCCCACGAATCAGGCAAAGAACAAAGCAAGATCTGACATTTCTCCTCCTCATCCATCTTAACACCGACGGATACTAATTGAGCCACAATCATATTGAATGCTTCTAGGTGGTCTGCAATTCGTCCACCCTCTTCCATCTTCAAGGAATACAATTTCTTTCTTAAGAAAATTTGATTTAATAAAGATTTCACTTGATACATCTCACCAAGCTTAGTCCATAGCTTCTTTGCAGAGTTTTCTTCATGGACATTGATTAGAACAGAGTCTGCCAGGCACAGTCTGATTAGACCCTTGGCTTTTCGGTCCATAACATCATACTGAGCTGCCGCAGTAGGATCTGAGGGCCTTTGGACATTCACATCAACAGCATCCCAAAGATCTCGATCTATTAGCAGATCTTCCATCTTCAGCTTCCACATCTCAAAATTACTTCCATTAAATTTCTCCACCTCTATTCTCCCTGACGAACTCGCCATCTGAATATTCCTGCAACAAGATCAAAAAGTGTCTTCTGCACAAGCTCCCACTCAAATCTGGATTAGTTCAAAAAACCCAACTGCCCACAATTGAAACCAAAGGTGATCAGGCTCTGATACCACTTGTAAGGAAGTTAAGTAGTGGAAACAACTTCCTACACTAACCTTGAGAGGAGGGTAATGCAAAACTTTTTCAGATCATTACAACAGTTATAGAAAATAGAAATAGATATAATAGCATTCATACCACAACACAATAATTTACGTGGGGAAAACCCTTTCGGGAGAAAAACCCCACCCTCCAAAAGCAGCTCAATATTTTATTCAGCAATCAAAAACAGATTACAAAATACTTGCAGAGCAAGCTCTTCGCAGGAGTACCACTAATCAGAGATTCAGAGGCAACTCAATAGCCATAGGACTCTTACACACAACCTCTATCTCACACACCTCATAAATAGGAGATACAATACAAGAAACCATCAAACGGTATTACAAAACCATGGGCTAAAACCACCCAATAAGGTGTAGCCGACCTTATCTCCCTTCTAGATGCCCTATGACATGTTAAAACACACATCAACACGTGTCGCTCCCTTTTACAGCTCATTTATGTATTCGATACAAATTATTTTTTCCTATTTCAGGAGTACAAACTTCCGGAGGCCATAACTTGAGAACCGGGTGTCCGATTGACGAACCGTTTGAAGCGTCGGAAAGCTCGCGAAGTGCTCTATCACCTCGTAATCGGCTTCCGGCCACTTTTCAGGGCGTTTCGGAGCCTCTAAAGTCCCCAAAATTAAGTTTAAATATTTTATTGCACCCCTCCAAGACGAAAACTTTAATATCTTCAAAACTAGCTGTGACCTTGCGACGAAACTTTACCGGAATGCTTATCTAGCCAACCAGAAGCTTCAGGGAGAGTTTCGCACTATTTCGTGCTCAAATGAAAACTTACTATAAATAGTAACCTCACATAAATGCAAGGTTGAGACACCATTTTTCCCAACAAATCTCCCACTTGTCGAACACCTTGCAAGAGCCGAAGGGAATGTCAACACAATGAATCAATTGCTAGGGGCCATAAGGCCCATAGACTCTGAGCACCATCTGAACTTTTCTGTGCTCACAGCCTTAGTTAAAGCATCTGCAACATTCATCAAAGTTTCCACCTTAACCAGCTTCACCCTACCATCTTGGACCATATCTCTAACAAAATGATACTGAACATCAATATGTTTGGTCCGGGCATGAAATGTCGGGTTCTTAGCTAGGCTAATTGCACTCTGACTGTCACAGTAAACTGTCACTGCACCTTGTTTTATTCCAATATCCAAACACAATCTCTTAAGCCAAACGGCCTCTTTACAAGCATGAGTAGCTGCCATATACTCTGCTTCAGTAGTGGATAAAGCAACCACAGCCTGTCGCTTACTCATCCAACTAATTGCACCACCAAACAAAGTAAACACATAAGCACTGGTGGATCTTCTGCTATCAATATCACCTGCCCAATCTGAATCCACATAACCATGGATATCAAGGGAAGTCATGTCTCCAACTGAATTACCATGATAACACAAAGAATACTCTAAAGTACCCTTCAAATATCTGAAGACTCTTTTGACTGCATCCCAATGAACTCTACCAGGATTAGACATATATCTAGAAAGTACTCCCACTGCTTGGGCAATGTCTGGTCTAGTACAGACCATAGCATACATCAAGCTTCCAACCGCACTTTGGTAAGGCACTCTGCTCATGTCTTCCATCTCCAATGGGGATGTAGGACAATCTGAAATAGATAGTTTCATTCCAACTGTAAAAGGAACACTCAATGGTCTACAATTCTGCATGTTGAACCTCTGTAACACTGAATTCACATACTTACTCTGGCCTAGCCATAGCTTTCTGTTCACCCTATCTCTTCTAATTTCCATCCCAAGGATGTGCTTTACTGCACCAAGATCTTTCATTTCAAATTTAGCAGCGAGCTGAGACTTCAGTTCTGAAATCATACCTTTCCCTTTACCAATGAATAACATATCATCAACATACAATGCAATGAATAAGAAATGATCACCATAAGATTTGTAATAAACACAGTGATCTGATTTAGAACGTTCAAATCCCAAACTCAACACATATGTATCAAATTTCTGGTACCACATCCTAGGACTTTGTTTGAGGCCATACAAAGATTTCTTCAATTTACAGACCAAATTTCTTTTGCCTTTCACCACATAGTGCTCTGGCTGTGTCATATAAATATCTTCCTCCAAATCACCATGAAGGAAAGCAGTTTTCACATCCATTTGCTCAACCTCTAAATCATAAGCAGTAGCAATAGAAAGCAAAAATCTAATGGACGTCATTTTTGCAACAGGAGAAAATATCTCACCGTAATCAACACCCTCAACCTGGGAGTAGCCTTTTGCAACCAACCTTGCTTTATACTTCTCAATGCTTCCATCTGAACCAATCTTTTTCTTGAACACCCATTTACAACCAACAGGTTTTCGTCCTTCAGGCAATGGTACAAGATCCCATGTATCATTCTTTTTCAAAGCTGCCATTTCTTCCTCCATAGCAATCTTCCAGGATTCTGCATCATTCATACCTAATGCCTCTTCTACAGATTTTGGTTCATCCACACTAGTATTTAGAGCAAAAATACATCTCCAATCATCAGGTGAATACCTTTCAGGTGGTTGTCTATGTCTTGTAGACCTTCGAACAAGCTGAGTTAGAGGTTCTTCCTCCTCTTCTGAAGATTCAGAGCTAGACGAGCTCTCCTCAAATTCTTGCCTATCTAGGGGTCTCGATTCAACTCTTTCAGGTGTAAAAGGAAGTTGAATCACATCTTCTTTTTTAGTCTGTTCTGGCTGCAATGTAACAGAAGGAGACTTAATTTCTCTAAAAATAACACTTCTACTGTGAATTACCTTTTGTGCAACAGGGTCCCAAAGCTTGTATCCTTTCACACCATAACTATACCCGATGAAGATACATTTCACAGCCTTGTTCTCCAACTTTGTTCGCTTCTCCTTTGGCACATGTGCATATGCCTCGCAACCAAAAACTCTAAGATGTCTCAATGAAGGCTTGTGACCTGACCATGCTTCCATAGGCATTTTATCAACAAGAGCTGATGTAGGAGACCTGTTAATCAGGTAGCAAGCAGTGGCAACAGCTTCAGCCCAAAACTTTTGTTCGAGACCAGCACCACTCAACATACTCCTAGCCTTCTCCATCAGTGTCCTGTTCATTCTTTCTGCAACTCCATTCTGCTGTGGAGAATACGGAGTTGTCTTCTGCCTGTTAATTCCACAGTCTTTACAGAATCTATCAAAATCATTAGAGCAAAACTCACCGCCATTATCAGTTCTCAAACATTTTATTTTCTTTCCAGTCTGCAACTCAACCATTTCTTTAAATTCTTTAAAACGACTAAAAACTTCAGATTTACTCTTTAGAAAATATACCCATGTCCTTCTACTAAAATCATCAATAAATGAAACATAATATGTGGATTTTCCAATCGAAGAGACATCTACTGGACCAAACGCATCATAATGGATAAGGTCCAAAACACCACAAGTTTTATGAGAACTCGAGTAAAACTGAACGCGGTTTTGTTTTCCATAAATGCAATGCTCACAAAAATCAAAGTCAAGATTACAGTCATTCAAACCTTCAACAAGATTTTTATTTTTCAAGGTCCTTAGACCCTTTTCTCCAATGTGGCCAAGTCTCTGGTGCCATAACATAGTCTTCTCTGCAGGTAACTTTGCTTCAGACGAAAGTGCACCCTTAGGTACCCAAAAACCATTTCCATCTGCTGAAGGTGAAACCTTCAAATCTTCCAGTGAGGTATCCACAGATTTACTTTTTACAGAAGTGCTATTACACTCAACAGTGTATGCTTCAAGCTTATACAAAGTGCCAAACCTGACACCTCTAGCAACTACCATAGCACCCTTAATCATCTTACATCCTGTTTCAGAAAAGACTACCTGCACACCTGCATCTATTAGTTTGCTCACAGATAACAGGTTTCGTTTTAATCCAGGGATATGCAGCACACCATTAATCCCTTTTATTCTACCATCAGAAAACCTGATTCTAACTTTACCTCGACCAACAATGTCTAGAGGTGAATCATCACCCAAGTACACCTTACCTCCATTAAATCCTTCATATTCAGAAAACCAATCTCTATTGGAAGTCATATGAAAAGATGCACCCGAGTCAATTAGCCAGGCATCATTACCTGCATGAGTCGCCAAAGCCGCAATAAATGCATCGCCATCTTCCTTGTCGGACTCAGAATCAGAATCGAACTTTTTCTTTTTCTTCTTCTTTTCTTCTTTGCAGTCCTTACGGATGTGACCCAGTTTACCGCAATTCCAGCAAATGACTTTGGACTTTCCAGGAGATTTCGATCTCCCTTTGGATTTGGACTTGCCGCGCTTCTCATTCTTCTTGCCTTTCTCCTTAGGTCTTCCACGAACGGTTAGGGCTTCCTTTGAACTGATGGATACCTTCCTTCGCATCTCTTCACCGAGTAGGGCACCCACCACGTCTTCAGATTTCAAAACAACAGAAGTACTACCGATAGCCATAACAAGAGAATCCCACGAATCAGGCAAAGAACAAAGCAAGATCTGACATTTCTCCTCCTCATCCATCTTAACACCGACGGATACTAATTGAGCCACAATCATATTGAATGCTTCTAGGTGGTCTGCAATTCGTCCACCCTCTTCCATCTTCAAGGAATACAATTTCTTTCTTAAGAAAATTTGATTTAATAAAGATTTCACTTGATACATCTCACCAAGCTTAGTCCATAGCTTCTTTGCAGAGTTTTCTTCATGGACATTGATTAGAACAGAGTCTGCCAGGCACAGTCTGATTAGACCCTTGGCTTTTCGGTCCATAACATCATACTGAGCTGCCGCAGTAGGATCTGAGGGCCTTTGGACATTCGCATCAACAGCATCCCAAAGATCTCGATCTATTAGCAGATCTTCCATCTTCAGCTTCCACATCTCAAAATTACTTCCATTAAATTTCTCCACCTCTATTCTCCCTGACGAACTCGCCATCTGAATATTCCTGCAACAAGATCAAAAAGTGTCTTCTGCACAAGCTCCCACTCAAATCTGGATTAGTTCAAAAAACCCAACTGCCCACAATTGAAACCAAAGGTGATCAGGCTCTGATACCACTTGTAAGGAAGTTAAGTAGCGGAAACAACTTCCTACACTAACCTTGAGAGGAGGGTAATGCAAAACTTTTTCAGATCATTACAACAGTTATAGAAAATAGAAATAGATATAATAGCATTCATACCACAACACAATAATTTACGTGGGGAAAACCCTTTCGGGAGAAAAACCCCACCCTCCAAAAGCAGCTCAATATTTTATTCAGCAATCAAAAACAGATTACAAAATACTTGCAGAGCAAGCTCTTCGCAGGAGTACCACTAATCAGAGATTCAGAGGCAACTCAATAGCCATAGGACTCTTACACACAACCTCTATCTCACACACCTCATAAATAGGAGATACAATACAAGAAACCATCAAACGGTATTACAAAACCATGGGCTAAAACCACCCAATAAGGTGTAGCCGACCTTATCTCCCTTCTAGATGCCCTATGACATGTTAAAACACACATCAACACGTGTCGCTCCCTTTTACAGCTCATTTATGTATTCGATACAAATTATTTTTTCTTATTTCAGGAGTACAAACTTCCGGAGGCCATAACTTGAGAACCGGGTGTCCGATTGACGAACCGTTTGAAGCGCCGGAAAGCTCGCGAAGTGCTCTATCACCTCGTAACCGGCTTTCGGCCACTTTTCAGGGCGTTTCGGAGCCTCTAAAGTCCCCAAAATTAAGTTTAAATATTTTATTACACCCCTCCAAGACGAAAACTTTAATATCTTCAAAACTAGCTGTGACCTTGCGACGAAACTTTACCGGAATGCTTATCTAGCCAACCAGAAGCTTCAGGGAGAGTTTCGCACTATTTCGTGCTCAAATGAAAACTTACTATAAATAGTAACCTCACATAAATGCAAGGTTGAGACACCATTTTTCCCAACAGATTTAGCTCCAAAAACCAGTCAATATAACCTCCATTTGGCATGAAAGATGTTCATGATTGCATGAAAATAGGGTAGAAGCAAAAATGCCTTTCCTCCCTAAAAAATCTCCACAAAAAATTGCTTTGAAATCTTCAACAAATCGATTTTTCATGCAAATCGGGTTTTGGGAGATACATGACAAGTTCGAATTGCCCAAAATGAAGCAAATCGGGTTTTAGAGAGAAAATAACAAGTTTTATTTTCACTTTTTTCATTTACATGTCAAAATTGGGTTTTTTAAGGCAAATGACAAGTTTAAAAATTCACTTTTTCACTTACCAAGCCAAAATCGGGTTTTTTGGAGCAAACTGCAAGTTTAAAAATAGGGAAATAAAATCCCTACAACAAGTTAGAAACACTTGCACATATGTAATGGGGATTTAAAATCTCTATTACATGTAAAAACCATTAAAGTAGGGGTTTTTTGACCAAACTGCAAGTTTACTTGCAGTTGAGCCAAAAAATCCCTATTTTAACTAAAAATGACCAAAAAACAATAAAAAGATAAAAACATCAAAAGGGAAACTTAAAATAATTTACAAGTGACATATTTAAAATAAAAGTGCACATGTAATTGGTCAAAAATTCCTCTACAAAGACCAAAACAATGAATATCATTAAAACTTGTAGTTTGAAGAAAATTCTCCACCTGCAGTCTGGGTTTTAAAACCCGAAATTGAAGGAAAGGCATAACAAATGAACCCAGCATTGGACGAAATACAAAATGTAGTTCGAGAATGAACTGAGGGTTAAGCCAGTCCAAGGATTAGTCAAAATTCTGCCTCGGGAAGCATTCCATAGAGTAAAATTTTTCATTTTTTCATAAAAATTTCCCCGTAGTGGTCCTTCATTTTTGGAAACAAAAATGAGGACAACACATTTGAAGCTTTGTATGGAAAGAGGTGCAGAACTCCTATCAACTAGGATAAGTTGGAAGATAGGATAGTCCTCAGTCCAGAGATGCTTTTAGAAATGGAAGGGCAAGTTAAAATGATCTAACAGTGGTTAGCATAAGCTAATGATGGATAGAAAAGTTATGTAGATGCAAAACGAACGCTCAGACATTTTGAGGTGGGAGAGAAAGTGCTCCTCTGAGTCAAACCTCAAAAAAGTGCCATAACCTTTGGGAAATCCTCCAAACTAGCTCCCATATATGTAGGACCTTTTGAGGTTCTAGAATTCGTCAACCCAGTCACTTACAAAATTGCTCTACCTTTGGCTCTTGCCCAGTTACATATGTTTATGTATCATATCTCAAGAAATTGTAGCGTCCTAAAATTGCGACACTTGCAATTTCGACTGCATTTCGGTCTTCACGATGGCGACGCAACACGCAACCTGAATGGAGACCCCGAAACCTGATTATGACACCAAAAACTGTATTTTCTTGCACCCTGGCCTGAACCTCCTTTGCACCCTGCTGTCCCGGGAGGTGGGACCAGAGCGCCCAGTGCCCTGGTCCCCAGGACCATGGCGCCCAGCGCCCTGGTCCCTGGGTCCTATTTTGGGCCCGGTCTCTTTTTGGACTTCGGGTCTTTTTGTTTGCAAATTGAAAATTATCTTTCCTGGTCGGCCTAAGGTCGGGAAAATCAGTCTATCAGCCCTAAATGACAAGTATATAAACTACATATTCCTCTTTCATTCGATATGATGGAAAAGGCATGGAAATTATACTTAAGCATTCAAGCATTCAAGCATTCCTTCAAGCAATTGATCATTTCAAGTCTCCATTCAAGGCTAAGTGTTGCATTCAAGACAAGGATTCAACCATTGAAGAGGAGATCACTTACTACATACTACTACAACATACAACAACATACAACATCTATACCTTCGCACATAAGGATACAAACATCCTTACAACAAGGTATTAGTACTTGTTTTTACAGACATTTACATTTACAACATTGCTCATTTCTTGGTTAATTCCAAAACCGGGGTTTGACCTAAAGGCAAACCCCTAATCCCTAACCCCCCAATCGTCTTCGCTTTTCTGTGTGTAGGTTGCAGGTACGTGGCTGAAATTGAAGATCTGGAATCCTTGTGCAGAGACGAACAGATCCCCCTTCGTTTCGCGGATTTTTCGGAGGACCGTGGGGCTCGGGCGCCATCGTCCCGACAACTTTTGCTCAAATTTGCAGGACAACGCCGTATCGACATTTTACTACTAATTCCAGGTCCGCAGCTTCATACTGTATTCCTATCTCAGTTTATAAATGAATCTTTCTCACTTTCTATGCATTCCTAGCTTAATTCTTCTATGCACATTCTTTACAAAAGAGGGTAGCCTTGCTGTCATAACCCTTGAAACTCATTTAGCATCCAATCTTGCATTGTGTGGGATTGGATCTTGTGGGTTTCAACCCCTCTTTTGAATGTAAAGTCTCTCCCCTAAGTGAAAACCATCAACCCTAGTGAATCTCCCTTCTCTCTCCTTGGAGTTGGAAGAGGGGAGAGCAACTAGGGTTCGATCGCGATTTTCCGCTTTACATTTTGGTGAACCCGACGTGAACATCCTTTCTGATTATTCATAGTTAGATCTGAAAATTGGATTCCTTGATTACATTTCCATGTTTGATCTTTTGCAAAATTTTAGAGGTTAATTGCATAAAAACCCTAAATTTTCTTTTTAGTAATTAAGCTTGTGAAATGTCTAAATGTTGATGCTTGTTTCAGATCTACCTTTCTATTACAAATTATCAATTCATATTTGTGCTTTAATTTTGAAAATTAAGTGGTTAAGTGTCAAAACCCTAATTTTTGAAACCCTCTTGATTCAACCTTTGTCCGACAATTTCACTGATCAAAACATCTCCAAATCAGCTGTAACTTTGGATTCCGCAATAAAATCACAATATCTTTCATCCCTGAAAATTTGGAAAAAAGTTGCGAGGACCGTGTGCACTCTGAGCGCCATCGTCCCCGACATTTTTTTCTGAAATTTCGGGAGCGAGATCTTACTGTATTTTCCTGCTAAAATCCAGAATTGCTGATTTTATCAATTTTAACACCTTCAAAATTACAGTCAAAGTTGGTCTTGTGATTGCTTGGATTAAGGCTTCTAAACATTCAAAAATCATCGAAATTGAAATTTTGTGTCAAAATTGTGTTATTATTGTCCTAAATCTGAAAAGTGTGTTTGCATTCATTCGAAATTTCAGTGCTTTATTCAAATTCTTACAATTTGTGACTTTTGAAATTAAGTGCTTAATTACAACAACTTTGATTTCCGCTTTCAAAATTGAATTTTGCGTGAAATTGAGTCAATTTTTAAATTTCAAAACTTGCATTGCTCTTAACATTCCCTCTAAAATCATAAAATTCAAAATTTCAGTTTCCCTCTCTTTTTCAAAATTCAAATTTTTGCATTTTTCGACAATCTTGGTAGGGTTCAATTTCGAGATTGCAACTTTAATTTGGCCTATCTACAGATCGTAAAATCACTCAATTTTTTCAGATTAACTCTAAAATCATCATAACTTTAATCCCTGCGAATTTCGAAAAAAGTTGCTGGGACCGTGTGCACTCCGAAGTGCCACGGTCCCTGACATTTTTTCTAAAATTTCAGTAGATTGTCCTGATTGTATTTAACAACTTAAATCCAGAAAATTGGCTGATTTTACTGAAAATTGCTACCTCTAAATTCAAAACTTTCTCTCTCTCTCTAGTACATGAGTTTTACAACAATAAGCCCTACTTACACTATTCCCGTTAGATGAAGTCGTAGAATTAAGTCTTTCCGAGGTTTAACTACTGAGGAGATGGAACCTAATTTGAATAGCCTTTTTAACGAGGACATGGCTAATTCCTCTAATCCTCCTAATGATGAAGAAGCTCTCCATGAGGTTTCTGAAGAACAACTTTCGAAATTGGATAACCAATTTGATGATTTTCGACAATGGATGTCTCAAGAATACCCTGATAGTCAAGCTCTTCCTTTAATTGAGGGTCTAAAACGTATGCTTCAAAGTGATAAGAATGGAATTGATATTTTGCGTGGTATTGCACACATTGTGGATTCGAATGTGATGCCTATGAAGAGTTGTGCTGAAAATTTGGGTTATACACAACCTCCTACTCAAGTCAATCATTCTATTCCTTTGATGACTTCTATTGCTAGCGTACCTACCTTTACATCAAACATAATGGCTACTTCTACACAAGACATTCCTCCTGTGATCACCAGTCATGGGGGCAATCCTTCCTCTTCAATTAACCCTCTTCCTTCATTCAATCCGATTTCTTCATTCGTCCCTTCAATGAGTGTTCCTATTACATCTCCACAAATGAACATGATGCAAGGGGGCAATTCGTTCAATCATTCCATTCCTCCTTGTAGTGTTCCTCCTGTCCAATCATCTCCTATGATTAATTATCATAGAGTCCCACCACCTTACTCTTTACCTTCTTTCAATAACATAACACCTCCATCTCAATCTAACACGTCTAATATGAATTCTTCGACTGAAGCGACCATTAGCAATCTTGCACAAACTGTCTCTTCTTTACAGCAACAAATTGCCTCTATGAATCAATTTAAGTTTAGTGTGCCCACATTTGATGTTGCGAGCCCACTTTCTCTTGACATTGTTCGAGCTATCCCTCCTAAACATGTTGAAATCCTGCATTTGGAGCTTTATAATGGTAAAGGTGATCCTCTAACACATGTTAAGACTTTTCAAACAATATGTACTGATTTTGCTTATGACCAAAGGTTGCTTGCAAAACTGTTCACTAGAACATTAAGAGACAAAGCCCTACAATGGTATTGCTCGTTGCCTTCTTATTCTATTACTTCTTTCGAACAACTTGCAAATGCTTTCATTCAACAATTTCAAAACAATATAAGTCCTAAAGTTACTTTGATTGATTTAATGCATTGTAAACAAGGTGTTAAAGAAAAAGTGACTGATTTCATTGGTAGATATAAGCATTTGTATGCTCAAATTTCTTTTCCAGTGCCTGACAATGATATTCAAAGAATCTTTATTTCTAATTTACAAAAAGATATTCGAGACAAACTTCTATTTTCTGAGTTTACTTCTTTCCAACAGTTGTGTGCAACTCTTCACAATTATCAACTGACTGTGAGTCAAATGGAACAATCACATCCTATGGCTCCGAGTGATAAGGGTGATAGCAGTCAACAACCATTTGGGAAGTTTAAACCGAACAGAGATTCCATCAAATTCAATGAAAACATCATCAACAACAATGTGAATGCAGCATCAGGTGTGCCTCCTATTTCTAAATTTTTCAAGAAAGAAAGAAAGTATACTCCTTTGAATGAATCATTGCATAGTATTATGAATAAGTTATTGGAACAAAATGTTCTTACTCTTCCTCCTATAAGGCAAATTGATCCTGCAAAGATTACTTCACCTTATTTTGATAACAAAGCTTTTTGTCAATTTCATCGTCAGCCTGGGCATGATACTGAAAAATGTTTTTCTTTAAAGGGTAAAATTCAAGATTTGATTGATAATAATACTATTTCTGTTTCTGGAGTGAATGATAAAGGCAATACATCTGTAGCTCCTCCTAATCAAAATCTTCAGATTTTCACTGATCCATTACCTTCTCATACCTCTAACGCAATTGAGGCTAATGATTCCTCTCTCTCATCTGATGGTCTTGTGTCTATGACTCCGAATGTGATTAACTTTGCAGAGCAGCAAGAAAACCCTAAAGAACCTTCCATCACATTTGATTCTAGTGAAACCATTAGGGCACCTGATGGTCCTTTATACATAGTTGCAAAAGTCAAGAATACACCTTGCCGTGGAGTGCTTATTGATCCTTCGTGCATGGTTAATGTTATTACTGAAGAATTTCTTTTTACTTTGCAATTGAATCAAGTGATATATGACAAAACAGATGTGATTGTGAAGCTATTTGATGCATTTTCTTCTCCTGCAATTGGTTCTATTACATTACCTATTGAGGTCCATAACAAATCCCTTGATGTGAACTTTGCTATTATTCCTTCATCCGAACAATTTCGTGTGAAGCTTGGCTATCCTTGGCTATCTTCCATGAAAGCTATTGCTTCTCCTATTCATAAGTGTTTGAAATTTCCCCATAATGGTGAAGTTGTTACTGTCAATCATAGTCTCTTTAAACCAGCTGAAAGAACTTCTAGCATTCCTCTTGATTACTTTTGGCCTAAACAATTCCAATCTCTTCCTCCGCGAAGTGATCATCTTTTCAAATCTTATCAAAAGTGGAAAACAGATATGATCCTATCTCTAAGTGAACCTAGAACACCTAAACTTGATATTCCTATCATTCTTGAGAAGGAAGTTCTTCCTTTGAAAGATAAAACTAATGTCTTTCCTCAAGAAGATTCCCAACCCGTTCCCATGGATGTGATTATGTCTATGCCTAATAAACCTTCTAAGAGTAGACCTATACCTCCTCGTCATGATGGACTTGGTCTCCTTCCTAAACCAAAAATTCCTCCTTTATATGGAGCAGTTCCTCCTCCTTCCTTTTATAGAGAGAAGAGACCTTCTTCTTCTCCTATTATTCAACCTAAAAGACCACAACCTAAATACCCAAGTGATAAGGATGAGAACATTCCTCCTCCTCAATCTTCTTCACTTCCTACTAAGACTAGACGAAATCGTTCTGCACGTGAACGCCGACGAAAGCGTCGTCTTAGAGCTCAGGCAGCTGCCTCTCAAACTTTGCAATCCCCAAAAACACCTTCAACAAGCATTATTCCATTTTCTCCTCAGCCGGACATTGAGCCTAAATCTCCTAAACATAAGATGCATGATGGTCTGGATCCTGTGCGAATTAAAGACCCTATTTTTATAAATCTTGATGATGATATAGATGAAAATGTTATTCATGATGAAAATGTTCCTCCTTTTGCTTCTGATAGTGAATATGAACTTGTTGATATTGATAACCATTTATCTAACAAATTTTCTAAAGCACTTATCCTAGCTCCTAGACAAGAACAATGTGGCTCGGAACATGAACATAGCCCTTGTTTGGATCTTGTGATAGCTCCATCTGCTGTGTTGGATGTTCCTGCTCTAGCGTGTTCCCTGCCTTCCCGAAACATTGATCAGCAAGATCGAGGGGTAGATGACGTGCTAGACTAGTTACATTAGCATAGTAGATTCTCTCCCCCTCTCTTTTGTTACTTCCTCTATGTGTTATTGTCATTCTTCTATTTGTTGTCCTTAGTGTTGTCTACTTGAGGACGATGCAAAGCATTGAGATCTCTCGATCTCTCTCATGTTGACTCAAAAGACACATGTGTTCCCTTCTTATAGGTGACCTTCCTTGATTGGGGAATGAAGAACAATTATGCATACATACATATGATATACATGAATTATAATACAGCATACTGACCCCGAGGAAAGCGAAGTCACCTTGTGCTTTGTGTTTTGTGTCTATTATCCTTGGGCTTATCTCACACTTGGGGGCTAAATCCTTGTGATAACGTGCTCCTTTCTCATTTCTTATATGTATCACTACCTTAAAGCAATCACCCTCGGTGAGGCATGTGCGATCGCTTTAACGTAGGGGGGCATACATCCCGTTCATATCTTTTCAAGATACTTGAAAATTTCTTGGCAAATTTAGCCTTGCCTTGAAAATTTTTGATATCTTTCTTGCATGACTCATAGTGAGGGAACCTTACTACTGACAGTCATGGTTCTCCCTCATGATCTTCCCTTTTACTTGGTCAATCGAAGTCGTAAGATCCTTAGTCCACTTGGGGCTTGGTGTATCTTGCCTCCTTGACGTGGTGAAAGTCTTTCAATATTGTTTCCTTGTACTTTACCGGAAGTATGAGCATACATACTCCCGCTAAAGTGGGGGCTAAATGTAGCATCCTAAAATTGTGACACTTGCAATTTCGACTGCATTTCGGTCTTCACGATGGCGACGCAACACGCAACCTGAATGGAGACCCCGAAACCTGATTATGACACCAAAAACTGCATTTTCTTGCACCCTGGCCTGAACCTCCTTTGCACCCTGCTGTCCCGGGAGGTGGGACCAGAGCGCCCAGTGCCCTGGTCCTTTAGGACTAGGGCGCCCAGCGCCCTGGTCCCTGGGTCCTATTTTGGGCCTGGTCTCTTTTTGGACTTCGGGTCTTTTTGTTTGCAAATTGGAAATTATCTTTCCTGGTCGGCCTAAGGTCGGGAAAATCAGTCTATCAGCCCTAAATGACAAGTATATAAACTACATATTCCTCTTTCATTCGATATGATGGAAAAGGCGTGGAAATTATACTCAAGCATTCAAGCATTCAAGCATTCCTTCAAGCAATTGATCATTTCAAGTCTCCATTCAAGGCTAAGTGTTGCATTCAAGACAAGGATTCAACCATTGAAGAGGAGATCACTTACTACATACTACTACAACATACAACAACATACAACATCTATACCTTCGCACATAAGGATACAAACATCCTTACAACAAGGTATTAGTACTTGTTTTTACAGACATTTACATTTACAGCATTGCTCATTTCTTGGTTAATTCCAAAATCGGGGTTTGACCTAAAGGCAAACCCCTAATCCCTAACCCCCCAATCGTCTTCGCTTTTCTGTGTGTAGGTTGCAGGTACGCGGCTGAAATTGAAGATCTGGAATCCTTGTGCAGAGACGAACAGATCCCCCTTCGTTTCGCGGATTTTTCGGAGGACCGTGGGGCTCGGGCGCCATCGTCCCGACAACTTTTGCTCAAATTTGTAGGACAGCGCCGTATTGACATTTTACTACTAATTCCAGGTCCGCAGCTTCATACTGTATTCCTATCTCAGTTTATAAGCGAATCTTTCTCACTTTCTATGCATTCCTAGCTTAATTCTTCTATGCACATTCTTTACAAGAGAGGGTAGCCTTGCTGTCATAACCCTTGAAACTCATTTAGCATCCAATCTTGCATTGCGTGGGATTGGATCTTGTGGGTTTCAACCCCTCTTTTGAATGTAAAGTCTCTCCCCTAAGTGAAAACCATCAACCCTAGTGAATCTCCCTTCTCTCTCCTTGGAGTTGGAAGAGGGGAGAGCAACTAGGGTTCGATCGCGATTTTTCGCTTTACAGAAATATGTAACGGATTTTGACCATATAATTCATTGGAATTCCTTGCAGGTGTAGGACCCAGAAGTGGTCGTGATCGAGCCCATTAGGGTGCTCAAGACATGTAAGCCCCGCTTACGAAACAAAGACGTTAGACAATGCAAGGTCTAGTGGGACCAATACTTTGAAGACAACACTACCTGGGAAGACTATGATGAGATACATTAGAAACTTCCTTACTTGTTTAATGCTTATAATCAATTAATTTAGCTTAGCAATATTTTGATGTGGTAAATATTGTAAATAATTTGGAAACTTCAATCATCGAGGATGATGATTCACAAGGGGGAGGATATGTCACATCCCCTCCTATATACTCTTATTTTGATACTTAGTTGCATTGGTGCCTTAGATGGATATTGGTTACTGAAACAATGATTTTGATGCCCTACAAGATTTTGGTTTTGCTAACAGTGGTATTCGGTTAACAATGATTCCCTAAATGGTATAGAATACTAGAAACAATGATTTAGCCTAAATGGTGCCCTAGTTGAAATTGCTTTATTTCTTATTTTTGAATATTACAAATATATGAAATGTCATGATGTTTCATTTACGTAAAGTAATGTTATAATTGATCTTTTGATTTAATGAATATAAATATTAAGGTTGAATTGTCGAGATGTTGGACTAACTACTCCAGTTTGGACAAGTGGATGCAGGAATGACTTGGCCTCCAAGAAGAAGGGGAAAAATATATCACCAGGAAAAAGGGAAGTGAAATGGTCATGGTCAGTGATTGTATGGAATATAAGACTGGTATGTACTACCTAATGTCAGCTAGTGTGACCTTGTCAACCTAGTTTCCCTATTAGGACCATGGGAATTATGTCTGTTAGTGTCTCTGACTTGCTCTAACTCGTTTGTCGAACCTTTGTACTTGTGTTGCAAAATCATTATTATGTCTCCTAATATCATCTTAATTATTACTTTTTTTTAGTCATGTCTTCAACTTGAGGAAGTCGACTCCGTATATATTAACATTAAATATATCACCGAGAAAGAGGGAAGTGAAATGGTCATGGTCAATGATTATATGGAATAAGACTAGTATGTACTACCTAATGTCAGCTAGTGTGACCTTGCCAACCTATTTTCCCTATCAGGACCATGGGAATTATGTCTGTTAGTGTCTCTGACTTGCTCCAGCTAGTTTGTCGAACCTTTGTACCTGCGTTGCGAAATCATTATTATGTATCTCCTAATATCGTCTTAATTATTACTTTTTTTTAGTTATGTCTTCGACTTGAGGAAGTCAACTCCGTATATATTAACGTTAAAAATATATACTTTGATCAATTGTAAAATAATTCTAATAAAGGTATATTGTTATTAAATTTTAATTGTTTTAAAAAAAAGAAATATTTATTACCATTATTATTTAATTTTATGTAATTATAAAAAAAATAAAATTATGACTTAGCCTTTTTAATTTTTCTTGGACCTTATTACGTTCTTTTAAAAATCCAATTTTATTAAATATTAGTGCTTTCTTGTTAAAATGTTTTATCGTCATACTCCTAATCAGGATATATTATATTTTCGAATAAGATTATTATATGGGCTATGAGGATTTTTGTAATTTTTTTCTCCTCGGACGTGATTCCGCCTCCCAAAGCCACGATGAGGGATGGCAGAATCATAGCGAACTCCCCCATAAAATGTTAGGGTGGGAGAGCATATAGGGTGGAACGATTTGGTTCTTTGGCATTATTATTCTCTTCTTTTTTGGCAACTTTTTTCATTTTTGGGATGGACGGGAGAACTAAGGGGATGGAGTGAAGACACCGTAATTCCTAATTCTTTTGCAGTGTAAGGAAGTGTAGCCATCCACCATAGTTGTTAGGACTTCTTTGTTAGTCACACTGTTCAATACTCTTATTGTTTCAATCCTCTTCACATTACAGGCACGTGGACTCTCTGATATCTTTCTTTTTCAGTAGAGAGCATATTTACAGTTGCAATGAAGCATTAGCTTAAGACTACTAAGAGGTCTTCAGTTTTAAGTGTTGTATCCTCCTGAGAAATCCAGCTAGATAATTGTCCTTAGTAAATCAACAAAAGCTTCTTCATTTGTTATTTCCTTCCTATTTTCTATGTTGTTATTCCTGAAGGAGTCTTTTGTAAATACAAGTACTGACGTTCTTTATATATTCATTTATTGTTCAGTAGAGACCTCTGCCTCAACAAGAAATTAATGAAAATTTAATTAATGAATGGTAAATTTAAAATAAGGGTTTACACCCAGTTAGAAGAAGATTAACCTGTAAGTGTGATTTAAAAGTATTAACCTCACAAGTATCATAAGTTAAATTCTGGTGAAATTCTTGTTTCTTATATTTGCTAATAAATTAAAAGTGCAAGTTGGATAGGGTGGAACTGAGCCTCATAAAAACATGTAGACAAATCCTTGGACAAGGTGCACTATCTGCATGTAGTGCTTGTCAGTTCTAAGAATCTAGATACAGTCCTAGTCAGGAACTTATACCAGTTAGTAGGCAGCTATAGGGTGTAATTGATTACGATTGTAGGGTCTTACACCAGTTCCATGTTGGCATTTGCATGAAGATTACATTAATGAAATGTTATGTTGTCATTGATGTCATTTAACCGGTAATGATGTTTTTATAATGTTATTTTGTAACTGGTAGGATGAGCTAGTTAAGGGATCTGCAACTGGTAGGTGAGCTTGTAGATGAAGCCGATATTACTTATGAAGATGAGAGATCAATCGATAACTCTACCTGTTGATGAGACCAAATCCTAACCGATGGAGCTTGGTGAATCAATTGTAGAGGTTTATGATCAAATGATGAACGGTAAAGATTATGCCACATATGCATGTTGTATGAGAAGAGTTTCAAATGATTATGGCATGTAGAGATAATGGTTTTATCTTGGGAATGAGCAAGTTCATTGCATGAAGTGGAAACCACGTGATGAGTTATAGAGTTCTATGAAGTGGTGATTAAGGAGCGGTCGAGGTTGTCTTGAATGATGTGCAAATATTTCTATGTAATCCAATGGTCATACTTGAACCGATTTGTTTGTAATCTCTATGAGATAATTAGGTTTGTGATGTGTTACCGACCTATTGTTTTTGTTTATAAGGTCAATGAGTTGTTTTGTTGTAGAGTTGGCAATTTTTGGTTGAGAGTAAGAGTGAGTGGTTGCCGAACCTGATAATGTATTTGCAGTATGTTTAAAGGCAGATAGGAGCATGAAAAGGATCTGAACAAGCAAGTGTAGTGCTATTTAACAAATCAACAAACCCATGTTTTTCTCTAACAATTACAACAGTCAAATCCCCTAATCGAGTAAGTTCTAACAAGTTTAGTGTTGTCTAAATCCTCTAACCAGGTGATCCATTAGCTTGGATTTCAAATCCTCTATCAAGGTTACTCCTAACAGAGCATTGCTTCTAATAGGGTATTATAGTCAATCCCTTAACCAGGTGGTCCCTAACATGATCTATTCTTAAGAAGACTTTTGTAAAAGCTTTAACTGGCTTGGATCCTAATAGGGCGAACTTCAAAAGAGTTCAGAATACTTGTGGGTATTCATTCCCACCATGGTTTTTCCCATTTGGGTTTCCACGTCAAAATTACTATGTCAAGTGGTGAATGTTTTTGTGGTTATGTTTACTATGGTTGATTTGCTTAACTACTAAATCCACTTAGATATGATATGATGACCGATAACAATCTAAAATGTATTTTTACTACTCTCAGCAAAGTATTTGAATGATTTGGTTAAATTTTTTTGAGAGTTTCAAAGTTATTTTACTGTTATTCTGTTATGATAGTCAACCGGTTTATTTGACAGTAATATTGCATTTGACAGTTCAATGTTTAAACCAGTCAGTTCTGAGTTTGTCTTGAGAGGTTGTTTTTGAGTTTGATGAAAGTCTAATTAGTTTTCTATCTATTGATTCACCCCCCCCTCTTAGTAGTTTTCTAGATCCTTATTGATTCATCATACCATCAATTGGTATCAGAGCATTTCAGGGTCCTCTAAGGTCTAAGCCTAACAACTTGAGGTAAAGATCTTGAAGAACATGATGAAGAAAGAAGGTCTGAAGTTTAATAGGGAAAACTACAGAATATGGAGTGATAGAATGCAAATATATATCAAGAGTCTAGGAAGTCAATACTGGGAACATGTTGTTACTCAATATGTTGCACCTAGTGGGACTATGTCTGATGATCAAAAGAAAGAGCAACAAGAAAACAATCAAGCTCTAGAGGCTATTATCAGTTGTTTGTCTGATTCAGAGTATGTTGATTTCCATGGTCTGGAGACTACTTATGAGGTATGGAAGAAACTTGAAGAAATCTATAGTGGCGATGAGCATGTAAAGATTGCCAAAGAAGAGAGTCTAAGAGGAAAATTCGATGACATGCAGATGGCTGAAGGTGAAAGTATTAAATAGTATGGTCAGAGGATCAAGGAGATAGTTGGTGAGATCAAGAATGTTGGTGGAAAAGTGGAGGATTCCATAGTGATTAGTAAGGTGTTGAGAACCCTTCTACTAGTCTACGCTATCCGAGTTGCAGCTATTCATGAGCTAAAGTCAATTGATAAAACTAAGGCAACTCTTGACTCCATCATTGGTAAGCTTACTACATTTGAATTAAATGGTTATGATGTTAGTGATCAGAAATCTGGATCTGCATTTAGAGCTTCAGTTTCTAACCCACCTATGAGTAAAAGTAGAGATGTCAGTCATAGTTATGAATCTAGATCCAACAGAGAAGTTGATGATGAAGACAGTCTGGTTGAACTTGAAGCATTGTTGGCCAAGTGGTTGCCTAGAGGTATCGGTAAGTACAGAGGTAAATTACCTTTGAAATGCTTTGCATGTAACAAGATTGGACACATTGCAGCTAACTATCCTAATGGTGACAATGAGCACAAGCGTGAGAAGTACAAGAAGTACAAAGGAAAAGGAAAAAGAGTTTGTCTCATTGCAGTTGATGATGGTATCACTGATGAGGAATTTGAGGGTGATGATTGTTGAGCAATATATTTATAATCATAATAATCCTTGATTTCATGTTGAAGCTACAAAAGTTTTCTTTAAAAAAAATGATGACTAAGTATACCCTTAAGAATTTCTATAGAAACCTTTGAATTTTCATCGACATTAGGTTCACAACTCTTATAGGCCAAATTCGACCATCGGGTGAGCAAAATAAACTCTCACCAAAAATCTTAGTCTCACCGAAAAGATATATCTGTTGTATTGAAGAAGTTGATAAATATTTCCTCGACAATATGAACCATCGAGGGGTTTTGGCCGCGATAAGACTCAAAAGGGACTCACCGAAGTCATTATTTCTATCGAAAAATGTATTGAAGTGCCATCAATGATACTATTTCGAAGAGATGTGAGTTTTGAAGAACCAATAAAGCATTAGGCTGACGTTTAAAGTCTTATCGATAAAGTAAAATGTCATCGATGGAAGCCAGTCGTCGAAGGAGGGTTTTTGGCTCTTGACAAAACAAAAAGTTTCATCGATGCAGTAATATCGAGTAAGACATGGAGGTCACTCATCGATTACTTGTCATCAATAGAACTCAAGCATCGGATAAACTATTGCAAGGTATAATGATGGGATGGATTTCATCGTAAAACAAAGTTTTGATGAAATGACAAAGGTTCACATCGAAGTTGATCACTTGGAATAAAAAATAATGGGATCCATTTCGATGAAAAATAATGATTCGATGAAGACCTAAAGCACAATAGTGATAACATTACTTTCATCAAAACAAAATTAAGTTCGATGAAAGGAGACCTTTCGATAAGAAAGAAAGGAACACTGTCGAAGAACATGGTTTCATCAAAGTAAACGGTAAAATCATGCCGTAAATGAGTATCAAAGAAAGAGAAAAGGAACTGTTAGAAGAAGTAATTACTTTCTACCACGAAATCATTCCAAAATTAAATGAAGTCCCATCGTCATAAATTCAAAACAAGTGAGTTCATGACCGTTACATAACAGGTGGATATAACTGATGAAACTACTATAAAATTGTAATAAAAATGACAAGGAAGAGGACAATTCAGGCAATGTTGGTTAGAAGAATTCACAAAGAGTTTTAAAAAATCAGAAGGTCCAGAACTCCAAGTAAGTTCCCTATTTCCAAATTTTGTCATTATAATGGAAATCTCTTCATCTAAGAAAACCAGAGCTAGGAAACCTAGGGAAACCTAGTCTACAGAGGAGAAACCAAAAAGGCAAAAGAAGGAAGGTTGCCCATTAGACCAAGACTTACTAGACCAGTTCCCTACCTCAAGCCATCAGTCCAAAAAGATTAAAATAGATGACGAGGGCTTGGAGGATAGGTTTGAAAATTTGGGAGACATTTGGACAGAGATTAGAGGGCATGAATTGTTCATCTTTGGATATGTGCAAAGAAATGCTCCAGAGCCTGTAAATAATTTGTGGAGATTGAACCTGGGGAAATTGACAGTACCCAATGTTTTTGTAAACGTTGAACTTATGAAATCTCTAGCCAACAATTATAACCCAAGGAGGAAAACCATATATGATTATATGGGGAAACCAATAGTGTCCATCACTAAAGAGGTTATAGAAAGTGTATTTGACTTAGATTGGGGATTTTAAGAAAAGATAGATACTAGCAAACTTACTCAGGAGTATTTTAATATGGAACATATATATAAGAGGTGGGGACTCCCTATCCACAGACCAAAAATTGCAGGATCGACAGCGTCATTTAGTGAAGGAGATAAAGCTCCCTTTGATGTTAACCTTTTCTACCTCTATTTCAAGTACACATATTATTGTGTAGCCCAGGTCTTAGGAATAGAAGCCCCCCCCCCCCCTTGATGGATATAATGGCTATGATAATGTGTGCAGATTTGCAATCAAAGGACCCTAGGGCATTTGATTTTGCTTCTTATTTATCTGAAGGCGTGAATCATGGTTTGGAGAATTTGAAAGGAGACATGGCGAATGTTCATTTCAAATATTATTCTTTTCTCATGCATATATTACTCTATAGTGGACAAGATAAAGGATTATGGCCGGATGGGTTATGTGTCAAGGCTTATGATAAAGCTGGAGTGAGGAAGCCTATGCAGTTATGGTTATCTTCATGGGACCAGAGATACAACAATAGTCAGTATTGGCATTTTGAAGAACTCTTCGTTAAGACACTGTATAGATTGCTAGGTTATCCGTGTGATCATTCTATATCTCCAGAAATTCAGAGATTTCTCAGGCCAAAAGAGTTATGTGAAGACACTCCAATTACACATAATTGGGGAGATTGATATTGTTTTCTGGATTATACTCAGATGAGGGTGTATGGGTTTAAAGGAAAGCCTTATTTGTTGCCTATTACAATGCCTAATAGTGTAGCTTGCCTTGAGATTATCAGACAATTATCGATAGACAGTGCTAAACACTTGACAGATCATGGGAAGCAATCCATAGTGCCTGGGTTACTGGTTTTTTCAGACTTTATTGTTAAAATTTCAAGAAGCTATGGTTTATTGAAGAATAAATTGGGTTATTATAAGATGGTGGAAGGTGATCCTAGATCAAACTTCGACCTCGAAGGCTATATGAGAGAAGCAAAAGCATCACATAAGCTAAGGGTTGGAGAGAATGTTCCATTGATGCCTGATGATTTCATCAAAAATGTGGAAAGGCAAAAAGCTATAGAGAGAAGAACGAAATATGACAGAATATCTAGAGCCTACGAATGGAAGCTTAGTAGAGGAAAAATTAATGAGGATATTATGCAGGGGATAGATGACCCCTTAGCTAAAGCTAATAAACTTATGGGACATGAATTGGAGTTTCTAGATGGCGTCCCTATGTATGTTTTCAGGGATAGGAAACAAGATGTCAGGGATACAGAGCCTTTGGCACACATGTCTCCTCGGTCTATTTATGAGTTTATGCCTATTGATTCACCAAGAGAAGAGTAGCCACCTGGATATAAACGTGACATGCAGATGAATCTGGCAACTAGACAATATGGTGTACAGGAGATCAATGATGTTAGGTTACTGGAGCATGAAGAATTCATTTCAGACAATGACTTTATTCATACCAAAGAATTTAACACATTTCTGTGCTAGTACAAAGGGACATTAGTCAAAGCCAATACAGAAGGTAAAACCGAGGAAGAGAAGCTCAAAATATTGCAGGAGGAAATAAACCAGGCCATGAAAGAAATGATGCCTGAAAGGGGAAGGCTATTACTTAAAGATGCTAGGATATTAGTATACTTAGGATGGGATATGAGATCTACTCTGTTATTTGATAGCTTTCTAAAGAAATAGGGGCCCGACAAACAAATTATGCCAGATGTAATAGATAATATATTCATGGGATTAGGATATGATCCAAATTAGAAAGCTCTTATGTTGTGGGCTTTGTACCCTAAGGAGAAAAGGCCAATACTTGTTGACATTGACGAGGCCTTTGGAAATTTAATGTTTCAACAAGTTGGGAAAACTGACCCTACTTCCAAATTGAATTTGGATGTGGCAAGACTAAATCAAGATCAAGTTGAATTCTTAGTCAGGGAGAATTGCACCTATAAAGGTTTGTATGAAAAGACCAGTGAGGAAGTGCAACAGTTACAGGAAAGATTACTACAACAAAACTCAGCTCCAGGCATTGATGATCTAAGTATGGCACTTGAAACTAACTGAAAGGTTGTAGATGCTTTGACAGATACTATCTACTAGAAGACTAAGAGTGAGAAGTTAATTAAACAAGTAGAAAGTGCTCGACGGAAAATGGATAAATTGGTTAGTGATATCATTGAACATAGATTTAGAACCATGCTAACACATGCAAATTAATATTGGAAAGTGTACACTGGGACTGTCAAGGCTCTGAGGGAGCATGAAAGATTAAAGAAATGATTGCAAGAGGTGATGAACAACGTTGATACCATGACACCTGAAGAGAGAGCAGAAGGGACAATGTACTTGGAGAAACATGACAGATATGCAGATACATTGAACAAAGACCTCGAAGCGATGGAAGATGGGAGCACTTAACGAATGCCAACAATCTACAAGGAGGGGGAATTGATATCATTGGAACAATGACAGAATGAGCTTGCTAGCATCAAGGAGTGAACCATCTCAGGATTGGATTGGGATAAAGATTTGGCCTTTTATGTCAAGCAAATAATCTTTGAGTACATTTCATTGTAGGCAGAGATGAAGAAGAAAAATATTGATGTCAAAGGCTACAGAGAGGATGATTACATAAATCACTTGGGAATGATTAATATATTTTCATTTAAATTTTTTAAGAACATACAACCTGGTTGTTGATATTGGGCCGAGACATGACTCTTCGTAAAGATAGTTTTTGTTCTCATATATATGAGAGGTTTCTTGTAAAACAAAAGATATTAAGAAATAGATGTATAATATACTCTGGCAGTTTTTGTAAATTTCAAACCTCTATAAATATATTCAGTTGTTTTTCCTTTACGTATGCGCTGTGAGTTTTTTATTTTGATTGGCAGTTGTTCTGTGATATTGTCTCATAGAAGATAAGGTTGCTTGTATCTTCCTAGTGAAGTTTATATGCCTGCTGCTATTAATTTGAATAAAAGGCCTACTTGTGGATTATAATTGTTCCTTGTAAGTCTTCCTTGAATGGTTTCTTAAAGTAAGGGTTAAATTCATTCAAGCAAATTATAGCATAAGACTATTAAAACTGATCTTTTTGAGGAAAAGTAATTGACAGATCTACTTGGGGGGTGATTTAAAAATTATCTCATAGAAGCATACATTAAGTCCTGCTGAAGTAATAGACTCTATGGCCCAAACAAGAGGAAAGGCACCGATCATTCACAAACAACAACCTTTTACCATGTTAATTGCTTTTACTTTAAAGAAATATGAATAGTTGAGTAGGATATATATATAGAATCAATTAGCAATAGTGTATACATACAAATTTCAAGCACAAAGATCGAATAGCTTTCACAATAGCAATCTTGAACTCTTCTAAAAGCCACCTATCCTAGAAACCCCATTCTGAGATAGGGAGAAATTTAGATCAAGATACTCAATCTGCTATAAAAAGCATTAGTCATTAAAAGTGACTAGTGAGTAGGTACACCCGCCTAGGCCTTGCAGAGCCTAAAGTGAGGGAGTTAGTAACCAAATAGGTTCACTTTATAAGTTGGCCAATTCAATTGGAGGTTTTGATCATAGGAGTTGGCATTTCCTTAGAAACTATCCAATCTGTTGATTTGAGATCCAACAATGCTAATGAAGTCATTGTCTTTGTTGCCATTAAAGAGGAGACATCTGATCAGAAGGTATTGGTTTCTTGCATGGATAGTTCTGATGATTGGATCATAGATAGTGGTTGTTCACACCACATGACCGGTGATTGGAGAAATATTCTTAGTTTGAAGGAATTTGATGGAGGAGTTGTAAGATTTGGTAATGTCTCACCCTGCATGGTAAAAGGAAAGGGAACTATTTCTCTTAATGGAAAGAGCAGTGCAGATGATGTTTACTAGGTTGAAGGACTAAATAATTTTTTTTTGAGTGTAGCACAACTCAATGACAAAGGTTATCCATTGGAATTTAAGAATGGAATGTGCAAAATCTATGGGAACAAAGGTGAACTAATTGCAACCAGCAAGCAAACAAAAGGTAACCTGTTTCACCTGAATCCTAAAGTTAACAACTGTTTAATTGCTAAAATAGATGATAGTTGGCTTTGGCATCAAAGATTTTGTCATATAAATTTTGATAACATTGGCAAAGTCAGTAAGAGGTTTGCCTCAATTGGAGAAACCGGTGAATGCTCTGTGTAAGGAATGTCAGTTGGGAAAGATGACATCCTCAACTTTTAAGAGCAAATCTTTCTCAATAGAACATTTGTTAGACCTGGTTCATACAGATCTCTGTGGACCCATAAGGACTAAAAGTATTCAAGGTGACATATATTTTATGTTCTTCACTGATGATTGCTCAAGAATGATGTGGGTCACATTATTGAAGGACAAGACAAAATCCTTTAGTAAGTTCAAGGCATTCAAAGCCTTAGCTGAAAAAGAAAGTGGTAAGAAGATAAAGTGTCGGAGGACTGATCAAGCTGGTGAATTTACTTCTAAGGAATTCACTAGATATTGTGAAGATAATGGAATCAAGAGGAATCTTTCTGCACCGAGGATGCCACAACAGAATGGTATTGTAGAGAGGAACAACCAGCTAGTTGTTGAAGCTACTAGAACAATGTTAATACAAGGAGGTGTAGCAAAAACTTTCTGGAGAGAAGCTGTCAGCAGAGCTGTCTACACTATGAGCATGATATTGGTAAAAAGAGGTAAGGATAAAAATTCTTATGAATACTCGTATGGTAGATCACCTAATGTTAGTTATTTTAAGATTTTTGGTAGTAAATGTTTTATCAAGAGAGGTGACTATGTTAGCAAGTTTGAGGCTAAAAGTGATGAAGGCATATTTATTGGTTACTCCACCAAGAGTAAGGCCTACAAATGTTACAATAACTGGACAGAGAGAATTATTGAAAGTGTTGATGTTTGAGTGGATGAGTATCCTGAAGTCTTAGGAGAAACTAGTGAGGAGAAAAAGGAAGAAGAACCTTGCATTCTAATTCTGGAACTAGAACCGGTGAATCCAGAAGCTGGTGAAGAAAATGCTATTGTACTAGTTCAATCAAAATAGGTAGATTTATAGGAAGATGATGATAATGAAGAAGAAGAACCTGAAGATAATGATCATGTCATTTTGAGGTATGTGAGACTCAATCATAATCTTGACCAGATTATTGGAGATAAAGATGCTGGAATGTTAACCAGAAGAAGAATCAAAGATAATTCTTTCATTATCTCCACTATTGAGCCTAGAACTGCTAAGGAAGCATTTGGAGATTATCATTGGATCAAAGCTATGGAGGAGGAGCTTGATCAAATTGAGAAGAATAACACATGGACCCTAGTACCCAGACCAGTGAATAAAAATGTGATAGGTACTAAATGGGTATTCAGGAATAAACTGAATGAAGATGGAGTAGTAGTTCGAAACAAAGCTAGATTGGTATGCAAAGGTTATGCACATGAAGAAGGAGAAGACTATGGTGAGACATTTGCACCAGTTGCTAGATTAGAAGGTGCTCAAAGTATATCAGATGGATGTGAAGTCAACATTTCTAAATGGAATACTGGAAGAAGAAGTATACATTGAGTAGCCAGATGGTTATGCTTTGACTGATGCAAAAGATTGTTAGGCCCAATATGGAAAGCTAATGTACTGAGAGGGGAGGGGTGAATCAATACTTCAAATCCTTTCTTAAACAATATCTTTACTATTATGCATAAACCACAAACTGCTGTAACATAACATAAAGCTAAAACAAATAAATAACAATCATACATGATTCACTCCATAACACAAATATTTTGGTTACGCAGAAACTCCTGGTTAGAGAGAAAAACTACGGTGGGGATGGCACCCACAACTTCACTACTACAATAATAAAGGTTGCTCGGTTAGAGCTACATGTTCAGCTATTTCTGATAGCTTACCCTGTTAGGAGTTTCAAGATCGTTAGATCTACCTTGCTAAAGGATTTTACAATATTTAAACTAAATGCTGCACCTGATTAAAGGCTTTACAATTTATAGACTTTGTTAGAGTCTTTTACCCTGTTAAAGGTTTCTCTTACAACTTCAAAATATTACAATAAAATCTTTACAAATATCTGCAACTTTACATCTGGAATGTTATAGCAGATTCTATGTGCTCAAAATGAGATTACCTTGCTTATAACATACCTCGGTAACCCATAGAATAACTTGGTAAACCCTTCTGTTTACTCTGTTCTTTGACTGTTCTCTGAAATCCTTCTCAGTGACCTCTGTGTCTCCGTAATAGTCATAACATTCAGTGCTTTCTTATGTATCACACATGTCTTGCTTCATACACCTCTATGTATCTCTCTTCGTCACACTTTTATCCTTAATCCATGTTGTATAAATAGATCTCTTATGTCGATGATTTGATTCATTGCTTCGATCTTACAAACATGATTTATCGAATGAATAACTATACAAAATATTTCATTGGTTAGATGACCTCAAAATCATACACAATCTTTAAGTGCAATTTCCAATGTGATAATGGTTCTATGTTCCTCGATCTTGTAACACATTTTCCCATGTGTGTCTAGATTCAATGAATCTAGTAACACATTTCACTCGATGTATCATTATTTCTGCCTGGTAGACATGGAATGTTACTCGGTAGACATCTCGGTGAATACTGGGCTCTGTAAATACTTTCTTCTTTAACCGACTGTTCTGTGCATACCGACTGAATGTTTCGGTAGTAGAAACCGACTAGAGTATATAGAATGACTTTGTATATAAAACTAATGGCAACTTGATAAGTAGTAACAATCTCCCCTTTTGACATTAGTTGAGATGTTTGACAAAACTACTTTCAAAGTTATAACTTAAAAATCTATATACTTACAAAATTTTGACAAAACTGACAGTATATACATTAGTCAAAGAAATAGTATATTTAGATATACTCCCCTTATCAATATACTATACAAAACTCTGATTTTGCATGCTCGGTGATCAATGTTCTGTGATAACTGCTCGGTTCACTGCTCTGTTCTCTGTTCCCTATTAAAATTGACTCTGCATTTGAATACTCTATTTTGCTCAGTATATACTCCCCCTGTATACTACATTCCCCTGTATACTTTGATACGATACTACTTGATACGATACTCACTCCCCCTTTTTGACAAACATCAAAACTTAGTTACCATTCGGTGGTGGCAACTGGTCAAAAATGGATTTGTACTTTGTTCGGGCATCGGTGAGAGCGGCAGAGAGGGCATCCTTAACACTGTCCATGAGTGAATTTTGAGCTGTAATGTCAGCTAACAGTGAAATGAGTCCATCTAAGGTGCTTCCCTCTTGTTGAGTGGATAGGGATGTAGCTTTGTTGATATGTTCTTGGACGAAGGAAAGATGAGGAATGAATAATGTTTGAAGTGTCATTATGTCCATCCTTATCTTGTGTTCTTCATTCCTGAGTTCCAATTGTTGAGCCATGAGCTATTGTAGCTTGGTATAAAAATTCTGAATAGAATGTGGCTCAGTGGTCAACTTATTAGAGAGATCGGTGATCTCTCTCTCAATCACTTCAATTTTATTCTTGATGTCCTTAATGAATAAAGAAAATGTACAGAGTTTCTAAAATAAATAAAGAATGTGCTTGAGTTGAGGGGTCAACTCAGCAATAAATTTGACAAGTTTAACTTTTCCAATAGCAATAGCTTTTTGTACCTCTTCAATTATTTTTGTAGTGAGCTCCTTGTCTTTTAACTTGTTCAAATATTCGGATGCATCTACTCCAGATGTCTCTATCTTGGTGAGGAGTCCATCCAGTTGAATGTGGATGGCTGCATCTTTGGTGACTGTAGCTTCAGGTAGCATTTCGGTTAAGAGTGCTTTCACCTTCTGAAGTACTTTATTTTGAATAGCCATTTGCTTCTCCTGTTCAGCTTTGGCTTTGCATAGTTCATCGAATTCAATGAGTGCTTGCCCCTTTAATTTGGATATATCGACATTGGGCAACACTATTGGTTTTGACAAATCTAATTTGAAACTATGCTTTTTCATTTTCTTTTCTTTACCTTTCATCCGTTGGACTAAAACAATGGCTTGTGAGGCTTGTTGACCCTCGGTAGGTTGCTCGGTAGAGACAACACTTTGGTCAGTTTCTTTAGCCTCTGTAGTGTCCTTTGGTGTCTCTGAGTTTGGTGTTTCGGCTGTAACATTTTCAGTGTTATATGAAGCTTGAGAGGTCTGTTCTTGAGAAGTATGTTCTCCTACTATAGGCTTGTGACCTTTGGTGCCTTGTTCCGTATCCTGAGGGACCTCGGTTGAGATAGGCTTATTGACCGGAGGATAGGGCTGAACTTGCTCCAAAACTGATTCACTGGATACAAGTTGGGCATAAGCATTCCCTTCTATCATTTCCTGTTCCGGTGCCTTTGTATCCATGATATCTTCATCTACTTGTATGGTGTTAGCAGGGTCTTGCTCAGTGATGTCAGGATCTTGCTCAGTGACATCAACTATTTCAACTTAGGCTTGCTCACTAGCATTCTTGATTCGAAATATTTCCTACCATTTTTCTTTGGTCTCATTCTCTACATCCAAGTAAAGGCCATTCATCAATTTCAAGGCTCTTTACTTGACTAGGAATTTTGTGTGGCAGTTTTTCAGATGTTCGGTGATCTCATCTACCGACATGTCTGGGAAAAGATGTACCAGACTTATTTCTCTCATCTGTTTGTCTAAGTCCATTGCATACTTCCATCTGTTGTCAATATGCAAATATAATTCATTTGGAAGAGATTTACATACTTCCAATGGGACCAAATGAAATTTCAATAGTGTGCAAATGAAAGCTTCTTCTATTTGTCTCTTTTCATCATCAGATCTGGATTCATATTTTACATATCTGAATGATCCAAATCCACCATATTGCTTTAGATTAGCACATAAATTTTCAACACTATGTAAATTTACCTTCTTGCTCTTAACAATATGAAATTTACTTGCATCGTCAGATTTAGTGTCACTAGACTCTTTTGCCAAAATGAGTTTCCGAGTAGATTTCTTGTAAGTTTTTGTTACCTTTGGTGCGACAACACTCTTTGTTTTCTTACTCGGTGATGCTGCAGATGCTCTTGTATTGGGTCGCTTTGTTGGAAGAGTCGGTGATACTTTTGATGTATCATGTTTCTTTCTTTTCAACACTTTTCCCTTAGGCAATTCGGTGCTCAGTGTTATAGCTGCCTCTTGGGCTTCACATTCCTCTTCGGTAATTACTATAGTGCCCTTGACAGGTGTGGAGGAAGAACCTTCTCCAAATTTCTTCGTTAATGCCTTTATCATCTTTGTTGCCTTCCTTGTAGCCTTGGGTACTACAATGCTCATTTTTACTTTTTCCTTCACTTCTTCATATGTTCCATACCTCAGCTCAGTAGCATGCCTTGGTAATGTAAGAAATGCATCTATTTGCTGTTGTGTGATGTCAAAATCAATCTCGTAACCCATAGGTGGCAAAGATTAAGTTCTCGATTCTACAACATTAACATAGCAGTAATCAGTGTTTACTTCAAAACATATGTCATCCTTGTATTTCTCCACTAACTTGGGTGGAATCCGGTACTTGTTATGCATCCTTTCCTGAAACTTGCTAAAGTAATCATCCATAATATCATTAAAATTATCACCTAGCTTCTTAATGAAGTCATTGATTTAATGGGTGATTGGTCGGTGTAGTTCCCAAACAACTTTACTGACTGATGGAAAGAATTTCTCAAAATAGAAAAACATGCATATTAATAATGATCCAAACTTTAGTGTATTAGCCGAATTGTTCTTCTTTGGCTTCCTTATGGTATTGAGATTCTCAAATAGGTTTTTCAACAATACCTCACATAAATCAATTTTCATGCCTTTCTTCACAATTTTATATGCTAAGTCTACTGCTGCACAGGGTACACTATTTTCCCTTGGTGATTGGAAGAAATAATAACCTATTACTCTAATGGGAAATGTTCACCTTTATTTTCCCTGGTTTGAGTTTTTCAGCGGGCTCAATTGTGATTGCCTTTTGCCAGTAGGGCAGAATGCACAGGACACTTGGTGGCCCGACGTTGCTCCCTCATTCCATCTTTGGTACCCAGTTTTTGAAGTAGCATGGGGGTGACAAATGTCAATGATTGTTGACTGTCCTTCTTGGCGGGCCCACTCGTTGGTGCAGTTTGTGAACGGTTTCTGGTGGTTGTGCCCTTTCCCGCAGACCGTTCTCTTCTGGCAGAATCTTTTCAGTTCTTGGTAACCACCAGTTTGTTGCGGGTAGAAGGTTGCGTTGCAGGGTTTGTTTTGCTCGGTGTAGACTCCGTAGCAACACGCCATGTTTTCTGTTCGAGGAGGGTTGTGCTATTTTGGCATTTTGGGAAGCTGTTTGTAGGGGCAGTAGCTTACTTAAAGGCGGTGTTCTTTTCCGCCCAAAAAAAAGAAAGGAGAGGAGAAGGAGCAAGGATTTTTAGAAAAATAGTCTAATTTGCTAAGGAGGAGTTTTCTTTTGTTTCCATCCTTAAAAAACTATTTTGGTCTTGCTATAAGAAGATTATTCAGGTTGTGCCTGTGGCCTTTATGATGTCTCTCTCGACTTACTGTTAATAGTGTTTTCTGTGCTATTGTTGTTAAAATTTCTGATAAACTTTGGGAGTATTTTATCTAAGACTTCACTAATTAAACTATGTTTTCTATACTTGTTATCTACTGAATACGTGATGAATGTTTCCCCTATGTTTTCAAGCAAATTGGGTTGTAGTTTCGATTATGTCCTTGACTTGGATTTATGGATTATTGAATGAGCTTACAGAAGTTACGCATATTTCTTGATTTCTGTTAGTTCATTGTCTCTTAATGATCTAGCGCATTGCCTAAGTGTTTTAGTGTCTCATTTTAAAAAGGTATTTGTTTCTTTTCCCTTTCCTCAAAACCCAAGGAAGAGCTGACTTCTCAATCCCAGAGGTCATTCAGTTTCCCTTTGCGCAATCTGGTCCCCCAACACTGAATTTCCCATAAGGCTGTTTGTCCCCAAAGTAAAATTTAGAGTCAATAGTTCTTTTTATGACATGCCCGGTGGGACAGATATTTTAAAAGAAAAAGGGTAAAACCCGCATACCAGCTGGTTTATGAGTCAGAGGCCCATTACTAGGAGTCAAACGGCCCTACATCCCCATCTTCTTTTTCCTCCATTGGTGACTGTCCATTCTGCCTCAGTCGTATCTCTGCAGAGTCTCCCCCCTATCATAAATGCTGCAATGGCTCAAGTCCCTCCCAAAAATTTTGTGACATGGGACAATGGTAGCCCTCTCATTCATCCAGTTCCACCCGTAGTTTGGGGAGCCGTTCTGGCAGTCACGCTAAAGGTAGTTCCCAAATTCACGGGAGAATGTCATAAAACCCCTGGGGAGCATCTGCAGGACGTGGCTATGGTTTGTACTACACATGGCATCACTAAGCAGAATGTAGCTTTGCAGTTGCTTGTAGCGTCCTTCAAAGGAAAAGCTCTGGATTGGTTTAGATCTCTAGGCCCTAGTACTATAGGGGACTGGGATCAGTTGGGAGACTGCTTCTTTCAAAGATTCTTAGACAAAGATGATAGATCATCCCTAATGCACCAACTCATTACGATCAAAAGAGCTCCTACAAAGGCATTAACTAATTTCAACCTGAGATTCCAGTGAACCTGGCAAAGGATACCATTGTCTGCCCGCCCCCCGACGGATATGGCCTTCGTATTTTATCTAAAAGCTTTCAATTCTAACATATCAGTAATGATTCAAGCTCTAGGGGTAATACTCTTCTGCAAGCATTTGACTTAGCAGTTCAGGTTGAAAATAACCTTATCGATGCTGGAAAGCTTGCACCTCGCCCTACAATGCCAGTGTTTCCCAAAATATCTACCCAAGTAATAGAGGAAGCCACCCCGAGTACCTCTACTCCATAGTCTATATATTCGTTCCCTAGTCCCCAAGCTGCTTCCCTGGCTGCTGAGGTCAATGATATGAAGAACCTCTTAAGATCCTTCTCTAATAAAATTGTCAACCTAAAAAGGGCCCAAGTCTCTCCCACCAAGCCTCCTTTTCAGCAAAACTTTCAAGGAAACCGACCTCCCTATCAACATCCAAATTATCGGGCTGAGAAAAATCCCTCACCAAATGGCCAAATAGTCCCCGTCCCTAATCCATTGCAAGCCATCCACCCAAATGGTGGTAGAGAATTGACTGCAGGTCAGAATAATTTGGCGGATGATACCAATTCTTGGTGTTTTCCATGCAACAATGCTCATGCACCAAGGAATTGCCCAAGGGGGAATTTGCAGCAAAAGGTCGCGGAATAAAGGAACTCAGGTATAATAGCGGATGAATCTGCATACACATCCCCATGCATGGATAATGCAGTTTTTGTTGCCCAGATGCAAGGACTGTCATTACAACAAGAAGCGAAAATCGCCCCTGATCATGCACTTTTTTCCTGGATGGAGGATGATGATACAGTGCTAACTATCGATGTAGTAAATCCGAAAGATGGAGCCCCTATGGTACATTTAGAATACAACCTTCACTCTAAAAGATGTTTGACCAGTGAAGACGCTAGCAATATAAGGTTTGTACCTGTGAATAGGCCCCCGGAACAACCAGTAATCGGTTCTGCCTATCCCAGGAAGGAGTTCATCCCTTACAAACCAAAAGAGCCAAAGGCTTTCATGCCCCCAACGCTGGACGTAGTAGAGCAGTTGAAGAAAAATCTGGCTCATGTCTCTCTATGGGATCTCTTGAGTATCCCAGAATAGAAGAGCCAGTTAAGGGAGGCATTGTCTCATGATCAAAAGGATACAGGCACGACAGCTCCGCCACCCTCTCAGACAAATGGAATAGATCACCACCCAACAGTTAGCAAGACACATTCCCCTATTGCTTTGATGAATGAAGGCTCCCCCTCCACTACACAAGGAGAAGGTAAACCTAAGCCAAATCCTTTTTACCTTACCCTTATAGTCAGAAATAAGCTTTTACATAACTCCATGATAGATTCTGGTGCTAGTATTATGGTCATGCCTAAGCAAATTGCTGAAGTATAAAACATTAAGTATGACCCCTTAAGCAAGGGTGTAATGCAGCTCGATGGAAATAAAGTCCAGATGATAGGTCTCATCAAAAGCCTCCCTTTGACCTTATTTGCATGTCCGAGTATAACAATATCCCAAGAAGTAGTGGTCATCGACATTCCTTTTGTCTTTAGGCTCTGTCTATCTCGAGACCACCGCTAAAATAGCAGGATATATGTCCCTAGATTGGTCCCACTTGATTCTCTGTACTCGACACAGCACCAAGATGAAGATCCTTTCAGAACCCCTTCACACCGAGCATATAGCTGACCAAGCCTTGATCAATTTGGAGCCTACCCACACCTCTATAACCCATGATGAGCGGAAGGTGGTAGAACTCTTAGAAGATGAAGAAGTAACCGGGGAAATCCCACCCAAACAAGAAGCTTTCCTAAATGAGTTCATAGACTCTGATCCCTTCTCTAATTACCATGCCACCAGCCTAGGAACTTATTACATTTTTGAAGAGGATCAGCTGATCCCAAAACTCACTAAAGATCCGCTCTCCAAAGATCATCTATCTTCGACACTATGGACCCTACACTTCGACGGTGCCAAATGCAAAATGGGCTTCGGAGCTGGAATTTGTCTCACCCCTCCTGAAGGCGATCAAATACAAAGGTCTTTCCAGCTATAGTTCGCATGTTCGAATAACGAAGCAGAGTACAAAGGACTAATTTAAGGTCTAAACATGGCAGAAAAAATGGGCATCAAGAAGCTTAAAGTCTTCGGTGATTCCGAATTGGTAGTACACCAGGTTCGAGGGATATCCAGTGCCAAACATGTCCATATGAGGTCCTACCACTCCAGAGTATGGGATTTAATAATAAGTTTTGATGCTTTCAATATCACCAGTATTCCCCGGACACTAAATACTGAAGCAGATCACATGGCGACCATAGGAGCTCATTTTGATCCAACTGTAAACCTCTTAGCCAGCCATCCAATAGTCAACATGGTAGTTTGACTGACTGTTCCTAATAATGATACATATTGGCAGGTTTTCGAAAGTGATGAACAGATTGCTCTATTTATTCAAAGCTCGGGTGAGTTTGCCGATCACCTGCAACCCAGGGTTAAAGAGGCTTACGGAGACCAAATTATTTAGTTAAGATCCAACAAGCTCCCTAATGGTTTGATCACCTTAAATAATTTGTTTGATTATGAGGACGTCAAGAAAGATAAGCGAAAACTCATAGCAGACAAAGGAGATTACGCTGAAATGTCAGTCGGAAGCGGAAAGATCCTCAAAGTAGGCAAAGGTGTTTCCTCTGAGGACAGGGAGAAATTGGCCTGATACTGTGATGAGTATGAAGGCGTCATGGCTTGGTCTTATGATGATTTAAAAGGTTACGATCCTAGCATCATTCAGCACACCATCGAGCTCACAAATGGAGCTAAGCCAGTTCGACAAAAACAGAGACCGGTTAATCCCAAGATCGAGTCTCTCATGGCTCAAGAGTTGAAGAAACTGATCGAGTCAAGGATTATTTACCCTATAAAGCACAGTACATGAGTGTCAAATTTGGTCCCTATGAGGAAAAAGAATGGAGACATTCGACTCTGTGTCGACTTCCGGGACCTAAATCAAGCATCGCTTAAAGATCACTATCCTTTGCCGTCAATGGAGTAGTTATTAAGCACTGTAGTTGGATCAGAGATGTTCTCTATGCTCAATGGTTTCTCAGGATATAATCAGGTAAGTGTCAAATTGGAGGATCAACACAAGATCACTTTCACCACAAAATGGGGAATGTTTGCATATCAAAAGATTCCTTTCAACTTGTCAAACGCTAGGTCCACTTTCCAAAGGGCCATGGATTTGGCTTTCAAAGAGCTAATAAATAAGATTATCCTGATATATTTAGATGACCTAACCATGTTCTCCAAACACCAAGAGGATCATTTTGATCATCTTGAGTTAGTCCTGCAAAAATGTCTTGAATTTGGGATCTCTTTGAACCCAAAAAAATGTATTTTTTGGGGTTCCCCAAGGGAAGTTGCTGGGGCATATAGTTTCTAAAGAAGGCGTCTCTATTGATCTAGACCGGGTCAAGGCTATTAAGGAGCTTCCCCTTCCGGTCAACAAAAAGGGAGTGCAATCCTTCTTGGGAAAGGTAAATTTTGTTAGTCGTTTCATCTCCGACTTTGTCGGGATAATAAGACCTATCACTCTCATGCTTAAGAAAGATATACATTTTAAATGGACTGCTGAAGCCAAAAATGCCTTCGACCAAATAAAGCATGCCATCTTTTCAGCACCAGTGTTATCTAACCCAGACATGTCGAAGGATTTCATCATGTATGTCTATTCCGGTCAGCATAGCGTCGCCATGGTGCTAACTCAAAAGGACATCCAAAAGGGAGGAGAGCATCCTATAGCTTTCCATTCAAAAACCCTCAAGGATTATGAGCTCTGCTATAACTTTGTAGAAAAACAAGCCTTAGTTGTCGTAAAAGGACTAAAGAAATTCAGACATTTCATTGCCTGTAACAAGACCATGGTGTATGTGGCTCATCCCGCAGTAAGAGAGTACATCATGGAGGGCGACATCACAGAAATAGAGCAAATTGGATCACCAAGATCCTGGAATATGATGTTGACATCAAGCCCACAAAGCTGGTCCGCGGGAGAGGTTTATGCTAGTATATAGTGCAGGACAGTGAACCCCGTGGTCTCGAAGCCACCTCAGAGGAAAAGGTTATGTTTATGTCCGACACCCCCAGCGAAAGTTGGATTGACAAAAGAAAAAACTTCATGAAGATAGGGACCTTTCCCAAAAATCTTCCCCTGGCCAAGAGGAGATTCTATCGACTTCAAAACAATGGTTTTCGCCTCATAAATGAAATTCTTTTTAAAAGAAATTTTGATGGAGTTCTACTTCGATGTGTGGACCGAGGCTAGGTTGATAAAATCCTCTAAGAATTTCACTACGGCCCCTCAGGAGGCCATTTCTCTGCACCTACAGCCGCGATCAAAATTACTCAAGCCGGATACTTTTGGCCATCTATGTTCAAAGATATACATGCTTTGGTAAGAGGATGTAAAGAATGCATATATTATACAAAGAGGGGTACAAAAGCGGCCATGCCGCTCAAGCCTGTGTCAGTGGAGGAGCCCTTTGCTCAATGGGGCCTAGATTTTGTCGGGATGATCAACCCTCCAAGTTCAGCTAGACATAAATGGATCTTGACCACCATCGACTATTTCACAAGATGGTCTGAAGTCATTCCCCTGCGGAATTCATTTGAAAATGAAGTGCTAGCTTTCCTAGAAGAATTGACTTGTCAGTACGACCCTCCAAAAACCATTATATCAGATAACACGCATGCCTTCATGGGCTCGCGAATCACACAGTTCGCTCTTAGCAGAGGTATTTATCTCAAAACCTCCTCTAACTACTACCCCCAAGGGAATGGTCTGACAAATTCTACTAACAAGAACCTGATCCGACTTATCAAGAGGATAGGCGCGGAATATAAGAGGGAGTGACACCATCACCTAAGGAGTGCATTATGGGCCGACCGCATAACACCCAAGCAGATTCTCAAAATCTCTTCGTACAAGCTGGTATATGGGAAAGATGCATTTTTTCCTCTGTCACTAGAAATTCCAGCATTACAGTTGCTAAAATCTATGGATATTGCCGAAAGTGGCCCAATGGCCGTAAGACTAGCGAAGATTATGGAGTTAGAGGAAGCAAGGGAGGCCGCCTTCACAACCCTTCAAGACAGGAAAGAAGTCGTAAAAAGGTGGTTTGATAGTAAAAAGAGTTCCAATGTGATTTTCGCCCCCGGAGATCTCGTTCTGAAGTACAATGAGTGAATGGCAAAGCTAGGTCAGCACACCGAGTTTGACTGCTTATGGGAGGGCCCTTTCCGCATCATAGGATGTAAAGGTTTCAACGCCTTTGAGCTAGAGGACATGAATGGAGACTCCCTCTCCATCCCGGTTAACAGTTTTCATCTTAAGCCTTACTATTAAGAGGCCCTTCCCCCTTTCCATGTAAATAATTTATACTATGTGCATGCGTGGTGTGTATTTATTTTAATTATTTCCAACTCAACAAGCAAAAGGAAAGAGAGACTAGATAAAAAGAAAAGTAAAATCAGTACATTAAGTCTTTCTCGTATATTTTTACAAAATGTGCGGGCCCTCGGCCTCTTTCTTATTTACATCTTGCAGTTTAAAGCGCAAGTCATGCTTTGCCGGCTCCTTTTAGAGGCTAGCTTCAGTATCTTCCTCCTCAGTGTCGGAGTCCCTTTCTTCTCCTGACCATTCTGAATCAGAAGAATTCCCAAACTCCCCGTGCATGAATATAACCACCAGGTTAGGAGGTTGATCCGGTACCAGGACTCTTAGGAAGATATAGTCTCTGAATCCAGTAGACCAGTCTGTGCCCTCTGGAATGAGGACCATCATATGTACTCATAGGAGAAACTCCGCAGCTAGCTCAGCGCGGTATCTATGGGAAGACAATGACATGGTTTTCAGGCCATTGACGAGTGGATGCAACTTCACTTCTTCATTATGTAAAATGAAGCACTCTAGGTCAGACGCCATAGGGAGTCCCATGAAAGGTACATAATACGTGACTACATCTTCAAGGCCTCCTAGGTAGTCTAAAGGAAAGAGTGCTTGAGTCAGCTATGTTGTCAGTAGCCCAGACTAGCCACAATCCAGCAGAGAAGCCACGAAGCGCGAGCAAATATCCGTATTCACCCGATAACGGTCTGGATTGTTAATGAAATCTTCCCCGAGTATCCATTTGATGACAGTAATTATTATCAGATTCTTTCTTCGCATCATCCCTTGCAGCCTCCGATCTAAAATATTCCCTAGGAAAGTGACTTGCGCCCTTCTGCTGACAAGTCGAACTGGAATATCCATTTCTTCAGAAACTCCACAGTTATAGCTCGATTTGTGATGAAAGAATGTCTGAAAAGACATATTTATAGAAAAAATCTTGGCAAGTAAGCAATCAGCAACTTGAGCTTCGCCTTTTTCCACTTCAATGCCCCTATCACACCTCTATTAATTCGCATCATGTGAATGAGATTATTTCCAAGATATTGACATCTTGTCAATCACCTCAAAAAGAGGAATGGATGGAAACAAAGAGCCATACGTACTTCCTGGTACGTCACCCCTAAATGCGAAAGCTCTGCCAGCCTGTTTCAGCTCATGCAGTCATTATTCCTAACTGAACCTCTCGATTAAAGAAAGATTTTTCCTTAAGAACTATTCCCGAAGAACGCCAGATCAACCAAGTAGTTTCTTTGGAAAATAGGAATGATGGCTCCTCTCATTCATGGAGGTTGATCGCTACAGCATTTTGAGTTGGCGCGCGTGTAAGCTGAGCCTTAGCTTTCACAAAAAACAAGGCATGTTAGGCATTTAAAAGTTCTAAGTTTCTCCTGGCTATCTATCGGTTCATTTTGTTGCAATGCTGGGAGGTTAGAGGAAGAAGTACAAGTTTTCATCTCTTATCTCTGGCAAAACAGGAGAAGACGATTGTCTGCCTTAATGGATTCTGAAGCTTCATCTACAAAGACTGCCCCCAGAGGTTTCTAGGTTAATCTTTTCGAGGAACTGTCTTATTCCTCTCATGCCATTCCACAAAAGAAGGAATATCCAAAGACGAAGGCCAAAAAGAAAACGACGACCCGAAACTCGTCGGTTGTTCTAGATTCTCTAGAGAACATCTATGATCTTGAGGTCTGAAAGAAGCCCAAAAGCCTTAGAGAGGCCGCTTGTTCGAGGATGCTGCATCATCGAAATGATCCTTTTTCTATCACGATGCATTTCTAGAAGAGTGGTGCTCCCCAATCTTTGGTCCCCGTAGTTCCCTACTATCCCGAGCTCGTGGCCGCTTGTGCAGAGATTTTTGACCCCAACTCATTTTCTGTCAACGACTCGCACTTGAAATTGATCATATCTCTAGAGGCCATTAGGGAAATGCTATGCTCCCCAATCTTTGAAAATACTAAGGTTTTCTCAAAGAAATCCATGGAGGAATTCTGGAACACCAGGAGAGATGCGTTATCTTTTTGTCAAAATGCTCTCAATCGGAGTTTGTCAGTAAGGTTTCCAAAGTTCCCTTTATCTTACATTGATCTGAAGCAAGATGACCTCAGAGATATCTCGTCTACCCTGGCATGGCTGTGTGGTCATGATAACAACTGGGATATTACTGCTTCCATGATGGGCTTTCTCTTTAAATGCAGGAAGCAAAGGGAAACTTTCCACTTCGACTTCTCCATGACTATCGCTAAGGCCATGGTCAATCAATTATCCGAGTTTCAACAGTTGTGACGTTTCAGGTTCTCTTTAGTATTGGTGCATCTGCTCCTGCATCAAAATGAATCTTTCTTCGCACAATTTATGCGCTTGGCCACTTTCGATGAGGCGGGAAATATAATGCCGGTGTCTTGTTGGACGCCTCTGTTGTTAGCCTCTTATGATTCTTACCAGTTTTCAGATTTGTTCTTGGCTCCCGTGCTCAAAGATTTCAAAGTGATTCCCAATGAGCCTCTAGCCCGTTTCTCCTAGGTTCAAATGATTTGGATGCAAAATGAACGCCCCCCTTGCGACTAGTTTGTGGGCCCTGATTTCTCTTTCATCCACGTGCATAGTTTCTCTGAGGAGCCATTCCGGCTTCCCACTTACGTGATCGACAAAACCTTAGCTCTGGAAATGGCAAGGCAGTTGGCAATAGTCGAGCGGGCGATTGGCGCTGGGAAACACGATACCTCCATTACAAAAGATAACAAGGCCATTGGCCCAATTACCCTAATAAAAAGAAAAGCAGCTGAGGAAACCCTGACCTCAAAAATGGTGCAGCTGGGTCTCGTGGTAATTGACGACTCATGGAGTTATGACCCTGATGGCTACTTAAGCAGAAGGAAAAATACTGTGAGGCATGAGCCTCGAGATTCATGGGCGGAATGTACAAACCCTCGGATTGATGACCCAAGCAAATATGTGGGTCCTGATGATTTCCCTATTTTGGAGTGCCCCTCGTGGTTAAAGTTTTATACCCCAGTACAAAGGTTCAACCTCGTGAAGCCTATTCCTCGGGCATTGTTGGAAGACATGAAAACCTTACCCTGGCCTAGAAATAAAAATAATTTTTTTTGGGTCTATCGTCAGGAAGTAAATCAACTTAGAGCTAGCCTTGGGAATGCACCCCTGGATGAGCGTTTCGAGCATGAATGGAGCAAGGAAAATAAATCTGATGTTGAGACAGGTGACAGTTCCTTGCACGGAGACTCATCTCCCGAGATAGTTGCTCAGCAAGAAGTTGGGATCATAAATACCGAAGGGCATGAGCCAGAGCCAGAAATCCCTCTTTCTTTAGACAGTGCAACTCATAGACCTTGTTCGCAGCCTAGTAAGAGGCGATCCGAGAAACAGTCTTCTGAGGCCCCCCTAAAGAAGAAACCATACCTTAGTGGGTTAGAAGGGGTTGTACTTAATACATTAGCGGCAACACCTTCAGATTTATAGTCGCTACATCTTTCGGTTGACCAGGTATGTCCTTTTGTCCCTTCTTCCGATTCTCCTGATGTTCTTACAACTACCCTCACACCCATCATGCAAACCTCAGTCCCTACTGCTCTTACTTTGGCCCTGGCAGGTATGACGGTTAATCCTCAAGACATCCTCACATAGGCTTCCATTCCTTTCCCGAGTGGGATCCCCATATCTATAACTTTTCAGTCGCCCACATCAGAAACAATCCCTATGTCGCGTAGGCTAGGTTTTGAAGAATCTTCCCCCTAGGATATGGCTGCGGCGTCTGCTAGTTCCTTCCCACTAGTGGGCTCCCCTTTTGTCCCGCTATTTTCTCCGCTAGCAGTAACTCATCTGGTCCAATCTTCTTGTGTTGCCCTTTTTTCGCATTTCCCTTTCGCTGTCCCTCCTGGTGCAGTGTTTGCAGGTCAAGCCATTGATCATCCAGATAGTTTCCAGTAGCAGGTTGTTTATAATAGAACCATCAGTTTGAGCAAAGCCAATAAGCGGAAGGAGAAGGAAAGTGTTCGCCGCACTTGCCCTCGCCTGCAGACCCATTTCAGCGAGCAAAGAGATTGCCTTTACTTTGTAAATCTAATTCCCAAGGTGGACAAGCCAGAATCTCAGATGAGGCCCGATGATTATGAATTACAAGCAATGGGTGTTAGTCTCCAAAGCACCATGGCCTCCGACAAGGTCGGAATGATGGAAGAAACTTCTAAGGTAGTATCCACATACTTTATTAAAAAGAGCTGTCGTTTAGAAAAGCTCTAGATAGAAAACGTTAGCCTCCGTGATTCCCTTTCCCAGCAAAGGAAGGAGGATAAGGCTCGGGTATCAGAGATCAATCGTCTATAGAGCTTGCTAACTCAAGCTAATTCTGAGAAAGGAAAGTTGCAGTCGACCCTTAATAGCGTCTGTTCCTAGCTAAAAGGTCAGGAAGTGACAAGAAATGTAGCTCTGAAGGAACTACAAGATAAAGATTCTGAAATACAATGATTGAAAGCTTCTTCCAGAGATGTTGCCCAGGTTCAAATGTAATTGTGCGAAGAAATCCTTCTCAAAGAAGGTTATGCCCGTCAACTGAGTGAAGCCCAGGTGTCACGGTCGGATGAGAAGATGAATTTCGAAGTCGAGCTGAAAGCAAAAGAAGTTAGTTTCGAGCAATCCGGCAAATGTGTTTCAGAATTGGAGACTCTTCTGCAAGAGGAGTAGAATCATACATTGCAGTTGCAACAGACCATTAGGATCAGAGAAGCAAAAATCTTAGCCTTGGAAAATCAAGTGGCTATTGAGCAAAGCAAAATCCAGCAGCTCCAATAGGAAACAGTTGGGAAAGATAATGAGATATCTCGATTGATGAGCCTCCCACCCCCGCAATCGATTGCTCCAGACTTCTCTGCCATGCTGACGGAGCTGTATGTTTCCCATTGGGAAAAAGTAAAGCTGTACTGCCCATCCCTGTAGCCGGTGTTATAATTTCTCAGTGACGCGCAATCCCTATGTGCTGAGGTTGGACACTTTATTAATAACTCCATGCTTATCATTGGTCTGAAGTTCCCAATAGCCTAGAATCTCATTCAATTGCTTTATGCTACTCAAGAGGAGGAGCTTAGGGAGAAAGGGATTGCGGATCGCCAATAATTAATCAAAAATATTAATGTCTTCATAAATTGCCACAGGATAATTATGCAGGTATCAGTTGCTCTGGCGCCTTTGCAATTTTTAGTACTAGACATTAAACGACATGTCAAGAAATTTGTTTCTCTAGGCTTACCTTCTCCTTTCCCTGCGGATGGTTCTGTGCTACGGATTGAACAAGTATTGCAACATATCGAGAATATGCAGCAGGATAGAGTTTTCCTGCAGCGGTTGGGAAGCCCTATTTCAGTGAATGAGGTGGAATGTCTTTTGCATCCTCTAACCCAGCTTTCCGCCCTCCTGAACCAGGTCCAAGATGAACCTGTACCTCTGCCTTTGGATGAAGTAATTTGCCTAGAGCAATATTTCCAAGATTTGGATGCGCAAGTTGCGCTCTCTGAGGATGAGTGGCTGCCTTTGCAGCAGGTTTTTGATCTTTTCCATCCCGTTGTAGCTTGAAGTCTGGTCTATGAACTAGTAATTTTGGGTTCTTCTATTCCGCAAGCAGAATCGCCCCTGTTAGTTGCCAGGAAATGTCCACCTTTATTTTTCCTGGTTTGAGTTTTTTGACGAGCTCGGTTGTGATTGCCTTTTGCCAGCAGGGCAGAACATGCGGGACACTTGGTGGCCTGGTGTTGCTCCCTCATTCCATCTTTGGTACCCAGTTTTTGAAGTAGCATGGGGGTGACAAATGACAATGATTGCTGACTTTCCTTCTTGGCGGGCCTACTAGTTGGTGCAGTTTGTGAACGGTTTTTGGTGGTTGTGCTCTTGCCCGCAGACCGTTCTCTTCTGGCAGAATCTTTTCAGTTCTTGGTAACCGCCAGTCCGTTGCGGGTAGAAGGTTGTGTTGCAGGGTTTGTTTTACTAGGTGCAGAATCCGTAGCAACATGCCATGTTTTCTGTTCAAGGAGGATTGTGCTATTTTGGCATTTTGGGAAGCTATTTGCAGGGGCAGTAGCTTACTTAATGGCGATGTTCTTTTCTGCCCAAAAAAAAGAAAGGAGAGGAGAAGGAGCAAGGATTTTTAGAAAAACGGTCTAATTTGCTAAGGAGGAGTTTTCTTTTGTTTCTAGCCTTAAAAAACTATTTTGGTCTTGCTATAAGAAGATTATTCAGATTGTGCCTGCGACCTTTATGACGTCTCTCTTGGCTTACTGTTAATAGTGTTTTCTATGCTATTGTTGTTAAAATTTCCGATAAACTTTGGGAGTATTTTATCTAAGATTTCACTGATTAAACTATGTTTTCTATACTTGTTATCTAGTGAATGCGTGATGAATGTTTCCCCTATGTTTTCAAGCAAATTGGGTTGTAGTTTCGATTATGTCCTTGACTTGGATTTATGGATTGTTGAATGAGCTTACAGAAGTTATGCATATTTCTTGATTTCTGTTAGTTCATTGTCTCTTAATGATCTGGCGCATCGCCTAAGTGTTTTAGTGTCTCATTTTGAAAAGGTATTTGTTTCTTTTCCCTTTCCTCAAAACCCAAGGAAGAGCCAACTTCTCAATCCCGGAGGTCATTCAGTGTCCCTTTGCGCAATCTGGTCCCCCAACACTGAATTTCCCATAAGGCTATTTGTCCCCAAAGTAAAATTTAGAGTCAACAACAAACTTTAGCTCTGCATCTGTGACATTGTTCAATTTCAGTCCCCTGCAATCAGATTCTACTCTGGTTAAATTGATCAATTCCTTCTGTGATATCATTTTCTGAGCTCGGGCATGATCATAAATAGGGTAACCAGTGATCAAATGAATGATTTTCTTGGTGATCTTAAACGATTTCTCTTCTAGCCACATGAAGTCATCATGAACTCTGCTCAGAACAAACTTGACTCACTCGGGTTTGAAGACACGTGATAGATTAAGGCTTCAGTCAATCCCTTCATCTTAATGTGCTCATACTTGCTATCCATTTTACCATCGGTGCACAATTCATCATATGTGTCTTTGATTTCAACATGACTTAGTTCTTCAACTTGACACTTAGTGAAGAATCTCACATCCTCGACTAGTAAAACTCTATCCGGGATGAGTGAGAATGCAGTTTTTTCATTTGGTTCAGATGCAATTTTGGGAGTTAAAGAGTATTTCAGTGAGATCTTTTCTATGTTCTCAACAACAACGAGATTCTGGATCTTAGGTGCCATTACAGATTTCAGATAAATACTAACAAAAGATCCTTAGGGTTTGAAGACTTTCAAACGATAGATGCTTTCTACTTAGCAGATAATAACAACTTGATATGATCGGTAAACCGGGTTAACAATGCATTGAGATTGATGTAAATACCTTGAATTTTGCTTTGGAGGAGGTTTGATCATCTTTGAATCACTTTGCTCTGCTTTGTTGAAAACTTGGTAAGTTTATAATGACCGCATAAATGCTTTAAGTACACAATATACCTTATAGGGCTCCGTGTAGGTTAGGTCAAAAATATTAAATGCACTCGGTTCCACTAGACCTTCTTTCCTTTTTTTTTGCGCTTTAACCGAGTAGCCAGACTTCCTTCATTTACCGACTTGATAGGCTTCCTGTATTCACCGACTTGACAGGCTTCCTGTATAGTGCTCCAAAAGACTTTGATAGAATTTCAAACTTACTAATACATCTTAGTTATGCAGATTTTGAATTAAGTACATAATAAAATAGGAACTGTTAAGATTGAACCTTGAGAGGATGCAGTCCCTTCATACCTTTATCGATTAATTTGGAATAGGTGCACCTAACTTGGTAGGTAAGGTGCTTTCTTCATTCGACATAATTTCCTTCTTTTTCCAAATCATCTATAATTTGCCTTTTATTTCCTCAGTGTCTCCTCTAGGTTGATCTCTGCAGTCTCTAGCCAAGTGTCCAACTTTGTGACAATGAAAACATGTCATACCAGGATTTTTCCATGATCTTCGGTTGTTCATTCTAAACCTTATAAAGTAGTTGGTACTTATATGTCCATATCTTCCACAACATTGACACCATATCCTTGTATTGTAATCCCATGGTACTGCAGAATATTGTTGGTAAGGATCTGTGTGAGTTCGGTAACCTCTAGCATTTGCTCGGTGTGCAGACCACATATAGTTCTTTTGCTTAAGCCAACACTTCTCGGTACTATGTCCATATCTATTGCAGTTTTTACAAAACCCTTTGAATTTTGCCTTCTGATAATTGTTAACAGTCTTTGTCCTACATTGATTAGATGTGTGACCATATTTATTGCAATTGTGACAATAACCATTAGACTTAGTGACATTCAGTTGCTTACCTTTTCTGATTTGGCACATGTTAGCAATATGACCTTGATTTCCACAGTAGTTGCAAATAGGCTTCTTTCCTTTGATATTCTTCTTATTTCCAGCTTGCTTTGATGATTCTCCTCTCTTGGTTGTATGAATTCCCTTCTCAGTAGAGTCTTTTCCTTTGTAATCGAGTCCTGCATCTTTGTTGGGTCTTCTTGTATTCAGTTGCTCATCCAACATCTTTGATGCTTCATAACTCTTTTTTAGTGTTTCCTTAGATTTCTTTTCTATTTCAAGTTCATTGGTCAACTTTGATACTTCAAGTTTCAATGCTTGATTCTCATCATCTTTCAGATTTGCTTCATGATGTGCATAGCCCAATTGATCTGACAGATTTTGTTGAATCCCAGTCAACCTTGTGATTTCATCATTCTTTTCAGATACTAATGCTTCAAGCTGTTGTTTTTCTCTTTCTAGATCTCTTACTTTATCCTCAGCTGTCCTTAGTGCATCAAGATTCTCAATCATCTGTGTGCTGAAATGTTCATGTCCTCTTTTTATTGCTTTTAGCTGATCAGTCAGTGCTTTGTTTTTTTCTTTCAATTGTCCAATCATCTCTTCAGTCTCTTTAGATATACTGTTCTCAGATGATGTTTCAATTTGTTCCACTAGCTCTTGAGAGTCCTGCAAATCATCAAATAATCTCCTTCTAACTTTCAATGATTTTTGCATTTGTCTTTGCATGTCTACAATCACTTGATTAGCATGATCCAACTCTTCTTGCAGATACACAATTCTTTGAGATTGTTTATAGCCTTCCATTGATAAGATCTTTCTCTTTAGGTTGTTAAACCTTTTTCCAAGATTCAAGCTCTGATACCAATTGTTAGGCCCAATATGGAAAGCTAATGTACTGAGAGGGGAGGGGTGAATCAGTACTTCAAATCCTTTCTTAAATAATATCTTTACTATTATGCATAAACCACAAACTGGTGTAACATAACATAAAGCTAAAACAAATAAATAACAATCATACATGATTCACTCCATAACACATATATTTTGGTTATGCAGAAACTCTTGGTTAGAGAGAAAAACTGCGGTGGGGATGGCTCCCACAACTTCACTATTGCAATAATAAAGGTTGCTCGGTTAGAGCTACATGTTCAGCTATTTCTGATAGCTTACCTTGTTAGGAGTATCAAGATCGTTAGATCTACCTTGCTAAAGGATTTTACAATATTTAAACTAAATGTTGCACCTGATTAAAGACTTTACAATTTATAGACTTTGTTAGAGTCTTTTACCCTGTTAAAGGTTTCTCTTACAACTTCAAAATATTACAATAAAATCTTTACAAATATCTGTAACTTTACATCTAGAATGTTATAGCAGATTCTATGTGCTCAAAATGAGATTACCTTGCTTATAACATACCTCGGTAACCCATAGAATAACTCGATAAACCCTTCTATTTACTCTGTTATTTGTCTGTTCTCTGAAATCCTTCTCGGTGACCTCTGTGTCTCTATAATAGTCATAATATTTAGTGCTTTCTTATGTATCACACATGTCTTGCTTCATACACCTCTATGTATCTCTCTCTGTCACACTTTTATCCTTAATCCACGTTGTATAAATAGATCTCTTATGTCGGTGATCTGATTCATTGCTTCGATCTTACAAACATGATTTATCGAATGAATAACTATACAAAATATTTCATTGGTTAGATGACCTCAAAATCATACACAATCTTTAAGTGCAATTTCCAATGTGATAACGGTTCTATGTTTCTCGATCTTGTAACACGTTTTCCCATGTGTGTCTAGATTCAATGAATCTAGTAACACATTTCACTCGGTGTATCATTATTTCTGCTCGGTAGACATGGAATGTTACTCGGTAGACAGCTCGGTGAATACTGGGCTCTGTGAATACTTTCTTCTTTAACCGACTGTTCTGTGCATACCGACTGAATGTTTCGGTAGTAGAAACCGACTAGAGTATATAGAATGACTTTGGATATAAAACTAATGGCGACTTGATAAGTAGTAACAAAGGTATGGTGTGTAAACTGCACAAGGCTCTGTATGGTTTGAAGCAAGCATTGAGAGCATGGTATGAAAGGCTACATTCACACCTAATGAAGATAGGTTTTCAGAGAACAAATGAAGACATCAATATATATCTCAAATATGAAGGAGACAAGATACTGGTTAGTGAAGTGTTTATGGATGATATCATATTTGGAGGCAATGATGACATGAGTAACGACTTTGCAAATGAGATGAAGAGTGAATTTGAAATGTCTTTAGTGGGAGAGATAAATTTTTTTATAGGTTTGCAAATTCAGCAGATGAAGAGTGGTATTTTTATCACATTATCTAAATATGTGAAAGAGGTATTGAAGACATTTGGAATGAGTGATTGTAAACTAGTTGGGACACCAATGGTTGTAGGTTGTAAACTATCTAAGGAGGATGAAGCCACATCTATTGATGAAAAGGAGTACAGGTCAATGATAGGGAAATTTCATTATGTTGTTCAAAATAGACCGGATATTGCTCATGTAGTTGGTTTAGTTGCCAGATTTCAGAAGAATCCAAAGGAGACACATTTGATAGCAACCAAAAGAATATTAAGATATTTGAAAGGCACTATTGACTATGGTTTATGGTATCCATATGTAGGTAACTTTGATTTGAAGGTTTATACAGATGCAGACTGGGCAGATGATGTTGATGATAGAAAGAGCACAACCGGTGGTGCATTTTTTCTTGGAGGAAGACTTGTATCATGGTGTAGCAAGAAGCAGAGTTGTATATCACAGTTCACTGCTGAAGCTGAGTATGTTGCAACGTATATGAACTGTACCCAGGCAATCTAGATGAAACACATTCTGGAAGGATTCAAGCTAAAGTTTACAGAACTGATAAAGATTTTATGCGACAACACAAGTGCAATAAATATTTCAATGAACCCAGTTTTGCATGCTAGAACCAAGCATATTGAGCTGAAATATTATTTCTCGAGAGAAAAAGTGTAGAGTAAAGATGTGTTATTGGAGCATGTTTCTAGCATGGAGAAACTTGTAGATATCTTTACTAAACCTTTGTCTAAGACTACTTTTGAGTATCTTAGAAGTCAGCTAGGGGTTGTGCCCCTACATGAGGTTAATTAAGAAAGATGTGGAATACATCAGTAGAGCTAATTGAAGAATCTTACAACAAGATTGGTGTAGAGTGGAGTTATTCCACAGGGGCTCATCAAGTTGTAGGTTGATGATGTTGAATAGTGAAGTATGACATTGCATGTTTTTACTTTCACTTTGGCATTGTTGTCAAAGGGGGAGAAGAACTATAAGACTTGTTGAAGAATTGTATGATTGTGAGAAGATCTATAGCCAGTTACCAGTTGAAGTCATGGAGAATCAGTTGAATGAAGGAGCATTCATGGTAAAATGTAAACCAGGATTTCTAAACACATCATCACAATCAAGGGTATTGATACTTGTATTGCCATCAATGCCAAAGGGGGAGATTGTTGGCATTTGCATGAAGATTGCATTAATGAAATGTTATGTTGTCATTGATGTCAATTAATCAATAATGATGTTGTTATAATGTCATTCTGTAACCGGTTGGATGAGCTAGTTAAGGGAACTGGGACCGGTAGGTGAGCTTGTAGATAAAATCGATATTATTTATGAAGAGGAGAGATCAACCAGTAACCCTACCTGTTGATGAGACCAAACCCTAACCAATGGAGCTTGGTGAATCGGTTGTAGTGGTTTATGATCAAATGATGAATGATAAAGATTATGCCATGTATGCATGTTGTATGAGAAGAGTTTCAAATAATTTATGACATGTAGAGATAACAATTTTATCTTGGGAACGAGAAAGTTCATTGCATGAAGTGGAAACTGTGTGACGAGTTATACAGTTTGATGAAGCAGTGATCAAGGAGCGGTCGAGGTTGTCTTGAATGATGTGCAGAGATTGCTATGTAATCCAACAGTCATACTTGAACTGATTTGTTTGTAATCTCTATGAGATAGTTAGGTTTGTGATGTGTTACCGACTTATTGTTTTTGTTTATAAGGTCGATGAGTTGTTTTGTTGTAGAGTTGGCAATTTTTGGTTGAGAGTAAGAGTGAGTGGTTGCTGAACTTGATAACCTATCTGTAGTATGTGTAAAGGAAGATAGGAGCATGCAAAGGATATGAACAAGCAAGTGTAGTGCTATTCAACAGATCAACAAACCCCTGTTGTTCTCTAACAATTACAATAGTCAAATTCTCTAACCGGGTAAGCTCTAACAAGCTTAGTGTTGTCTAAATCCTCTAACCAGGTGATCCATTAGCTTGGATTTCAAATCCTCTACTGAGGTTACTCCTAATAGGGTATTGCTTCTAATAGGGCATTATAGTCAATCCCTTAACCGGGTGGTCCTTAACAAGATTTGTTCTTAACAAGACTTTTGTAAAAGCTTTAACGGGCTTAGCTCCTAATAGGGTGAACTTCAGAAGAGTTCAAATTACTTGTGGGTATTCATCCCCACTGTGGTTTTTCCCGTTTGGGTTTCCACGTTAAAATTATTGTGTCAAGTGGTGAATGTTTTTGTGATTATGTTTATTATGGTTAATTTGCTTAACTACTAAATCCACTTAAATATGATATGATGACCTACAACAATCTGAAATATGTTTTTACTACTGTCAGCAAAGTATTTGAATGATTTGGTTAAAAAGTTTTGAGAGTTTCAAAGTTTTTTTACTGTTATTCTATTATGACAGTCAACCAGTTTATTTGACAGTAATATTGCATTTGACAGTTCAATGTTTAAACCAGTCAACTTTGAGTTTGTCTTGAGAGGTTTTTTTTGAGTTTGGTGAAAGTCTAATCAATTTTCCATCTACTAATTCACCCCCCCTCTCAGTAGTTGTTTGGATCCTTATTGGTTCATCATACCATCATTCTAGAATGACTTGATGTAACCATTCTCCTTAACCCTTGCAGAGGGTTGGGCCAGTTCAGTTAGAAGTGAGCAAGGGGGATCGAAAATGATCTAAGGATGTGTGGATAAACACCCTGGTGATATCTTTTTCCCCTCCAAGATTTTGAAAGAATTTAAAGATGAGCAAGTCTGCCATAAAATGATTGAAAAGTACATTCTAAACCCTTCATCTATTTATTTATATAGAATTTAGTTGCAAACGTATTTTTTGTTCATGTTTCCAAAGAACTAATGTTTATTTTGTTCAATAAAGAATATTTGCATCAGCTTTCATGTTCATTATTTTCTTCTAAATAAAGGGTTAAACTAGCCGTTAATTGCTTTCCTATTATTTAATGTTCTTTAACTAGCTGTTATATGCTTGAGTTTTTATGTATGTTACACTTTGGTTGATCTCTCCACTCAACCAATCAGTTAATCTTGTACTTCTTTTGACTCCAACTCTCTAGCTAAGAAAGAAATGCACATATTGTAGAAATAGAGTTCATACCACAAAATCACCCAAGAATGGGTGAAGGATTTAAAGGCCAAGGGACCTCCTTTCATCGAGTAGTTGAGGAAGGTCTATTATGATTTAATTTTGTTGAGGAATACTATCAACACAAAGATAGGTAATACAAAACAAGAAGAGACTATGTGGCTACAACTTGACTAAAAGCTCAAAGAAGTCCTAGATATGGACTTAGACAAACATGCAGTAGAGAAAATCATTCAAAATGTGATGATACTAGGTGTGTGATGTGGAGAGAAAGTATTAAATAGAAAGGTTCTTTTCTCAAGCTAAATATTAAAGAGTAGGGCAAGATATCAAGGGAGTGTAATCACAATTAGGTTTACATCACCGAACTGTTTTCAGATATAGGATGTCTACTTAAAAAAAAAGATAATGTTGGTGATGCTACTATTGATGAGTTGAAGGATAAATTTAAGAGAGTTATTGATGAATTCTCAGACAAGCAAACCTTTAAGAAGGACAGTCTAAAGAATATGATGATAATAGATTTAGTTTTGGCATGGTATGAAAGGCACCCTACCAACTTCACCACTAAAATGGATAATGTATGTGTCAACAAAGCCCTCTAGAAGCTCAAAGCTAAAAACATGGGTATTTCCCAACACAAAGATACTCCAATCATAACAAAAGTATTGAAGAATATAAGGCATGTGTGGTATCAGCATAGTAGTGTTGGTATTGTGTTGTCATTGATGTCAACCAGTATAGAAGGACAACCGGTATGGGAGTATTGTTGACATGTAGTCATTGATGTCAACTAGTGTTGCAGGTCATCAGTAAGGAAGAGAATATCATTCAGAGGAATGACCATTGGAGTCACCGGTACACAAGTTAGTGTTTGACTTGTGTGAAAGTCATGGGCAGGTTATCGATACAGTCTATCACCGGTAAGGAGAGCATGTCAACTGGTAAGTGATGTGTTGACATAGAGAAGAAAAATCAACCAAGTGAGTGGTTGTCAACCGGCAAGCTTATGACCAGTGTACAGGCATGATGAGAAAGGTGCTTGAGTTGTTGTTTGTGATGAAGAGGAAGAATGTTTCCTAAATCACATCAACATAGGAGGAGAAGGATGTACTAGTCATGGTATGTTGTGTGGATGCAAAACAATAGGACTCCCACCGGATAGAGATGCAATCACCATGAGAAGAGATGACTGACAGTGAATGTGCCCATACCGGATCACATGTACCTATTTGAAGACATGCTGCACAAACAGGGAAGCCACATGAGTGCATTACATGATGCAGATGATAAGGATTCACTACAAGTGGAGCTTATCTCCTATTATGAAAAGTGTGCATCATAGTTCTGTGAGATAAGGCATAAGAGTTGAGGGCAGGTGTGTGAAGGCTCACACCAGATCTACTAGTGAGTCACTGAGATGTATCAGGTGCTTAAATTAGGGATATGCCCTGGACTGACAGAGAAGGCATGTTGAGTTGCCAGTACAAAGATTGAAGGGGATGGGTTTGTCACTTTGACAAACTGGTTAAGATATGGTTTGGGTTGATGAAGAAGGATGAGAAGTTGTAGATAAAGGACAATGGTTGGATTGAAGATGGAGTCAGTTGAAGGTTGATGACATAGTTTCATCAAGAGGTTTTACCAATATGTATGTCCATCGGTAATATGAATAAGGTGCAAATGCAAAAGACTCCCATTTGATGAAGTTATGCATAAGGTAGGCTAGCAAGTGTGCTGAACATTTGAGTGCTCCACTAGAAGAGAAGCAGAGTGCAAGGTTGATGACGGATCGATTAAGGGTTTAACTGGTAGGGTTAGTATGCTGGTAGATGAACCCGATAATGGAGTTGGTTGATGATCCCATCCATACCGACATAGAGGCTTAAGCAAAGGTGGATGTCGACAAAGGGGCCACGTGGAGGTGATGTGGCATGCATGTACAGGTTGGTGAATGTGTTTTCAGTGTGGTAGATGGTGACAGGTCAACATTTATGTCGATAGTGTGTTTCACAAGTCAAGGTGCAAAAGAGTCTGGCTCGATACTAATCAAATGATAGAGATCTGATTGAATGACCTCATGATTGAGACCGAGTGTCCAGGTGCTGATAAGGGGAGGTGAAGCTATCTTCTTGATCACTTCATAGGCATCTGACAAGTGCAGACTGAAGAAGGAGCCGTGTTTGCTAAACTTAGTGAAGGTGTATTGGTAGCCATATGATTGGTGGAGCTAACTGATCTATTGCAAGAGGTCGATCTCTAGAAGGAGATCTGATTGGATTTAGTTTGACTCGAGGTCAATGAAGAAACCTTAACCACCTGAATTTGAATTAGCTTTTGGCAGAAAAACCAGGTTATAAATATGCAAGCCAAAATATTTGAAGGAGGTTGCTGAAGGAGAGAGTGTTTCTATTGCATGTATGAGAAAATCACTCAAGTACTCAACAAGTATCTAAAAAGAGACTGAGTGTGTGCAAGTATGAATCAAGTTGAGATGATCAACCGGCAATAGTGAGGAACCGATAGCCTGCAAGCGAGTTTGTGAGAGTATACTGGTGGTGACCAAACCGGTAGAGAAGAGTTGCAGAAGAGTGCAGAGTAGTCAAGAAGGAACCGACAGAAGATAGTACTGGTGGAGAGCAACAAAGCAGTTGAGAGAAGAGAGAACAATGAGAGATTAAAACTGGTAGACAAAGATCTAGCAGTAAATTGGATAGAAGATCCAACAAGGATATATGCAGAAGAGTTACAAAATCCATTTGTAACAAGGCTATTACTATTGTATTTGAATTTACTCATTGTAGACCACTGAGTTGGAGCTCAATACAGGGTTGTAGCTCCTCGGGTTGGTGCCCTAAATAGTGTAATCAGAGACTCATTGTGAGGCTGGATTGGAGTAGTAGACTCCAACAACATTTCTCACCGAGGTTTTTCCCATCTTGGGTTTTCCTCATATATGCAGGTGTTATGTGATGTCCTTTGTGTGTGAGTGCATTTGTGATTAGTCTCCTCTTTAATCGATAAGTTTGAACTCTGTTAGATCTGTTAACCGGTATATGTTGGCATTATGTGAACCGGTATGAGGACATAATGATATTGTATGTTGTCATTGATGTCAATATGTGATATGATGTGAACTGACATATGTGATATGTGAGAAGAGAGAACCGACATATGTGTGAACCGGTATATATGCCAAAGTGAAGCAGTATATTTGTTCAAGGTGAACCGGCATGTCAAGGTGAACCGACATGTAGTTATGGGAACCATCACATGGAAGCATTGTATGACTACCGGTTGGTAGGTAGTTTCCACTTCAGGATTTCTGATTGAAGTACCTCAAGCCTGTGTGACTCAATTGGTGATATTTGTGTGATGAGTTAGCAGTATAACGGAGAACAGATCATGTTGCCATGTAAGCACTGTATGCATGAAGGATCTTGCATGAAGAAGACTATCCCTATCCACCTTGGGAATGTGCAAAGTTTGTCAAACGGTGATAATGCATGATGGGTTATCAGCTGCCATGAAATCGGTGGATAATGGATGATGGAGAATGTCTTGAGATTGATTCAAGATTGTTGCATTTAATGCAGTATGATTCAACGGCCAGGATTGAACCGTTTGAATTTCTTAACCTAACAGGTTTAGGGTTTAGGGTTTTTGCTACCAACCTGTTTGTTTCCTATAAGGTCGATGTTGTGTTTCTTTCTAAAGTTGTTAGCAAAAGTTGTATGTGTGTATCCAAGGGAAGTGATACGTGATTCTTGCCAGACCAAAGGAGAGAAGAGATACCTACAAAGTGAATGTGCAGAACGTGAAGAGGAGCCAAAATGGATCTACATTAGCATTGAGTGCTATTACCAGATCATTGTAATTCCTATTGATCTTTAACCACTTCAATAGTTGTGAATTCCCTTAACAGGGTAGCCTTAACCAGCTTGATACAAATCCTTTAACAGGGTAACTCGAAGTTATTGAGTTCTGGGAAGCTATAGAGCTCTGGAGATCCTTTAGCTATTGAGTTCTTGAAATCCTCTAACAAGGTAACCCTAACCGGGTTTAACCCTTAACCGGGTATTATAGCCATCCTTTAACCGGGTGATCCCTAACAGGATCGGTTCCTAGCAGAATCTATTGTAATGTCTTTAACTGGACAAGGCTCCTAACAGAGCGGACTTCTAAAGAGTTCAAAAAGCAGCTCGTGGGTATTCATCCCCACTGTGGTTTTTCCTAGTTGGGTTTCCACGTGAAAAATATGTGTGTCATGTGTGATGCTTTTATCTTGTGATTCTTGTTATTACCTGTTAAGCATATGATGGTTCTGTGTTTTATGCCTATCTATAAAACATATTGAACTAGCTATTGTGAAGATCTGATGATAGTTTACCTGTTCATGCATGAGGGTGTAATGGTACTATAGTATTGAGCTAAGAGGAAAGCTAAGCGAGTAACCGGTTTATGATTGTTTTAGTTGTTTTGGGTCTTACCGGTTGCACTCTGTTTCAACCAGTGTCACTACTTGCCAGTCATTTGGAGCATTTGCTGTCAAACTGGTTTTGGACTGTATTTTGTCTTTACTGATTCACCCCCCCTCTCAGTACCAGTTTGGTACTATTCATTCATCATTAAGTTATCAGTATACTCACATAGGACAACTAGAAGGGAAAAGTTGAAGAACCACTGATTCACCCCCCTCTCAGTGGTGTACTGTGTCTAACAAGTAGGTCCTAGTCGATGGAGCAAATGCGGTCCCAAAAAATCAGCCACCTCAACAATAGTTGCTCTCTTCATTTTTAAGACTTTAAAATTTTATGAAAGTTCCAATGTATTAACATTTTTATTCCATGATTCTTTTAAAGATCAGTTTGAAGACTTGTAATAGTTACATTTTAAAAGCTATAAATATGTGTGTGTGTGAAAAGTGGATCGTATCTGTATCTGGAATACACAACACTTCAATAAGTTATTAGATGCATGGTTAGTAAATCAATCAACAATAAACAATAAACCATCACAAAGAGACCTATTTCCTTCTAGTAGATATGAGTTTTAGTCTTGCTCTCAGATTTCATATGCAACACCAGTGACTAGACAAAACCTAAATGAAGGATTTAATCTATATGAGCATGAAATTGAGCTGAATGAATGCAAGATTAAGCTAGATGGATGCAAGATTAATTTAACATGATTTGAGCAATATTAAGCTAGATGATTTAACAAATATGCAATAAGTAATATGCAAATATTCTCAATGCACAAATCTCAATGAACCTAGAGCAAAAACAACATGATAACAATATATTCTCCATGATGTTTTTGATTAGGAGATGAGAGCCTGAATTTATAGAAAATTCAGAAAGAAACCAATGGCTGAGATCAAATGATGATGGGCGGTCAAGATTTTCCAAGAAGAAGCACAATCTAGGTGAATTGATGTGATTAGCTGCTTTTCTCGGTTTAAAAGGAAAATGAACTAAAATTAAGATAAAATTAGAAAAAACTGATTTATTCTCTATTTCATTCAATTTTGAGATTTAATTGTTTTAATTGCTTTTCTGAGTTTTTCAAATTTTAATTTGATTTTTGGTGTAGGAGAACCTCATCAACAAGCTAATCATGAAACTGGTGATGAATATTAGGATCTTAGGATCATTTTGCAATTCTTTTGTTTGTGCATTTTCATGTATTTAATAAAGACCCCACCATGTAAACCCATGTCACTAATTAGGCAATTTGATAAGCCAATTGGGACAATGTGGTCAATAGGGGTAGTAGAATGTTTGGTTTTGTGTTTGGTTGATCCAAGTGTGTGGATCCCAACCTTAGAGAGTTTGACAACTTTTTATGCAAAAATGCAACTTTTGAAAGTGCAACTTTTGAGTGCAAAAGTGCAACTTTTCAAAATGCGGTTGATGTAAGCCTTTCAGCGGATCCAACCTCTTCCAATTTTGGTTGGAAACCATTGGAGATGTATATAATACTTGTGGACATTATTCCCAAGGTGGCTGTTGTTGTGGTTTGAAGTGATTAAGCAATAAAACACTAAAATATTGAAGTTTTCCCATAAATTCTAAGTTTGCAGAGATTGTACGTCCTTGACCGGCTTGAATCTGACAACACTATTCATGGAGTTGATGGATATATGAACTAGATTTTATTTTTTGGTGGTCTGAGGCTTTGATTGTTTCTGTGTAGTGAGAAACCCTTATTTTTCTGACTGTAACCTGAGAAACTAGGGTTTGACTAGGGTTTCGCCAAATAATGGCCATATCTTGCATCTCCTACCTCTAGAAGTTCTTTCCTTTGGTGGAATACAATATTGGCTAGTTTACATTAAGTTTTTCATGGGTTTTTGTAGGGAAGACTTGATTGTGAGGCGCTTGAAGTGAATCTAGGTAGGCATCTCCATGTGACTACCTCAAGCAAAATTAGGACAATCATGCTAAAATCTGATAGCGGTGGATTGCAGGCGTGTAACCCTAGAATTAGAAGTTATTAAACATCCCCCACATGCTCATAAAGTTGGTTTTTCAATTGGGATACTAGTAAAGGGGGTTGCTTTGTAAATTAGGCCTAATTGCCCTAATTTGGTCTCTAAGCTTCTAAGGGTTCAGACCTTTAGAGTACAGATCTTACCAAAATTTTTTGGGGATGAGTGTAACTCCATAAAGGGTATCTGGAATGGTGAGTATTTTGTTAGAGTGTGTGGAATATTTTGGCGTTAAAGCCAAAACACCGGTCTAGGAGGACTACTAGCCTAAGGGGTAGGGTTCCAAAGGAGGTATAAGGAATTGATACCTTAGTCCAAAAAAAATGCTTTGAATAGTTCTTAGATGTCATGAATGGACAAATTCCAAATCCCCTAAGAGCAGGAGTCACCGGTGAGGCATGTTAGAGAAGTTAAAGCCTTTTACTCATCTTGAGTAAGTGTTAGGCTTGAGTAGTGGAGAGTAGTTCTAAACCTTAAGATGTGGATTCCTTCCTTGTAGGGTCGTTTTTGACATTTGAAGGGCCAGACCCTAACTTTTTGGACTTGTCCTTAGGTGTAAGGAGGCCTCTGCATCAATTTTCAAGATTATCTCTGTTTGATTTCATTTCTCAAATTTTAATTCTTTTTTTTCCAATTAATTTGTTTTTTGATGATTTAATGGCAAATTGATTTATTTAATTAAATATACTAGAATATTTAATAAAATAAATAGGATAATTGATCAAAATGATTTACTTGGAATAATTTAATTAATTAATTAAATATTTAATTAATATTGAGTGATTAATTTTTCATGTGACATTAATGATTGAAGAATTAATTAATTAGGTGCTCAAGGTTAATTTAATTTCCTTTGGTTAGGACCTTGGTGATGTCAAGATTAGGGGCCCATGGTTTAGATGACCATTTTTAGGGTATTACATTTGCCTCTCTTTGAATTAATGTGCGAGCAATGCTTTGGTTCAAAGAATAGTTGATGTCAAATAGATATCAGTTCTGAACTTGATGGATCACAAACCGATGAAGAGCGAGATGTTTAGCTTGATTTGAAGTGATGAAACTAAACAAATTTGATTAAAGCGATATTGATCCTGAACTTGATTGAACAAGAATTGACAAAGAGAGAGATACCGTTCTTGAACTTGATTGATCAAGAAATGAGCATTGATCTAGAACTTGATTGAACTAGATTGAGTGAGAGACGCAACCGATTCTGAACTTGATTAAACAAGAATCGACTGAGCGAAGTGAGATAAAACCGATTCTTAACTTGATTGAACAAGAACCAATTAGCAAAAGAAAATGTCTAGCTTGATTTGATGTGATTAAAACTGAACATCGATTTGAAGGTTGATTCAGATAAGGACAAAGATTGATATGCCCCTAGAGATTTCTCTATTTGACATCGAAGAATCTCAACTTGATATGACATGATTTATTTAAGATGCCCCTAGTAACAAGGTTTGGTTAATTTTATTTGTGTGAGATTTTTGATCGACTTTAGATGAAGATTTGAAAAATTTCTCGACTTTTGATGATGATAATCACTGAAAAGATGATGAGGTTATGAGTATGCCCCCTCGGGAGCAAAATCGAAAGATAGCGAGGGTATAATGATTTTAGGCAATTTTTGGCGATGATAATTTTTTGAGCACGAAGATTGATGTTGAAGAATTAAAATCAAAGTTGATTTGAGAATGAAATTGAGATTTAGAATTGAATTGAGCACAAAATGATTCAAAAATTGACTTGAGGATGAAAGTGCTAAGTGGTCAATGTCGTGAAAGTTCGACAGAGAAGTGATGTCAGATTTCAATTTCGATCTTGAAAATGGACTCAAAACAGTTGATTTAGCTTAGGATATAAGTTTTACGTCCATCAGAGCAAGTTTGAAAATTAGGGTTTGGGCTATATAAGGGGTTCAATGTATCATTGTCAATTTTATATGATTCTTGCTCCGATGAGACATTGTATTTGATAGTTGATATCATTTGTACTCTTTGACACTGAGATTATGATGAGATATACGAGCTCTTGATTTGATTTCACCATACTTTTGTTGATTGATTATGAGATGTCTTTCTATATGATTTTATCTATATGTATGCATATCTTTTCAATATGGATGTATGTAATGGAGATGTGTATGGATGTTTTTTTTTCCTTTTTTCTTTTCATATGCAAATAAATGTTGAAAATGAGTAACTAGTAATGAAAATGTTTATTTTTCTTAATGCAATAATATGAATGCAAATAAGTATATAATGAAATGTATGGATCTATATAAGATGCTTATGTATGCAGCTAACATCTCAATACGCAAGTACTCGATCAGAGAAACGATGATAAAAAAAGAGACCACTTAGTTGAGAAATGATGATCGCTTCAAACTCTCATTAAAAAGATAAAGAGATCATTGTTATCATGCCGAAATTACTTAAAATGCATATAATTTAAAATGAATGCAACCTAAACCTAGTCATTGGATTTGGTATGCTTAATTTTCATCACTGAGCGTTTTACAAACATAGCAGACAAAATAAAGTTCCTTTCTTTTTTTGTTCATATCCTTGGACAAATTACGCAAGCATCTAGATTGCACATTAAATAAATTCCCTCAAAACAGTCAAAGAAATGATGCCAACCTCTCTGTAGCATACAAGTAAGCGGAGTTGAGGTATGTGTGGTGATTTCACCTTGATGTGAAGGCACTTATCATAAACACCCAGTTTATAAGATATTTTTAGATCATCAGAATCACATCCACAAGCAGAAAACAAAGAAAGGTATCATGCCCCCAGTCCTTGTACCTCTTAGTCAAGATAGACTTCCTTGAGTTACTTAGAGGGATTAATGAGCGAAAGCCAATATAAAAGATAACACACAAAGAAAAATTCAATCATATCTCAAATAGTATAGTGATTTTTTTCAGTACTCTTGTTTTGCTTGTTTACTCCATGATAAAACTCTTCAGTAGTTTGGAGATAGATGAATGACTCAAATTGGATGACTTGGTACTACCAACAGAAAGATGACTTGGTTGATAATGCTTAGGACATGTAAATTGATTAGTCGATTACCCTAAGACTAGGACATTGATCAGATTCAAGCCATGAGGGTTCCAAAAGAACCAAATGTCACAAAAGAGACTAAAAGATGCAAAAATGCAACACTTATACAAGAGATAAGATCAACCTAGACAAAACCCAACAACCATACTGATCTATGTCATTGTTTTGATTTGCTCATTGATAGGAATGTCTGGTTTCAAAGAGTAAGTACCCCGTATAAGACTGATTTGTCTGGTTTCAAGTGTACCTTTCCTTGTATAAGACATGTTGATGTTTGATAGAGTTTGCTAGATTGATTAACAAGACATGCGATATGTTTGATTGCAGACCTTGAGAGGTTGTTTGTTGTTGATTTAGTTTGAAGGATAGTCTATGCTTTCTTGCTTTGATTTTCAATTTTTTTTTATTTTGTGAGTTTTTGATTTTTAGGATTCTGTTCAAGACATTTTATGATTTTTTTTTTAGGATTTTCTTAGCTATGCCCCCAGAATGCAGACCTATATGACATGATGATCTATAGAATGCATATGGAGACAATGATTTTTTGATATGACCTATGTTAATGCAATATGCATGATGAAGATACATTTCCTATTCGAACAAGTATGACCGTGTTTGTTCAGTACTTTGTAATACACAAATTGAATCTGAGGTACAAAAAATTTCATAGATAAGCGGTCAATCGATCCTTAAGGTCCCTTGGAACATCCAAATTAACACACTTAGTGACTAGGATTTACAAATGGAGATGCAAAAAACTTCCCCATAGATTCTTGAAACTTTTATCTTCTTTTGCCTATGTGAGTGCAAATAAGTTAATTCCTGCTCTTGTGTTCACTAAAGATCCTTAGGATCCTATATGACTAGCTACATGAATTATTCTAACTTCAAAAGCATCCCGAATAGAGCCTCGCTATCAGCAAGCTTTTAGAGCTCCGACGAGGTTATAGACTGTAATCTCTCAAATATCGCTCCATTGCCAACAAGCCTTCATAGCCCTGATGGAGTTACTCACATGTTCCCATAGTCAAGCTTTTTGTCGCACTTTGTGTGTGTGTGATATTTCAGTTATATATCATAGCTCTTTTGCCTTGAGATGAATATTTGGCATAACACTTTTTCTCTTTTTTTTGCCTTGACTTCTAAGTAATAAAACCTACATGGGTGTGGCAATTACAGTTGCGCTAGCTGTGCTGAAGTAGAATTTTAGATTTTTCACTAGTCATATGATCAACTAGGTGTCTAGAATGAATTAGAGATTTTGTTAATGTGTTTGAGATATAGCAATTGATAGATTTTGGGTTAACAAGTCTTAAATAGCGAAATCACTACCCAACCACAAGTAGAGCATCGTCACAGGGTAATATTGAAAATGAATGACCTTAGGACCTCAAAGACTTCATGTCCGAATATCTAAGAAAGGAGACGACCCTTGTTTGTCTTGGATGCAAACAAATGATAAACTTGGACAGTTTCCTTGTTTTATTAATGTTGCTATATGCAAATGCAGAAATTTTGTGAATGGGATGCATTTAAAAGCTATATGTGATGCAATGCTTTGAATAAAATGATATGCAATAAAAAAAAGCAAAATCGAAACTAACCCAACCCTTAGATATAGTATCATTTAAGGTGCATGTTGTTCACAGGGTCAGGGAGTTTTGTGTAGGTAGTTCATTGGTCTTTGTTTGAAGAGTCAGATAAAGATGTCTTTTCCAATAGGATATAAGGACTCAACTAAGTCTACATGTTCAACATCTCCAATGTTGATTTCTTTAGGTTTTGGATGATGAAACTAGGGTAAAGTCTTATGCAAAATATTGGATAAGGGGTATGGAATGATGAAAATGAGGTGTTGGATAATGAATTAGATATTGAAAGTTTGGTTCATGAGCGAATGGAAACGTTTGCGGGATCACCATTGGCACACATATTGAGAAATGGTGGATTGATGGAGGAAAAGTGGATCTCATATTTTGAGATTTGGATGGAGGAATAACCAGTGATTTTGGGACATAAAGATCCAAAATAGATGAAGGAGGTGATGGAGAAATATATTTGGAAGGTTTGGATGGAGGAACAACAATCTTGGTTGTTGATTTGGATTTTTCTTTAGACTGTTGTGCTTCAAGGAGACGCTTAGGGATCCATATGGTTTTTTATTTTTCATGTTTTTGTAGTTTCTTGGAACACATTGCTTCTACAAGTGCCCTAGGAACCCATATAGCTTTTGATTTTGCTTTCTTTTTCTCAGTGGGCTTTTCTGTCCTTTTAGATGGATGGAAGGTACACGAAGATATGCACCTTTGTTGATCCTGCACAAGGGATGGAGGAATATAGGGCCCTAAAATGGATGGAAGAGATGAAGGGGTACTTGGATTTTGGTTTAGTAGGGATACCAATAGCTTGAGGAATGTCACTGAGGTCATGACCCTTAATATTTTATTTAATATGGAGAGGTTCTTGTGTGTGAAGGTCTACCCCTTTGTATTTATAAATATTTTGACTTGTAGGATCATGAGAGGGCTTTGTAGGAATAACGGATCCTTGAGGTGAACGTGGAGGATTATGACAAGGAGATGAAGGTATATTTTGATCTTGACTTGAAAGAGGACTATTGGATAGAGTAGGAAAGGTCTTTGACTCTTCGTTTTGAATAGAACCATTTGGAAAGGTGGAAGAGGCATCTTGATCTTGCTTAGGAAGTGGATTAGAAATGGGATTTGGAAGGATGGTTTGCTCTTGAGATGGAAGGGGGTCATATTGGACGAAATGGAAAGGTATAAGGGGATCATCATGAGATTCTAGGGAAATAGGATCTTTTTCAATTATTAGATGGGATTGAGGAGCTTTGGTGTCTTGATCTTGATTTATGATAGGACTTGGTTTTTCATTTTTCAGATTATCCTCTTGACATGAAGCCATTTCTAAGGAAGAGGTAATATTGTTGATATTCATGGAGGATTCTTGGAATTTGTTCATGTTTTTACATGATGGGGAAGCATTTCGGATGTGACTCTCTAGAGTGGGAATGTTTGGAATTGGAGTGCATGATGGCATATGATCTGAGATTTTAAAATCATGTGAAGAAACTGTATCAAGATTGGGATTAGCTTGGATTTCCATAGGAGATATCCCTTGAGGGTCAACATGAGAAGTTTCATTGTTTGAAGGAGATGGTATGGATTGTTGCTGAGAAGTTTCATTGTTTGAAGGAGATGGTATGGATTTTTGCCAAGAAGTTTTAGGAGATGAAGGAATCATGGAAGTAATGGAGGCCACATATGGAGCCTTTCTAGACACAGGTTCATGATTTTGATCATGCGTAGAATTAGTTCCTTCTTTTTCTTTAGGCGAGTCATTAGGATCTTCAATTTCAATGACACCATTATAAATAATTCAAAGTCTTATGTTCATTTTGTCTATGATATGCACAATACTTACTCAAAAATTCAATCCCCGTGTGGTATTTTTAGGCAATATGATAAGATTATACTCAAGAAGCTCTTTCAAAGTCGACTCAATAGATTGCCCCAAAGATGTGAACTATCTATCTAGAGGATATTTGGAGGAAATGTCTTTATGTCTTGGCGAAGGTGTCTTGTGAGTTTGTTTGAGATTTGGCTTTTGATTGTCAATTATTTTCTGGTTTTTTATTGTCAAATCATATAATCGTTTTAGCATTCCTTGAAGTTTCTCACTCTTGATATCATGCATTTATTTTTCAAATTGAGTTATTGATTTATTTTGTTAGATTTTCATGTCATATATTTCCTTCTTGATATCTTGAATCATTTGAGCCAAGGTAGCCATGGGAATTGGAGCTAAGATAGCCATTTATAGTTGATAGCGAGATGTGTTACAAATGTCAAGGTGAGATCAAAGCTAGTTATTCGTGGAGGCCAGAGGTTGATTTTCAAACTTATGCGGGTGAGATACACTGACTTTGATTTTGAGTCAAGGATAACTAGCCTAAGTGATACTCGAGAGTGAAGTGTGGACAACATATTGGTTGATTGGATTAGGTTGATTGAGCTAGCTAAGAGGTAACTGACAAAATCATGCAACACAATTGCAAAAGGTACACTACCAAGGTATCTTTATGCATAGGTTTACAAAACCAAGAATAAGCTTGTTGTTTACGTTTCAGGACTGATCAAACAAGTTTGTCAGAAGCCTTGTTTTTATCAACTTTGATAGACTTCTAAGCAATGACTCATACGACAAACTTTCAATGTTCAAAGGACAATCCAAGGGTTTCTAGATGGGAAATGCAGATACTCTTACGAGTTGTTTCCTATGCTCAGACGACAAACTATGTAGGATGATGATGACTCGTACGACTCGGGAATGGACATAGGATGAGTTTTGATAAAGTTTTGATCACTGACTTGGTTTTCAATTTGTCTTTCAATTTCTATTTTTTGGTTTTCAGTTTGTCTTTCAGTTTTTGTTTTTTAGTTTCAGTTTCAAGGATGAAAACATAGTAAACACGCAAGATGTATAATGACTTTCAAGCACAACACGTTAACCCTACAAAAGTTGGATTAGAGAAGAAAATCTTTTCTTGCAGACTTAGGTACACACCCAATAGCTAATCAAAATACAATCGCTGAGTCTCACGCAATGGATTCTCAACATCATATTAGCCAACTCCAAATGCTAATGGGGGTATGATATGGAAAGTATCTTGGGAGAGTTACTATCTCTCTTGCACAAAGATTATCCCCCTTTCGGAGGTGAATCAGGTAGCCTCTATCTTACAGTTCTTAGTCAAAATTTCCATTTGAAATTACCCCTTGAAGTCACGCAAGCATGATTGAGGCCTATAACTCAACAAGGTATCGAAACAAGTTATAGTCACGTAAATGCGATTGAGACCATGAGGCCCTACAAAATGCTCAATATGAGAGATCTCAAAGAGAAAACTCAAATAATCCCGTCCTCTAAGACTTTGATCACCAGAGGCCTATTTATTATAGTGAGTTGGAATGCTCAGGTCTAGCTGTACTCACTTGGGTCGTTCTCACAGGGTGATTACTTTTTCCCATTGTGACAGGCCCGCTAAAGGTACACAAATCTCAAATTTAGAAAAAGACTCAAGGGTCTGGATTTCTGATTGTCTGTAAGACAAGAGCATACTCTCCTACCTTTTAAATTTTTCTTAAACACAAAAGACAGATTTGTTCATTAACCAAATAGAAATTTAAGTGCCTAAGAAAATACTAAATGAATACACAATGGTTAGTCGATTCTCCTTAGGCAGCCTGCAAGAACAACACATTAGTAGTCATTTTGCTTTTGATTCTTTGACAGGCGTATGTTTGATTGGTAAGTTCTTTGAAAAGCGTTCTGCAAACATTAAAAGCCCAAAATTAGTTTCCAAAATAATATTAAAAAAACCATCAAAATAAAATTCTAGCATGCAAACTGTAAATTAAACTATTCTAACAAGAATTCCCATTCTTTATGACTATCCTAGTTATGACAATTTTGATAGTACTGCACTCTGTCATTTATAACTTTCCAACCTGACATAATTAGGAAAATCGCTTCGATGGAAATGTGGAAAACTTTGTTTGAAACAACATATCAAAAATTTATTTAGATCCAACAATTCAATAAAATGTTATGCCCTCCGAACATAGACCATTTGTGACTGTCACAAAAGAATAAGCAAAAATGATAGTACTGCACTCTGTAATTCGTAACTTTCAAACCAAGATAAATTAAAAAAATCGCTTAGGTAAAAATGTAGAAAACTTGGTTTGAAACAATATATCACAAATTAGTTTAGATCCAACGGTTCAATAAAAAGTTATGCCCTTCGAACAAAGGCCTTTTTTGACTGTCATAGAAGAATAAGTAAAAAGAAATATTTTTATTTGCAAATTTAACACATGTTTATTAGTTATAAAAACCAAAAATTAAATTTGTTAAAGCAACATTAGAAATATTGTAGTCATGGGTTCAAGCCCCATGGTGGGCACCAGAAATGTGTGTGTGAAAAGTGGATTGTATATGTATCTGGAATACACAACACTTCAATAATTCATTAGATGCATGGTTAGTATCAATCAACAATGAACAATAAACCATCACAAAGCGACCTATTGCCTTCTAGTAGATGTGAGTTTTAGTCTTTCTCTCAGATTTTATATGCAACACCAGTGACTAGACGACACCTAAATGAAGGATTTAATCTATATGAGCATGAAATCGATCTGAATGAATGCAAGATTAAGCTAGATGGATGCAAGATTAATCTAACACGATTTAAGCAATATTAAGCTAGATGATTTAACAAATATGCAATAACTAATATGCAAATATTCTCAATGAACCTAGAGAAAAAACAACATGATAAAAATATATTCTCCAGGATGTTTTTGAATAGGAGATGAGAGCCCAAATTTATAGAAAATTCAGAAAGAAACCAACAGCTGAGATCAATTGATGATGAACGGTCAAGATTTTCCAAGAAGAAGCACAATCCAGGTGAATTGATGTGATTGGCTTCTTTTCTCAGTTTTAAAGGAAAATGAACTAAAATTAAGATAAAATCAGAAAAAACTGATTTATTCTCTATTTCATTCAATTTTGAGATTTAATTGTTTTAATTGCTTTTCTGAGTTTTTTTCAATTTTCAATTTGATTTTCAAGATTATCTCCATTTGATTTCTTTTCTCAAATTTTAATTCTTTTTTTTCCAATTAATTTCTTTTTTGATGATTTAATGGCAAATTGATTTATTTAATTAAATATAATAGAATATTTAATAAAATAAATAGGATAATTGATCAAAATGATTTACTTGGAATGATTTAATTAATTAAATAAATATTTAATTAATATTGAGTGATTAGTTTGCCATTTGACATTAATGATTGAAGAATTAATTGATTAGGTGCGCAAGGTTAATTTAATTGCCTTTGGTTAGGACCTTGGTGATGTTGTCGAGATTAGGGGCCCATGGTTTAGATGACCATTTTTAGGGTATTACAATATGTAATTATAGGACATTAGAAGGGTCCAAAATTTTGATCCCCATTGCATTATAGTGCAAGAGTGATACACGATCAAAGAAAGAACAATACATTTTTTTCTCATTTATGGAGGAATTCATTTTGTCTATGTGTATATGAAATTGAATGTGATATTTTGATGTTTATTTCTAAGTCTGTGAGATTTTGGTAAACATCTAGATATTTTATTTCTTTGTAAATGTGATATCCAATTGCATGACTTTCATTTCCTTTCGTGGTGTAGTGAAATTTATGCTCAAAGTTATATATCTTCCACATGTATTTCAATCTTTATTTTTGAAATGCTTAGTGATATTTGTTTCATTAAAAAGTCTTGTAGTTTTAGAACCTATGTGTTAGGTAGACACTTTTCAAAAAAATTGTGCATTGAATCCATTTTTTCATTTGTATCATGGCTATGGGCAAATGTTAGTTTTCCATTTTCTACTTTATGGTTAAAAGTATAACTCATTCTGTAAATTTCAAAAAGGTAAAAATTGATCATAAAAGGGACTTGTACCCTAATAAAATTCAAAGGGAAGTTACTCAATAACTTACCCAACTATTTGTTACTTATTTATCTTCATTGCAAGGTATAATAGAGTCAAAATAGTTAATTATTTGAGAAGACAAATTTGTTAACCAATAACTTACGCTCTACATAATCAGCTACCTAGTTGATTCATCCAATGAATCTCTTGCGTACACATCATTGTCCACACTGCTATAAGAAATAGCAAGGTCATACCTCTCATCCATATAATGGATATCATCATCAATTTCTTCATTGCAATCAACTACATATCACCGATCCAATTGAAGGTGGGTGTAAACAATATTATTTTTCTATGCACTATTCTCACACATTTCACCAAAACCTTTTTCTACCCACCTTCAAACACAACCATCATTTGATTTTGCGTTTCTACTTAATTTTGTCTCCATGTCATCACTATCTCTTAAAACCTATTCACTGTCAACACCTTTTCTTCTAAAGGAAAATAATTTTGTAGCCATATCTCTTCTCAGACCATTAATAAAATCAAGGCAGCTATATGCCTACTACATTTTTACCAAATTAAATGCTTCTTGTACTAAACTAAAACCTAGCTTCCAAGAAACATGTCAATACATGCAAGTATGTTAGGTTTGCATCTGTATGGTATCTTGGGAAGAGTAAAATCAAAACCTATGATTGAATTTCAAACTAGACTCTCCCTCTTGCCATTTTATGTTTTCTAGTTCTTTAACAAGAGCAAAAAATCTAGAAATAAATCTTTTTTGAATGTAGTATAAGTTGATTCCAGGATGCAAAATAATGCTCGGGAAAGCTTTGATACCGACTTCTTGCCTTTCCATTTAGTGACCTAATGAAAAATCTTATCCACATATGTTTATCATCAAATTGATATTTTTTCATGAAGTCTAAGAAAATCCAATATGTGCATTCCTCTCCCAATGATCATATCCATCAAACCTAGGCATCAATCTATATATTGAAGATCTCATCATTTTCCTTTCACAATTGACCCAAGGAAGGTGTAGCTACAAATAAATGGGATCAAGTTGGACAACATGGGATGTAGAGACCTATTTTTCTATAAAATCAAGATTTCTATGTGATTGTTAAGCCTTGAATCTTTCTTTACATTCCAATTCTAACTCAAGAAGTGCATTCATCCTTAACTTCTTTTTAAGTATGGATTCAATTATTGTTTGAATGTGAATTTTTCTTATATGATTGGCTATATGACTAGTAGAGTGATTGATCATCATAATACTCCTAGACACACATCCTATTATAGTCCCTAGGATTTGAGTTATGTGTTATATTTGATGAGGTATCCTTAGAGTATATGTTCCCATTCTAGCTATACATAGTTGGTTATAATTACTTATGCAAGATTAAAAAAAATGGAGAAAAAATTTGGTGTTAGGATTTAGGTGCCATAAACCTTGTAAATCCTTTAATTTGTTATTTTCTTATTGTCATAGCTAGGTGACCCCTCTTAGAATATTATGCTTTGAGGTTCTTGGACACTTGCCATGAGTTGTAAGAGAATATATTTAAGTTATAACAATTATTATTTCTATGACAACATCTATGAGAATATTTATGACATAATCCTTGCACAAGTGAACATGCATGAGAGGTGCCTTATGATAGCTGCAAGAGAATTTGTAAGAGGCTATTTTGGGAGGTGTGTGTGAGTTTTTATAGGTGTTTTTTTTTCCTATTGTTTGGTGATACCATAGTGGTATTCATCCTCAAAAACTCCTATAAATTGGTGCCTTGAGATAGTGTTCTCCATTTAGTCTTGTTCAGTTTGTAGGGTAACAAAGTGTTGTTAGGTTTATAAAGGTCTAGAAAGAAGTTTATTGTTGTTGTATTCTTCATTGGATTAGTAATATACTTACCTCTCTTTTTGTGGTAGAGTTTTTTCCTAAAAAGGTTTCTCCACATAAAACTAGTGTTTCATGTACAATGGTTTTCTTGTTCTTGTTCTCTCTAAATGTTCAAGGATTTTTGTTGTAGTGGGATCTTTTTGTTTTGTTGGGTTTTTGCAAATTTGATAAAGGTTGTATACTATGGCCTCTAGCTCTCATAAAGATATCGAGAAGTTCAATGCAACTGGTTACAATATGTGGAAGTTGAAAGTTGAAGATTCCTTGAAGAGAGAGATCAATGGTTGCTAGTTTTAGAAGAAAAGAAACCAAAGGATTATACCTTGACAGATGATGAGTGGAAAAAATTAGACAAGAATGCATGAGGAACCATTCAATTATGTCTCACTAACTTTGTGCTCTTGAAAGTCTCTACAAAAGACACCACATACAAGCTTTGGAGGAAAATAGGTGATATCTATCAAACTAAGATTTTGTCTAATAAGATATATCTGAAAAGATGTTTTCATTCTTTTAAAATGAGGGATGGTTATTCGATTGTCAAATATTTGAATGCTTTTAATTTGATTTAAGTTAGCTTGCATCAACATATGCTAGTATTAAAGATGAAGATAAATGTTTCTTCTAATTTTCTCTTTACCTGGTTCTTGGGAAAATCTAATTTTTGCCATAAGTTATGGTGGTGGAGAGACTATAATGGACAATATGATACCCATACTTCTTTTAAAAGAGACAAGGAGAAAGACCATGAATGCTGGCTCCCAAGATGCTTTGCATGTTTGAGGAAGACCTAAGAAAAAAGGGCCTAAAGGGGATAAAAATAAGGATAAGTCAAAAGGATGTTCTAAGTGTTGGAATTGAATCAAAGAACACTGAGAGGGGGGGGATCAGTGTTCTACAAACTACAACTCTATTAAACTGATTCTTAAACCACCAGATGCATATGAATGAAAGTAAAATGGAGAAACATAAACCAATCAGCTAAAATACCATAACACCAATATTTTATGTGGAAACCTGGAAAAACAAAAGCTATAGTGGGATTTGAACCCACAATATTATTATACTTTGATCAGGAATATGATAATATTATATAAGGGGGAATGCACTTGCATTTAGGCACACTCCCTAGATATCATTGCTCAATTACAAGAGTGATACAAACCAGAGGAAGGCTCACTACCTTATAGATGATTACAATTGATTACAGTAATGAGTGAATTGAAGAATAACATCTGCATATGCCAAATAACAGTTCCAGTTAAGCTCAATTAGACTTCTGCAATTGTTCTGTCTTTCTGATCTATTTTCCTACACTTTCATACATCAGAGCACTAAAACCTTCATTCTCATTCACCAGAATTTGCACATTTGCCCATACAAACTTCTCACACTCATCATATTCACCAAAATGCTCAACCAAATTGATCATATATATCCGCATCAACAAAATAGATCAATAACCATGTCGGCTTCCAAAAAAACCACATAACACACAACATAAAATGTGTAACCTTTAGTCAGATCAATCCGTGCACAAAATCATATGCAGACCTAAACAAGATGATAATAAGCTTCACACAAGCCGACCTAATCTCCAATCATTGAAATCAACCCAAAAATTCCATAATAGATGTTACACCAAAATAACTCTGTTCTATCGGAATTACCGAATACCGGACCTTCAAACTCACTCATGAATCAACACCACATATCCAAATTATGAAGTAATCTTCCTCAAACCTTGAATCATCCACCTCTATCTCCACAACCAAAATTAGGATATGCACATTGAACTCATACTCTGTCGGATACTGTGTTCCACCTTCTAGACTTATGGCTCACGATAATACGACTTTCGGTAAATCAAATTCACATGTACTGAATGTGATTTTTAGAATGATTTGCCATCAATGACAACCCCAAAGTATTTCCCATACATCAATCTTCACCAGAACAGTGTCTCTTGCCAACAATCTCCCCCTTTGGCATTGATGGCAACACTATGAAAAATGATCTGTACATTCAAAACTCTAAAAAATCAACAAGTTCCCCCTAATGATTTGCACCATTTTTCACCTCACTCTCTCCCCCTTTGACAAAAATTCCCAAGATAGGAATCCAACAAAATTTATATACACTTGGATATACAGTGACTTACAAAAGTTTAAAAAATATTTGCAAAATTTGTCTTGTCTTGGAGGCTTGATTATCAATGCTTTGTTCTTCTTTCTCCTTCAGTTTATCCATGAGTTCCTTTCTCTTCTATCTGTATGTGTTCACTTGTTCTTTTAGATATTAAATGAAATTTTTAGCTGCTTCCAAACTTCTCCTCAAACTACTCTTCTCTTTCATAGCTACATCAAGATCTTCAAGTGCCACAGTGAGTTGCTTTTTCAAACTAAAGTCCATTGATTCAATCTTTCAGATCTTCCTCAAGCTGTTAGGCTTCTTTTGAGGAACTAAGCTCCGATACCAATTATTGGAATTGAAGAACACTAAGAGGTGGGGGGGTAATCAATGTTTTATAAATTTCAACTCTATTAAACTAATTCTTAAACCACCAGATGCATAAGAATGAAAGTAAAATGCAGAAACATAAACCAATCAGCCAAAATACCATAACACCAATATTTTTACGTGGAAACCCAGAAAGGGAAAAACCATAGTGGGATTTGGACCCATAATATTATTATACTTTGACCAGGAGTATGATAATATTAAATAAAGGGGAATGCACTTACATTCAGGCACACTGCCTAGAGCTCACTGCTCAATTACAAGAGGGCTACAACTCGGAGAAAGGCTCACTGCCTTATAGGAGATTACAATTGATTAAATTAATGAGTGAACTAAAGAATATCATCTACATATGCCAAATGGTAGTTCCGGTTAATCTCAATTATCCTTCTGCAACTGTCTTGTCTTTCTGCTTCGTTTTCCTGCATTGTCATACACCAGAGCACTAAAACCTTTAATCTCATTCACCAAACTTCACACATTCACTCATACAAACTTATCACGCTCATCAAATTCACCAAAATGCTTAACCAAATCGATCCTATATATCCACATCAACAAAATAGATCAATAACCATGTCGGCTTCCAAAAAAATGCATAATATGCAACATAAAACGTGTAACCTTCAGTCGACTCAATTTGTCCACAAAATCATATGCGGACCTAAACAAGATGATAATAAGCTTCACACAAGTTGACCCAATCTCCGATCACCTAAATCAACCCATGAATTTTGCAACACATGTTACACCAAAATAGCTATGTTGTACCGGAATTATCGGATACTGGACCTTCAAACCTGGTCACGAATCAATACTAGATATTAGGATTACAAAGTAATCTACCTCGAACATCGAATCATCTACCTATATCATTGTAACCAAAATTATACAACCAAAATCAGGATATGCACACTGAACTCATATTCTGTCGGATACTATGTTCCACCTTCTAGACTTATGGCTCATGATAATATGACTTCCGGTAAATTAAATTTACATGTACCGAATGTGATTTCTAGACTGAGTTGCCATGAATGACAACCCCAAAGCATTTCCCATACATCAATCTTCACCAGAACAATGTCTCTTGCCAACACCGAGACCATCAAAAAGAGTAAAGTGTTGGAACTATGTTAAAAGAGGATATGTGAAGGAGTGTAGGAATAAAAAGAAGAGCACTGATGCTTCCATTGATAAGTCCTTTGATGATGGTGATTTTGATGCTTTACTTATTTAAGCTAACTCTATTAGTAATGGCACTTGACTTGTTGATTCATGTGCTTCCTACCATATGAATCCTCACAAGGAGTTATTTTCTAAGGATAAAGGATATGATGGAGGATAAGTTTTTCTTGTTGATAGCACCTTTGTGAATATTGTTGGCAAAGGAAAGGTAAAGTCCAGTTTCAATGATGGGAGGATTACTTTCATTGATAATGTTTTACATATTCTAAATCTTGCATGAAGTTTACTTTCAGTTTTCAAGTTAAATGATTCTATAATGCATGTGACATTTGATAAGTTTGTTTGTAGGTTGGTAAGGGGAAGTTTGGTAGTGGCTAAAGGATATCCAATAAGGACTTTGTTTAAGTTGGATTTTTACTTTTGTAATTCACCTTTTGTAGCTAGGATTGAAAATGCATGTATGTTGTGGCACTATATATTGGGTCACATTGGTGAAAAGGTCTTAAGACCATTCTAGAAAAGAAAATAGTTGAAGGGATTTACGATAATTTAGTTAGTAAGAGTGAATTGTGTGAGCATTGTGTGTTTGGTAAATAAAATAGATCTACATTTCCTAAAATATTTAATAAAGCTACTTAGAGACTTTTAGAGATTATTCATTCAGATTTATGTGGTCTAGTGGATGTTGACTCTTCAAATAGATCTCAATATTATTTTTCCTTCATTGACGATGTTGCAAGATATACTTGGATTTATTTTATGCATTTAAAATATGAAGTTTTCACTAAGTTTAATGAATTTAAGGCATCATTTGAAAATCAATCAAGTTATAAGGTAAAAGTATTGAGATCTGACAATGGGGGTGAATATTGCTATAAGGAATTTGATGAGTTTGCAACATGTAGGATTTTTAAGGCAAAAGACAACACCTTACATTTTGCAACAAAACGAAGTGGCAGAAAGAATGAATTGTACATTAATGGATAAATGTTTAGTGGTAAGCTAGATAAATGCTATTGGGAAGAAGTTGTTGTTACTACTTGTTATTTGATTAATAGATCTCCTTGTAAATCTCTTATTGATAAAACACCTTATGAAATGTGGTTGGCTAAAAAGCCTCCAGTTTCACATTTAAGGGTCTTTGGTTGTGAGGCTTTTGTTCATGTGTCTCAAGAGAAGCAATATAAATTGGACCCAAAAGAATATAATATTGGCATTGGATTGTCATTGATGTCGACATCTACTTGACATAGAGTGAAGAAGGTCAACATTCACTTGACAAAAAGAATAAGGTCTTTTCACCATTTCGCGGGTATTCAATGCAGAGAAAAGAACGTCATTGCGAAACCGTGACAAGGGAAATGGTTTTCGCCATTTCATAGGTATTCATTGTAAAGAAAAGAATGATGCTGTGAAACCTCAACAAGGGTAATGGATTTGCTATTTTGCAGTTAGGTATTGACTCCACAACGAACACGCCATGAAACCATGATTTTGCCATTTCGCAAGTGGGGATCCACGTCGGCCAAGTCACTTGTGATATAGCGATAAAGTATCTTGTGGAGTGAAGATACAGTTTTTTTTTGTTGTTTCACAAGAAGGTATTAAGTGGCCCCTATTCAATGTGCAATACCATGATAAAGTAAGTGATATTGCTATTTCACAAATATGGACCCCACCATAGTTAGATCATCTGTGATATAGCAACGAATATATTCACAAGGAAAAGAGAAAGAGGTTTTCACTATTTCACTGGTCAAACACAGAACATTGATCAAGCCCTTGCGATATAGCGATGAAAAGGGAAGCTATCACAGTTTCACATGTTTGACCATGTTGATTTCCTAACACTTTGTGATATTGTGATAAAGAAGAAAAGGTGAATGGTTGGCATGTTTGATGATGTGGTGTGTGGAGCCACCACTGTGGTAGCATTGACCAAGTCTTTTGGTCAAATCAAGCAAATAGATAGTCCAAGTTTAAAGATATTGAAGAGATCAACTTGGTGCATTAATAGAGCTTCTAGAAACTTGAATTGCCAATTGTTAAATGTATTTTTAATGGTTACAAATTAGAGATGATAAGAACAAATGCAAACCGACTAAATGGATGATTCTAACACAACATAGAAAATTGTATAGATCATATTTTGTAAAGTCGATGCAAACTATCTTTTGTTTGATCTATGATGATCTATGATCTTGCTGACCTTATGGAGGTGGATGTTGAATATAAAAAGATAATTTAAGTCAGCAAAATGCAATGAAGATTCTAGGAGGTTGATGAATGCAGGTTGGTGAATGCTCAGGTATGCTGAATCGAGAAGATAGAGAGTTGTAGAGCTGAAAAAGTGAACCTATCTTTTGAAGAAGTAGAGTAGAACATCAATAAGTTCATAATCATTTCTTGTATTACATCAAGATTGTAGTCTTGCATGGTAGTGTAGGGGACTGGTGTATCCTGAAGGTTGGTGCCTTCAAATTAAGGAATTATAAAGCGATTGGTATCCAAGATTTTGAAGTAAATTGTAGGGGTTGGTGCTCCTTTGGATTGGTGTCCATAAAGTGTAAGGGGATTTGTGTCTCTTGAAGGTTGGTGCCTTCAAATTAATTGTAATTAGTTGATACATTTGTGAGGCTGGATTTGGGCAATAGCTCCAAGCAACATTTTCTCACCGTGGTTTTTCCCATCTTGGGTTTTCCATGTATATCCTAGTGTTGTGTGATGTGTTATTGATATTTTCATTCTTCTACATTATATGTTTAATTTCTTGTGATGTTTGAAAAGTGGTTTTTGTACACACTGATTCAACCCCCCGCCTTCTCAAGGTATTTGTGTGTTCAACAATTTGTACCAAGGCACGGTTCCTTGATACATGGGCTTAACCGCTCAAGGTAGATCTTGGTCTTGAACACATGGTTAGAAATGAAGGAGCTTCATCTAACATGGCACCACTATGCAATGGTACAAACTATGCTTTTTGGAAGATAAGAATGGAATTCTTTCATTTCTTCCCTTGGATTTGATATTTGGCAATAAGTTTTGAGTGGGTATACATCTCCTACCAATTCTCCATCCACTCCAGATGAGAAGAAGGATTATGAGAATAATGAAAAAGAAAAGAACACCATATTGTGTGGACTATAAAATTCATAATTTGTTAAGGTAATGCACCACAACACTGGAAAGGAGATTTGGGACAAACTTCATGGTGTCTATGAAGGTGATGATACAATTAAGAGGGCAAAATTGTAGACTTATAGAGCTTAGTTTGAAGGATTGAAGATGAAAGAGGAAGAACAAATTCCAAAATGTTTTCTCGGAGTGGATGAAGTTGTCAATGCTATTAGAGGACTCAATGAAGAGATTAAGGGTGTTGTGATCATGAAGAAAGTGTTAATATCTCTACCCTCTAGGTATGACTCAAAAGTTTCTGCTATTGAAGAAGCTAAGAATCTAGATAATCTTTCTATAGATGAATTGTTTGGATCTCTTTTTGCATATGAAATGAGAATAGGAAAAGGTGATACATCAAATATAGAAGTTGCATTTAAGGCGGCTGAGGTGGAAGATTCAAAGTTTGATCAAGAAGAGGACAACTTTGTAAGAAGATTAAGAAGAGGATCAGGTAAGTATAAAGGAAAATTACCCTTCGAATGTTTTGAATGTGGTAAATTAGGACATTATGCATCTCAATGTAGAATAAAAAAGGGAAGTGAAAATCAATCAAAATTTCCTCAATATAAGAAAGAAAAGAACCAGAAAAGTCTATATTCCAAAGAAGATAGTGGTACCTGTGATGCTGAAATTAATATAGAAGATGTCACTGAACCTAGAAACGAAGATCTAATATTTAATGGCAATTTCTGAGATTGAGTCTAAAAAGAACGATGATGATGATGATGAAGAAGTTGTGGTTGATCTAGAAGGAGAACTCATTTCTGCCTTAAATGAACTAGACCTTACAAGAGCAAAGAATAAAAAATACAAAAGGAATATTGAGGAATATGAAGCACGAATTATTAGTCTCAATGCTAAAATTGAAGATGCAAAGAAGATAGAGGATACTTTGACCAAAATTCTAAGGGCCAAAGAAAAATAATGTGAGCTACTTGAAGCAAGAATAGTATGTCTAAAGAAATATGACAAAATCACATAAGCCTTGAATAATATGCTAAGTAAACAATAAAAATTTGATACCTTGACTGGGCTGATAGTTCTGATACTTAATATAAGTATAGATCCAATAGCCAACAAGATGAGAGGGGGGGGGGGGGTGTGAATCATACAAACTTAATCATCCATAAAAACATCAGATTCAACCTCGGTAACATATATTTTAGTAATATAACCAAAACTGTTAAACATGCAAACTTAAAAGCATATAAACATCATAAACCTCATAACACCAGATTTAACGTGGAAACCCAAATAGGGAAAAACCACTGTGGGATTTCGGACCCACTAAGAAATATACTCTTCTAGAGTATGCTCGGTTAAAAGCAAATCTTGTTAAAGATTACAAACACATTGCTAGATGTGACCCGGTTAAGGGATTTCCCTCAGATCTGTTAGGATCTTCACCTTGTTAGAAGTGACCTTGTTAAAGGATTTCAAACACTCAATCAGAATGTCACCTTGCTAGAGGGTTTTACAAATAAGACTGTTAAGTCCACTCGGTTAAGAGATTTTTTGTCACTTTCACAAAATAACAGTAATAAAATCTATCTGCAACTTCACATCTAAAATGCTAAAGCAGATTCCTATTTGTTCAATACAATCTAGACATAGAACTAATCTTGTCTATCTACTGGGCTTCTATACTCTGTTATTCAAACAGGTCTTCAAGCTTCTATGCTCGGTAATCACTATGTAGCATCCCTGTGCATACACTTTCCTGCATACATTGTTTATCAACAGTTTCCTATTTATAAACAATTAGGTAACCGCTTAATCTCCTTGATTACATTTCCCTTGATCAATCATAGCCATCAGATGTTCGATCTTGTCCAAGTTCAATGCATCTTTCGATCTGAAAATGTTTTACCCTGCCTTGGAACTTGTATATTAGTCTTGGAACTTGTGCCAGGGTATTGCGGTTCAATCTGAGCTGTAGATCTTCATGCTGACTTTTCTTTGCCTTAGATTCGTTAACAAACTTCATTCACGACTCACCAATCATTTAATCAGTTCCAACTCATCAGCTTCCTTCATTAAATAATGCATGTAAAAATTTAATGCATTCTGTTATAGCTCGGTTGCAACTCGATAAAAACTCGGTGAATACTAAACTTCACTCAGTAGACATTCTGCCTTCATTAACCGATAGCGATAACCTTAGGGTTTACCGACTAGGTTCTTTGCTTGATAACATAGTATAGTATTAACCTTTATATTTTACAACATATGTATGATGTTAAAACAATCTAAAACATCATGATCTCATCATTGTCTGACTCGGTAATAGTTGCCCATTGAATACCTTATTCATCCCCTTATTCATCATATTCTTTCCTGTGTCTTTTACCGACATCTTTATAATCTTCAAATCATACTTCTCAAGATATGGCAACATCATACTGAATTAGAAAAACAATTTCTTGACATGAATGACAAAATAATAATATCAAGACAGTAAACATCCTTAATCAGTTATATCCATAATCATCAACAACCTTCTCAATATCCTTATGAAATGCCAACAATCTTTCATTGTCTGTTATAATGCAATATTGCCAACATGGGATAGGCTATGAGAAAGGACAGTCTTCTAATAGCACTGTGACAGAGAAGAAGAAATACAAAGAATAACTCAATGATGTTTATGTAAAACCTGAAGAGAAAGGGAAAGAAGAAGAGAAGAACCAATTAGTTGCAGAAAAGAAAGACATGACAACTGACAAGAAAATTGAAAACAAGGAGACTAAAGGATTCATTGATGTCAATAGTAAGAAGAGAAGACTCAAAATATCACCTCCTGTTAGGCAACAACAAGCATTCAAGTTCAATCATTCTTTTCCTGGCTACCATTTTTCTTGTAATAAGTCTGGTCATAAGGCAGTAGATTGTAGATTCAATATGAGAGGAAATACATTCATAAGTCAAAATCTATTTGAACCTCTTGTTGATTTCACTACAGTATGCTATAAATGTAACAATCTTGGTCATATAGCAAAATTTTGTAAAAGTGGTATTAAGTCTCCCAAACAAGAATTAAAAACAAATACTGATAAAAAAGGAGAAAACAAAACTAAATCTGATATAGATCAGAAGACAAAAACTAAGAGGTAATGGAAGGTGAAGAAGGAAGAGTAGAATGTAGAAAAGTCTCTTTTTGTTTAGGCTTCTTTTCATGCACAAGATGAGAATGATACATGGTATGTTGACATCGGCTGCTCAAATCAAATGACAGGTGATAAAAGTAAATTTCTCTCATTGAAAGAGAACTGCAAAGGAACAATAATATTTGGTTCAAATGACACTGCTACCATAGTTGGAAAAAGGATCATTCAGTTTTGATAATGGAAGGACAACGACACAAAATGTCTTCTATGTTCAAGGGCTTAGGCACAATTTGCTCAACGTCAGCTAGATATGTGATAATGGATACAATGTGGTATTTCATAATAAAGGATGTGATGTCAAGGAAAATGAAAGATTAATTGCTGATGCATATAGAACTGGTGGAAATTTATACATACTAAACAAGCTCAAGGAGAAGAATGGACCCAAATGTCTCATGAGTCAAAATGATGAAACCTGGCTATGGCATAAATGGTTGGGATGTGTTAAATCAGCTCAAAGAAGTTTGTAAAAGGTATGCCTGCTATTACAAAGCCATCAAACATTGTATGTAGACATTGTTAAATTGGCAAGAAAACAAAAGTGACTTTCAAGACTAAAGAGAACTCAACTACAAGACCACTTGAGCTGATACACACTGATTTATGTGGATCCATGAAAACAAAAGGCTGGAATGGTGAAAGATATTTCATGTTGTTCATAGACGCCTTCACTAGAATGACTTGGGTGTGCTTCTTGAAAGAAAAATCAGAAGCATTTGAAAAATTTAGAATTTTGAGGTCTATGGTTGAAAATGAGATGAATTTAAGTTTGAAATTTTTAAGGTCTAATAGAGGTGGAGAATTCACATCAGAAGAATTTGATGATTATTGTGAAAAAAATGGTATAAAAGGATAATTTTCTGCAGCAAGAACACAACAACAAAATAGTGTTGTTGAAAGGAAAAATAGAATAGTGTAGGAAATGACAAGAACCCTACTAAATGAAGCAAAACTAACTGATAGATTTTGGAATGACGTTGTTTATAGAACTATTTACATTCTAAACAGAGCACAATTGAGACCAAATAGCTGCAAAACTCTGTATGAGTTATGGACATGAAGGACAACTTCAATTAGTCATTTTAGGACTTTTGGAAGTAAGTGTTACATAAAGCATGATGATGACAATCTTGGAAAATTTGATGCTAAGTCTGATGAAGGATACTTTGTTGGATATTGCTCAAGAAGTAAGGCTTATAGATGCTATAATATGAGGCTACATAGAATTGTGGAAAACATATATGTAAATTTTGACGAGGATTCACTTTTTACTTCAACATCTAGTGATGATTTAGATGAACCTGAACCAATTCATACTGAACCAGTTGCTCAAGAACCAACAAAGATAGACACGAAGTCACCTTCAAGAATTGTACAAAGAGACCACCTAGAAGAACAAATTATAGTTGATAAATATGCAGGTGTGCAGACAAAGAGAAAAACTGATTCAAGGAGACAAGAGGTTCAACTTGATGATGAAACTCTACCAGAAAACCTTGTTCTACTTTCTTTGGTTGAACCCAAGAACTTTGCAGAAGCAAGTCAAGATGAAAATTGGGTTTATATTATGCGAGAAGAACTAAATCAAATTGAGAAGAATGAAACATGGGAGCTTGTCCGTAGACCTAAGGACAAGAACATAATTGGGATAAAATGGGTATTTAGAAATAAATTAAATGAAGAAGGGAAAGTTGTTAGGAACAAAACTAGACTTGTATGCAAAGGTTATGCACAGGTTGAGGGAATTAACTTTGAAGAAAAAATTGCACCTGTGGCATGTTTGGAAGCAATCAAAATGTTTCTTGCAATCTTAGTCTACAATAATTTTAAAGTATATCAGATGTATGTTAAATTTGCATTTCTAAATGGAAATCTTGAAGAAGAAGTATACATTGAGAAACTAGAAGGTTGAAGGTTAGAAAAAGATCAAAATTTTGTATGCACACTAAAGAAAGCTTTGCATGGACTGAAACAAGCTCTTGGAGCTTGGTATGCAAGATTGGATTCATACCTACAACAAAAAGGGTTTAGAAAAGGTGTTGCAGATAGTAATTTATACATTAGAACTGAAGAAGATCTCCAATTGATTATAGTTGTGTATGTTGATGATATAATCTTTGGGGGAAGCAATGATGAGATGTGTAAAGTGTTTGATGAAGCTATGTGAAAGGAATTTGAAATGTCCATGCTTGGTGAACTTGTTGGGATCTAAGAACACTGAGAGCGGGGGGGGGGGGGGGGGGGGGGGTGAATCAATGTTTTGCCAGTAAGATAATATTTTATGCTTTTATACCAAACACATATAAACCGGTAAACAAATAAACATATAACTAGAAGAAAATGAACCATCCACATCAATGAACACCATAACACACATAATTTATACATGGAAAACCTCAAAGAGGAAAAACCATGATGGGATTTGTGACCCACAATATCAATTCACTAGCCATATGAAAGATATTACATATAATGGGGGCCTGCACATGCAGGAAGGCACACTACCTAGAGCACACTGCTCATCACTAAAGAGTCTCATTGACTACAAGCTTTTGTTGAAGTAAAACAATGAAAGTGAACTCACAAAATGCATTTGCTATGCCAAAAAGAGTTCCGATTATAGCTCTACTCTGTACCGGTTCATAAACCTTGAACACTACTACTGATATCACCTTCCCTCCAAGAATGTCTTACAAAACATTTATAGATCATTGCATGATACAACATTCACATACAAATGATCTTCACATTCCACAATCCTTATCCACAAGTTCTATCCTTGCATAACCCTTAATGATTTGCCATCTCACATCTATATCATAATGTCCTAACATGCTGACCTATATACACATTACAAATAATATGCCTTATGTCGGCTTACAATGCATTACAAAAGATATAAAATGTCAACTTTATACAATAATTACAAAATGATTTTCTAAATAAATCTTCGTTAATGTCAGCTTCCCTGAAGTGTTGGATGCTGATGCCGGTGTAGCCCTGAATGCTCCAAAGTTGGTGTCTGCTGGTAAAGACCTCATAATGCCGGTAAATGACTCCTATCAAATCTTGTCGCCATCAATGACAACAAAATGAATCCAATGAGTGTCAATTTCCAACAATCTCCCCCTTTGGCATTGATGGCAACACTCATGTGAAAAATGGATTCCCTGCCGCTACAACTGAAATATGCTCCCCCTGAGCAATACACTCCTTTTGATATTCTGATATCCTTCCCATGTGTTCCTATCTAATTTTTCTGATTGATTTTTTTTATATTTTTCACATATATACACACTCCCCCTTTGGCATCAATGCTAAAGACCGGTGAAAGAATTGAAAGAATTCAGAACAAATGAATGAATGAATACTGTTAATTTCACTGGAGCTTGACTAACTTCAAAATTTTGGGGTAAGCCTTATCCAATAACTAAAGATATGTATCCCAACCAGTTTTGAAAGTTTTAGAAATGGATACCAGTCCACTTAGTAAGTGTGCCAGTGTTTCCTTCTCTTTGACTTCTATCAGTGTGGGTTTAGCAATCATGTCCATGCACTCTCTCTTATGTACACCCAATGAATCTAATCTGGGACTTACAAGTCCACTAAGACTTCTTGCTCTTCGAATGATCTTATCTTTCTCCTTCTCCAAAGAAAAAATTTGGTTCTCCAAGGAAAAAATTTGTCCATCAACAGATGTTGTCAGTGATGTTAATCCATCAAAAGAACTTGCAATGTTAGCTATCTTATCATACAATTCCTTTAATTTTCTATCTACATTAGCTGTAAGAATTTCTATGTTACAACAAACCCTATAGATATTTGTACACTGTTTTAAACAAACCTTAATAAGATTGAGTTTGGCTTCAATTTTCTTTTCTTTGTTTCTATGATTTGATAAAAAACTTCTCTTTTAGTTGTTGAAAATCTTTCTAAAGCCTACCATTCTGCAATCTGCCTCAATGATTGAAAATTGTTAGATACATGCTCTATTAGTGTTTTGAGCTTGCCAGAAGGGCTTGCTCTATCTTCAATCTTACAATCAGGGATCAATTTGTGCAACACTGTAACTGATTGATCAATTAATCCCTTGTCAGTAGTACCCTCCTTTAATAATTTTTGAGTAGCCATCAACATTAACTCAGTTGGACTCATCTCAGTGACTGATTTATTCTCAACCTGAGAAGTGTCAATTGCCAAAACCTTTTCCAGGGAATCAATATTGACTTCCAGTATAGTCTCAGTTCCCTTTACCTTATCCTCTTTAGCACCGGTGGCTTCGCCACTTGGTGCAGTGTCAGTTGCTGGTGGTGGAGTATTATCCACAATATTTCCTGTAACCTGTACATTTCTTTCCTCAAAAATGGTTTCTGCCGATATGGACTATACACTCTCCTTAGCCGATTGAGTCTGTATATCTGTAGTTACTACCGGTTGAGTGAAAATTGGAGTTGAACTACCCAAAATACCTTTCCCTTTTGATTTGTCAGGAATGGTGGATGTTGTTGCCTTAACAAACTCTTCCTCAAATGTAAGAAAGTCTGGTTTTTTCTGGAAGAATTTTGCCCAACCCTCATTGGTCTCATTTATCACTTCATTAACTCTACCCATCATTAGACTTATCTGTCGAGGTTTGCTACTGAAAAACTATCCTATTAGCAACATCTATACATCTCTTCATTTCATCATTACTAATAGCACCACATAAAGTCAAAAGTTCTACTTCTTTGATCTCCCTATCCCTCTTGACTGCGTCAAGTCTTCTAGCATCTAGTTTATTATACAAAGATAGAGGTATTTCTTTCAAAATTTATACTAAGGCTTTCTTATAAATGTCTATATGTAACAAAATTGCCTCTTCTATCTCATTCTTCTCATTTTCTTCTAATTCTCATAATACATAGATACATTTTTTAAAATTCCATCTTTTGTAATTTCATCAATTAGCTCAGCACAGGTCATTTTGGCCTTACCGGACTCAGTATCATCACTCTTCTTCTTTTTGCTTGGGGTTACCGGATTAGATGTAACTGGTTTCCTCTTTTGTGTAGGTTTTCTTGCTGGAGGTGGGGGTGCAGTAGGTTTTGCTACTTTTCTGACAAGTCTCCTCCTAGGCTCGGCCTTCTTCTTCTTTACTGGTGGTTGATCTTCCTTCTTCCTCTGCACCCTTCTGAAAGCTAGAGGTTCATTATCCCCAGGGTCAGAATCAGAGGTGATGGGGGAAATGAAAGCTCCATGCTTCTTCACTTCTGGAGTACTAGCCACTACTGGTTCTCCTGCCAGTTTTGTTCCAGAACCCATTTCAGTGTCTATTCTGTGCAAGACATTCTGCACAAAAGTAGACATCTTTTCTATTTTCTTCTCCCTTCTCTTCCTATTAAAACCAATTTTGACTTCAAAAGTCTTCTCTTATGTCGTGCCAAAATGCTCTGTTTTGTCATCCAATGGAGCATCTAGCAGCATTTTCGCATAGAGGTCCAAGATGTTGTCATCCACCTCATATCCAAGCTTTGTGACCCAAATGGTCCTAGGTTCAACTACCTCCATAAGGGTTTCATCGGTCTTCACCATGAAACAGATATCAGTGGATTATTTCTCCACAATATTCTTTGATAACCTCTCCCTCTGCCTCATGTTTTCTTGAAATGATTTGAAATAACCCCAAAGTTTTTCATCTCTGCCGGTACCAAGACTGGTGATTGCTTCCTTAATCTGCATACCTACCGGTATATCATGAGCCCAACGCTTCTTGCCAAGACTAGGTAGCTCATTCATGAAGTAAAGCATCAAACATACAATGAGATTACGATATCTATAAGTTCCTTTCTTAACTCCCTTAATCTTTCCAAGATTTATCATTAACTCACTCCTCAACCATTCACATAAATCATACTTTGCATCATTTCTTAACATCTGATATGAGACATGAATGCAAGAACTAGCAATAGAATTCAATTGGCTAGATTGAGCTACCTTATAACCAATTATCATACTTGCAAATTTCACATCAGTGTCAGTGATTGTGCTGATCCTCATTGATCTGTGATCATGAGTTGCACCGGTGAGTTTCTCGACCTCTGAGTTAGAAATTTTCTTGCCAGGTTCTTGTTTGACCTTTGGTAAGCCAACACCACTTGCATATCCTCCTTGGTGATCATGTAAGGCTGATACAACCAGATAAAGTCATTATGAACCCTTCTCAGATCGTATCTGATGAGCTCATCCTTGAATTCTAGTATGTACAGAATACTGGTTAACCCTAGATCCTCAATTGCTTTGAATTCTGGCTTGATGGTTCCGGAGCTGCCCAGTATCACGAATTGATACATGCTTTTTATCTCCTCTGTGCCTAGATCCTCCAGGGTGCATTGAATGTATGCCCTTACGTCTTCAACATACATCACATCGTCAGGAACCCTAGAAAATGCTCTCGCAGAGTCTTCCTTCATAGCAATCAAGGGAACCTCCTTGAATATGACTCTCAGCCTATCCTTAACCTTGACAATAGTGGGGTTTGCAATGAAAGTAGGAGTTGAAGATCCATATGCCATTTCAAAGAATACCTAAAAGTGAGCGTCGGTTGGAAGATTGAGTGCTTCTCAGATAACTACTCAAAATCCTTTCACAATGCTTTTGCATGCTCTTAATTCATCTGAAATTCGCCTTTTCTTTGCTCTAAATGCTTGAATGCTCAGTGAGTGAAAATGAATCCACTTACCCTTTTTACCAATGAATAAAACCTTAATCTTTCTCTGTAATAAATGCTTCACGAACAACCCTATCAGATGTCAGTTTCACAGTCTTGTGCCAGGTGAACCTTCATCAATGATGAACACAACTCTCCAGATCTCTTCCAAATCTCCTTAGATCTCCTCCGGGATAATATGTAAGATTTTTCAATGACTTTGCCAACCCCTAAGGCTTATGCCTCAGTTATCGGTGGAATTTCCTGCCCGTGGAGGAATACCCTGTTCTACTGGTGGAGTTACTAGTGTAGATCCATCTCCACTTGGTCCTTCAGATTTTCTAACCCATCTCTTAGTGTGATCTTGTTGTATTTCATCTACCTTCTTCTTTCCTTTCTCATTATCTTTATCATTGCTAACCGGTTGAGTCTTGCTTCTACAGTACTTAGCAATATGACTTATTTTGTTGCATGCATAACATGTAACATTGTTCCTCTAAATTGATTTGACAAATCTGGTATCATTCCTTGACCTACAGTGATTAGCAAAAATTCCAAACTTTCCACATGCATGACATTTAACATTCATTCTGTAGTCTTCTGACTTATGACCATACTTCTTGAAATTTGTGCATTGAACAAGAACAAAAATGTAGTTTTGATTTTCTCTATTTCTACATTGTTTAGCCATATGCCCAAAATTATTGCAAATAAAACATCTGCCATTGAATTTATAAGCATTATATTGCCTTACTGATTTCCTCTATTTTGATGAGTTCTGCACATTGGTTGTCTGATCTACAATACCAGAGCTTTCACCTTGTACAAATCCAAGTCCTCTAGAATCATCAGTATGCCTTTTTCCTTTCAACAAGTCATCTAATTATGCAACACTGATCCTAAAGTTTTATTTGTACTCACTTGCAGTAGTCAGATCATCTCTTAGAGATATTACTTGTCTTTCAAGTTCTTGTTCATTATTTCAGGATTGCACCGAACTAGTTTTCAACATATCATTCTCATGAGCCAATCTATCACATTCCTCAGATTTGTTCTTCAAAGATGTAGCAATATTTTCTTCTTTCTTCTTTCTATCCTCAATATCCTTAGACATCCTCATTGTTAGGTCTTGCATTTCATTTTGCATGAGCATGTTTGCTTGACTCAGTTTCAGACATTGTTCCTTGAGAGAATTATCATCATCTTATTTTTGTAATAGTTCCTTCCTTCTTGCTTGAGCAGATGATAACCTTTCTTGCAGGACAAGAATGAATTCATTTGCAGAATTCAGTTCATCTTGTAGTTTCAAGTTCTTCATCCTTTCAGCATCGTAATCCTCAAGAGCCATCTCAAGTTTCTTCTCCATAGCCATGCCTAAAGATTCTGGTTTAAGGATATTCCTCAAGCTGTTAAACTTCCTCTGAGGTACCAAGCTCTGATACCAATTGTTGGGATCCAAGAACACTGAGAGGGGGAGGGGGGGTGAATTAATGTTTAGTCAATAAGATAAGATTTTATGCTTTTATACCAAACACATATAAACTGGTAAACAAATAAACATATAACTAGAAGCAAATGAACCATCCACGTGAATGAACACCATAACACACAAAATTTATACGTGGAGAAATTCAGAGAGGAAAAACCACGGTGGGATTTGTGACCCACAATATCAATTCACTGGCCATATGAAAGATATTACTTATAATGGGGACCTTCACATGCAGGAAGGCACACTGCCTACAACACATTGCTCATCACTAAAGAGTCTCACTGACTACAAGCTTCTACTGAAGTAAAACAATGAAAGTGAACTCAAAAAATGCATCTACTATACCAAAAAGAGTTCCGGTTATAGGTCTGCTCTGTACCGGTTCATAAACCCTGAACACTACTACCGGTATCACCTTCCCTCCAAGAATGTCTTACAAAACATTTACAGATCATTGCATGATACAACATTCACATACAAATGATCTTCACATTCCACAATCCTTATCCACAAGTTCTATCCTTGCATAACCCTTAATGATTTCTCATCTCACATCTATATCATAATGTCCTAACACACTGACCTATATACCCATTACAAACAATATGCCTTATGTCGGTTTACAATGCATTACAAAAGATATACAATGTCTGCTTTATACAATAATTATTAAATGAATTTCTAAATAAATCTTCCTTGATGTCGGCTTCCCTAAAGTGTCGGATGCTGGTGTCAGTGTAGCCCTGAATGCTCCAAAGCCGGTGTCTACCGGTAAAGACCTCATAATGCTGGTAAATGAATCCTATCAAATTTTGTTGCCATCAATGACAATAAAATGAATCCAATGAGTGTCAATTGCCAACATAACTATCATTCTTTCTTGGTTTCTAGATTACTCAAACTGACAAAAGTATTTTTATTTGTCAAACCAAGTATGTGAAGGAAATGTTGAAAAGGTTTCAGATGGAAGATTGCAATCCATCTAACACACCCATGGTAACAAGGTGTAAACTAAGCAAAAATGATGAATCTCCATTGACAAATCAAATAAGATATAGATCAATGATTGGAATTTTGTTGTATCTAACAACTCATAGGCATGATATGATGCATGTTGTATGCACGGTTGCTTGGTTTCAAGATTCTCCAAAGGAAACTCATGTAAAAATGTAGTCACAAGGATCTTCAGGTATCTATAACATACAAAAGATTATGGTTTGTGGTACCCTAAGGAAAATAATTTGATTTACATGCCTATACAGATGCTGATTGGGTTGGATGTGTTGATGATAGAAAGAGCACTATTGATAGTGCATTCTTTCTTAGAAGCAAATTGGTTTCCTGGCACAACAAGAAACAAGATTGTGTTTGTTTGTCTATTGTAGAGGCAGAATATATAGTTGTTGCTTCATGTTGCACTTAGCTACTATGGATGAAACAGACCTTGAAGGACATCAAAGTAGAATATGAAAAACCAATATCGATTCTTTGTGACAATACTAGTGCTATTAACATATCAAAGAATCCAGTGATGCATTCTAAAATGAAGCATATAGCTATCAAAAATTATTTTTTGAGGGAAAATGTTATAGATCAATAAGTTCGACTAGAGTATGTGGCTACAAAGGACTAGGTTGTACAAAGCTACTTCCCAAGGAGACATTTGTGTTTTTGAGACAAAATTTGGGGGTATTTCCTCTTTCTTCCTTATGAAGTATTCCTACAAAGAGGGCTTTTGCTCAAGGGGAGCATCTAGATTCTTCAAATTATCCCTGTTGCAGAGTTTTAGTTCAAAGAGGCAGTATAATGAGATGGAGCATTGTGTTATGACTTGTTTCTAGTGATAGAGTTAGAAGGTGTCCTTTTCCATTGTTGTGAAAGGGGGAGAGGATGAGAATGGTTGATATCAATGCTAAAGGGGGAGATTGTTGGCATTGGATTGCCATTGATGTCAACATCCACTTGACATAGAGTAAAGAAGGTCAACATTCACTTGATAGAAAGAAGGTCTTTTCGCCATTTCATAGGAATTCAACACAGAGAAAAGAACGTTGAGCTACGAAACTTCTAGAAGGTAAATGGTTTTCACCATTTTGTAGGTATTCAATGCAGAGAAAAGAATGATACTGAGAAACCATGACAAGGGTAATGACTTTCGCCATTTCATAGATAGGTATTGACTCTATGATGACCAAGATGCGAAACTACGATTTCACCATTTCTCAAGTGTAGATTCCATGTCAGCCAAGTCACTTGTGATATAGTGATAAAGTGTTATATGGAGTGAAGACAATTTTTTTTCATTGTTTCGCAAGAAGGGATTAAGTGGTCCCCTTTTAATGTGCGATACTGTGATAAAATAAGTGATATCACTATTTCAAAAATATAGACCCCGCCATAGTTAGATAATCTGCGATATAGAAATGAATATGTTCATGAGGAAAAGAGAGAGGTTTTCACTATTTCATTGGTCAAACACACAACGTTGACCAAGCCCTTGCGATATAGCGATCTGGAAAGGGAAGCTATCACAGTTTCACATGTTTGACCATGTTGATTGCCTGGCTCTTTGCAATATTGCAATAAAGAAGAAAAGGTGAATGGTTGGCGTGTTTGATGATGTGGTGCATGGAACCACCATTGTGGTAGCATTCACCAAGTCTTTTGGTCAAATCAAGAAAATCGATAGTCTAGGTTTAAAGATATTGAAAAGATCAGTTTGGCACATTAATAGAGCTTTTGAAAACTTGAATTGCCAACTGTTAAATATTTTTTTAATAGTTACAAAATGGAGATGATAAGAGCATAGTGCAAACCTGACTAAATGGATGATTCTAACGCAACATAGAAAATTGTATAGATCATGTTTTGTAAAGCCAATGCAAACTATCTTTTGTTTGATCTATGATAATCTATGATATAAACGACCTTATGGAGGTGGATGTTGCATATAAAAAGAGAATGTAAGTTGTCAAAATGTAATGAAGATGGTAGCAGGTTGATGAATGCAGGTTGGTGAATGTTAAGGTATGCTAGATCGAGCAAATAGAGAGTTGCAAAGCTGAAAAAGTGAACCTAACATCTGAAGAAGCAGAGCAAAACATCAGTAGGTTCATATTGATTTATTATATTAAATCAAAATTGTAGTCCCACATGGTAGTGTAGGGGATTGGTGTCTCCTGAAGGTTATTGCCTTCAAATTAAGCAATTGTAAAGGGATTGGTGTCCTAGATTTTGAAGTAAAGTGTAGGGTTTGGTGCTCCTTCAGATTGGTGTCCATAAAGTGTAAGGTGATTGGTGTCTCCTAAAGGTTGGTGCAGTCAAATTAATTGTAATCAGTTGATACATTTGTGAGGCTAGATTTGGAAAGTAGCTCCAAGCAACATTTTCTCACTGTGGTTTTTCCCATCTTGGGTTTTCCATGTATATCCTGGTTTTGTGTGATGTGTTATTGATCTTTTCATTCTTCTACAGTAAATGTTTAATTTCTTGTGAAGTTTGAAAAGTGGGTTTTGTACACGCTGATTCAAACCCCCCCTTCTCAGTGTATTTATGTGTTCAACATATAAATGCATATTTATAGGATATGGTGAGAATGTAAAATTTTATAGGCTTTGGAATCCACTAACCCATAAAATGATCTTTTATAGAGATGTGTTTTTTAGGGAATGCGGAGTTGACTTGGGTGAAGAACAACCAAAGGAATAGTAAAAAATAATATATTTTGTAACTAAGCAAGGAGATGCACATGTGGAAGAAAAGAGAGATGGAATACAAGATGGAGAAGAAGAAGAGAGTTCAATTCAAATTTTAAAAGATTCAGTTATGACAAAAGAAGTTGAAAATAATGAAGAAAAACATGAGGAAGAACCTCTCACTTCACCTTTGAGAAGATCCACAAGACAATATAATCCATTTGATAGGTATATCCCACAAGATTTATATTTTAACTTTGCTTTATTAAGTATTGATGATGAACCTAGATCTTCTAAATGTGAGAGTTTAGAAACACAACACCACAGGAGCCCAAATGATCTCTGCAAGCTGAATAACCTGTTACAAGGAGAAGCAAGGAAGCAAATATCAAATAAAACAAATACACAGAAAATATGCTCAAAAATATGAGAGCTCAATATTCACAAAATGTGTAATGTGATAATCCTTACAATACAATGAAAAGAATCCAACCTCTAATAGGTCAAGAAACCCTAAAAAGGAAAACCTAGGCTTGCACATAATAATTAATTATTATGCACCTAAAGTTAGCTTAAGTGTAAAAGAGATAAAGGGAACTTAAATAATTAAACAAATGTTGTTTAATTAATCAAGTAAAGACCTGAATACTCTAACACCCCCCCTTAAGCTAGACTTAGGGAGAAGCTAAAACCTAGAACAGCTACTAAAAGTAAGAAAGATGGGTTCCGACAACAAGGCCTGATCAGGTACCCAAATACAACCAAATCTCTATGAACTGGACAAATAGAGAAAAACATGTGGAAAAAAAACTCTACTCCAAACAAAGATGGAAAAGGCAAGAAGAAGGACTGAAAAATCCTCCAAACAAGAATGTTCCAAAAATATAGGAACAAGAGAAGATCAGAAGAATCACTGGAGCATGAAGAACCTGCAAACACTGTCGAAGAATAACTGCTGATCTGAAGAACCTCCACTGAAATAGAACATGACCAGGTAGAGAAGACTGTGATCTGTATGAATGCACTCAAATGACACTACTCGAATCAGAAGGCAAACAAAGGCAAACAACTAAACTCAAAGATATAGATGGTATGAGAAACCAAAGCATGAAGAGCTGATCAATCGAACCATGAAAGCATTAGAACCAACAAGACAAACCTCCCCATAATGTGAAAAAAAGGGAGAGAGACAGGTACACTGAAAATAACGGCCAACAAGAACTGCACGACGAAGAATCAGGAATATCGAAGGCACGGAGAAAGTACATAGTGTCATGGAAGGAACACTCACTTGACACACAACATGAGGCAAATGTCGTGGAAGGAACACTCATTGAACACAGGTAGATTGCAAACAAAAGGAAAACATCAACCCCCTCATGGCACTTTAAAAGTAGTGCATGTACAATAAGGCACAAGATGTGCAAGATCCCAAGTAAACAATGCATGATGGCACTTTATCTCAGTGCATTTGCATAAAAGAAGCTACAATGATAAGAAGACTGGAAATAGAAAGGAGAACCAAAATAGAGACATCCTACTAAGAGAAGAAATCCCAGGACCTGAAACAACCAAGATATCCACAGACTGCTGAAAAAGCAAAAAATTGAAAAAATATTCCTAGAGCAAAATCTGGAAAGAAAGATCATATGGCTAGAAAGTACATAGGACAAGCTTTCCAACAATATAAAGTTTTTGAAAAACGGAGGTTAGATGCATGCTCAAGTGATGTCTCTCGGAGTGCAAAAAGGAACCTCTATCTTTGACAGAAAAATGCACTATCAAAAAAGCAAAATCAAAAGTTCAAACCTCTAGATTTGGATAGAGCTCGGAAAGAGCTTTCTGACGATATAAGATTTGTTGAATAACGCCTCCATATGACCAAGTTACGACCAAAATAAAAAAACCCCTTTTAAGGCATAAAAAGGGTAAAAAAAAAGTTGTTTTTTTTGACGAAATTTTTTTGACGCATTTGTAGGTACAGCCGTACGGATTTCCGTGTCTCGAAAAATGTGCCAATTAAAAAAATCATGCCCCTGATACCCCTATCACCGAAAATAGGAAAATTATATATCAAAATTCAGGGAATCAACCTTCTGAATCCAACTGTGAGGTTCTTTTGGCACCAAAATGTACCAAAAAATCAGCTACCCCCAGAAATGGAAAAAAAAAATTGCACAAACCCCCAAATATACAGATTTGAAGAACAAGTCCCAAAATCACCCAGAGGCTCAGGAGTAAAAAGTGGTCAAGTTTTAAATGACCATAGGGGTTTTGGGGCTTTCTGAGCACGATGGTGAGGTCCATTTAGGCCCAAAGTGCTCAGAAAAAAGGCCTTTCCCTAGGTGCATAAAAAAAATTCTAAAAAACCCCAGATCTGCTTCCAATGCAAAAATTCTCAAAACAAGAATAGATAGCTACAGATCTGAAGCTCTGATACCATGTGAGAGTTGAGAAACACAACACCACAAGAGCTCAAATGATCTCTGCAAGCTAAATAACCTATTACAAGGATAAGAAAGGAAGCCAATAACATATAAGACAAATACACAGAAAATATGCTCAAAAAGATGAGAGCTCAATATTCACAAAATGTGTAATGTGATAATCCTTACAATACAATGAAAAGAATCCAACCTCTAATAGGTTAAGAAACCCTAAAAAGGAAAACTTAGGCTTGCACATAATAATTAATAAAAGAATTAATTATGATGCACCTAAAGTTAGCTTAAGTGTAAAAGAGATAAAGGGAACTTAAATAATTAAACAAATGTTGTTTAATTATTCAAGTAAAGACCTGAATACTCTAACACTAAGGAAGTACTCTCTTCTAAGGAAAGTGAGTCTTGGATGCAGGCCATGCAGGAAGAGATGACAACTTTAGGTATTTGTGACACTTAGGATCTTGTTAGTTTTCCCAGAGGAAGAAAGACCATTGGATGAAAATGGGTATTTAAGAAGAAATTTGGAGCAAACGATTGTTTAGAGTAGTACAAGGCTAGACTAGTGGTGAAGGGCTAATCCCAAAGAGAGGGATTTAATTTAGGTGAAATATTTTATCCTATTTCTAAGATAACTTCTATTAGTCTCCTATCATCTATTGTTGTTGCTTGTGATTTTGAGATAGAGAAAATGAATGTTAAAATTGCTTTCTTGCATGGGGACCTTGAAGAAAATATTTATATGTGATAGCTTGACAATTTTGTTAAGAAAGGAAAATAAAAGTTGGCTTACAGATTAAAAGGGTCATTGTATGAAATAGTTACTTAGGATGTGGTATCGGGATTTTGATGCATTTGCGTTAAAATTGGGTTATATTAGAAGTGAAGAGGATCACTATGTTTAGATTAAGGTTATTGATGATTATTTATTGATTATTGTCTTGTATGTTTATGACATGTTGTTTATTGGTAACAACAATAAAATGATTAGAGAGCTGAAAACTCAGCTTTCTGGCACATCTAATATGAAGGATTCAGGGTTTCTATATATTTCTTGGGATGGAAATCAACAAGGATCGAGTTAGAAAAAAACTTTGGTTAAGTCAGAGTAAGCATGTTGATACTATTTTGCAGAGATTTAAAATACAGTATGGTAGCCCAACAAGTATTCCACTTCTAGTTGGTACTAAGTTGAGTTTAGACATTGTTGGTTAACATATTTGTCCCTTTCTTGAAATTTATTTGTTCTCTCTGAGAATAAATATAACTCTTGTAAGCCCCTTTTATGAAAGGAAACAAATTACAAACAATTGGATGAATCAACTAAAAATTCAACCTCTGCATTAGAAGGCAGCTCCTCATATGATTTGCAATGAATTTATTACACAAATGAAATATTGACACTTTTTACCAGAAAGCGTGAAAAGGCTTAGCATTCATCCATCAACACAAAAGAAAGCCTTCAAAATGCAACAAGGAAAAATATTCCGAGGATTAAATAAGAGCTCACAGACTCTGATTCACACACATGTTCATTTTATAAATTCAGATTATAGCAAATGCATAGTAGTATTAATGTTTGATCGATACTCTCTCGTGCCTCATAGGGCAAGGGGGATCAGCACAACCTAATACACAATGAATCTGCTAATAGTTAATGGTAACCACGAATTCAGAAATAGCATAGAAATAGCTGATCATAAAATGATATCATGCCCATAGCAGATATAAAGATTGCTAATCTTTAAACACACAGATTCAAAGATGGCACACATTATATTTTATTGATAATCAGTCATTCTGGTTTTAAATAAATTCATAGAAAAACCAAAATAGATATCATCTACTGCTCCCAAAAAATCACAGTTTTTCAGACCCTCACATAAACAAGCTTTTTAGCTTAAGTAGCCTCCAGGCTCATAGTTTTTACATAACAAATTTAAACTTTACTTTAACCAAATGTTAAAGAAACCGTTTGCTAAAACAAGAAAGAAAAACTAAAACAACAACCAGTGAGAAACTGACAACTCATTCTTGGATTAATTATGCTTCCACTATGGCAAAAGAAGTTACTGATCTGTCCTGCTTTGCCATAGAACCACGCCATTCCAGGTGTGTCGCCGATAAGCTCAAGATGACCTAAAAATAAAAAAGACCAATGCGCTGAATCCTTTGCTTCCACACCTCCTTGTCTATGTTCACTTGTGCCACTCTTGCCTTATGTACCTCCCAATGATCAGAACAGACTATGAGCATTGATTTGATCCTAGCCACATTTGAGAAGTCATCCATTGTCAAGGATTTTGTCATCTGAATGAATTGTATTCTTTCCTGAAAGATTTTGGTCATATCTATGGCTGCAAAATTGTCTTAGCATCATCTTTCATGAGCTGGATGCCAATGCACTTGAGATCCTTCTGCATTGTATTAATCAAGTCTGTTAATCCTCTAAGCAGTTTGGTGGACTCTTCATGACCTTGTTTAATGATTGAGTTACACCACTCCACATTCTTCTTTGATACATACAATACATTATCATCCAGATTTTCTACTGGTTTTTCGGCTAATAACTTCATCACTCCATATCATTCATTTATGTAAGGACCGCCACCCATTTGATCATTTCTTTCTCCCAAGCCATAGTCTCTAGCTCTAATTCCTTGCTCACAGTCTCGACATCTTTATAAACCTTCACCAGATTGATGATGTAGTTTGATCCCTATTGCATTATAAGATCCAACCATTTATTCAACATCTATGTAAGTATTATGTTCCTTTGAGATTGGTCCAACATCTTCTGATTGGCCAAAGATTTGGGATCAAATGATATTGGTATTTGTGACAAAGGTTGGGGATTTGGATTATGGATGGCATTGATATACTTAGCCATCTGAGTAACGGCTTGCTTCAATTCCCTTTTATCTTTTTCATCCTTCCATGTTCTAGAAATTATCCTTTTTGTGGATGACTCCAAATGCTTAACATCTACGACGGGTGAAGCAACTCCCAGGTCTATTTTTTCAACTGTAAAGTCCTCCTCAGTAGCTTTGTCTGCATCTCTCTCTAGAATTGGTTTGGATATCTCACCTGTCTAGTGACCTGTAGCTTCATCCACTTCAAGCATTGTTTGTGTCTTGAGTTTTTTTGGCTTTGATGCCTTTCCCAAACATTTGCTAACCATGTCCTCCATAGGGATGGTAATCAACACTACATTTTGTTTCTTTCCAACAACAACTTCCAACCATCGGGGTGTGTTCGCAAACTCTTTGGGTGGAGGAGTTGACTTATATCTGGTGAACTGGCAATAACTAGGGTGTTCATGGGGTCCTGTCTGCTCTCCACTTCTTTACCCATGTCCATTTCCTATATCACAGGTTCATCCAAACCCTGTTGACCCATTGTTGCCTCTATCTCTTCACTAGGGTCTAGGTCCACAACAATCTGTTTCAAAATGGGCTCTTTACTCTTTTTCTTACTCTTGGACCGAGTTACTCGAGTGGCTGTGGAGCTTGATGGTGACCTCTTTGATCTTCTCGGTTGAATTTTCTCAACAATAGGCCTTGAAGCACCTGCAACATTAATAACTTAAATAGTGGAAGAAATGAGAGATTGAGTCACAATGTGTGAATCAACTCTTAGTTCATGTGAGGATATGAGCGATTCCTTCTTAAACTTTAGATTTCTCAACCATCTCTCTGTTCTTCTCACAACATTGAAAGTTCTAGCTTGAACACTGTCATCCTCCTTTTTATTCCAATCAATCTCTGGAATTGGCTTTCCTTGAACCTCTGTGTCAAATTCAGGGTCTAAAATATCTTCCCCTGTATCCTCCTGTACTCCAGATATATTGATTGGAAGCTTCATAGTAGTTATTTTTTGCAAAGTGAACCTTGACCACAATCTTCTTCTTACCTCATATTTGTCACTGCAATTCTCCCAGTGATCCTCCAACTGAGGTTCATGACAAAAATGATTATCCACATTTAAATTCTCGATGGCATAACCTTTGCTATCAAACTTACGTCTTTCCATATATAACTGTAGGTTCATCCTCTTGAATTCCAATTCCAGGTTCAGAGCATCAGATATAGATTTGCAGCTATAATATCCAAGCTCAACACGGAATACAACTCTAGACTCACCCTTTTCCCCCAATCTCTTATCAATATAAGCTAGCTGTCTGCTTACCTCTATAAGTACATAATTGTCGAAGGCATACCTAGGTAGCTTGAATGGTTGACTCTCAAAACCACTTACCCGTAGGTAAGTGAACCTGAGAAATTGAATAAAGAAGCTACTGTATATGCTTATGAATTCCATCGCTTCAACATACATTCTTCTATTCGCATCCCCCTGGAGCTCAAAAGCCAGTCTTCCCGCGAAGACACCATTCCATCTATCAATTTGCTCCAAAGTTTTTTGCTACTATAACAGAGGATAATAATTATACACCTTCATCCCATCTACCCAAGGTTCATTAAGTAAACCAGGCCAATCCCTTGTATAAGCTAGTATGTAGAAAATGTAAGAAGACATATAAAAACCTGACATTCCCACAAAGTTACTCAACCCTCCATGAAGTCTTTCCACAATTACCTGAGCCCAATCAAGATACCTGTCACCAGATAACAACGCCCGAATGAAAAAGTACATCAAATCTTCCCAGTAGAAAGAATGTGAGTTTCCCTTCACCCTGTTTAGAAGTATCACAATATCCCACACTTTTATGATGAAGTGCTCTCTATTCAGGGGCTTTGGCAGCCATAACCCTCCTTTCTGAACTTTTAGGAGCCAATTCCTAGTAATCACACTCTTGTACTTGCTTTTCTTCTCTGAGAAATAGGCATATGAGTTCCCAATGGTCCAATCCTCATATAGCTCCTTGTGTGGGATTCCCATTTCCGCCATCACTATTTCTATGTTGATACTGACTAGCAATTCACTATTACTAGTTCTGATACCCCTGTTCTCCGTATCATACCTATTCATGCAAGCAATCACCAAATATGGACATGGGGCAACAAGTGGAAATGTAACAGCTTCAATGAGACCACTTTTCACTATTTTCTCCATCATTGAAAGAGTTTGAGGGTTCTTGGCTCTCTCTAAGAAATCTCCTAAATCAGCATGAGCCAAGGAAGTATCTTCTAGCTCTGGTAGTATGCTCACTAGACACAAGGTCCGACCAAGCTTCGGCAATATCAACCTCATACTGCTTATCTATACTTCTAACCAAGAAATTCTAAAACAAGGTAGAATTTTACTCCAACAATTTAAATATTTTCTTCCTATACTAACAAATCTTTAAAACTTAAAGAAGCATAGCGTAGGAGGAATCAACTGAACTTACCCGTTACCACCATGAAAACTGGAAACCTTCTCAGGAAATCAGAGTTGATTTTACCTTCGGCACCTCCAATTTTTCTCAAGTATAACAACTGCAACTCTTACGAACTATGAAAATGAATTCATACATTCCTTTCTGAACAGACGGGAAAAGATCAATAAAGCCACACATGCTTCATAATGATTCACTTAAGCATGCAAAGTAACTCTGAAATGACTAAAATCTGACACCTTCTTAATTATCCATCACTTCCGCACAAGTAGTCGATGCACTTATGATTACTTTCCATATTTAGAATTTTAAATTGCTAAAACTAGGAATATTTCTTCTTGCCGCACCACTTTTAATATCAACAAAAGCCTTACAATCAGTTTTGAAGTGAACTTATGAACCTTGAACCATTTCACAAAGAGTTCAATGGTTCAAGTTCATTTATGAAGTACAACAATGAACAAGCAGCACAAAACAATACCGGGAACGAGCAACAACAATGATTATTAAACATGAGCCTTGAACCATTGAACCGCTTGAACCATTTGAACTGCTTGAAAATTAGTTCAAAGTTCAAGTTCAAAAATTGACTTAAAACATATGGACATCTGATCATTATACAACAATACATTGCCGTGACTCACAAAAGACATTTTGAACCTTGAACCAAAAAAGGTTCACATGTTCAAAGTTCAATACTTATAACAATAACGCGCATGCTTTCGTGAAGACAAAGACCGCAAATGAATTTTTCCTAAAACGCGCTTTGAACCTTGAACCTATGAGCTTTGTTTTTAGAAAGAGTTCAACTACTTAGGTTCAAACATGAAAGAGAACAAAGGACCTGACAGAAATAAAGTCACAATAAGGCAACCCGCAAGTATGAACATTCAGAATGGAAAAATTGTATGGGAGACTAACAAACATGTGTGCCAATTTTGATGATGATATTGAAGAAATATCTAATGTTACTTATTCTAGTATCATCGATAATTTAATGTATGCAATGGTTTGTACTAGACCAGATATAGCCCAATCAATGAGAGTTCTAAAAAGGTTTATGTCTAACCTAGGTAAAGAGCATCCGACTTTTGTTAAAAGGGTATTAAGATACTTGCAATGTACTTCTTATTATTATTTAGTTTATCATGACACTTACAATATGGATGTCATTGGACATACAAGGTTTTGTTGATGTAGATTGGGTAGATGACTTGGATAGTCGAAGGCCCACTAGTGGATATGTGTTTACTTTGCTTGGAGGTGTAGTAAGCTGGATGAGTAAAATATATCCTACAATTGCATTGTCCACCACTGAAGTAGAGTATATGGCTGCTACACATGCCTCCAAGGAGGTGGTTTGGTTACAAAGACTTGGTAATGGTATTGGTTTTCATTTCAAGACAATGAGGATTAGATGCGATAGTCAGAGTGCCATATGTTTGGCTAAAAATCCTATGTATCATGCTCATACTAAACATGTTGATGTTAAGTATCACTTTGTACAAGAGATGGTTGAGAGTGGACAAGTCTTGATTGAAAAATTTGACACTTTGGAAAATGTTGTGGATTCTCTTATGAAGCCAGTAATCATGTATACATTCTCTTGGTGCAAGAAGGCCATGGACCTTGATCATTGTACTTGATTTGTATTATGTATCTCTATGGGGAAATTTATAATGTATGATGTCAATTGGGAGAATGTTAGGATTCAGGTACTATCAACCTTGTAAATCCTTTAATTTATTATTTTCATAATGTCATTTTTAAATTTTTTTTATTTGATAAAAGTGGAATATTCCACTAAATTTTTATTAATATATTTTTTTTTTTACACAAGATTCAAAGAGAATACTGGAGGAAAGAACCCTGGGAAGAAAACTTCCAGTCACAACTCATAAAATAAACCTATAGTATCTAATAGATCAGTTTATACATCCCACCCAAAACCACATACAAAATGCGGTCACAACACATATAATATCAGTTTTACATAGAGCCCATATGGAAATTTGCAAACCCATCAGATAATTTTCAAAAGTAGACTCCACAACTGCTATCAATGGAAGAAGATAGAAGGTTTCAAAGCCCTGTGCCAAATCCCATGAGCCAAAAACCTTTCCTTTATCTTTTGCTCTGTAATTCCTTTACTATTCTGCAAAGCCAAGTGTCTTTAACACAACTTTCATTTAAGGATTCATATACCATGAACTAGTTCTTTCCAATGGAGGAGAAGAAGGGGGGGTATTAACTTCAACAAGAACTACAAGAGGCACCATCTGGATAGGCAAAACTAAAGTTGGTGAAGATCGAACAACATGCATCGATTCTAGGAGAAAGTGAATACCTGAAAATAAATTGACAGCTGCAGCCAAACAATCAGGTGATACATGATCTAATAGAGCTATCATAGCAAACAAAGTATCATCATATAAGTTAAAAATCAAGCCATTTCTCAAAATTGAAAGAAGTTCCCCGTGCCAACCAGAAGATAATAACTGAGAACGCGATAGGAAACCACCATACTCAAAATTACCAAATTTAAAATGGTAATAAGATAATGCACCATCCAAATCATCAACAATGTAGAAATAGGAGTGGAAGTATGCATCAAAAGGCGCCTTGACCATAGCAGAATCCAGAAGCACATCCATACAAATAGTGAGAAAATGAGATACAATTTCATCAAGAGAATAACCTGAGCTCTCCACCAGCCATCGCTTTCCCAAAACCTTGCGAAAAGCCAGAGAGAAATCCAACGGATAAACTTGAAATAGACTACCAAGCTTTTCATCATCAAAAACATGAGAGTCTTGGAAATCATAATGCTTGCAAGGCATCAAAATGTGATAGCCCACCGATTCCATTAAAAAGATAATGCAAAGCCAAGAGAGAGCACAAAAATATAAAGAGATCAAATGCCATTATGAGAGAACAACACAGCCACCAAAGGACACAATAGTAAATATTACCTCAAGCAAACCCACGACATACGTGCAAAAAAGCAACCACAGGTCGCCACCTTCATAAAAAATGATGACAATTTTCACATGATACTCATAGCCATAAATCAACATAAGCATGCCAAATAATAGAACAAGATAGCCACATGAGAGAAATCCCCCACATGAAACGAAATAACTCAATAAATTGCCACCGCTTGAGAAGAAGATAAATGAAATGTTAAAATTGAAAGCAAGCCATCCGGACAGAAGTACAACCATTATGAAATCAGCACAAGAAAACTGTACAGACATCATGAATTAAACAAACAAAAACCACATGGCAATAATGCTAAGCGCAGGGCAGATTTGAAGTGTGCAAACAAAGTGCAGAATATGATTATAGGATGCCCCCGCACACCACAAGTCCCAACTAATTGCAATAAAGGCAAAAACCCATACCCAGACTGAGATTACACAATAATGCAACCATAATGAAGAAATGAAGACCACCATCAACATCACATTACTGCATGCCTGAATATAATCGCCATGCAAGGTACAAGGTCATTCTTCTACAAATGAGTTAGAAACAAACAAAAACAAAGTGTAAACAAAGTGCAGAGCATGATTATAAGATGCTCCCGCACACCACAAGTCCCAACCAATTGCAATAAAGGCAAAAAACCATACCCAGACTGAGATTACACACAGTAATGCAAACATAATGAAGTAATAAGGACCAAAAAGACCATCAACACCACATTAAGCTGCATGCCTGAATATAATCACCAAGCAAGGCACAAGGTCGTGCTTCTACAAATGAGTTAGAAACATTTAAACCGGATGAGGAGGTAGAGAAATAGAAGCCACATCAACCAAAAATTGGATATCCTCATCTAATGCTTTATTGGCCAAGAAGTCTGCCACCTTATTAGCTTCCCTGTAACAGTGGACCATAGAGAAGGAATTGAACAATTCAAGCTGAGCAAGTATCTTGTCCAACCAATACTTTAGATGCTAGTAGTGGGATGAGCAATTAGTGACCATGTAAAAAACAACTTGAGAATCACCCTCAATTACAACATCCAACAAATGTAAGGAAAGGAGCAGATCAAAACCTGTGGAAAGAGCATGAAGTTCAGCCACATTGTTAGTTCAATAAGAAATACATTGGCATTGAGCTTTTATGATACTAGCCTTGTCATTAGAAACCACAATACCAATGGCAGATTTGCCAGGGTTACCACGGGATGCTCCATCAAAGTTCAATTTAAACTTTGAAGCTGGAGGAGGCAACCAGACCACCTCCGCTCTATTTACTAAAGGTCACGTTTTAGAAATTGCCCCACTCAAAGGGAGCGATTTTAAGGCTGACCAATGTTTGGTAATCCAATTATCCCATGGTGTGAAAGTATTGTGCAGACTAGTACCTTTGTAAATGAAGGCCAGGACAATTTTAGAAATCAACTTCTCAATACAAAAGAGCACATCTTGCAAAGGGGAAGAGTATTTCTTAAAAATCCTATTATTCCTCTCAAGCCAAATTTTCCAAATTAGAACAGAAGGAGCAATTATCCAAAGCCAAGTATAAAATGAAGATGGATATAACAGGGGACAACTCATGAAGTGAGATCTGAGGTCCCTACTAAGAGCAGACCTCCAATTTAACTTATTAAAAAGCCAATACTAGCAATGATGAGCAAAGGGACAATGAAGGAAGAGGTGATCGACTGATTCAAGGGACCCACCACACATGCCACAAGGGAAAACCACAGTGGTACCCAACCTATCCGATCTCATGCTAGTAAGAATTCTATCCTGAACAGCTAGCCAAGAAAACGCCCCTTCTTTGGGCAAACAGACAGCATGCCAAAATAACTTAAATGGCAAATCATCCCTATTAACATCTAAAGACAAATAATTGTATCCTTCTTTGATCGAGTATTCCTCTAATTTTGAATAAGTCCAAATAAGCTCATCATCCTTCTCAGAGAAGAGTAATGGGCATTTCTTAAGCTCATCCACAAACGCGGACTTAACATCTTGATCCAACAGAAGAGAATCAATTGATTTCCATCTTGCCACAGGCAAGAAGCCCGAGGAATCCAAAAAAAAATAATCAGCCACAAAAATATGCCAGGAAGATTTAAGGATGGACATAAGAGGGGACAAATCCCTAAGACTAGAGAGTGCAGGGAAGCCATTCCATACTTCATGCCAAAACCTATCCTTACGACCATTATGGATAAGCTAGGACAATCCTAGAAAAATGACAGATCTGCACTCAACAATGAAATTCTAGATCACAGACCCTTTGGGAAGTGAAGAAGCAGTAAAGATAGTCTCCCTAGAACAGTTATTCAGGTACTTCGCAGACAAAATAGATGCCCACTTGGATGCAGGCTACTTAAAATTTTTCCAAATTAACTTAGCACCAAGAGCCAAATTCTGCTTACCAAGATCCTTAACCCCTGCACCTCCTTTGTCCCTAGGAGCACATACCCTATCCCAAGCCAACAAGGGGATCCTACCTTTCTTATTCACATTATCATTCCATAAAAAATACCTTACAATTGATCGTAGAGAAACCACAGACTTCTTAGGAGCCTTTAAAATAGATAATAGATAGATAGGAACCATATTTAGAACAACTCTAATAAGCACAATTTTACCAGAAAAAGTTAACCACTTATGAGACCAAGAAAGAATTATTGAAGAAATAACCCCCAAAACCCGTTCCCAAAAATTATGCTTCTCTGAACCAGTAAAAAATAGGAGCCCTAAATACTTGCAAGGAAAGTGACCCACAAAGAAGCCCCAAAAGTGAGACAACCTGGATTACACCAGAGGGGAAACATTAAGGAAGAATTTTTTTGATTTAGTCTGATTAACCTTCTATCCAGAGAACAAAGAATAATCCAAAATGATCTTATTAATGACCTGAGCTTCCCCCATGGTAGCTTTGCCAAACAACAATGTGTCATCCGCAAATAAGCAATGAGTATGACTCATAGCCATATTAGGGATGGAAATCCCCTTCCATGAGCCACTCTCCCTGGCACGTGAGATAGCTCTACTAGAAGCTTCAGCCAGAATAATAAACAAGAAGGGCGACAATGGATCCCCTTGCCTAAGTCCTCTAGATGAGGCAAAAAAACCACATGGAGAACCATTCAAAATTACTGTGAACCTAGCCGTGCTAATACTTGCTTGAATCCATTTGACCCATTTAATTCCAAACCCAAATTTCTTAAGCACACACAAGAGTGCCTAGCAACTTACCCTGTCATAGGCCTTCATCATATCCAACTTGAAAATCATGGCCGGAATAGACAACTGAGAGATAAAATGTAGAATCTCATGGGCCACAATGGCCTCTTCTATCATTTCCCTACGAGGGACAAAACCCCCCTATTCACTCGAGATAATTCTAGGAATGAGCTTAGCAAGCCTTAAGGAAATAGCCTTAGTAATAATTTTGTATAAGGTGTTGCATAAAGCAATTGGGCGAAAATCCACAAAAGACTTAGGATTCTCACTTTTCGGAATGAGTGCAATTAAAGTTGAATTGAGCTCTCTTAACATAGTCCTATTGCACCTAGCCTCTTCTAAAAGCAAACGAAGATCCTCCTGAAGAAATGACCGACATTTTTGAAAGAACAGAGTAGTAAAACCATCAGGACCAGGGGCCTTATCAGACGACATTGAGAAGACAACATCTTTTACTTCTTTAATGGAAAAAGGAGCCATGAGAATTTCATTATCCTCATTAGTTATAAGCTTAGGAATGGAAGAAGCAAAATTATCATTAAAAACAGATGACTCTTCTGAAAGCAAAGACTTGAAAAAATGGACACCCTCAATAGCAATCTCTGATTCTTCAGTAAAAACAACCCCATCAGAGTTTTGAATACAAGAGATCCTACAACGTTGTTGTTTCATCTTGGCTGAAGTGTGGAAGAATTTGGTATTTCGATCACCATCACACAACCATAAATCTCTGGATTTTTGACGCCAATAGATTTCTTCTATCAAAAGAATCTCTTCTAGCTGAGAATTCAAAGATTTGTGTCTCTGAAAAGTAGCAGAATCCATGCCACAATTCATAACCCTAGCATTAAGAGCTTCAAGTTCTTCCCGAATCTTAATCTTCTCAGTAAAAATATTTTTGAAATGTAGTACATTCCATTTCTTAATTTCTTGTTTAAGATCAGAGAGTTTTTTAACAAATTGAACATCCTAGTGCCCTGAACAAAAGGAGTCGTAGACCACCAGGATTGTAAAAGTAAAGAAAAGAAAGGATCACGAAACCACATTGGTTGAAACTTAAAAGAAGAACGACTAGGGGATCTATCATTGAAAATGGATAACACAACCAGAAAATGATCTGAACCAACATAAGGTAAGATTGAGGCCACAACATCCACATTAAAGGAAATCCAATTGTCAGAAACCAGAAAACGGTCAAGTCTCTCAACAATCTGCGAGAAATATTTTCTCCTATTTGTCCAAGTAAATGTCCCATTCAAAGTTTTAAAATCCACCAGGTCATTACTTAAAATGAAAGTAGAGAAGTCCTCCAAGATATGCTTATTGGGAAAAATCCCCCCACACTTCTCATCATCAGAGGAAATGGCATTAAAGTCTCCTCCAAAAACCACAAACTGACCATGAAGGGGGGAAAGGGTGAGGGATAAGGAATCCCAAAGAACTTTCTTACCCCCAATTGACATTGGTCCATAAACATTGAACAACCAGAGTTTAACATTCGAAACACGACTTCTAACCAAGGCGAACATCCAAAAGGGAGCAGAAAAAACCAATTTCAAATCAATAGACATATCCTTCCAAAGGAAAGCCAAACCCCTAGATGCCCCCATCGAGGGAGATACACAAAAGTTCCAAGGCTTCCATTTGGAAAACAAAAAATTAGCACCTTGACAACTTAACTTAGTTTCTTGCAAAAGTAACACAACACACTTCACTAAATCCATCTGTGATTTAATGAGGCATCTTTTGTTAGGGGCATTTAAGCCCCTAACATTCCAAGACACAAACTTCATTGCACTCGGGGGGAGCAATTCTCTCCCCTCTTCTCAATTGTTAGGTCAGCATTCTCCAACTCAGTCTTCAAGCAACACTTGGAAGCCACAGACCAAGTGAAAGGTGGACTAAATTTAGTTTTTTTCTTACTAGACCTTGATTTTGGGCTCAAGAGTGTAGATTGAATGCCAACATCAATTTCTAACTGTGTGTAAAAGGCCTTCGACTTCCTACCCCTCTTTGTAGGAGAAGGAGATGGTGAAGTAGGGGATAAAGGGAATTGAACCAGAGGTTTATTAATCACAGGATCAAAGCCCACATTCCCATCCCCATCCCTAGTTAAACCCAAAGCAATTTCAACATCTTGAATTTTATCAGATAGAATATCAAAAGGATTACCAGTTGGGGGAATAACTAAAGAAGAGTTTAAATTAACCAAATCCTGATCAATTACTTCAACTACTTTGTCCATAGCATCCGAGTTCAAGGTAATGTTATGATAAAAAACCACTTTCTAAACTTTAGAGATTAAATCATCATCAGAAAGGAAAGATTCCATACAATTAGCCACCAGACCAACATCTATTTGAGAATTGATGAGTAGGCCATCCTTCATAGGAGAAGGGAAACCTAGCATTTTCGCACCTTCCCCATCCTTCTATATAACTGAAGGGATATCGCCATCAATAGGTAGTCCTTGCAGAGGAGGGGATTTAGGCCAACTGCCCTCATCAACCTTAGAAGAGGGAGGAACATATTTTGAAACATTTTTCCCAGGCCGAGTGACCTTATCTACAAACGATAAACCCCTAAGAGAAACAAAAAGGTCGACATCTATGGTTACAGAGGCCTTAGAAAATCACACAGAATCATAGACAATACTTTGATACCAGATACCGTCAATTGATTTCAAATTACAGTTAGAAGGAATCACAGCAGATGAAGAAAGCAAAACACAACTTTTTACCCTAAAAACTCCATCCTCGAAAACTGAATGTGAATGAATGAATTTCCCAAATGAATGCCCTATTTTTTATAAAATATCTAAATCTGAAAATTCACAGGGAAGGCCAGGCAATGAAAACCAAGTGGGTGTGTATTTAACAATATCTTGTGATACAGAAAAAAGAGGTTTCCAATCTTCCACAAAGATTAAATTACGACCTACCCACAAATATGATTTTTTTAGAGCCTTTTGTTTAGCCTCCACAGAATCAAAGATAACAAGGAAAATATTTTGCAGAGAGAACCTGAAAGTAGAGCATGCCATACTAGAGAGAGTGAATTTCATGATGGAGCTTAGAAAGCAAAACATTATCTCCCCAAACCTGAATAAAAACCGCCAAGGAGTGCAAGTCCCGAGCTTTTTTATCAAACGGGGTGTTAGCTACAGAGATACACGACATTGGCAACCAATCTTTCTTCGGTAAGGAACCTTTATCTAAAGGTTTATTCCCCATAGTAGGGGCTGAAACAGTTTTTGCTTGAGCCACGTGAGCAGGGTTTCTCTTTGTGTTTTGCTGAGGTTTTACCTAAGGGTTTTTTCTAGACCCCCCAAGCCCATGGGACTTAGCATGCATAGGGAAATTTTTCCGTGGCCCAAAGAATCCCTTAAAATATGAAGAACGCAGTGTTCCCAGATACCCTCGATGCCACTCCAAATGATCCCTTGATAGCACATCCACCCATTCGCCATTCCAAAAACCCATTGCGGGACATGACCAGAGCGATTGCCAAAAGGATCATAAGGTAGAAGAGGATCACAAAGAGCCTCCTCACCCTAGCGCTGCTTGTCCTTAGAAGCCCTAAAATGTGAATTGTCACCCATTTTGCTAAATTCATCTATAGGTATGGAAAAATCTGGTAGAGTTTGAAATCATCAATTTTGAAATGAATGAAAATTATCCATTTATGATATTGGATATTGCCTTTCCTACCACTTCCTTCTGACTAGACTAGAGAAGTTCATAATGTCATTTTTAATTTACCCACAAGAGGTTAAATTGTTTAACCAAGGGTGGTGAAAGAGACCATGCAAAGGTAAAGTTAGTTTTACCATTTGTCCTCTAGGAAAATGAAAAAATAGATAGGTGGCCCCTCTTGGAATATTTTGTTTTGAGGTGCTTGGACACTTGTCAGGAGTTGTAAAGAACATATCATGGTTATGATAGTCATTACTGCCATGACAACATCTATGAAAATATTTATGATAAAATCCTTAGACAGGTGCGCATGCACGAGAGATGCCTTATGATAGTTGCAAGAGAATTTGTAAGAGGCTATTTTTAGAGGTGTGTGTGATTTTTTCTAGGTGTTTTTTCTGCTTGTTGTTTGGTGATACCATAATGGTATTAATCCTCACAACTCCTATAAATTAGTGCCTTGAGCTAGTGTTCTTTATTCATTCTTGTTCAGTTTGAAGGGTAATTGAGTGTTATTAGGTTTTACAAAGGCCTTCAAAGAAGTATATTGTTGTTGTATTCTTCATTGGATTAGTAATATACTTTCCTCTCTTTCTATTATGGAGTTTTTTTCTTGAAAGGGTTTCTCCACGTAAATTTGGTGTTTCATACACAATGGTTTTCTTGTGTTCTTGTTTTGATTCTATAATCACTATGTTAATGGTTAATCTTTAGTTTCAAATTTGTGATAACTTTGAGTTTAAGTTCATATCACAAGTTTTCTTCACATTGTTTGCCAACAATTGCTTCATTACCAAGAAGGAAATCATGATTTGAATTAGAAAATAAATGAGGTACCTTTATTTAGTTGTAATCAGTTGATTTATGTTCATAAAACATGAACAACAACAACAAATCTTTGTTCTTTGACAATAAAGTTTATAGTTCACAATAGTGAGGAAATCTTTTATGCGCATAGACCATTAAGGCACAAATTTGACTCTAGGTTGCAACCACTAATAGTCTTAAAATTCTTATCAGCCTATTTATCATTATCTTGGTTCGATAGCCCACTGAATTATAATAACAAGTTTATTCTCTTATAATGGCATCATTCTATTGGGTCCCAAAATTATTTCCCCATTTCCTAGAACAAAATCTCATTTACAAGGTCAGGCTTGTCATCATATAAGTGAATCAAGCTCATCAACAAATTATGGAGGGTTGAATGCCAACTCTATGAGTTTGGGTTATGCCTTCTACACTTTAACCTCAACTTAGACTCAAGAGGGAATCCCCAAGGGTATACCTTAATAGGTATTCAAATTGCACAAAATAGATGACTACAAAATCTAACAATAGACAAACTTCACTTATTGACCTAGCTCTAACTATAGTCACTCAACCAAGAACAATTAGCTACCTCAATAACTGCTATATAGTTGACATGATTGTGCAAGCATGACCACATAAAATTTATCTACTACATGTGCACTCAATAAAGAATCCCTCATTAAATTGGCAGTCATGGGTGCACAAGAAGGACCATCTAAGCTATACTATTGATTCAGGCTTTGTTTTTTTAAAATAATTTAAGATTGGAGCATAGTTATGTTGGAGTAAATAGTATTTTCTCTTGTTTGTGTTTAATTTAGCCATTTATTATTTTAGGTTCATTTATTAGTTGCAGTAGGGTTGTTGAGTGGTAGTTAATATTTACGTACTCTCTACCTATCCTCTCATCCTACTAAGACACGTGGCCTCATCCCGTGTTCTCTTATCTCTTGATTTTTCCTATATAAGAAAGGATTTTGTACATTCTAAAATATCTAAGCTCAATATATCATTTCATGGTGATTTATTATTTCTCTCCTAGCTGTGAAAGTGTTTTCATTTGTGATCCTAGCTTGGGAGCATTTCTCCAACATAGTATCAAAGTAAGAGAATCATGTTTCTTTTCATTTTGGAGATATCTCACTACAATAGTTGAGGTGTAATTCCCACCAAAATACCCTAGAGAAACTAACAAACTAATATGAAAATAGAGAATTTTTTTCTTTCTAAAACATCTTTTAGCACAACACATAACTAACTACTCATATGCATAATACAACCATTAACAAGATAACATTTAATATTCATGAACATAATCACAAGAGCATATATCACAAGTGGAAATGAACACAATTATCAATATCATTCCCTAGGGTATCTCAATGTCATTACCTAATCCTATCCATAAAGAAGCATCTAGATCATAGATAAATCCATCAACATCTAATCAAAGCATTAAAAAATAGTCTAAGCTATGCTAGTATAATATATTGATGCAAAAAAATGAAAGATGAATAATGGAGGGGCACTGCATCCTCCTCCCCTTGTCCTTGGCTTACTCCTCGAAGCCTGAAACAAGTAAGAAAATAACTATCTCAACATGCTACATCCTCCCAAAATCACCGCAACTCATCATTCGGGTCCCATTTGACCTTTTCTGGCTCCATGTCGCAACCCCTGAGGATCAACTCCTGATGCTAAAGAATGTGCACGATCACCAAAGAAAACTGGTTGACCACGACTTGTAGCCTCCCCAACTGCACTTTGATGCTTATCCCAACGGTTATTCACCATAGCATATATACGATGAGATCTCCCTACATCACCAACCGTGGGCTCTGAAGCTGCTAGCCTCTAAATAGATACCTGAGTAGATCACTAAGGGTAACTCGTTGCATAATGTCCCTTCTGACCAGAAGAGAAACAAATCCATCTACTAAATCCATGAATAACTGAAGGTGCACTAGGCTGCTGATAACTACCTCCACTGGAGTTTTACCGAGAACCATGTGCTTCCTATGAAGCTTGAAAGTGAATAACACACTGCCTTCTATGATCTCTATTACCTCGTGATCTATGTCTGTGAGTAAAATTCTAATTCTGAGAGCTCTCCTTCCACTGGAAATGTTCACCTTTGAATGATGGAGGATCACTCCTAGTAAGTCTTGACGCCTGAGACTGAGTACCCCTCACATCTTATCTTGAAACTGGATCACTAAAAGATTGCACACCAGGTGTACCTCCTAAAGCCAAAGTCAGATCCTCCTCAACCAAGCGTGCCTTCTCCATGGCTACCTCCATAGTCTTAGGCTCATGAACCCGAACCTCTCCACTAATACGGTCACTAAGACCTCTAACAAAATGTTGAATCAACATAGGCTCATGATGTACTATCCCAACGTACTACTTAAGATCAAAGAACTTACACTCATAGTGCTCAACTATCATATCCTTCTACCTCAAATAATGAAACTCATCAATCTTATTTTTCCTTTAGTGGTCTAACAAGATCTGAGCAAGAAACTGCTCCAAAAATAATTCCCATGAAACTATCACAATGTCCAAATGCAACTTTTGCTCCTCTATACACCACCATTATGATACAAAATCACGGAGATGCAAGATCGCACACCTCACCTTGGTGTTACTGCTATACAGATGCATAGAAAAATACCTACCCATATCAAAGAGCCAAGTCTCTGCCTTCATGCCACTGCCAACACCATCAAAAGTGGGAGGACAAGACCTAAGAAGATCCCTCATGTGACATGTTGCAATTACATCTTGATCAGGTATTGCATCAACTCTCCTCTGAGGTGAATGTGAACATTCCCTCACTCGCTCTTGAAAATGCTCTCTACTATGATGACTAGAATGATGAGATCCCTCTTGCTGATTCTCCTCCTGTCTCAACCCTAAACTACTAAGGATCTCCTGAAGCACATTAACCAACTGCAAAACTACATCACCACTCTGTTGATCCTGCTGCCGTTGCTCGCGACATGACCCTTCATAAATCTTAGGATAAGGGTTCCATCAAGTACCCATACGGCCATAGCCTCTACCTCTAGCATGAATCTTGTCTAGCTATGACACAAAGTACTATAAGATGAAATATAGGACAACTAAATGCAAGAAAACAACCACTAGGGGTAATCATGTGACTAATCCCACACTGAAGTTCTAATACACAAAATAGGCTCATATGAAACTAGAGTACCCAGTGTATGAAATTGAGCTCTAATACCAAATGTAATGTCTGCCAAAATACCCTAGAGAAACTAACAAACTAATATGCAAATACAGATAATTTTTCTTCTTCTAAAACATCTTCTAGCACAACACATATAACTAACTACTCATATGCATAATACAACCATTAACAAGATAATATTTAATTTTCATGAACATAATCACAAGAGCATATATCACAAGTGGAAATAAACAGAAACATCAATATCATTCCCTAGGGTATCTCAACGTCATTACCTAATCCTCTCCATAAAGAAGCATCTAGATCATAGATAAATCCATAAACATCTAATAAAAACATCACAAAATAGTCTAAGCTATGCCAATATAATCTATCAATGTACAAAAAGGAAAGATGAATCAGGGAGGGGCACTACATAAGGTCCCAAGAATATTGTAGATTGGTGATATATCTCTCCCTCCATTTCAATTGGTGGCCCCCAATCTTATCCATTTTCTATTTCTTGCTAAATCACACCAGCATCATTAATTTGATCATGAGCCCTTCATCTATTCTCCGTGATTTATACAAATTGCATAATTTTCCCTATCTAGGCTCTACCATTGACACTTTCACATTTTGTCTTGCTTGCTCCCTTATTTTCTACAACCCACGACTTAGCTTAGTGGAGTTGTTGACTTGTTTGGTGGCACATTTGGACTTGAAATGGCACACGTAAATGTCACCTATATCAAAATTGATCTTCTTTTCCGTAAGGGGCTTAATTTTTCTACCGCCCACATTATTCCACCATCATTGACAAATCTAGTTTTTTTTGCTTGATTTTAATCTCCAAGGCTCTTATTTTATCATTTTGGAAGTTTTCATTTATTTTGTGATGGTTATATCTTTGAGTATTTCTTAAATAATCACCATAGTTTTCCAATGGGGTTTTCATTTTATCTTTCATTAATTATTTTGAAGAGGGGTAGCTACAAAAATGGTGAGATAGGATCATTACTTGTATGCATTGGCTTTAGTTGTTGCCACACTTGTATAATTTAGTTCCTCTACCTAGAACACCTAGTAAAATATTTGTTTGGAATTACAATAGGGATCATGCCTCAGGAGTTATTGGTATGCATATAGATGATAACATTTTGACCTCTATTATTGATTTTCATTATCCTCATGCTCTTTGGAGTCACATTTGGGAGTTATATGGAGATCATGATTCTCAACCATTTCCAGATGATCATATTTCAAATTGCAGTGTGCTTCTTCACTCTTCAGAGAAGATATCCTATGATTGTGATACTATTAGGGAATTTCAAAATTTGGGGTATTTTGAGACTTCAGATAAGGATGAGATTTATTCAAAGATTCTTTATTCCTCTTTAGAGGTAGTTGATCCACCTTCACTTTCATTGACTCCTTCTCTAGAGTCATTTAAGACTTTCATCATTCTTGATCAACATGAGCATCATTATCTTTTAGAGTTGGTTGAAGGACACATTGTTAATGATTCATTGCATAAGGTATCTATTTGTCTTCCTGATTAGGATTCCTATTTGACATACATTAGTTCATTGTTTGTGGAGTCTCAGATTTCAAATTTGGAGGATACACTTGAGGGGTTATCTCTCTTCCTTGATGAAAACCATTGAATTGATGTTGTCACATGTAGTGTCTGTCCCTGATTTATCTTTTCCTTTTGTGCTTCGATAGACTATTTTTTCATAGCATAAACTATCTTGTGATGCAGGGATTAGACTGTTATGGATTTACATGTGATTTATATACCTTATCTTGTATATTAGACATATTATATTGCATTTGACATTACTATTCCATGAGGATGATGACATTATGGATTGTTACATGGGTTATTATGATGATAGGTTCTCATTTGATGACTTATATGTACCCATTCTATGTGTTGTTTATACTCTCTTGCGATGATTTTGGGATATTTTATGATGTACTAACCCTGATTCATGATGTGAGATCGGTTAGGATATTTCTTGATTGTTTGCGAGTGTCTTCTATTGTCTTCATGATAGGGACAATGTCACGTCACTCATTGCGAGAAAGATGTGCCATTGCGATTCTCTATCACTTGCCTGTATTATATATTGTATATGTTGTATCATGGCTTTGTGGATGCAGGATTTGTAGGTACCAGACATCAACTCCACCTGGCTTCACAGGTCTAAGCATGTCTTATCCCAATGGTAAGTTGATTGAAGATGACATAAAATCCCATTCTACACTCTAGGTTTAAGAGTGATTACCCTTGTCAGTCTTTGTGCAAGTTGTAGTTTAGTGTTGAGTGATCTCTTGTTTGTATGCTTAGAGTGTTGTATGTATTCATTAGTTTAATTATTAATTTATTAAGTAATTTATATAGTCTAATAATGTTAAATTCAATTAATAGACATATATAGTTTATAATAATAATAAAACAAATATATATATATATATATATATATATATATATATATATATATATATATATATATATATATATATATATATATATATATATATATATATAGAGTTGGTAATAATAAAATAAATAAATGGTTGGTATAATATTTGAAGTAATATTGGTAAATGATTTTATAATCATTGGATGTTTATGTTTATTATTTATTGGCTCTTGAAATTTTTAATGGTTTTATTATTATTATTGCTTTGTAATAAATAAGGCTTTTATATTTAATTATATTACTACAACCTTTGATTATATTTTATTGTGGCTTTAATTTATTTATAGCCCTTGGTTTATTATATTTATTAGGCTTTGTATAGATTGTGCCCATGAATATTATTATTATTATTTCTCTTTTTTACACTTTGGGATAGTTAATATATTCTTTCTACCTACCCTTTTATTCTATTGGTTGAATTATTGAGTAAGTTAATTAAATAATATCTTATTATTTTTTACCTCGGGTTTTGGAGAGGGTTGGTAAGAAATATTATTTTTGCTATTGTAGACACCTAAAATTGTCTTGTCTAATTTAATAAATATTTTTATTTATTTAATAATTTTATCCTAAGTCGTCTATTAATTAAATAAATTCTTATTTATTTAATTAATTCATTACTCCTCTTCTAAGCCTTTCCTCATTTAAATAAATACTTTATTTATTTAAATCATCTTTTTCCTAAATTAAATAAATACTTTTATTTATTTAATTGATCCCACTTCTTCTATTAATTAAATAAATCTTTATTTATTTAATTAATTCATTAGCCTTTTCTACCCATGACACATGTCATTTATCTCTTAATTCCTACACTACCTACCCTCTCATTATTTAATTATTTCCTCTACCTACCCTTTAATCCTAGCCGACCATTTATCTTTACACCTCTTAATCTTATCCCTCCATTTTCTGAAGTGTCTTCTATATAAGAGGATACTCTCCTTCATTATCAATCCTAATTTTCAAATGAGCATCCTAATTGTCTAATCAGAACCCTAATTATCTAATGAGCATTCTAATCAGCTAATCAACTAATAAGCACACTACTGATGCAATCGAGCCTTTTTGTGACCACGCTATCAACCACATTTTTGTTCTTTGTTGAGCTCTTGTGCACACATAAAATCTGAGAGCAAATATATCAAGCAAGATCAATGGAGATAGGAAGACAATGGAGATTGAAACCCTACTAGACATGTGAATGGTAATATTGCTTTATTTTGTTGATTTACATGATCTTAGGTATCTCTATTGGTATTGATGAATGTTTTATTGTAGGACTTAGATTGTTTGTGGTTGAATCTTTATGGTTTTACAATAATTCATTATTCATTTTTCACCATACACATTTTGGCACGCCGGGTGGGACATAGGTTTTTGTTAGATCTATGTTTTTTTTTTTGTAGGTTTTTCTAACTCTATATTGTTGTTCTGTAAAACGATTTGGAGAATAACCTTATGCAACTAGGGTTTTGGACACAAGATTAAGATCTTGGAGAGATTTGATCTGATCTCATAAACTGATTGGAATTTTTGCAGCACATTTTGTTTGTAGGTTTGGGACAGTATCAAGAGATTGCAATCCAAAATTGAGATTTTTTGGATTATATTGAATTTTTTGATGAATTTTTTATTCTTTTTTCATAAAAAATTAATTTTTGAAGCAAATTAACGAATTTTTTGGATTTTCTTACATTTCTGGAAAGTTCTCAAAATAAAACAGGGGGTATATTTTTTCTGATTTAAATTTGGGTGCAAAATATTTCATGAAAAATAAGATCTTTAAACATTTGGGTTTTTCATTGTTTTGATCAGATCTCATAAACGACTTGGAATTTTGGCATAAATGTTTTTTTACAGGTCGCGAACAGTATTGATAGTGCATAGTAAAAAATCAGATTTTTGGGAGCATATTTGAATTTTCTACGAAATTTTTATGAATTTTCATAAAAAAATAATTTTGAAAGAAAATGAGAGAATTTTTTGGATTTTCTTATAGTTTTGGAAAGTTATTAGAATTATACACAGGATATTTTCTTTGTGATTTTAATTTTGATGAAAAATAACTCATAACAAATCAGATCTTTAAAAATTAGGGTTTTGCATTGTTTTGATCATATCTCACAAACTGCTTGGAATTTTGGCAAGAGTTTTTTTTATGCAAGTTTAGAATGGTATCATGAGTTTCCAGTAAAAAATTCAGATTTTTTAGATCAAATTTGAATTTTCTATTAATTTTTGAAGCAAATTAGCAAATGTTTTGGATTTTCTTACATTTCTGGAAATGTCTTGAAATTTTACAGGTAGTTTGTTTTTTATGATGCAAAATAACTCATGGAAAATCAGATCTTTGAATTTGTCAAAAAACATCTTGTCGAAGGCCCCTATTTCACAAAGTCATTTGGATCTAAAATATACCTAACTTGTGTGCTTGCAGGAGGGGTATTATTTCAAAACTACTAATAATCTTGGTGCAGGAATTTTAGCAAAGATTTCATTCTAAAATTGCTTGCTTTGTCTTCTTTATTCTAGAAAAACACTTCAATTGGTGCACTAAAATTGAACCAGTTTCTTTCGTGTTTTGAGCATTAGGCTCTTTTGTGTTTATCTTTAGAGGGTCTGCCTCCCCGTGTGGTCACTAGGACTAGTAGTGAGGAGGGAATGACCCAAGTGAGTACGACTAAAACCCAAGCATTCCAAATCACTATAATATATAGGCCTCTTGGGATGAAGATTTTGGAGGTTGGAGCTATCTGAGATTTATCTCATATTAAGCACTTTGTAGGGCCCTTGAGGTCTAAATCATGCTTGCGTGACTACTAAAGTGTTTATTAGTTTTTTGGGCTATAGGCCTCAATCATGCTTGTGCGACTTCAAAGGATAGTCTCCTAACGTAAACCTTTACTAGTACCTTTTTATTTTAGAAAGACCAAAAACCTTCTAGTTGTTGGCGCAGGAGGTCAGACCTCTAAAGCGACTCACATTCTTACGGTTCTTAGTAGAGATACAAAGTTTACCATGGGGATTTTTTGTGGGGACTGGTGCTTGGCTGCCCCGGAGAAGTGAGTGTCGAGGGTGGAGACAATGGATTCAAGCACCTAAGTATCCACTCTGAATTGCATAGCTCGGGATAACCCCCCAAGTGAGATTCAACAACTATTGTCCCAACCAGCCCTAGGATTTGTGCTTGCATGATCAAAACACTCAAACATTTTCAAACAAAATAAAGAAACATTGTGTCTATCGTGTTTGCAAGTCTATGCAAAAACATTTCATGTTATACTTCACATTTGGAAACATTTTGGATCCTTAAGATAAAACACCTTCAAACATTGCGTCTTCATTGTTATTGTGTGTTCTTGCCACTAAAAAGTTAAAACATTAAGATCTGGTCACATTCAACAACTTCACAATTGGACAAAATTGCAAAACATTTTCAAAATCATGTTTGGGTTTGTTAAAATTGTGTCTGCATTCATAGTTGAGAGATTACAAGAAAACTCTTGAGAACAATAAGGACTTAAGTTTTCAGATCTAAAAAGCTTCTAAGGCTACTTCCTATAGGGCTTCATTCTTCAGTCAACCTGTCTTGGTCATACACAGTCAATCACTTTCCTTCACTTGCATTACCCTCAAACAAATTTTCCAAATTTAAGTCAAAAGGTTACTTTGCTTGTCCTCATCAAACTTTGCAAACATACTACAACACAACACTAGGTGATTCCCGTATCAAGATCCATCATCTTAGGGTCTCATTTGGTCTTCTTGAGTCAAGCTCAACTTACCTCATCAAGAGATCCATCATCTCTTTGGAAGCCACACCTTACTCTCAAACATACATACTTGGAGTCGAGGTCAACTTACCTCATCAAGAGATCCATCATCTCTTTGGAAGCCACACCTTACTCTCCTAGTTTGGGCTTACACTCTTGGACATTGAAAGTTTACCCTAGATTCATCCACACTTCATACACCTCTTGGTATTCCATAGTCTTTGCATTTTCATCCTACCTTTCATTTTGGTCAAGAATTTAGTTCATGGTTGAAACTCGTTCACAAAGGTCTAGAAGGGAAGTTGAAGAAGCTTTAAGGCCTTTAAACATGAGTACCTATGAGTTTGATCTACAGTCCATTTGAAAATCACAGTAATATACCAAACAATGACAACAATGAAAATAACAATGGAAATGATAATAACAATGACAATGCATCAGTGGATTCTACAAAAGTTGAGGAAACTATCATGGATCCTTACTTTAATAGATTTGTTCAAGAAATCATGAAGAGGGATAGACAATATTTCCTACAAGTCATGGCACAAAGTGGGACAAGAATACCTCATGGATTTGACATGTCACAGATTTTGGAGGATGATACAAACCAAATAAATCAAGTTAACACAAGACAAAGGAGGCCCAATAGTGGTGGTAAGAAAAAGCGTCTCGTGCTTGAGTCACCTTCATCCCTATTTCAAAAACCTGAGATTCCAAAAACTTACACTCATTCTCATGCCAGTTATGATAGAACTTCTCATGAACAACCCCACAGTCATCCTTTCCCATGGAGAAGAACTTCTACCACACATGCTCATGATGATATCCAAGATCATACCAATGCATATAATTACACTTAAGCAAACATTAAAATCATGACACGAGGAGACCCCGTGTCAGATTTGTGTGCAATATCTAAGATCATTCTTATGATACCTCCTATGCCCATGGTCATGACATGTATCGACCTATATCTAGTGCTCCTCACTATAATACCATACCAAGTGGTCAATATCCAAGCTATAATTATATCCCTCCTCCATATGAACAAATATATGATAAATACCATCCATGTATGCATTATATCCCTCCTCCTCCGCCCGGTGACTTAGGACTAGGACTAGCTCAAAGAAAAAAGACACCACCAAAGAATGACTTGCAACAACAGATAAAGGACTTACAAAGGCAAATGGTGGACATGAATACACCAAAGCAACATTACACAATGAAGGATATATGTCCTTACCCATTTGATAGAAGCATTCCAATGCCTCCATTCCCTCCACAGTTTGTAACACCAAAGTTTGATAAATAAAAAGGCAAAGGGGATCCTAAGGCACACATAAGACAATTTTTCACAACTTGCGTTGAGGTAGCAACATAAGAAACATACTTGATGAGATTGTTCCCACAAAGATTAGGTGAACAAGCTATGGAATGGTTCTCCCAACTTCCACCTGGAACTAAGTCATGGGATGATATAATAGAGGCTTTCATACAATATTTCTCATACAACATTGAAATAGATGTGTCAGTAGCCACCTTATGCAGTACTAAGCACAAACATGGGGAATCCTTATCTTCATTTTTACAACGATGGAGAGGTTTTGCTAGTCGATGCTCTTGTGATATACCACAAAAACAAATGGTATAAATGTTCACTCAAAATGTCAACAAAGATATTGGATATGAGCTAAGAAAAGAATGTTTATCTACTTTCAAAGAGGTCATTGAGAAAGGAACGGCGAGATAAAAAGTCCTTATTGAACAAGGAGTCATTAAGATATTCAAATAAAACAAGACGAATCAAATGGGAAGGACAAACCGTGCTTTTGGAACAAGAATAAGAATATAGTCAATGACGGGGTTGTAGACACAAATATTGTGAAACCTAAGATAACTTTCCCAGGTGCAAGTTATTCTAACTTAAACAATCAAGTGAACAATCAAAGGCAATCAAAACCTTGAAGAAAATACATGAGAACCAATTGAAAGAACATTCAAGAAGTTAGTGGCAAACAAGCTCATAACACTACTAGATAATCCACCATATGAGCCAAAGGTAAAACCAAATTGGTGGAATGATGATGAATATTGTGAATATCACAAGAGTAAAGAGCATTTAACTAGAAATCGTCACATATTGAAGAATATAATACAAGATCTCATTGATAGAGGTGACATAGAAGTGGATGGTTACACCTCCAATGAAGAACATGCGATGTTCAAGGATCCATTTCCTAAAAATGACAAAGGAAAAGCCAAAACTGCTGATAATCAAGCTAATTATAATAAAACACCCTATGATTATGATTCTCCCATTAATCACATTTTAATAGACAACCATGTTTCTACCATCATCATCAAGGACAAAGCTTCTAAGAGTTCTACCCAAAGGAGTAAAGTTGTTTTGAAAGGCATTGGACCATATTCCTCATCCTCTAAAGACAAAACCTCCAAATGTAATGTCACAATCCGTCGAGGTAAAGTCACCTTACAAGGCATTCCATCCAAGCCCACAACCTCTTCATCTACAATGAATGAGTATGACCTTGTAGACTAGTTAGGGGAGACACCTGCCCTCATTTCCATCCTTGAGATTTTACGCATATCTCCTGCACATAAAGCCATCCTTGACAAGACTTTGAGAGAAAATTTTGTACCCACTGATCTGATCGTGGACTAGTTTCAAAGCCATGGTGGGATACCTTTCCATTCTGCATACCCTCACATTTATAGAAGCCGATGACACATTTATCACCCAACCTCATAATACACCTCTTTACATTGAAGCCTTTATATATAAAAATTGTGTCGAACGAGTCTTGATAGATGGAGGAGCAGGTTTGAACATTTGTACATTGAACACCATTAAACAATTGGGATATTATGAAAAAGCTATGAATTCTACACATGTAATCACCATCAAGGCATACGATGACGAAGAGCGCTCATCCAAGGGAACAATCACCTTACCTCTCAAAGTCGAAGGATGTGGTTTGTCAAGTCCTTGATCTAGAGCTCACATACAATATACTCTTGGGACGTCCATGGATTCATGATATGAGAGCTGTTCCCTCAACGTATCACCAATTTATCAAGTTTCCAAACAATGGAGTTGAAGTAACCATTAACGGTGATCCAAATCCATTCATATATTGCAATAACCTATGATGAAGATTAGAAATAAAAATCCCAATCAATCGAGGGGCTACTCCATCATCAACATATGTGGATCCTGAATCATTGAAACCTTCTACATCAAAGCAAGTAGAGCTAAAAGAAAAGTTCAAGATTAAAGACCTGGGATGTGGTGAGTATATCTTTCATGTTAATCAACTCCCACTATCTCCTAAGACATTTACTCGACAGGAAAAATCTACAAACAATTTGCAATATCAAGGAATTGGGTGTGAACCGCCTAGTGTTGTGGCTACTAAGTCTGAATGCAAATCTCATCTAGTGGTGCAAGAAACTTTTAATATCAATAGTCCTAAGAGTGGTTCCAACCAAAAATCTATTGAGCATATTGCCAGCCCTCTTGAAAACTCATGTAGCCTTACCATTTCATCCACTCATTCCATTTCCACTCCTCTCCCAGAATTGGATCAACAAGAATCACAAAAGCCCTTACTTATTGGGGATCAAAAATCAAGCTTTGAAAAGAAAAATCTAAAAGTCAAATATAAAGAAAATTCCTTCAGTCCAAATCAAAATCAAAAGCTATTGCACTCTGAAAAAATAAAAGTCAAGGATAAAAATTCTATGGAGAAAAAAGAACAAGAGATGATCTCCCCTAATATTAAAATAACTGGGGGCAAAAGTTATAAAATTTCAAGCCGAAAACAATACTTGTTGATCCTAAGTCTCTATCATACTATCCTATTTTCACTTCTTTTCGCAATCATAAGCCTTCATCACTCATCCACTTGTTCAGCACATCATGGACCTTTAATGGAGCTTCCTCAAGGGACTTTGTTATCAGGGATGCCCAGACTTCTTTAGCTGACATGCATATGAGACTGTATAGCCCACACGTTAGTAATTCTATCTCAATACCTTTATCAAGGAAGATAGTCATTTGAGCTACACATCATTCAGTCAAGGAACAACACAACTACAATTATGAGGTAAAACCTCACACATTTGAGGTGGGTAACTTAGTTCTCAAAGAAAATCCTAAAAAATCATCAAGACAGAGAGAAGAAGGGCAACTTATTACCAAACTGGCTTGGTCCTTACATCATCACAACAGTTTATGGATCAGGTGCATATCAACTCTCAACACCAGATGGAGAACCTTTGGAAGATCCTATCAACAACATTCACCTTCACAAATTTTACACATAGCTTTTAAGAATATCCCATTATCAAAAATACAAAAAAATAAAAAAATTGAAAATAGAAAAAAATATAAAAAATACAAAAAAATAAAAAATAAAAGTTGTTACTTGGTGAAAACTTGGCAAAAAAGCGCCTTGTGACCAAAAAAATTGAAAAATCAAAAAAAGTAAAGAGAAATAAATTCGTCCAACAGTGAAAACCACTTTGGTGGCGCCCTGGGCAAGTACCATGGTGAAAACCGGGTTACCGGTGCCATGTGTAGAGACATTGCTCCTCCCTCCTTCAGGATTCAATCTCATCCTTTCACCTTGCACACACTCACAACCTATACATCCATAATAAAATTACCCATTCCCATCATGGCTTGTTATTGATCTGCCTAAGATTGGTTCGCCATTCATAACAATCCTACCTTTTCACCCCTTTCCGTTTGGTCCAATCTATAACTGGGGCAAATCCTAAATCTAGTGATGGAAGTGGTCCCCCAAGCATCGCATGTTTTGAGGAGCATTGTGTTTTCCTTCCTCCTTCTAAAGGTCATTTTCATTGCCAACTCACAATAAAGTTTCATTCTTCTTCGCAATAAAGTATTAGTTTCATAGATTCAGTTAGTTTCAGATGAGACACAAGCAATAGTGGGCTTTCAACAAATAAAATCTTTCAACAGACTTTGACAACAACATGGTTTTTCAGTATAATCGGTCCTTTATCAGGATGACAACATTGTGACTAGATCAAACATGTTAACATATGTGGCAAGAAACACATAACTTGAATATTTCATTGTGTGTTGGTATCAAGTCTTGGTTTTCTTTTGATTTCATCTTTTGGTGACATGTCTTTTAGCTTTTTTCAAGATGTCTCTGACTAGAGATTCTATCTCCAGGATGTCTTTGACTAGAAAGGCGAGGATGGGATATATTCACTTATTATTTTGTTGTTTGTGGATTGTCTCTTAGTAATGCTATGACTTTTCCAAGGATATGAGGACATTGTGAGTCTAGTATGAACTGGGGCATTCCTTGTTTGTGACTGTTTGATCTCCATGCAAACTGGTACAATGACTTTCTAGGTCGAACCTATACCTCAATTGTCATAACCTATTTTCCATAATAAAGTTCAATGATGGTAAAGCACAAGAAGCTCTTTCACTTCCACATATTCTATCTTCCATCTCCCTTTCGTGATTGACCTCCATCATCCTTCCTTGAGTCCATGTAGCCCGCTATCACATGACTGAGTATAATGACACACCAAAAATATCTGCATTTCATGTAGTTTCCACCTGCATCATCACATGATAGCATATCTCATTTCATATATATATATATATATCACAATCGCATCACATCTTGCGTATATCATTGGCTAGTATTTGCATCTGCATATAAACCCATAAAAACAATAAAAACATATTACATTTCATCATGTACATATTTGCATCCATATCATAAGCATCATAAAATCATCATTAGCATATAGAGTATCACATAGGAAAACATGCATATAGCTTCCATAAATAATGAATCATCTCATGCATATATATCAAAATAATAAAGTGTCATGATACAATGATGTCAAAATCATATGGCTACAAAATTACCCAAAGGTGTCTATATCATCATACAAAAACTGATACAACCTGAATCATCTCGCCTATCCCCTCTTGCAGACTTTTCGAGACCATCTTTTCACCAAAGTAGTTAACAGTCTTATTTTTGCCCAAATCTCAGGCATATACATAATGTGTCTCAATCCCATCGCCTTGATCGCAAAGTGGTCCTTGGCAGTCAAATTTGTTTGTAACTATTATGTCACAACGAATCTCTCTCTAGACTCAATTTGGGGTAAGTACTCTTGCATCCAATCAAATCAATCATGTCAATCCTAGTGGTACTCATGTTCATCACATAGTGCTTCTTATCTAATCCTATCCTATCCCAGTGGTACCTATGTCCATCACATGGTGTTTCTCATCAGACTTTATCCTAGTGTTTATGTTTATCACATGGCGCTTCATCCTAGTGTATATGTTTATAACATTGCACTATATCCTATTCTGCTAGAGCACTCACCGGATTTTATCAATTCGATAGCTTATCCTATATTCATCTTAGCAAACCTATCTATTTTAGGGCACTTGTTGGGTGAATCCTCTCAGTAGCTTATCCAATTGGCAATGCATGTTTATCATAGAATTGCCAAGTCTAGCCTTGTTTTCAGTTTTTCTTTCCTAGGGAACCTGTTGAGTGAATCCTCTCAGTAGCTTATACAATTGATAGCATATGTTAATCATAGAACTATGAATTTTGGCCTTTTAAGACAAAGACACGATTCTGTTGATTCCTCTTGAGTCAGTCTTTTTCCTACGTGACCTTGTCATCCTATCTTGTCATTATTTTTTACCCTTTCTTTCTTATCGAGAGATTGCGATCTTTTCAAACAATTTCATCCAATCTCTCAAGGGGGCATATCATTCATGTCATGGGGAAACTGTGTATCAGTTTATCTTATCTTCTTTGAGCCAACACGACAAGCTGCATTGTCTCAAAGAGGGGCAAAATGTAGACACCTAAAATTGTCATGTCTAATTAAATTTTATTTATTTATTTATTTAATTAATTTTATCCTAAGTCTTCTATTAATTAAATAAATTCTTATTTATTTATTTAATTCATTAATCCTCTTCTAAGCCTTTCCTCATTTAAATAAATACTTTTATTTATTTAAATTATCCTTTTCCTAAATTAAATAAATACTTTTATTTAATTAATTGATTCCACTCATTCTATTAATTAAATAAATCTTTATTTATTCAATTAATTCATTAGCCTTTTCTACCCATGACACATGTCATTTATCTCTTAATTCCTACACTAACTACCCTCTCATTATTTAATTATTTCCTCTACCTACCCTTTAATCCTAGCCGACCATTTATCTTTACACCTCTTAGTCTTATCCCTCCATTTTCTAAAGTGTCTTCTATATAAGAGGATACTCTCCTTCATTATCAACCCTAATTTTCAAATGAGCATCCTAATTGTCTAATCAGAACCCTAATTGTCTAATGAGCATTCTAATCACCTAATCAACTAATGAGCACACTAATGATGCAATCAAGCCTTTTTGTGACCAAGCTATCAACCATATTTTTGTTCTTTGTTGAGCTATTGTGCACACATAAATCTGAGAGCAAATATATCAAGCAAGATCAATGGAGATAACAAGACTAGACATGTGAATGGTAATATTGCTTTATTTTGTTGATTTACGTGATCTTAGGTATCTCTATTGATATTGGTGAATGTTTTATTGTATAACTTAGATTGTTTGTGGTTGAATCTTTATGGTTTAACAATAGTTCATTATTCACTTTTCACCATACACAACTATTATTTTGATTTGCCGACATATTCTATGGTTTTGGTCTTATTTTCTATTTATTTGCTTTCCTATGATTTCATGGGGGTTGGCTTTTCAGATGCATTTTGTTGGAGTTGGATTTGGTATCATTGAAGGAATTTTGGATTGCTTGGCTTGTGGATTTTCTTCATTAAATTCTTGTTTCTGCATATTACCAGGTTGGAGGATTCTCCCTCTTGCATTTTCAATTTTGAAAAGATTGTCTGCGCTGTGCTTTCTCGGGAGATTTTGGGAAAAGAATAATTTATATAGTTTTATAGTTTGATTATGAAATTATTATATAGTTGAAACTTTGGTTTGGGGAAAATACATTTTACTATGAATCTGATTATGGCCGTGAATGGCCAACACTATGAGTGTCGAATCTGTTATTGTTGGCTCTTTGTGTGATTGATTCTTGCATAAGTTCTTAGGTCTAGTTCTTGGTTATAATCTATTTGTTGTAATTTTGAAAGCCGTGAGTCTCTATTTATGTTTCTGTGTATTTCCCTGATCAGACATTGCCGACAGTTTAATGTTTCAGAATTGTGTATGTGCCTATATGTTTATTATCAAGCTTGAGACTCAATTCTAGAGTTTTGTACTATATTTGCGTTCTTGTTAATTATGTTTTCAAGTCTTTTAGTTAAGCCTTTGATTTTATATTGTCGGCGTAAGTTATTTATTTCTATCTGAGTTTTTGAGCATTTGCGCTATATCTATAAATGCGTTGTTTCCCTTCTTATTTGCGTTGTCCTATTTTTCATATGTGTTGTTTTGTGTCTTATATGCATTACACATAATAATTCAAAAGCAATGAAACTTTATATATGTGCTAAAACATTTTGTATGCATTGTAAGTTTGAGTAGACGCGCTGCAGGATGTTGCAGATGCATTGTTTAATTAGGTATAAGCGCTGCACAGTCAGGTGTATGCTCTAAACTAGGTATTTTAATTTATTTTCTAGTTATTCTGGTTTTCTCAAATCCTTATGATGTCTATCCAGAGGCTGTGTCTTGGTCTTCATTGACTCTAGGATGTCTGGAGTAATGTTTTGATGAGTTATTTGATCATTTGTATTATTGCAAGAGGAGTGATACCTTGCTATGTATTCTTTTCTCTATGATGTTGTGTGGCCTATGTGACCTATGTGGTATACGTTATTGGTTATTGTGCATTTATGATGTTCTATCTTGGATAGTCAGATTGTATTTTATGAGCCTTCTTACTTGATTGTTTATGTTGTTAAGGCCTAGACACATGATTAGGGGGAGTGGGTTTCCATTACTCTGTCGAGGTCATAAGGAATGGACTACTAGGATAGAGTCGGGGTCTAAACTGTTTGGATAACTCATTATATATTTTCCATTGTAATTGATAAGTGCTAAGATAATAATTAATATTAGGTGGGTTGGGTAGAGTAACTTATCAAAAAAAGATAATAAATGTGTTTTGTAATACCCATCTCATGAATCGGAGACTAGAGTGAGGTGGTAGATCTGGTAACTGGGTAAATTGTACTACCTCAAAGGTTGAGATGGTTCCACATGTGTATCCTATGTGGTATCATGTGATGACACTCTATCCCTACATGTCGGTCCTAGTTCCTTATGTCTTGGTGTTGAGTCACCTCTGGAGGTCTCTTGGTTGTTTGGTATGTTTTCCTTCATTTGTGTTAGAGTTGTTTCCTCTTTGGTTGTTAGGTGTTAGCTTAGATCTAGAGTGTGTGTGAGATCTTATGTCATCTCCTAGCACGGGGGGTGGTTCCTTTGGTTCCACATGGTTGGGTGGTTGGTGCTTTTTTTCCATTTCTTGGATGCTTTGCATGAATGTTGATCTCTTATCTCTTTAGCTCGTGGATGGATATTCGTAGCATCTTATTGATCATGATTTATTAGACATGTATATGTAATTGTCTTTGAGAGCTATGCTCATTGTTGTAAAAGACATTGTATTCATGTATCTAGTAGATGTTATTAGGAAAATGATGTATCATGCGTATCTTGAGAATGTTTAATAATGAGATTAATGGATATTGAATCTATGGATGTGTACTTAGTGCTACGCTTGAGATGATGCAATTAGTTCATATTGCTATGGTTTAATAATGTGGTAATTGGTATTGAAATGGTTATTTGATGTTAAAATAAATGAATGATTGGGATTAGGAACATTTGGTATTGGTGCTTTAGAATGAACCTTATGGGATGGTTGAGTATTCATAAATGAATGTAATCATTCTAGGATTGAGTAATGAATCAAATATGGTTGTCGGAAATGAATTGATGATAGTAAGTTAGATTTCTCTTGGATTATAGAAGTAAAATTCTATCATGATTAGGACTTGTTTAATTTGTAGTTTAAGTAGTGGCGTTGAGATACCCTAGGGAAGATAGATGATTATTGATGTATTGTATTTCATTTCCGCTTCTGTAACATGATTGGTGATTATATTTGTGATGAGTAGTTGTGTATCAAGTTAATGAATGCTATTGCATTCTATTAATTGTATAAATATTTATTTATTTAATTAATTCATTAATCCTCTTCTAGCCTTATTTCTCATTTAAATAAATACTTTTATTTATTTAAATTATCCTTTCCTAAATTAAATAAATACTTTTATTTATTTAATTGATACCACTTCCTCTATTAATTAAATAAATCTTTATTTATTTAATTAATTAATTAACCTTTTCTACCCATGACACATGTCATTCATCTCTTAATTCCTACACTACTTACCCTCTCATTATTTTCTTATTTCTTCTACCTACCCTCTAATCCTAGCCGACCATTTATCTTTTACACCTCTCAATCTTATCCCTCAATTTCTTATAGTTTCTTCTATATAAGGAGATGCTTCCTTCATTATCAATCTTCCTCGACTAGCATTCAAAATTTCATATGCAATCAAGCCTACTTGCAACCACATTTTTGTTCTTTGTTGAGCTCTTGTGCACACATAAAATCTGAGAGCAAATATATCAAGCAAGATCAATGGAGATAGGAAGAATGGAGATCCAAACCCTATTGGACATGTGATGGTATAATCTTTGTGATTTCATTGATTTGCATTGTCTTAGGTAATCTTCATATGTTACAGTGGATCTTTGTTGTTGTTAGGCTAGGGTTTTGTGGTTGAATCTATTTAGTCATTCAATATTGTTGTTTTTATTTTTACCATAAACATTAAAAACATGCATCTGTCTCTCCTCTCCACCCTCTCTCCTCTCTGCCACTACGCCCCACCTCTACCGTTGGCCTCCTTATCTCTCTCCCCTACTATCAAAATAACTGGGGGCAATAGTTCTAAAATTTCAAGTCAAAAAGAATACTTGTTGATCCTAAGTCTCCATCATGCCATCCTACTTTCACTTCTTTTCACAATCATGAGCCTTCATAACTCATCCACTTGTTCCACACATCCATTCCCTTTTGGCGATACATCACATAAATGGACCTTTAATAGAACTTCCTTGAAGGAATTTGTTATCAGGGATGCCCAAACTTCTTTAGGTGACACACATACAGGCCTATGTAGTCCACACGCTAGTAATTCTATCTCAGTTCCTTTAACAAGGAAGACAGTCACTTGAGCTACATATCATTCATTCAAGGAATGACACAACTACAATCATAAGGTAAAGCCTCGCACATTTGAGGTGGGTGACTTAGTTCTCAGAGAAAATCCCAAAAATCAACAAGACAGAGAGAAGAAGGGCAAGTTTGAACCGAATTGGCTTGGTCCCTATGTCATCACAACAGTCTATGGATTAGGTGCATATCAAATTTCGACACCAAATGGAGAAGCTTTGGAAGATCCTATCAACAACATGCACCTTCGCAATTTTTACACATAGCTTTTCAGAGTATCCTAATTCAAAAATACAAAAAAATCATAAAAATATCAAAAATACAAAAAAATCAGAAAATATCAAAAATACAAAAAAAATCAGAAAAATAAAAAATCGTTACTTGGTGAAAACCTGGCAAACAGGGGCCTTGTGACAAAAAAATTAAAAAAATTAAAAAAGTAAAGAAAAAAAAAAATTCGTCCAACGGTGAAAACCACTTCGGTGGCGCCCTGGGCAAGTACCATGGTGAAAACTGGGTTACTGTTGCCATGTGTAGAGACATTGCTCCTCCCTCCTTCAGGATTCAATCCCATCCTTTCACTTTGCACACACTCACAACCTATCCATCCATAATAAACTTACCCATTCCCATCATGGCTTGATATTGATCTACCTAAGATTGGTTAGCCGTTCATAATAATCCCTCCTTTTCACCCTTTCCATCCATAATAAATCAGCTCCTATATGTGGTTAAGGAAAATCCTACGTCTAGTGATGGGTGTGGAACTAAGAGCATCACACGTTCTGAGGAGTACAGTTTCATCCAGTTTTCTTTAGTCTACCCGCGCACAATCCACAATAAAGCAACACTTGCATCGCAGATCTGCAATAAAGTTCCGTCTTCTTCGCAATAAAGTATCAGTTTCATGGATCCAGTCAGTTCATATGAGACACAATAGCAACGGGCTTCAACAAATCAACTCTTTCAATAGACTCAGACAACATTATGGTTCAATGCTATCTATCCTTTTGTGAACGAAAACTTTGTGACCACAATCAAAAAGACTTATACAAGTGACAAGAGACACTAAACTTGAGGACTACAGTGGATGTTGGTGTCGAGTCTTGGTTTTCTTTTGATTTGATCTTTTGGTGACATGTCTTTTAGCTTTTCCAGGATGTCTTTGACTAGAGATTTTATCTCCAAGATGTCTTTGACTAGAAAGGCGAGGATGGGGTATCGTCACCTATTTTTTATTTGCTATCTGTGGATTGTCTCTTAGTAATTCTATGACTTGTCCAAGGATATGAGTGTTGGCATTCTACACTCACATGAGAATGGTTGATGTTGTCATTGATGGCAACCAACCGGTAACAGGATTCTATAGGTTCATCGACACTGACATACACAACAAAGGTCATTCATCGACATCTAGTTTACACCGACAACGAAGCATATCGATATCCAGGCCGACATGAGACAAGTTTTGTTTATGTGAATTTTATTGTAATGTAATTAATTATTTGTAAGCTGACATGATGTATTGTAAAGACTCATATATGTATGAGATCTTATAGGTCATTTTTGATATAGCATGGAGAGGAAATTATGTAATGATATTATGTAGAAGATAGTGAAAATATTTTTTAATAAGGTAGATAGGTTATGTGAGTGAATATCATTCAATGACAGGTTTTTCATTAAGGTTTCTGACAGAGCTTAAACTGGTACTGAATCAAGCATTGCATATGCTATTTTGAGCATTACATTGTCTTGGATTTAATTATCCATTTTTTTAGTCAATGAGACTCTTTCATTGAGTAGTGAGCTCTAGGCTATTGGCCTTCTTGCATGTGCAGGCCCCTATTGTAAGTAATATTTATTCATATTGGCCAGTGAGTAAGTATTGTGGGTCACAAATCCCACCGAGGTTTTTCCCTTACCGGGTTTCCTCACCAAAATATCTTGTGTTATGGTGTGCATTTATGCTATCTCTATTATTTCTCTTTGTTGCATTATTACTTGTTTACTGATACATTAATTTGGGTTGCAAAGTTATAAATAAGTTAAAAATATTCCATTAACTGGTTAGACACTGATTCACCCCCCCTCTTAGTGTCTTTGGGACTATCATTGCATCTAACAATGAGGACACTGTGAGTCTAGTATGAACTGGGGCATTCCTTGTTTACGACTATTTGATCTCCGTGCAAACGGGTACAATGAATTTCTGGGTCAAACATATACCTGGATTGTCATAACCTATTTGCCATAATAAAGCTCAATAATGATAATAGCACAAGAATCTCTTTCACTTTCAAATCCTCTATCTTTCATACTCCTTTCTTTATTTACCTCCATCATCCTTCCTGAATCCGTGTAGCCTTCTATCACATGACTGAGTTTAATGACACACCAAAAATATTTACATTTCATGTAGTTTGCACCTACATTACCACATATTAACATTTCATACATACATATAGATATCACAATTGCACCATATCCTGCACACAACACATGTTAGCACATTTTACATTTTCATCATGTAAATAATTATTTGCATTATCATATTCATTTGCATTTCATACATTCACATTTGCATTTGCATAACAATTAAAAACATAAAAGAACAAAAATATTGCATTTCATCATGTACATATTTGCATCCATATCATAAGCATCACATAGAAACATACATCATAAGACATATAAAAGTATCACATAGGTACACATGCATATAGCTACCACAAGGATGAATCATCTCATATATATCTAAAAATCAAAAGTGTCATGATACAATGATGTCAAAATCATATGGCTACAAAATCGCCCGAAGGTGTCTACATCATCATACAAAATGGTACAAAAACTTATACATAGGGAGCCCTCTACGACTATGATGAACTCCCTCCCTCAGAGCTTGCTAGCCTCGATGGAGTCTAAGGCTTAGAAGGACCCACCCTGGGATCATCTCTCCTGCCCCCTCTATCTGGTGGTGGTGGAGGACCCATGACCCCACCGCCAGACTCCTGTCTCCTGTCTCTCCCTCCAGAGGTCATCATCGTCCGTGATGGTTTCTGGAAGCTCCTAGCCCACTGATTTGGTGGCACTACTCCATAGTACAGGTCTCTCCAATAGGCTATCTCCTCCCTTGCTTGTAGAACATAGGCGTATTTGGCTCCTGTGTCCTTTGTTGCCTGCCTGCCTTCCCTCAGTGTTTTCTCAGCCTCCATATAGCATTGAATAGCCTGATCCCTCTACCACTCAGTGTCCCTCAACTATCTCCTGAGCCTAGCCGTATCCCTCTCTAGATCCTAGATCTCATCTGCCTATCCTTGACAGATCTCCCTCAAGGATAGTAGCTCATCCTCCTTCTCTCTCCCCTTACCCTGTCCCTGTGGCTGCTCCTGTCTCTGTCCCCGTCCCTGTACCTGTCTGGGAACCTGTACTGTTGGCACCTGTAGTGGCAATCCACCTCTACCCCTCACTACATGCATCTATCTCTCCTCTCTGCCCTCTCTCCTCTGAGCCACCCTCCTCTCAGCCACTGCGCCTCGCCTTCGCCATCAGCCTTTGCCTCCACCATCCCCACTATCATCTCCATCACCTCCACTATCTCCCTCTATCGACTCCCCTCAATCTGTCAGTCAAGGAAATAGATTCTCTCCCCAATATGTAGTGTACTCTGCATCCATCCCTGCATCCTCTACATCTACCCATATGTACCAAGGCATGGGAACCATCTCTAGCATCTATGTTACTGCCTGATCATACGACAATAATGGCCTACTTGCAACCACATTTCCATTCTTTGTTGAGCTTTTGTGCCTACATAAAATCTGAGAGCAAATATATCAAGAAAGATCAATGGAGATAGGAAGAATGGAGATCCAAACCCTATTGGACATGTGATGGTATAATCTTTGTGATTTCATTGATTTGCATTGTCTTAGGTAATCTTCATATGTTATGGTGGATCTTTGTTGTTGTTAGGATAGGGTTTTGTAGTTGAATCTATTTATTCTTTCAATATTGTTGTTTCCATTTTTACCATAAACAATATCATCAACAAAAACTTCAATAATAAGAATATCATTATCAGTGATTTTATAGTATAGATTACTATCAGCACTGCCTTTAGTAAAACCAAGTTTCAAGATATTTATCCAACCTTTCATACCAAGCTCTAGGAGCCTGTTTCAAACCATATAAAGCTTTCTTCAATTTGCTAACCATATCTTTATCATCTGTTAATGAAAATCCATCAGGTTGCTCAATGTAAACTTCTTCCTCAAGCTCACCATTCAGAAATGCACATTTGACATCCATTTGATAAACCTTACAGTTCTTATAAGCTGCATAGGCAAGAAATAGTCTAACAACTTCAATTCTAGCTACATTTGCAAATGTCTCACCATAATCAATTCCTTCCATTTGAGAATATCCTTTACAAGCCAATCTAGCCTTATTTCTTATAACTTGACCATCCACATTTAGTTTATTTCTAAAAACCCATTTAGTTCCAATAACATTCTTATTTTTAGGTCGGGGAACTAAAGACAAAGTTTCATTCTTTTCTATCTGATCTAATTCATCTTCCATAGCTTTTAACCAATGTTTATCCTTACAAGCTTCAATAACAGTTGCTGGTTCAACTTGAGAAATAAGACATACCTCTTCATTTGCTAGTTTTCTTCTTGTCATAACTCCCTTATTTCTATCTTCAATAATTTGATCTTCAGAATGATTTAATCTTACATACCTAGGTGTCTTTTGAACTCCAGGTTCACTACTCTGATCATCAGTCACAGTTGAATGTCCAGACTGTGCCAGTGTAATAGTTTCACCTTCCTGTACTGGTTTAGGCATTGCTGGTTTAGTTATGATCATTTCCACTGCCGGTTCCCTGTCATATGATATAGAATGATTTTTGTACTGTTCATCCACTTTCACATTAACACTTTCCACAATTTTCTGCAATCTTTTGTTATAACATCTATATGCTTTGCTCTATATTGAATAACCAAGAAATATTCCTTCATCACATCTAGGATCAAACTTTCCAATTGAATCATCTCTTTTGATATAACATTTGATTCCAAAAATTCTAAAATACTTAACATTAGGTGTATGTCCAAACCATAATTCATAAGGGGTCTTACCGGTTTCACCTTTAATGTGAACTCTGTTCAGTGTGTAGACTGTTGTACTCATTGCTTCTCTCCAGTAGATATGAGGCAATTTGGCTTCCATCATCATAGATCTAGCTGCATCCAAATAGTTCTATTCTTCCTTTCAACTACTCCATTTTTTTGAGGAGTCCTAGGTGCAGATAGCTGTCTTCGGATTCCATTTGTCTCACAATAACTATTAAATTCATGATAAGTGAACTCACCGCCATGATTTGATCTTAAACATTTGATTTTCAATCTAGTTTCTATTTCAACCTTCACTTTAAAGATTTTGAATTTCTCAAAAGCTTTAGACTTCTCCCTTAGAAAAGTCACCCACATAATTCTAGAACAGTCATCAATAATCAACATGAAATACCTGTCACCTTGAAAGGTTCTAGTCCTTGCTGGACCACATAAGTTAATGTGAATCAAATCAAGTACATCATTAGATTTATCATGTATGCTCTTAAAAGAACTTCTAATTTGCTTACCCAATTGACATTCCTTACATATCGGGTTATGAGGCTTCATAATCTTAGGTATATCTCTAACTGCCTTAGTTGAACTGATCATAACAATAAAATCAAAATTAACATGACACAACCTCTTATGCCATAGCCAACTCTCATCAATATGAGCAATCAAAGATGTCTTATTACCAGTGTTCAAGTGAAAGATATTACTTCCTGTCTGAATACCGGTTGCAATCTCCAAACCATACTTGTTAATGATTTTGCATTTTCTATCTTTAAACTGAAGTTGAAAACCCTTATCAACTAATTGACCAACACTGAAAAGATTATGCTTCAAACCTTCTATATAATAGACATTATCAATGTTATGCTTTCCATCCAAATAAATAATACCTCTACCTTTGATCATACATGCTTTGTCATCTCAAAATATGACTTGACCACCATTGTATTCTTGCAGGGACAAAAATTTCCTTTGATCTCTAGTGATATGATGTGAGCATCCACTATCAATTACCCATTCATCCTTATCTTCAACTTTATTTACCAGGGCTTTTTACTCATTTTTGATAGCCGGTTCAGGTTCAGCTTCCTTCAAAGCATAGAACACCCATTCCTTTCCATTTCCAGATCCACTAGCTGAGTCTTCTACCGATTCATCTCCAGAGTCATCAGTTACTCCTTCCTCATCTTCTATGTAGCATTGTTTTTTTTTCTTGAATCTATATCTATTCTGGTTAGGATTAAAACTTTTCTTTACTCTTTCCTCAAACCTAGCATTCCTTTCAAGACATCTAGATGCAAAATGACCAATCTTATTACATGCAAAACATTTAAAAGGCGCTTTTCCTTCATACTTACTTCCATTAGGTCCTTTAGGTACTATTCTAGCAAATAAGGCTTCAAGTTGCTCAATCTCTTCATCTTCTTTCTTCATGTCTTCCAGTTCTTTCGCATATAGGGCTCTCCAATCACTCTTGCCGGTAGATCCTTAAACTAGTAAATCCTTAAACCAGTGCTGGTGAGGGTTTACCAGAGTGTATGATAACATCCAATTACCAAGCCAATACCAACTGACCAAAATATGCTCATGGAGTTTATAACTCATGAAATCCAATATACTTTACTGATCCAAACATGTCGGAAGTGCCAACCAGATAATCTCTTTTGCTGGTAACACTAGATCTTCTACTGGTAACCTGTTTGCCGGTAACCATCCATATCAACCAGTGTAAATCTGTCTGTCGATAACATCTAGTGTTGACATCAATGACAAAACATCAATGCAACACATAATCAATTCATCCATAATGCCAATAGATATTATGTATGTATGACTTAAATTATGGATGCATATGATGTGGTTGGATGTATGGATGCATGCTATATGCGATGGACTGAATCACTTGTGATGCACGATGTGATGATAGGATGCACATGATATGATATGATAGATATGGATTATGCGCCAACCCATGTGCGATGCAAGATGCTATGGATAGTGCAATGCATGCGATATGAAATGATATGCTATGAATTATGTGCTAACCCATGTGTGATGTAGGATGCTATGGATAATACTCCAGGAGAACCATGATAGATAGCTAAGGGAAGAAATGGACTAGAGAAAGTGTGCACATTCTAAGGAGGAAGGGAGGGAACAAATGCAAAGGGGATGCAATGAAGATGAAGGAAAATAATGGAGCGCGAACAAACATGTAAAACGAGATGCCATGTAGTGAGCACTTATTTTGATATAGCATTGTCTATGCATCAACCAAGGTATAGAGAACCAAGGTGAAATTTCACAAACAATGCATGGACTGACACATGCACATACGTGCAAGCCAATCCAGCATCACACAAAGTTATAAAGACCTTGCAAGAATTGATGCTAGAATGACCAAAAGAAGAAGATATGCTCTAGTGTAACATGAGATGAGATAGACCTCATGAGGGAACAACAAAGGGACATAGAAAAAAGACATGCTAGGAAAAAACCAAAGAGCAACAAGATCTCCTCTTGAGCCTTGTTATTCCTAGCTCACCATGATATAAAGGATCTCGACGACCAAAAGGAAATAGGATTCAAAGAAATTTTAAAGATAAACGAGGGTAAAAAAGGATCCAAAATCAACTCGATGTATCACAGATGTCTTTTTTCAATAGGACAATAGACAGATGAAGATCAATGATGATGTTGGACTAGAGGAAAGATACATACTGCGCAGACAGTTGGAAAATTGGTGATATGAGAATGATATATCTTGAAGAAAAACCAGATGATTGATGTGTAAACACCTAGGACCAGCAAAAGGACCTTGAAACCAAGCAAGGATTAGGATACCAAAAGGATCTGTTGAAGAACCAGTTAAGAGGATATGATCATGACATGCAGGACAAGGACACCAACTATGTACAGGAGGAACCATAGATACACAACAACTTATATACATCTGACACTCCACTCAAAGGATTGAGTGAGCAAAAGGGACTCACAGGGATTATTGCACAGGAAAAATGGATGGCGATTAATGGAGATGTGATTATTATAAGCTACCACACCAAAAGGGTATGAATGTGATAGAAATGAAGATGGAAGGGCGGGTATCATCGAATACCACACAAGAACAAGATAGGCGAGGGTGGGTGACAACAGGTACCACACCAGGAAGGTTTAAAAGTGAGGGCCAATAGATAATGGAACTGACCCCTTGTACACATGCGCCTGTTGCCAGGTTTTCACCATTCATACATGCCTAAGGTGTCTGTTTGCCATGTTTTCACCATTCGAGCACAACATTTTTTTTTGGAAATTTTCTGATTTTTGAAACATGAGGTATACTGTCACAGATTAGGCATAAAACCTTTGGAGGTGCAGGATATTGAGGGGATATCATTTAGGGGTTCCCCTTCCGAAGTGGATAACGGGTATGCACTTGAACCATATTTTGTTGTAACCACGTATGGACCAAGCCAGTTTGCTTCAAATTTTCCTTTCTTTTCGCGGTCCTGTTGATTTATAGCGTTTTCTCAAAGGACAAGATCACCGACTTCAAACTCCTAGGGATGGGCTTTCTTCTAATATTGTCTCTTGAGATGGATCTAATATATTTACAGATGGTCATATGCTTTTTGATGATGTTTGTTAAGAAGATCAAGCTCAGCTAGCCTTGCCACTCTATAGTCTTCATCAGAAACAAATTCCTTTAAAGATATGCGTAATGATGGTAATTTGACCTTGATTGGTAAGACTACTTCTCCACCATAGATAAGGGAATAGGGAGTGGCTGTAGTAGGTGTCTAGATGTTGGTACGATAGGCCCATAAGAAGGGTTGAGATGAAGGTTCCAGTCATGACTAGTTTCATTATTTGTAATATGGGGTAGAACAAGGTTGAGATGAGGGTAATATGGGGTAGACCAATGATGTCGTATATGAAATGTGGAACAAAGATCATTAATATGTTGGTTCTTGAATGGGGTTCCATTATTAGTAATAATGGTAGAGGGAATCTTGTAGTGATAGATAATGTGGTACATAATGAATTTGGACACTTGGACACCGGTAGTGAGAGTAAGGGGAATGGCTTCCACCCATTTGGTCAAATAATATGTTGCAACAATGATAAACTTGTGTCCATCTAAGGAAGGGGGATGAATCTTACCAATGAGGTCGAGGCCCCATGTAGAAAATGACCATGGTGTTGCTATGGGTCATAGATCTTGAGCAAGAACATGTATCAAATCTCCATGCCACTGACAAGGCACACACTTTTTGACAAAATCACAATAGTCATGTTCCATAGTAGGCCAATAATATCCCACTCATAATAGTTGCTTGGCGAGAACATATCTACTCGTGTGAGTGCCATAAGTGGTAGCGTGCACTTCTTTCATCGCAAGATTAGCTTCATTCAAATCTAAACATCGAGAGAGGATGTCATGGTAGCCCTGATGATATAGGTTGTCTCTGATAAGGGTGAATCGAGCACAATGGCAAATAAGGTTTCAACTATCATTACGGGATAGGTTTGGTGGAAGGGTACGATCTTTAAGATAGGCATGGATGTCATGGTACTAGGCTGATTGGGGTCCAACAATGTTACACACCATTTCTGTGTGAGACATATGAAATGATCGCTATAGTAGTTTTTCAATTAAGAATTCATATCTTGGACTATCAACACCAATATCCAGGAGGGATCCAATGGTAGCCATTGCATCTGCTGCTTTGTTTTGAGCTCGCAAAATCTGATCAAAGTTGATGGATTGAAAATTTTACTTATGATCATTGACCATTCTCTTGTAGGGCTTGAGCTTGTCATATTTGGTTTGATATTCATCATTGGTTTGACGGATGACAAGTTGAGAGTCTCCAAAAACCTGTAGATCTGATATATTCTATTGGATAACTGTCTTCAAACCAATGATTAGTCCTTCATATTCAGCTATGTTTTTGGTACATGGGAATGAAAACTTAAATGATTTAGGTATAAGATCCCCTTAAGGAGTAACAAACATGAACCTTTCTCCCACCCCTTTTGTGTACGTGAACCATCAAAATACAGTTTCCATGGGGGTTGTTGTGTAACTATGCATACATACTCATCAAGAAATTCAGTCACTAGAGGATGAGTATCAAGCAGGGGTGTCTTAGCTAACTAATGAACAATTACCTATCCCTTTATGGTTTGCAATCCACATATTGGATATTAAATTCACTAAGTAGCACGACCCACTTAGCCATGCATCCTGTTAGAGTGGTTGGTGAAAGCAATTATTTGAGAGGGTAGATTTTGCTAGTGAGCTTCACTGTATGAATTAGCATGTAATGTCTTAATTTATGGGAACAAAAGATGACAACTAAACATTCCTTTCCCATTGGAGAATAATTAAGTTCATAAGAGACCAAAGTCTGGTTGATGTAATATATTGATTTTTCTTTTCCTTGATCATCATGTTGAGCAAGAAGTGCCCCTATGGTTGTTGAAGTAACTGAAATGTACAAGAGAAATGGATGACTTGGGATGGGTGACATGATGACAAGAGGATTGGATAGATTTTTTTTGGTTTTATCAAATGCTTGTTGACATTGGGTATCCCATGTAAACAGGGAACCTTTTCGGAGCAAGTGAGTGAAAGGCTGGCACTTGTCTGCTAGTTGTGCAATGAAGCGACAAACTAATTGTAGCTTTCCTTGTAAACTACGTAGATTCTTTAACATTATAAGAGAAGGCATCTCCATGATTGCTTTGACCTTTTTGGGATCGACTTTGATACCTCATCTGGAAACTAGGAAGCCTAGGAGCTTACTTGATGTAACCCCAAAAACACACTTTTTTGGATTGCGTCGTAGTTTTTATATGGTCTGACATTGAAAAGTCGACTCTAGGTGTTGGCATTTGCATGAAGATTGCATTAATGTTATGTTATGTTGTCATTGATGCCAATTAACCGGTAATGATATTGTTGTAATATTGTTTTGTAACTGGTAGGAAGAGCTAAGTGAAGGAAACTGTAACCGGTAGGTAAGTTTGTGGAGTGAACTGGTATTTCTATGTATTGGAGAGTTAAACCGGTAAACCCTAACCGATTAAGTTTGGTAAATTGGTTATATTGGTTTATGATTTGATGATGAGCAGTAATGATTATGACACGTATGATTATTGTATGAAGATAATTTCAAGTGATTTTGGCACGTTGATGAAACAATTTTTGTCTAGGGAATGAGAAAGTATATTGCATGTAATGCAAAGCGCGTGTTGAGTTAATAAGTTTGATGAAGCGGTGATCAAGGAGCTGTTGAGGTTTTCTTGATTGATATGCAAATATTGCTATGTAATACAACGGGTCATACTTGAACCGACTTGTTTGTAATCTCTATGAGAGAATTAGGTTTTTGTTGTGTTACTGACCTAATTGATTTGTTTATAAGGTCGATGAGTTGTTTAGTTTAAGAGTTGGAAAAGTTTTAGTTGTTCATGTGGTTGCCAAATCGGATGATGTATCTGCAGTTTGAGTAAAGGCAGATATGAGAATGAAAAGGATTTGAACAAGCAAGTGTAGTGCTATTCAAACAGATCAACAAACTCCTATTGTTTTCTAACAATTACAATAGAATTGAAATCCCCTAACCGGGTAAGCTCTAACAAGCTTGATGCTATTCAAATCCTCTAACCAGGTGATTCATTAGCTTGGATTTTCAAATCCTCTACCAAGGTTACTCCTTATAGGGTATTTCTTATAACAAGGCATTATAGTCAATCCCTTAACCGAGTGGTCCCAAATAGGATCCGTTCTTAACATGAATTTTGTAAAGCTTTAACAGGATAGGCTCCTAATAGGGCGAACTTCAGAAGAGTTCAGACAGTTATCTTGTGAGTCTCATCTCACCGTGGTTTCTCCCATTTGGGTTTCCATGTCAAAAATATTGTGTCAAGTGGTGAATGTTTTTGTGGTTATGTTCTTATGGTTGATTTGCTTAACTACTTAATCCACTTTGATAAGTCATGATAACCGAAAACATTGTGGAACGAAGTTTTATTGACATAAGTAAAAGCATTTGGATGTTTATGAGTTTGAAGTTGTTTACTGTTAATTTGTTGTAACAGTCAACCGATTTATCTTGAGAGTTTTTATCTTGATAGTGATATTGCATTGATAGTTCTAAGTTTAGTTTGAAAGATTGATTTTGAGATTGGTGAAGTTTGTATCAGTTTTTCTATCTATTGATTCAACCCTCCTCTTAGTAGTTGACTGGATTCTTATTCTTTCATCATGCCATCAATTGGTATCAGAGCATATCAGGTCATCTAAGGTCTAAGCCTAACAACTTGAGGTAAAGATCTTGCAGATCATGATGAAGAAGGAAGGTTCGAAGTTTAATAGAGAGAACTATAGGATATGGAGTGACAAAATGAAAATTTATATCAAGAGTCTAGGAAACCAGTATTGGGAATATGTTAATACTAAATATGTTGCACCTACTGGGATTATGACTAATAATCAGAAGAAAGAACAACAAGAAAACAATCAAGCATTAGAGGCTATTATCAATTCTTTGTCTGATGCATAGTATGTAGAAGTTCATGATCTGGAGACTGCATATGAGATATGGCAAAAACTTGAAGAGATTTATAGCGGTGACGAACATGTTAAGATTGCTAAAGAAGAGAGTCTAAGAGAAAAGTTTGATGACATGCATATGGCTGAAGGTGAGAATATCCAGCAGTATGGTCAAAGGATAAAATAGATAGTAGGTGAGACTAAGAGTGTAGGAGGTAAAGTGGAAGATGCCACAATGATCAGTAAGGTACTGAGAACCCTACTACCAGTGTACGCTATCCGAGTTGCAGCCATTCAGGAGCTAAAGTCTATTGAAAAAACTAAGGTAACCCTTGACTCCATCATTAGCAAGCTTAGTGCTTTTGAATTAAATGGTTATGATGGTATTGTACAAAAATCTGAGTCTGCATTTAGAGCTTCTATTTCTAACCCATCTATGAGGAAAAGTAGAGATGTCAGTCACAATTACGAATCTAGATCTAGCAGAGAAGATAATGATGAAGATAATTTAGTTGAGCTTGAAGCATTGTTGGCCAAGCGGTTGCCCAGAGGCACTGGTAAATATAGAGGTAAATTACCTTTGAAATGTTTTGCATGCAACAAGATTGGACACATAGCTGCTAACTGTCCTAATGGTGATAATGAGCACAAACGAGAAAAATTCATGAAGTATAAGGGTAAAGGCAAATGAGATTGTCTTATTGCTGTTGATGGTGGTATCACTGATGAGGAATCTTATGGTGATGCTAATGAAGATATTGTGTTTGTAGTCATTAAAGAAGAGATATTCGATCAGAAGGCGTTAGTATCTAGGATGGATAACTTTGATGATTGGATCATTGATAGTGGTTGTTCACATTACATGACTGACGATCGAAGCAAATTTCTTTCTTTGAAGGAATTTGATGGTGGAGTTGTAAGATTTGGTAATGACTCACCCTACATGGTTAAAGGTAATTGAACTATTTCACTTAATGGAAAGAGCAGTGCAAATGATGTCTACTGGGTTGAAGGTTTAAAGCACAATATTTTGAGTGTGGCACAACTCAATGACAGAGGATACCCATTGGAGTTTAAAAATGGTATATGCAAAATCTATGGGAGAAAAGATGAACTGATTGCAACTGGGAAACAAACTAAAGGTAACCTGTTTCACCTTAATCCTAAAGTCAACAACTATTTAATTGCAAAGATAGATGATAGTTGGCTTTGGCATAGAAGATTTTGTCATATAAACTTTGATAACATTGTTAAAGTGAGTAAGTCCATGACAGTGAGAGGTTTGCCTTAGTTGGACAAACCGGTTAATTCTCTATGTAAGGAATGTCAGTTGGGAAAGTTGAAATCCTCGACTTTCAAGAGAAAATCTTTTTCAGTGGAACATCTATTAGATTTGGTTCATACAAATCTTTGTGGACAAATAAGGACAAAAAGTATTCAAGGTGACAAATATTTTATGATCTTCACCGATGATTGGTCAAGGATGATGTGGGTCACATTCTTGAAAGATAAGACTGAAGCTTTTATTAAGTTCAAGGCATTCCAGGCCTTAGCCGAGAAGGAGAGCAATAAGAAGATAAAATGTCTGAGGACTGATCAAGGTGGTGAATTTACTTCTAAGGAATTCACTAGATATTGTGAAGAAAATGGTATCAAATGATAACTTTCTGCATCGAGGACACCACAACAAAATGGTATCAGAGAGAGAAACAACCGGTTAGTTGTTGAAGCTGCTAGGATGATGTTGATACAAGGAGGTGTAGCGAATTTTTTTTGGAGAGAAGCTGTCAGCACAACTGTCTACACTATGAACCGGGTTCTGGTAAAAAGACTCCTTATGAATACTGGTATGGAAGATCACCTGATGTTAATTATTTCAAGATATTTCGAAGCAAATGTTTTATTTAGAGAGGTGATTATGTTAGTAAATTTGAGGCTAAAAGTGATGAAGGTATATTTCTTGGTTATTCCACCAAGAGTAAGGCCTACACATGTTTTAACAACCGAACATAAAGAATTATTGAGAGTGATGATGTTCAAGTGGATGAATATCCTGAAGTCTCAGAGGAAACTAGTTTGGAGAAAAAGGATGAAGATCCTTGCATTTTGTTTTTGGAACCAGAAATTGTGAAATCTGAAACTAGTAAAGCAAATACTGATGTACCAGTTCAACCAAAATAGATAAATTCAGAAGATGATGATAATGAAGAAGATGAACCTAAATATAATGATAATGGTATTCCAAGATATGTGAGACTCAATCACAATCTTGAACATATTATTGGGGATAAGGATGCTGGAGTACTAACCAGAAGAAGAATCAGAGAGAATTCCTGCATGATATCCACTATTGAACCAATAACTGCTAAGGAAGTATTTGGTGATGATCATTGGGTTAAAGCTATGGAGGAGGAATTAGATCAAATTGAGAAGAACAACACATGGACCCTAGTACCCGACCGGTAAATAAAAATGTGATAGGTACTATGTGGGTATTCAGGAACAAGTTGAATGAAGATGGTGTTGTAGTTTGTAACAAAGCTAGGTTGGTTTGCAAAGGTTATGCACAAGAGGAAGGAGAATATTATGGCGAGACTTTTGCACCAGTGGAAAGAGTGGAAGGTATCAAAACTTTACTTGCATTTGCAACACATAAGAAATTCAAGGTATACCAGATGGATGTTAAGTCAACATTTTTGAATAGGATACTGGAAGAAGAAGTATACATTGAGAAGCCAGATGGTTATGCTTTGACTGATGAGAAAGACATGGTATGTAGATTGCATAAGGCTTTATATGGATTAAAGAAGGCACCAAGAGAATGGTATGAAAGGATTCATATACATTTGATGAAGATAGGATTTCTGAGAACCAGTGAAGATAGCAACATATATCTCAAATCTGAAGGAGATAAAATATTGGTCTGTGAAGTATTTGTAGATGATATCATATTTGGAGGTAATGATGACATGGGAAATGATTTTGCAGATGAAATGAAAAATGAGTTTGAAATGTCTCTAGTGGGAGAAATAAATTTTTTCATAGGCTTGCATATACAACAAATGAAGAATGGTATTTTCATCACACAGTCTAAGTATGCAAAAGAGGTCTTGAAGACATTTGGTATGAGTGACTGTAAACCAGTTGGGACACCAATGGTTACAGGTTTTAAGTTGTCTAAGGAAGATGAATCCACATCTATTGATGAGAAGGAATGCATGTCAATGATTAGAAAATTGCACTATGCTATTCACAATAGACCAACTATAGCTCATGTAGTTGGCCTAGTTGCTAGATTCCAGAAGAATCCTAAGGAAAAAAAATTGATAGAAACCAAGAGGATTTTTAGATATTTGAAAGCTACTGTTGACTATGGATTATGGTATCCATATGGAGGGAAATTTGACTTGAAGGTGTACACAGATGTAGACTGGGCAGGAAATGTTGATGACAGGAAAAGCACAACTAGTGGAGCATTTTCTCTTGGAGGAAGACTTGTTTCATGGAGTAGTAAGAAGCAAAGTTGTACATCACAATCTACTGCTAAAGCTGAGTTTGTTGCAGCTTACATGAATTGTACATAGAGTATTTGGATGAGGCACATTTGGAAGGTTTTAAGATGAAGATTTCAGAACTTATAAAAATCTTATGTGATAATACAAGTGCCATATATATTTCTAGGATTTCTATTCACAATCACAGCTCACAAAAATCAATGGTATTAATATTTATATTGCCATCAATGCTAAAGGGGGAGATTGTTGGAATTTACATGAGGATTGCATTAGTGATATGTTATGTTGTCATTGATGTCAATTAACCGGTAATGATATTATTGATATTGTTGTGATATTATTTTGTAACCAGTAGGAAGAGCTAAGTGAAGGAAACTGTAACCGGTAGGTAAGTTTGTGGAGTGAACCGATATTGCTATGTATTGGAGAGTTAAATCGGTAAACCCTACCTGTTGTTTTGCTAAACCCTAACTGATTAAGTTTGGTAAATTGGTTATATTGATTTATGATCTGATGATGAGCGGTAATGATTATGACACGTATGATTATTGTATGAAGAGAATTTCAAGTGATTTTGGCGCATTGATGAAACAATTTTTGTCTAGGGAATGAGCAAGTATATTGCATGTAATGCAAAGCGCGTGATGAGTTACTAAGTTCGATAAAGCGGTGATCAAGGATTTGTTGAGGTTTTCTTGATTGATGTGCAGCGATTGCTATGTAATCCAAGGGTCATACTTGAACCGACTTGTTTGTAATCTCTATGAGAGAATTAGGTTTTTGTTGTGTTATCGACCTAATTGATTTGTTTATAAGGTCGATGAGTTGTTTAGTTTCAAAGTTGGAAAAGTTTTAGTTGTGTATGTGGTTTCTGAATCGGATGATGTATCTGCAGCTTGAGTAAAGGCAAATAGGAGCATGAAAAGGATCTGAACAAGCAATTGTAGCGCTATTCAAATAGATCAACAAACTCCTGTTGTTTTCTAACATTTACAACAAAATTGAAATACCCTAACCGGGTAAGCTCTAACAAGCTTGGTACTATTCAAATCCTCTAACTAGGTGATCCATTAGCTTGGATTTTTAAATCCTCTACCAAGGTTACTCCTTACATGGTATTGCTTCTAACAAGGCATTATAGTCAATCCCTTAACTGAGTGGTCCCAATCAGGATTTGTTCTTAACATGACTTTTGTAGAGCTTTACCAGGCTAGGCTCCTAATAGGGCGAACTTTAGAAGAGTTCAGACAATTATTTTGTGAGTCTCATCTCACCGTGGTTTTTCCCATTTGGGTTTCAACATCAAAAATATTGTGTCAAGTTGTGAATGTTTTTGTGGTTATGTTCTTATGGTTGATTTGCTTAACTACTTAATCCACTTTAATAAGTCATGATAACTGGAAACATTATGAATGAAGTTTTATTGACGTAAGTAAAAGCATTTGGCTATTTATGAGTTTGAAGTTGTTTACTATTAATTTGTTCTAACAGTCAACCGGTTTATCTTGAGAGTTTTTATCTTGACAGTGATATTGCATTGATAGTTCTAAGTTTACTTTGAGAGATTGATTTTGAGATTGGTGAAGTTTGTATCAGTTTTTCTATCTACCGAGTCACCCCCCCTCTTAGTAGTTGACCAGATTCTTATTCTTTCATCATACCATCACTAGGATAGCTGGATGTTCTTCTCTTGTCTTTGATTTTACCAAGATATCATCTACATAATCCTCCATTACTATATGCATGAGGTCATGAAATATCACTTTCATGGTGCATTGATATGTGGCACCTGCATTTTTAAGACCAAATGACATCACTTGATAGCAGAATGTACCCCATGGAGTGGTAAAAGTTGTCTTATGCCGATCTTCTTATGCTATTTTGATATGATTATAACTTTTGAATCAATCCATGAGGGATAACATTTCATGTCCTGCTGTTAGATCGACAAGTATGTCGATGTTGGGAAGTGGAAAATCATCTTTGGGACATCCTTTGTTGAGGTCTAAAAAATTCGTGCATACCCTGATAGATTATTCGATTTGGAAGCGGGAACCATGTTAGATATCCACTCTAAATAATCAATTGGGAAGATGAACTTGACTTCAAGAAGATTTTCTAACTCTATCTTGACCAAGAGAGCAATTTTGGGATTCATCTTGTGTAGCTTTTGCTTAACTGGTTTAGCATTTGGATCAATTGGCAGATGATGAACTACTAACTCAAGATCCAAGCCAGGAATGTTTGCATAAGACGATGCAAAGTTGGTGGGCCATATGTGGAGGATATAAGAGAAAACCTTAAGTTTATCTTCAGAGAGAGATGCAACTACATGAGGCCTTTTGGCATAAGCAAACCCATTTGAATTTTGTGTCCTTGCGCAAGAGGTGTGCAAATGGATGGCACTTATTTGCTAGTTGTGAAATAAAGTGTCTAACAGATTGTAGTTTCCCTTGGAGACTGAGCAGCTGTTTGAGAGTTCTTGGTGGAGGCGTTTCCATGATAGCTTTTACTTTTACCGGATCGACCTCGATGCCTCTACGGGAAACAATGAATCCTAATAATTTTCCCGATGTGACTCCAAACACACACTTTTTGGGGTTCAGGCATAGTTTGTACTTTTCTAATCTTTCAAAGATCTGCTTTAGAATGGGAATGTGTTCTTGCCATGTCTTAGATTTGCCTAGTAGATCATCCACATAGTCCTCCATAATATTGTGTAAGAGGTCATGAAAAATTGTTGCCATGGCATGTTGATATGTAGCTCCCGCATTTTTGAGACCAAAAGGCATGACTCGATAACAAAAGGTACCCCATGGTGTTGTGAATGCAGTTTTATGTTGATCCTCCTCTGCAATCCTGATTTGGTTGTATCCGGAAAATCCATCCATAAGCGACAACATCTCATGTCATGTTGTCAGGTCTACAATCATACCTATATTGGGGAGTGGGAAATCATCTTTAGGACAAGCTTTATTTAGATCTCGAAAATCTATGCAGATGCAGATGCCCCCAGTAGGTTTGCCGATAGGTACAATGTTGGAGACCCATTCAATGTAGTCTATGGGTTTGATGAAATCTACATCTAACATCTTTTGGAGTTCCGCCTTAACCAGGAGAGCAATATGTGGGTGCATTTTCCGCAATTTTTGTTTTACAGGTTTTGCATCTGGGCGGACAACAAGATTATGAACCACCAAGGCAAGATCCAACCCTGGCATATTAGCATAGGACCATGCAAAATTGATTTTTACCTCTGTAAGGAAGTTGATGAAATCTTGTTTCTCTTTTTTTGTCAGGGACTTAGCAATTAGCACATTTTGTGGGATGACTTCGGTGCCCATGTTTATGCTATCTGTTTCTTTTATTAGCAAATTCGATCTATCCTGTGGAAGGTAACCAATGGTAGGGAGGTCAAGTCCCTCATCATCAAGTGCCTTTTCCAAGTTTTTACTTTCGGATATGCCCTTTGTTTTTATTTTTTGCTCATCCAAAGGTGTCTCAGAGAGATTTTCACCTAGGGAATCATGTTTTTTGCTTTGATTATCTTTTTTGCGGCTAAGGGAATTGACTTGACTACCAAAGTATCCCTTTTCATGTAGTTGAATGCCCTCGACTTTGTTACAATTTTCTAGATTTTGCATTGTCAAGAGAGTAATGAGAGCATTATCATCAGCGCAGATGTCTAACGTGGGTTTGTCTCGTTGGCCCTAGTCTATGAGTTCAGGATGGACAAGATGTAGCTCATGTGAGGTGGAAGGGGGTATGGGGAAATGGTATTGACATGAGTGTCAAAGAAGATATTGTTTTCATACTCCTAAGGCATTTCGTGGAACTCCTCTTCATCAATGCTTTCGATATCCAAAGAAGGACTAGGAGGGGCACCAATGATAGTAATCTTAGGCATCGGGGTGTACCCCAAGATTCTGTTGTATTTGCAGGAGATAGGATTTATGGGTTCTTTTCTTCCTTTCTCCTTTGGTCCCAGGCCATGTCCTTTGTAACCCATTTTTTCAACTATGACTGATGCTTTTGTATACATCTTTTTGGATATTTTTGCTAGATCTTCATCCTCTTCCCAGAATAGCCATGAAGAGACATCTTCTTCGAGGCTCTCCTCATCAAGTGGGCCCCATTGCTGCAAGGTGGTGTTTTGGTATTGCATGACTGGTTTCGGGTCCTTTTTGAGCTCTTTCAGTTTGCCAAATGACTTAGGAGAGAGAGGGAGGTTGCCTATTAATAAGACGTCCTCCAATTTGTATTCTCCATAGTCATTGTCCAATATCTTGATTTGATTATCTAGTTGGGATGAAGTGGAGGCAAAATTTGATGTGTCAGATGGAGGCATTGGTGAGGGTCTATTTAGTGGGCAATGATATGGATGCTTCCCCTCTAATAGCTTGCAATATTGAAAAGGTTGGGGATCACCTTCGATAGTGATCTCTCTTCCATTATAGGGGAATTTGATGCATTGGTGATAGGTGGAGGGCACGGCCTACAAGGAGTGAATCCATGGTCGCCCGAGGAGAATATTATAGGGGAGATCAAGATCTAGTACTTGGCATGGGGTTTCAATTGTAATAGGGCCCACTTGAAGAGGTAAGGTGATCATGCCCTTTGAAACTCTTTCTGCATCATCATATGCTTTTATGGTGATCCTTCCTGATATGTCTAGCAAGTCCTTAGAAAGTCCCAATTGTTTTATTAATTTGTATGTACATAGATGAAGTCCGGATCCACCATCTATCAAAATAATTTTAACCTTGTGTTTTTGGATAAGGGCTTCAATGTGCAAAGGTTTGTTGTGATCTTCATCTGCAGGAGCATATTTGGAGGTAAACACAAGGTGTTGTTGGGTAGCAAGGTTTCCAATGAGAGCTTGGAATTGAGAAGTTCAAGAATGGAAATTTGTGTAGGGGTCTTCCCAAGTTGGTCCAGGAGGTCATATCGGCAGGTGGAAGACATGGGTGGGGGGTTTGGTGGGGGAGGAACTCCTTGGACAATGACTTTGCCTTGGCATGTGGTTACATTACAGTCATTTTGGGAGGTGGAAGGCATGGTGCCTTGAATAACTATCCTAGCCAAATTTGGTCTTCTTTGGGGAGGGGGAGGGTTAACTGCTTGGATAATTATGACATTAACATGGTTGTCTACGGGCTCGATGCGACCCACTAAAGAGTCAAAGACGGTTATGTGATTGGTGTAGTCATAACCCACTGCATTAGATGGTGAGCCTTTTCCTTTATCATGCTTCAGGAAGGGTTCCTAGTACATTTTAAGTTTGTCATTATTATTACCAGGTTTTGCATTTGCTACTTCAATCCCACCCTTATCAATGAGATCTTGTATGTAGATTTTGAGCTTCATGCACTTTCATGTGTCATGTCCCTTGATACGATGATACTCACAATACTCATTCTCATTATACCATCTAGGTTTGGGTTGATTGGGGTCAAACGGGTGAGGGATCAGAGAAACCACTGAACCTGCTTGGACAAGTTTTTGAAACACCATTTCAATAGGCTCAGCAAGAGGAGTGAAGTCTCTTGGAGCTCTGTTATTTGATTGGAGTGGTTGTCCCTGGACTGAGACATTGTTGTGAGGTTTTTGGGATTGATTTTGGTTGTTGAATTGATGGTTATTGGTGGTGGATTTTGGGGGAGCAACCACAGTTTGGACCCGCTTTGCATCAGTTACACCATCATTGACCACATTTTTATTTTTAGACCAAAATTTTGGCTTGTCGTTATGATAAGAGGAAGAACTTTGTGTCAATTTCTGGTAATATTTGATTCAAGATTCCTTCCTCCAATAAGACACATTCGAGGGCAAGGCCCTTATCGGTCAATTTTTGGAAGGATTTGATACATTGGGATGTCAAGGGTCTTGAAAGTTCAGGCACCAAGTTCTTTTGAAATAATTCAATTTGATGTTGTTCTGGCATGTCCCACTGGAATTTCTTGATAAGATGTCGCCATCTTTGTAGGAAGTTGGCGAAAGTCTCTCCGGGCTTTTGTTTTGTGTTACATAGGTCCATCATAGAAACATCATTAGCCATGTTGTAAGCATAGTGGGCCACAAATTTCTCTGCCAAGTCTAGAAAGGAGACAATGGAGCCTCGTGGTAGAGATGAGAACCATGCCAAGGCATCTCCTGTAAGACTCTTGGGAAAACGTCTGCGAAGATATAGGTCACTATAGGAGACTTCTTGACATAAGATGTGAAATTCCCAGACATGGTCACGGGGGTCTCCTTTGCTCTCATACTTGGTGGATTTAGGGATCTCAAATCTTGGAGGGTAAGGTGCAACTGATATAGATGGGTTATAAGGACAAGGACAAAATTCCTCAAATGAGTAAGGTTTCCTCTTGTTAGTCCCTTCTTTCATGTCCTTGATGATATTTTTCATGTCTTGAATTTCCTTAATGAGGTCTTGTTGTGGATTTTGATAACGGTGAATTGTATTTGCCCCAAGAATTGGATGAGTCAAGGAAGGTGCACCACCACCAATGTATTGATATGCTGAGGAGGCAGGAATGTGAGATGTGATGACCGATGTTGTAGGGATTTGGTTGATAGTTGGTTGCGATCTGCAAACTATTGTAATGGGATTGAGTACGTCCTGGATAAAATTTGCGATGTTGTTGACAGGAAGGGAAGTTTGTGGAATAGAAATATGTGGTTGAATGGAAGGAGGTGGTATAGAAGTGTGTTGGAGGATGGATGAGATCGGATTTAATAGTGGTATAGATGGTAAAGAGGAAGAAGGTGGGATGGAGACCACGGTGGGAGGTGTCGTGGGTGGCATTGATTGAGCTTGGATGATTGAATTTGAGTAGTGGGTGCAACACTTTGTGTGGACGTAAGATCTCCTTGTGGTCATTGGCTGAGAGTGGATTTATCAAATTCAGGTGGAAGTTGAGCTCCATTTTCAAGGAGAGTCTTTAGAAGTGTAGTAGGATTGTGTTGGATGAAATTTTCAATCATCTCTTGGTTATAAGAGTCTGCTAGGAAAGTTTGCACTTTCGGGGAGAGTTCATCTTGGCTAACCATGTTAGGATTTTGGCTTTGATCTTGATTGCTAGGTTGCCCACTTTGTGTAGGATCTTGAGTGGGATCTTCATATAGGACACTAATGTTCGGCATGCCATATTGTTGTTCAACCATCTTTTTCTTTTGGGATCAAGTTGTGACCATACACGAATAACCTTAGAAAATCTTGGAGGAGGAAATTTGTGATGAAAGGACTTAGCAAGATGTTTGTGGAATTTTGGATTTTGTCTTTGATGACAAGGGATTTTTTTGATTGGTGGGGTTCTTGGATTAGAGATCAGATTTGATTAGGATTTGACACCTTAGTCCTTGGATGAGGATTTTAGGTGGTGGAGGAAACCACAAGCAAGGTAACAACAAAGTTGGGTAAAATTTAGACCTGGGAATGATGATTAAAAAGCCTCTCTTACACCAAGGATTGACTAATGACCCTAAGCAAAGTAAAGACATGAGTTAAGAGTCTTGATCGACTCAAAAAGGATTAGGCAAAAGGTACTTGGAGAGGATTCTTCTTCAAGCATGAGAGCCAATTGATTAATGATGAGGTCTAAATAAAACTTCACAAGGCATGTAACCTTAACGTGAGGTTAAATTGGATCAGAGGATGATTGGATTTGGATTTTGATAATTGATTTGATAGTGGTGGGAGATTGATTTGGTGTGCTAAGTCCTTAGGAAATTTGAGGATGATTGATTGAGGAGGTATGATAGTGATGGCTTAGAAGAAACTTGATGACTAGGTTGTTCTTGGCATGAACATGATTCAATGGAGGACCGATTCGAATGGCAAGTTATATGAAGGGACACGACCACCCTAATTTGGACGATAGTTGGTGCTTTAAAGGACGAATCTAAACCCTGATGGAGAGCATGGACTCTTAGTTTCTCACTTGGGCTTATGAGACATGGGACGGACGGAGTTTGGACATAATTTTGGACTTTGTGTGGGTAATGACTTGGACAATTGTTTGTGTATTGACAAGTGTTTTTTTGCAAAGTGTTTTAGGGATAGTGATGTGTCTTTAGTCTACTCTTGGCAAGTATGTACCAAACAAAGAAAACACAATGATCAAATGCATATTATCTCAAAGACACTCATGCTCATACACAACATTCTTAAGGCTAGCAAAGACAATAGTCATTGGATCCCAATTGGTTTCTCAGCTATACCTACCCAAAGTGGAAACTTAGATGCTTGACCCCACTGACTCCCCTCCACGGCACTCACTTCTTCGGGGCAGCCAAGCATCAATTTCCATGAAAACTCCTCATGGCGAACTTTGTGTCTCTACTAAGGGCCGTAAAAATATGGGCGGCTTCGAAGGTTCGACCTCCTGCACCAATGACTAGAAGGTTTTTGGCCACTATGAACAAAGTGTTTAGTAAGTCTTCCTGTTAGGAACTACCCTTCACAGTTGTGCAAACACAATTGAGGCCTATAGCCCAACAAAGTAACAAGAACTTAGTAGTCATGCAAGCGTGATTGAGATCTCTAGGATGCTACTAAGAACCCAATGTGAGAGTGAACTCTCATATAGCCCCAACCATTGAACCTTTCATAGTCAATGGCCTATTTATTATAGTGAGTTGGGAACCCCAAGTCCGGGTGTACTCACTTGGGTCATTCCCCTTTTACCTTCTCAAAGAGCAAGTTGGGATGGCAGGCTTGCTAGAGGTAAACATGCAATCAAACAAGAAAAGGTTGGAGGGTCTAGATTTCTGATCATCTAGCTAGACGAGAGCATACTCTCCTAACTTTACGCTTTTCTTAAAACACATTAAACAATGATTCATTCCCTTTTAATTAACATCTAGGTGCCTAACTTAAAAAAAATGCACAATGTTTGGTTGAATCTGCTAGGCTACCTGCAAAAAAATGGGATTAGTATTTTTTTTTTTTTTGATTTTTGAGTTTTGGACAGTCGAATTAAACTGCAAAACTAAAAAGATGAAAATTAGTCCTAATTGTACTGCACATACAACACACATGCTGAAGTGCAGTCAGTCACGTAGAAACGCCTGCACAGGCACCAAAACACTTGTGTACACACTGAACTAAATAAAACCAGTAAACAAAAATGACAAAAAATATAGGACAAAGAAGGACTTTATACCTGTCTGTCGTGTTGATCAGAAACGCTCGCACTGAAATGCCTGCGCTTGTGCCGAAACGCCCGCGCTCGCTCTGAAACTTGAAAATAGAAACCTGGTAGATGAGTGGGCAAAAATTTTGAAAATTTAAATTCAAATACTAGAGTGGTAATTGTATGAAAGCGCTCGTGCTGATCTGAAGTGTCTGTGCTCATGTCGAAACGCCTGCGCAAGCGGTGAACAAATAGATAGATAACAAAATTTTTAAATTTTAAATAGTGAGCAGGAAAAATTTAAAATATGTCAGAGCGGTCGCGCTAGTGCGCTAGCGCTCGCGCTGATGCGCCTGCGCTCGCACTGAAGTAGGTTTTCTGTCGCGCTAAACCTGAGTCGCTCGCGCTGATTTGCAATCTCTCGCACTGTTATGGAACCTCCATCTCACAACTCACAAAAACTCACAAAAACATTAGTTCTTAGAGACGTGGGTCCCACCGGGCGTGCCAAAATGAAGAGGGGAAAATGAAGCAAGGTGGATTGGATTGTTAATATGCAAATCAAACACTAAAAACATAAGGAGATGAAGCATAAACTAAATCACATAAAAACAACATGAAGACAATGCTTATACCTTGCTATTTTACCTTCTCCTTCGGATGGAGCTAGATGAAGTGAAGGCGCTCTTGGACGATGCTCCACTTGATGTGCTCCTTTTGCTTGCTTGATGTGGATGGCTCTCCAATGTTGTGCACAAATGAGATGGATCTTGAAGGATGATGGGGATGAGATGATTAAGTGTGGATGAGAGATGATTTTGACATGGTAAGGTTTCTAAGATGATTTCCTAGGCTCAAAAGGGCAGCATAAGATTACTAAGCTTGGAGATGAAGAATGAAGGGATGGAGTCCTCAATTTATAGGAAGAGGAGAGGAAAAATGGATGGCTAGGATGGATTCAAGATGAAGGGCTAGGATTGCTTGTGAGCTCACACAAGGCCCAAGAGAGGGTGTGGAGACCAAGAGATATGCCTTAAAGACATTTCTTGTCTCCACACCCCTCAAGGTGCATTGGGAAGACTTCCCAATGTGCCTTGAGAAGAGCAAGGGATGTGACATTCCTTAAAGGATGGGGAGGAGGAATTAAAAATTCTCCAAAAAGGGATGATCATGGGGATTGGAGGAATAAGAAGGAATTAAAAATTCCTTGGGAGAGGGGATGCCTAGAGGAATGTGAGATTTTGAAAATCTCACATTCACCTAGGAAAAGAACATTTAAAGCTAGTGGTTGGATGGAAGGGACAAGGAGTTGACTTTGTGGATAATCATGATGATTAACCACTAGCAACTCATTAGGAGGGGGATTAGAGGAAAGATTAGGTGGGATAGGATTTGTAGGAGGATTTGACTAGGAGAGAGAATGAGTGGAGGGAATTAAAAATTAGAAGAATAAGGTTAAGTGAGTTTAGGGAATTTATAGAAGACTTTATTAGGTTAATGATGAATTAGGAAGATGATTTGTAGGAATCATGTAGGTTAACTAATTAATTGAAATTAATTAGCTAGGAGGAATATTTGTGAGGATTTAATTTTTATAAGAATAAAGAGAGAGATTGATTTATTAAATAAATCAATTACATACTATAGTGACAATATTAATCACAATTAATTAATATTGAGGATAATTTGAATTAACATAATTAATTAATTAATTAATTATGTGAGGAATTAAAATAATTAAAATAATTATTTTTAAGTGTCTACATAAGTTTTTCGAAGTCTTTTGGTTTGTAGAGTAATTTGAAATTCAAATTGATCTATGAGATATTATAATTATATGTAAATGCGATATTTAAATTACATAATTAAATGGGATATTATAATTATATGTAAAAATTAAAATTGATCACCTAAGTGTCGACCCCAAGTGACTCGATCGTGCAGGGTAATATTTACAAAGAAAGCGCCCCTTGTCCCTTATCCCGCTGGGTGTTTCAATGTGATTTTCAACCTCACGGGATAAGGAAATGATAGTTTCCAAAGAGTGCATCTTATCTCGCAATGCATTTGTATCAATGATTTGGCACCGTGGGATAAGAAGAAGGAAATAATTACAAAGGAATCCTTATCTTGCGAAAACTCCAAGGTGAGCAAAGAAGCAATGTGGGATAAGGAGCGGCTAATAGAAACAAGCATTAGAGGCCTATCCTACAATGATCCAAGAGAATTGCTAGAAGACCATGGGATAAGGGTTGTGTTAGGCACAAAGGGGAAATCTTATCCCGTAAGGTCTCCAAGTTACCATAATAGCATTATAGGGCAACACAGGACAAGTCAACAAAGAAGGATACTATGCTTTTTTTATCCTGTGTGTTCTTACGGGGATAAGAAAAGAGTCACAGAATAAGAAAATAACTAAGAAAAGGGTAAAAGGGCTTATACCATGGGGAGAAGACATACACAACAAAGGTGAATGAAAGATCAATGGATAAGACTCAAAGGTGCACCGCAGGATAAGAGTGTTAAAGGAAAGAAGAGGAAGTCTTATCCCACGATGTGTTCCTCTTGTTCAGAGATGACTATGAGATAAGAGTTATAAGATGAAAATAAAGGAAAGCCTATCCCACATGTTCCCATGGGGATAAAAGGAGTGTTGTGGGATAAGACAAAGCTAGTTCAAAGGCTTATCCCGTAGATGGTAGGAACATATAGGAAAAGGGCTTGCAGGCGGAAGGCTAGGAGCAATGCGGGATAAGGCTTCCAAAGTATAACACATAAAATATTATCCCGCAAGGATAGAAGAAGGGGTAAATGACATCGTGGGATAAATAAAATAAGGGAAATCTACAATAAAGGATTATCCCGCGGAGATAGCTGAGATAGCTGAAGGAGCTTCAGAGAATATGAATTTCTAAAGTGACAAAGAGGACTTAAGTATTGCTAAAAAAACCCTGGGTCTTAAGTCCTTTATTTCCTAGGAAGGCCCCACGCATGACCACTTAACCCATGAAGGTTTCCATGTGTTCTAAATAATAACTTAAGTGTTGACCCAAAGTAACTCAATTGTGCAGGATAAGATTTCAAAAGGAAGAGCCCCCTATTCCTTATCCCGTGATAGGGAGGCTACCTAGTTTACCCTCAATTAGGCTTCTTTGATGGTTTGCTTCTATCCCTTTTTGGGTTCCAAGTCTATCCCTCTAGACTTCTAAGGGATTCCCTACTATTTGTTTTCTTATCTCACCTTCCTCAAGCTCACAAAGTAAGCTTGTTCACTAAATCCTTGCAGGGGTGAAGAACACACACATTCTTTCTCTCTTTGCAAAACTACCCATCTTGTTTGGTTTAGAAAACTTTCCCCCTTTGGTTATAGAATGTCTCGATTTTAGGCTTGTAGCCTTCTGGAACTTCTTCTAGTTCTTAGCAGTTTCCTTCCTTGCAAGTTATCTCCTTCAAATTACTGATACCTAGTCGGACTATCACCAAGCTCGCCTAGGCTTAGTATACAAAAATGGCGATTGCCATTTCCTGGTCTCTTTCAAATGAAAACCTACTGTACATATCTAGCTCTGCTAGACAATCCCCAATGACCTTGTGGAGTTTCAATTCAAAGCCATATGATTATTAAAAACACGGAACAAAAAGTGAAAGGGAAAGCTTTATTTACAGGTCCCAAATTTATTCACGGGCTCAAAAAAGTAACTCTCAGAATAGAGAAAATAAACAATTCCATTAACAACATACGTGAAATGAACATAAATTAAACACTAATTGGAAACCAGAAAATGGACTTCTTTATTGCATTTCAAAAAAACAAAATGTGTTCTCCAAGGCAATCGACAAACAATGATCAATGATCCATGATCAAATGATCAACCATCCATGATTCATGATTAACCTCTTACAGATGCCCATTGGGTCTTTTTATACATTTTCTCCTTTGTTGGAAACTCTTATTGGACAGGATAAATCTCATTACCAATGGTTTTCCATTTGCAACCATCTCACAAGTTCCATCGGAACATCGGGGTAACCAAAACACACCTTCGCTGATGGCCGATAACCATGTCCACCACTCGCACTTTTCCATCGAGCATCGAGATAGCAAGAAATCCCTTCATTTGATGGCCGATGCTTTCCTTCGCTTCATGGGTGTTTCCATCGGGTTATTAAGACACCTCCAAACATGTTGGCCTGATGGTCGATGCCAACCTCCTCCACTTTGTGATGTTCCATTGGGTCATTGGGTAGCATTACATTGTGCTTTTCTGATGGCTGATGTCTCCAATGTCTACCTTCTCTGCTTGTGTCTTGTCATCGGGTCATCGGGGTAACACTGAAGTGTTCCTTCCGATGGTCAATGATTATCACCTCGGCTAGCACTTTCCTATCGGGTCCCCGAGATAGCTTCAAAACCTCACTACTGATGGCCGATGATGACTTGGCAAGCGAGACAGTCTTATCGGTGTAGCATGAAACTACTCTCGCTGATCTCTGATACTCCATCTTGTTAGGATAAATGATAGTCCCAAAGATACTGAGAGGGGGGGTGAATTAGTATCTAACCAGTTAGCATAATATCTAACCTTATTAAGAACTTTGCATTCCAAAACAGTGTACCGGTAAATAAGAATTAATGCAGTAAACAGGAACAATAAAGATAACATAGAAAATACACCATAACAAAAGATGTTTAACGAGGAAACCCGGTGTGGGAAAATCCTCAGTGGGATTTGTGACCCAAAATATTCACTTACTGGCCAATGAATAAATATTACTTACAATGAGGGGCCTACACATGTAGGGATGCCAACTACCTAGAGCTCATTGCTCAATAAGAGTCACACTGACTACAAAAGTGGATTATGAAATCCAATACAATGTACTGCTTCAAATCAGCATCAACTATGCCAGGTTCAGTACCGGTTTAAGCTCATTCTATAACCAAAACCTTCGTTGTCAACTATATCTCCTTATACAAAATATCATCCATATATTCTCTCCATGCATATACCTTCTTACACAAAATGACCTATAAGATCTCATACATATATATGGGTCTTTTACAATATGCCATTTTGGCTTTACAAAAGATAATTACATTTAAATACAATAAACAAAAGTTTATTCCCTATCGGCTGGGGTGCCAGTATGCATTGTTGTCGTTGTCAGTGAAGTATCTACCGGTGTATGTAGATGTCTATGTCAGTGCTAGTGCCTTCTGGTGGCTTACCAAATGAATGCCAGAAGGTTGCCAGAAGGTTTCCATCAATGACAACACCAACTATTCTCATAAGACTGTAGAATGCCAACAATCTCCCCCTTTGGCATTGATGGCAACACTCATGAGAAAAATCCAAAAACTGTTCCAAAAAGTGAAGTCCAAAAAGTTACCAAAAATATGTGCTCCCCCTGAGCAAGTTATCTCTCTGAATTATCATTTTTCTCTATCCACTACTCCCCCTTTGACATCAATGACAAAGGTTGTAAAAAATTGTCAAATGAGTGCAAAAATTTCACCTCAACGTTTGTAACCGGTGAGTTACAATCTGAAATATGTCTGCCAAAACCAAATTTAAACTCTACATGAATCTATTGTTGTCGTTCAGGGTTGCCTTTGTCTGTTGGATCGTGCCAGTGAGATGATGCATGCGATAGTTCTGATAATTAATACAAGTATAGATCTAATAGTCAACAAGATGAGAGGGGGGGGGGGGGGTGAATCCATAAAAACATTAGATTCAACCTCGATAACATATATATCAGTAATATAACCAAAATTGTTAAACATACAAACTCAAAAGCATATGAACAATATAAACCTCATAACACTAGATTTAACGTGGAAACCCAAATAGGGAAAAACCACTATGGGATTTCAGACCCACTAAGAAATATACTCTTCTAGAGTATGCTCAGTTAAAAGCAAATCCTATTAAAGATTACAAACACATTGCTAGATGTGACCCGGTTAAGGGATTTCCCTTAGATCTGTTAGGATCTTCACTTTGTTAGAAGTGACCTTGTTAAAGGATTTCAAACACTCAATTAGAATGTCACCTTGCTAGAGGGTTTACATATAAGACTGTTAAGTCCACTCGATTAAGAGATTTTCTGTCACTTTCACAAAATAACAGTAATAAAAATCTATTTGCAACTTCACATCTAAAATGCTAAAGCAGATTCTTATTTGTTCAATACAATCTAGACATAGAACTAATCTTGTCTATCTCCTGGGCTTCTATACTCTGTTATTCAAATAGGTCTTCAAGCTTCTGTGCTCGGTAATCACTATGTATCATCCCTGTGCATACACTTGCCCACATACATTGTTTATCAATAGTTTCCTATTTATAAATAATTATGTAACCGCTTAATCTCCTTGATCACATTTCCCATGATCAATCATAGCCATCAAATCTTCAATCTTGTCCAGGTTCAATGCATCTTTCGATCTGAAAATGTTTATCCCGCGTTGGAACTTGCATACTAGTCTTGGAACTTGTGCCAGGGTATTGCAGTTCAATCTAAGCTGTAGATCTTCATGCCGACTTTTCATTGCCTTAGATTTGTTAACAAACTTCATTCACGACTTACCAATCATTTAATCTACTCCAGCTCATCAGCTTCCTTCATTAAATACCACATGGAAACATTTAATGCATTCTGTTATAGCTTGGTTACAACTCGATAACAACTCGGTGAATACTAAACTTCACTCGGTAGACATTCCACCTTCATTAACCGATAGCGATAACCTTAGGGTTTACCCGCTAGGTTCCTTAGGGTTTACCGTCTAGGTTCTTTGGTTGATAACATAGTATAGTATTAACCTTTACAATTTACAACATATGTATGATGTTAAAACAATCTAAAACATCATGATCTCATCATTGTCTGACTCGGTAGTAGTTGCCCATTGAATACCTTATTCATCATATTCTTTCCTATGTCTTTTACCAACATCTTTATAATCTTCATATCATACTTCTCAAGATATGGCAACATCATACTGAATTAGAAAATCAATTTCTTGACATCAATGACAAAATAATAATATCAAGACAGTAAAACATCTTTAATCAGTTATATCCATAAGCATCAACAACCTTCTCAATATCCTTATGAAATGGCAACAATCTTTCATTGTCTATTATAATGCAATATTGTCAATAGCATGTGCTCTTTCGGTGATCTTTCTCCTTAAAGTAATGCCTAAGAGATTTCATTTCTCAGAGAGATAAGATTGTCCAACTTGGGACCAAGTTTATACTTAAGTTCTCTGGCATTAGCCTTAATCCTTGCCTTCTCTTTCTCAAATTTCTCCAATTTCTCCTCAAAACCTGCTATTTCCTGCTCAATAACTGATATAGGTTTGGATGAACCAATTATGTTATCAGCTATTTCATCTATTTCTTTCTGTACTCTACTTATTTCCCTTTCTATGTCCTTTGTCAAAAGATGTGGTTTGCATGTTTCTCTGTACAACTCTTTATATTCCAAAATTGTAGTGTTCATTGTTGGTAAAGTGTATTCATGTGTTTTGTACACTTCTTTATTGTATCCTCAAAGAATTTATCCTTTTCCTTTTCAACTTTCTCTTTGAATGTGTCCTCATTCACCTTATCAACCGTTATTACATTGTCAATAATGAATTTGGACAATGTGTCAAATTTACCTACAGAATCCTTTACATGATCTATGTTACATTTCAGAGCAATTAATTTAAGAATTTGTATTGTGTCATCAATTGCTTTGTAAGCCAATGCATTACAGTTAGTTGTCTTCTTGATAGAGTCCAAGAGTACCTCTGTTATATTGGTAGGCATGAATTCACTTGATGAAGTACCAGATGTTTGACCAACTACCTTAATTACCTCTATGCTTCCAGCATTTGTAACCATTTTGCTTGCGTTATCTTCTGGTGGATCAGTCTGAGTTTGCATTTCAACCAGTAAAGGTTTGGGTTTCTCAGTGATTATCGGTTTCACTACCTCAATATATACCTGTGCCTTTGTAGGTTTCTCTGTCAGTTTCTTTGTGTGCTCAACTGTCGGTATCTCAGTATCAGTAGATTTCTATGTGCCAACATCTATACCTTCAATATTCTTCCCAGTGTCCAATGGTTGCTCTGTTTGTAATGTTTGCTATGTTTGTAATGATTGCTCTGTTGGGATCTCAACCTCAACAGTCTCTACCAGTTTATCAACAATGTTGCCATTGCCAGCAATATCATCCTTAACCTCTGTACCATCCTTATCCATAACAATATTCACTTCCTGAGTGTCTACATTCATGGTGAATAGTATTTCAGATTTAGGATTAGTATTGTCATGTGTGACACCTTCACTTTCAGTAACTGGTGGATCATCAGAATGTACCGGTGCAACATCCAAAGGTGGTGGCAAATTGTTAGTTATCTTGATGTTTGGTATTCCACCAACTTTACCTTTCCCTTTGTCCTTATTCTTCTGATAAACTTTGAATGTTTTCTTTGGTTGGTTCAATTCCTCTTGTATTTCCTTTTCCACAAAAAAGATATCCCATTTATCAGCAGTCTCCTCTGCAATCTCATTTACTCTACTTGCCATCAAACTTACTTGCCGGTGACCACTAGCAAAAATGGATTTGTTAGCTTCACAAATCAGATCATCAATCTTCTCTTTTGAGTTAACCGGATGTACAACTAGAAGTTTTTCAACTTTTAGTTTCTTGTCCAATTCCATCACTGCAATCCTCTTTGCATCTAACCTTCTATATAGTTCATTAGGCAAGTCATCCACAACTTCAATTAAAACTTTCTTGTATATATCTAGATGTAAAATTATATTGTTTTCAATGCTTTCCTTGTCTGAATCATTGAATGTGTTATACAATTTGCTCACATTAGCCAAATTGCCATCATTCGTTATTTCATTTAACAATTTATCCAATGGAGGTATAACCAGTTTCTATTTCTTCTTGGTAGTTAGTTTCTTAGCCAGTTGCCTTACTGCCTGTTGTTTCTTCCTTAAAGTCCTTGTTCTTTTGGGTAGAGGAAAGTGTACCGGTGAAGGTTTTCTCTTCCCTTCAACTCTTTTGAATTTAGTTGGTATCTCACTGTCAGAAGATGTGCCAACCGGTGAAATGTGTGCCTCTAGTTGTAGTCCTTCTAGCTCACTAGCCATTATACCAGTAATGTTCATAACATTTTCTTTGATTTTCTTTACCTGCTTTGATGCATCTCTTATATATTTATCTCTTTTCTTCCTTTGTTTCATTGTTTTCACATTACTTTCAATTGTTTCTGCACTACCAAATACTTCTTATGTTGGTTCTCTTGGTGCATCTAACAAAGCTTTTGCATAAGTCTCAATAATGTTGAGATCTACCTCATAACCTATTTTAGTTACCCATACAGTTCTAGGAAGTACAACTTCCATCCATGTTTCATCCTTCTTGATGACAAAACAAATTTCTTTGTCATATTTATCCATTACACTTTGTGGTAGTGTTTCTCTGATTTTCATTTTAGCTTGAAAAACTTTAAAGTATTCAGTTATGTTGCTGTCCTTAGCAGTTCCCATGCCGGTGAAAGCTTCATGTAATTGTTTTCCTACCGGTATGTCATATCCAAAGTCTTTCTATCTTATACCGGGGATTTCCTTTGTGAAATACAACATTAAGCATACTAAAAGATTACCAAAATGAAATGTCCCTTTCTTATATCCTTTAATCTTTTTCAAATTATCTATGAGTTCATCTTTCAGCCATTCACACACAACTATTTTTGCATTGTTGTTCACCATTTCATAAGCACTATTAATGCAAAGACTAGAAACTGAATTAAGTCTGTTTGCATGAGTAGTCTTGTAACCAAGTATCATACTTATGAATCTCACAATGATGTCCTTAATGTCATTCACTCTTAGTGATCTACTATCTGATATTGCTCCAGTTAGGGTCATTACTTTGTTGTTAGGAACCTTCTTTGTTTTGTCTGGTCTGCTGCTGGTTGAGGGTAAACCTGTTACTGCCCTAATTGCTTGCCGGGTGAATTTGCAGACATAGTCTAACCATAGAAATTCTCCATGTGCCCTACTTAGGACAATTCTCACTACATCTTCCAAAAATTCAGGGATATTCAATATTTCAACAAAACCTAAAGTCTCTACAATCTTGTGCTCGGGTTTGACAGTGCCATTTTCATCACAAATTATGGTTCTAAACATTTTTAACAATTCCTCAGAACCTAATTCTACAATGTTGCAATGAATATATATCCTAGGGTTTTCAGCATAAGCTACACCTTTAGGAATCTTCGAAAAAGATCCTATGGAATCATCTTGCTTAGCTACTTTGGGAATAATTTTAAACATGGGCCTAGGGCATTTTATGTTTTCCACAATAGTAGGGTTCACAATAAATTCGGGAGCCGAAGAAGAAGCCATTTGAAAAATACCTTTAGCTATCTGATAATGTCTGAATGCTTGAAATAAATCGCTTCACACCTTCTCCTTGAATGCCTTTTCTCAGATTTCACACTCTCTGCTAATTTGAATGCTTGGTAAATCAAAAATGAGGGAAAATCGATGATTTATAATAACTTTTCTTTCAACAACCGCAATAAATGCTTGCCGGTTGAGTGAAAACTTAACACATCTGCTAGTAAAGAAGAAATCTATTTTCTCACCATCAACCGAGGGTAATCTGCATGATATTCAACTTTCTGCAATACCCCCAAAGGGTTACTTCTCAGTTGGATGAAGAATCTCCTGCCGATGGAGTAATACTCTATTCTATTGGTGAAGAAATAGTCTCATCAACATTCTGATCTGTCTTCCTAATCCATTGTTTTGAAAATTCTTGCTTTACCTCATCTACCTTTTCTTTGCCTTTCAAACTGGGTCCTTTATTATTTTCCGATGAAGTCTTGCTTCTACAAAATTTTGCAATATGTCCAATTTTGTTACAAGCATAATAAGTCACATTATTCTTCTAAATAGCCTTTCCATATCCTATGCCAGTTTGTGTTCTGCATTGATTAGATAAATGCCCAAATCTTCCACAAACATAACATCTCACATTCACTCTATAGTTTTCTGAATTATGACCAACTTTGTTGCATTTGGAACATTGACCGGTGGGTGCATTAATGTTCTGATTGTTTCTAGATCTACATTGATTTGCTCTATGACCATACTTGTTATAGTTAAAGCATTTCCCATTAAATTTGTAAGCATTAGGTTGTCTTACTGGTTTACTATAATCATGATTGTTTGCAGTACTAGAACTTTCTCCAACTTCAAATCCAAGTCCATTTGTATCTCCATTAGGTTTCTGACTTTTCAGCATATCATCAAGTTCCTCTGAACTTTTCTCGAATTTCTCTTTGTGTTGATTTGCAGTAGCCAACTCATTTTCCAGAATTCCCTTTTGTCTCATGAGTTCAGTTTTATCATGTTGCATGTGAATCAGATTTGTCTTCAACATATCATTTTCATGACCGAGTCTTAGATTTTCATTTCCAGCATCATTGAGTCTCCTAGTCAAGTCATCTTCATTCTTCTTCCCGTCTTCAATGTCTTTACAAAACCTCATAGTCATATCTTGCATTTCATTCTTCATATTATAGTTTTCTTGTCTCAACTTGTTCACAAGTTCATTAAGAGTTTCGTTTTCATCATTATCATTCTGCATCTTCTCATGAAGTTCTTTTCTTTTATTTCAAGCTATAGGAAGGTTCTCTTGAAGTCCTTGAATGAATTCCTGTGCAGTTCTTAGATCATCTTCAAGTTTGATATTCTTCAACTTCTCTGCATCATAGTCTACAAGAGATCCTTCCAATTGTTTTCTTAAGTTCTCCATCTATACTGGTGTCAGGATCTTCCTCAAGCTGTTAGGCTTTTGAAAATAGAGGACCAGGCTCTGATACCAATTGTTAGGATTAATGACAGTCCCAAAGATACTGAGAGGGGGGGTGAATCAGGATCTAATCAGTTAGCAGAATATTTAACCTTATTAAGAACTTTGCATTCCAAAATAGTGTACCGGTAAATAAGAATTAATGCAGTAAACATGAACAATAAAGATGGCATAGAAAATACACCATAACAAAAGATGTTTAACGAGGAAACCCGGTGTGGGAAAAACCTCGTGGGATTTGTGACCCACAATATTCACTCATTGGCCAATGAATAAATATTACTTACAATGAGGGGCCTGCACATGTAGGGAGGCCAACTGCCTAGAGCTCACTGCTCAATAAGAGTCACATTGACTACAAAAGTGGATTATGAAATCCAATACAATGTACTGCTTAAAATCAGCATCAACTATTCCAGGTTCAGTACTGGTTTAAGCTCATTCTATAACTAAAACCTTCACTGTCAACTATATCTCCTTATGAAAAATATCATCCATATATTCTCTCCATGCATATACCTTCTTACACAAAATGACCTATAAGATCGCATACATATATATGAGTCTTTTACAATATGCCATATCAACTTTATAAAAATAATTACATTTAAATACAATAAACAAAAGTTTATTCCCTGTCGGATGGGGTGCCGGTGAAGTATCTGCCAGTGTATGTAGATGTCTATGCTGGTGCCGGTGGATTACTAGATGAATGCCAGAAGGTTTCCAGAAGGTTTCCATCAATGACAATACCAGCTATTCTCATAAGAGTGTAGAATGCCAACACATCCAGCGAACGCGCTCCAAACCAATGCTTTCTCATCGGGTCTTCGGGGTAACATGAAACTACTCTCGTCGATACCCGATAACAATACTCTGAGCATTGATGACTTATCAGGTCATCGAGGTAAGTGTGAACCACTCCTGCTGATACCCGATACAACCATTCCAACTCTGGCAACCTCATCGGGGTAGGACTTGCTGATTGGGGTAGGTCTTGCCGATAAGGAAAAATTAAAAACTGCAACTAAGCAACCAAACAAATTGACTAGAGCCAGTCCTTATGTATCTACATGACCACTGGAAGGTCTCACAAGCCAAAATTGGTTAAGGGAATTTCAACCCTTATGTGCTCTTGCACCATACTCCCCCCAAAACAAAGAAGTCAAGTGACTGCACGCGACAACAAGGAAAGATCAATGCTTGACTTAACAAAGTCTGATTCAGGGACCCAAGTCACTTCAGAATCAAGTTTATGCATCCATTTGACCAAATTTTCCATGTAGACCTGGTGTCAAGTCTTCTTGAGAAGGCGGGAATCCAACACTTTCTCAGCCTGAGGCATGGAAGAAGAAAGTAATGGCAGGTCGGCAAGTGAGTGTTGAACATCTGAAACTCGTGCATCCTCCTTGGGAAGTTGTCCCTTGTAGACAACCAAATCTGTGATATTGAAAATGGGAGACAAAGCAATATCAGATGGCAAATCAATCTTATAAGCATTAGAGCCATACTTGGCTAAAAATTTACATGGACCTATTCTCCTCATTTGTAGCTTGCTAGGAACCCCTTTCTGAAGCCGATCCTTGTTCAAATGTACCATCACCAAATCTTCAATTGAAAATTGCACATCTCTCTATGTGGCATCAACTCTGGCTTTAACTTTTTGTGAATAATCTTGGAGATCTCGCCTGACTTGGTCATGAACCTCCTTCATGGATTGAGCAACATCATCAGCTTGACCACTTCTGTGCGACAAATTACCAAGATCTCATAATTCCATTACACCACGTGGGTGCATACCATACACCATCTCAAAAGGACTCTTCCTAGTAGACCTGTTGACATTTTCATTGTATGCAAATTCTGCTTGGTGAAGAACCTGATCCCAACTCTATCCATATTCTTTTGTCAAACACCTTAAATGGTTTCCAAGTGTCCTATTGACCACCTCTGTTTGACCATATGTTTGGGAATGATAGGATGAACCAAAAGACAAATTAGTTCCTAGTCTTTTCCAAAGAGATTTCCAAAAATGTCCAAGGAATTTGACATCTCTATCTGAAACAATGTTAATTGGCAAGCCATGGATTCTAATAACCTCTTTGAAAAATAAGTGTGCAATGTGATCATGAGTAGTTTTACAAGGAACAAAATGTGCCATCTTACTAAATCTGTCAACAACAACAAAAATGCTATCACAACCAAGCTTAGTTTTGGGTAATCCAACCACAAAATTCATACTTACACATTCCCATGGCCTTGTAGGAATAGGTAATGGCTGATAAAGACTAGCATTAGTAGTTGTTCCTTTAGCTTTCTGACAAACCATACACTGCTCAACATAACTTCTGATATCCCTCTACATTTTGGGCCAATAGTAGAGCCTTTGAACAAGTTCCAATGTCTTATTGAGGCCAAAATGACCACTCAAACATCCATTGTGCTTTTCTTGGATCAGATTTTCCCTCATTGATCCTGTGGGAACACACAACTGTCCACCTTTAAACAACAAACCATTCTGCAAAGTAAAGTCAACATATTCACTATGAAAGTGATTCTAAAATTCTTGACAAACCTTGTAAATGACTACAAAATCTTCATCATTGGGGTACAAATCCTTGAAGTAATCAACTCTAATACTTCGAATCTGCACTTCTTGCACTGTTAGTAGCCTTCTACTCAAAGCATCTTCTACTTTATTACACTGTCCTTTCTTATGCTTAATAGAAAAATTATATGACTGCAAATACTCAACCCATTTAACATGCTTATGACTCAACTTTTCTTGTGAATTCAGAAAACTTAAAGCTTGATTATCTGTGTAAACAACAAACTCCTTAGGTAACAAGTAATGCCACCACTTCCTAAGAGCTTGAACAAGAGCATACAACTCAAGATCATAGGATGAATACTTCTTCTTGGCATCATTGAACTTCTCACTAAAGAAAGCTACAGGTTTATTCTCTTGACTCAAAACATCACCAACTGCTATATCACTTGCATCACATTCATTTGTGAACAACTTATCAAAACTAGAAAGAATGAGTACTGGTTGTGTAGCTACCTTTTGTTTCAAAAGTTCAAACCCTTTGTTAGCTACATTGGTCCATTGAAACTTAGTTTTAACTCCTCCTTTGATGGTATCCAACATGGGTGCATAAATCTCACTGAACCCTCTCATAAACTTCCTGTAGAACTGTGCCAAACCATGAAAACTTCTTACTACACTTGCTGTCTTTGGTGTTGGCCAATTTGTGATGGCTTCCACCTTTGATGTGTCCATCTTCATATTTCCTCCTGAAACTACAAATCCGAGATAGACAAGTTCCCTCTTCATAAACTCACACTTCTGCAAGTTTATTGTTAGTTGCTCATCATACAATTTTTGCAATACAATACCAAGATTCTCTGATGTTCCTGTTTAATTCTACTGAAAATCAAGATATCATCTAAGTATACAACACCATATTTACCAATAAAATTTTTCAGCACTTCATTCATGAGTCTCATGAATGTACTGGGAGCATTACTAAGACCGAATGGCATAACAAGCCACTCATAAAGTCCTTCATTGGTTTTGAAGGCTATTTTCCATTCATCACCTTCCTTTATCCTGGTTTGATGGTATCCACTCTTGAGATTAATCTTAGTGAAGTACTTTGCACCTCCCAAACAATCCATCAAGTCTTCAATTCTTGGGATAGGAAATTTGTACCTGATAGTGATTCTATTTATGGCTCTTGAATCTATGCATAGCCTCCATGTTCCTCCTTTCTTGGGTGCTAACACTATAGGTACGACACAAGGACTTATGCTCTTCTTTATCAACCCTTGGTCCAACAATTCTTGGACTTGTCTAGCCACTTCCTTGTTATGTTTTGGAGTCATCCTATAGGCTTCTTTATTGGGTAATGATGCTCCTAGAATAAAATCAATCTGGTGGCTTATGGATCTAATGGGAGGTAGGGTTGTTGGTGCTCCATCACTTATGATTGCTTTGAATTTGTCTAGTATCTACTGCACTTCATGAGGTATTTGAACCTTCTTTTCTTGCTTTTCTTCCTTTGGTTTCACTATAAGAGAAAACCCCACCCCTCCTTCCTTGAGAGTGTTAATGAACTCCTTTTCACCCACCAATAACATATTTGGGCCTTTAGTTTTGCTGCTCTCTCCTTCATCACTTAGGGACTGAATATAGTATGTAACTCCATCCTTTTGAAAAGAATAAGAGTTCTTCTCTCCATTGTGAATGGCCTTTCTGTCAAACTTCCATGGTCTACCAAGAAGTTGATGGCAAGCATCCATTAGCAGGATGTCACACAAGAATTTATCCTTATAACTACCTATGTTGAACTCAACCCATGTTTGTTCATTTACTACCACATGCTGCTCCTTGTTGAGCCAAGTGACCCTATATGGATTATTATTTGGAATTCTTTTCAACTTTAGTTTACTTAGTGCTTCCTCTGACATAAAGTTGTTAGTAGATCCTGAGTCTATCACCACTCTACAAACCTTACCAAGGACCTTGCATTTGATTCTAAACAAAGCTCTTCTTTGAGTTGGTTCTTCTTTGTTTGGTTCCTTAATCAAGGCTCTTCTCATCATTAAATTTCCTCCATCTTGAGGAGTTAAGCTCACATCTTGTGTCTTGATGCTTTCTACATCTTCTTGTGCATATGTCACTCTTCTTTCACTTCCTTGAGATGAAGAGGATTTCTCTGGACATCTATAGGCAACGTGACCCAACTTTTGGCAATTGTAACACTTCATGGTGGAGAAGTAGGACCCTCTTCCTGATCCACTAGATCTAACTCTTCTTGGGTTGCTAGATGATCTCCTTCCTCTATAGCTGCTCTTGCTATTTGAATCATCACTTTTATCTATAAGTTTGGACTCTCATCGGGACCTTTGATCTGCTCCTCTTCCACCAAAACTGCCTCTTTGGCCTCTGCCTCTTCCTTTGTTGCTTTGTTCTTGCTTATTTTTGCTCTTTTCCTCCACCTTCAGTGCCAATTGATAGCACTTATGCATGGTGTTAGGGCATAAAAAACTCAACTCCTCTTGAATATTACATCTCAAGCCATTGAAGTATCTGGCTACCTTGATGCTCTCATCCTCTACCACCTTGGATCTCAGACACAACTTCTAAAATTCCTCAGTGTAGCTGCTCACATCCAAGTCTCTTTGCCTCAAGTTTTGTCTCCTCTTGTGCAACTGGATTTCATAATCTTCAGGAATGTATGCCTCTTTCACCTTGGCTAACATGCCCTTCCAAGTAGCAATGGGGTTCTTGCCCTCTTTTTGCCTCTCTTCTAGGATTAACTTCCACCAAGTCAAAGCTTCCCCTCTCAATCTAGATTTGGCCACCTTCACATTTTGTGCCTCATTGATTCCATCACATTCAAAGTGATTCTCCAATCCCTCTATCAATTCCAGGACTACCTCTGGCTCCATTTTTCCACAAAAAAGTGGTACTCCTTCTAAAGATTTTTCTCCTAAGGCTTTAATTGGTTTAAGGAAAGGTTCTTCAGGTAGAATGGGGTCTGGTTTAGGAGTCCTATCCTCTTCTACAAATTCTTTTCCTTTCCCCTCATTGAGCTTGATTGTCACTTTCTCAGTTTTGTCTTCAACTACGTCTAGTTTGCTCTCCAATTGTAGCAATCTTTCTTTCAGGAGTCTATTCTCTTCCTCTTGATCTTCTACCTTCTTGGCTAACTCTACATTAGTCACCATTATGAGACTATTTTCTCCTACTGATTCAGTATCTAACATCAACTACTTTCTGCCCAAGTCTAAACTTGCTCTAATACCAATATGATAGGGAGGCTACCTAGTTTACCCTCAATTAGGTTTCTTTGATGGTTTGCTTCTATCCCTTTCTAGGTTCCAAGTCTACCCCTCTAGACTTCTAAGGGCTTCCCTACCATTTGTTTGCTTATCTCACCTTCCTCAAGCTCACAAAGTAAGCTTGTTCACTAAATCCTTGCAGGGGTGAAGGACACACACATTCTCTCTCTTTGCAAAACCACCCATCTTGTTTAGTTTAGCAAACTTTCCTCCTTTGGTTACACAATGTCTTGGTTTTAGGCTTGTAGCCTTATGGAACTTCTTCCAGTTATCAGTAGTTTCCTTCCCTGCAAGTTATCTCCTTCAAATTATTGATACCTAGCCGGACTATCACCAAGCTTGCTTAGGCTCAGTATGCAGAAATGGCGATTGCCATTTCCTGGTCTCTTTCAAATGAAAACCTACTATACATATCTAGCTTTGCTTGACAATCCCCAATGACCTTGTGGAGTTTCAAGTCAGAGCCATATGATTATTGAAAACAGGGAATAAAAACTAAAAGGTCCCGAATTTATTCACGAGTTCAAAATAGTAACTCTCAGAATAGAGAAAAGAAACAATTACATTAACAACATATGTGAAATGAATATAAATTAAACACTAATTGGAAACCAGAAAATGGACTTCTCTATTACATTTCAGAAAAAAAAAAATGTGTTCTCCGAGGCAATCGACAAACAATGATCAATGATCCATGAGCAAATGATCAACCATCCATGATTCACGATTAACCTCTTACAGATGCCCATTGGGTCTTTTTATACATTTTCTCCTCTGTTGGAAACTCCTCCTATTGGATGGGATAAATCTTGTTACCAATGGTTTTCCATTTGCAACCATCTCACAGGTTCCATCGAAACATCGGGGTAACCAAAACACACCCTCGCTGATGGCCGATAACCATGTCCACCACTCACACTTTTCCGTCAGGCGTCAAGATAGCAAGAAATCCCTTCGTCCAATGGCCGATGCTTTCCTCTGCTTCCTGGGTGTTTCCATCAGGTTATCGGGACCCCTCAAAACATGTTGGCCCGATGGCCGATGCCAACCTCCTCTACTTTGTGATGTTCCATCGGGTCATCGGGTAGCATTACATTGTGCTTTTCTGAAGGCCGATGTCTCCAATTTTTACCTCCTCCACTTGTGCCTTGTCATCAGGTCATCGGGGTAACACTGAAGCATTCCTTCCGATGGTCGATGACTATCACCTCAGCTAGCACTTTCCTATCAGGTCTGCGAGATAGCTTCAAAACCTCACTTCTGATGGCCGATGACAACTTGGCAAGCAAGGCGGCTTCATCAGGTCATCGGTGTAGCATGAAACTACTCTCGCCGATCTCCGATACTCCATCCAGCGAACGTGCTCCAAACCAATGATTTCTCATCGGGTCATTGGGGTAACATGAAACTATTCCTACCGATACTCGATAACAATACTCCGAGCACTGATGACTTATGGGGTCATCGGGGTAAGTGTGAACCACTCCTGCCGATACCCGATACAACCAGTCGAACTCTAGTGACCTCATCGGGGTAGGACTTGCCAATCGGGGTAGGTCTTGCCAATAAGGAAAAATAAAAAACTGCAACTAAGCAACAAAACAAATGGAGTAGAGCCAGTCCTTATGTATCTACATGACCATTGGAAGGTCTCACAAGCCCAAATTGGTTAAGGGCATTTCAAACCTTAGGTGCTCCTGCACCATCCCACAAGTGGTTTCAATGTGAATTTCAAGCCCCCGAGTTAAGAAAGAAATAATTACAAAGGAGTCCTTGTCATGTGACAACTACAAAGTGAGAAAGGAGCAACACGGGATAAGGAGTGGTCGAAGAAAACAAGCAGTAAAAGCTTATCCCGCAATGAACCAAGAACACTATGAAATGACCGCGGGATAAGGGCTGACTTAAATATAAAAGGAGTCTTATCCCGCAGGATTTCCATCCCACTAGAATAGAATTACAAGGCAATGTAAGATAAGTCAACAATGAAGGATGCAATGCTTTCCTTATCCCACACGTCCTCGCAGGGATAAGAAAATAGTCCTGGGATAACAAAATACTTAAGAAAAAGGTAAAAGGGCTTATCTCATGGGGCAACAAAGATCCAAAAAAATGGTGAAATTTAAAGGTGCGTCACGGGATAAGAATTGTGAAGGGGAAATAAGAGAAAGCCTTATCTCGCGCGTCCCTGCGGGGATAAGAAAGATGCTCTGGGATAAGAAAATGCTAGTTCAAAAGATTATCTTGTAGATGACAAGAAAACAAAGAAAGGGGCTTGCAGGCAAAAGGCAAAAGGAAGGGTTAAGATCAACGCAAGATAAGATCTCCAAACAAAGTAAATAGAAGGTTATCTCGCGAAGATAGAAGCAATGGCTAGTGACACCATGGGATAAGTAAAACAAAGGAAAATTACAACAAAATATTATCCTGAAGAGAAAGTTAAGATGACCGAGGAGGCTCCATGGAGTATGAAATTCTAATTTTACATGAGGAACTTTAAGAGAACACCACATCATTATTCAGGGAAGGGCAATGAGCAATCCTGATTGTCAACTGCTAGATCGATGGATGAAATTTAAAATTGGTGCCAACGATTACCTCTGTCCAACACAAATGAATTAATGGTGTTGCAATAAATTGAAAATTCAGTGGCATTCTTTCTTACCTTTCATCTAGAGAGATTTCAGAGTACCATAGAGTGAGAAAAAGGGCGAATTTCAGTATTCCAGTGTGCTTTCTAGAATTTTTAGTTGAAGAGCAAACTAGTAAGTTCTTTTTTCCCGCTTGTGTGCATTATCAGACTGTTACAGTAATATCTTGAGTTTCTTGCATGTGTGCCCTAGAAGTTGGTATATTTTACCCTTGCATTTTCTTTCCAAGTTTTTAATCAGTCCAAATTGTTAAGATGTCATCCCCTGCTGAGCAATCTGCTACCCCTGCTGCCAAGAAAGCCCATGTAACTAAGGCAAACTCCTCAATTCCCATCACTGAGGCTACACCTCTAGATATGGTTCCCCCCATGCAAGAAATTGTAAGTGCCCCTTCTGTGCAACCAAGCCCTAGAACCGCCTTGCAAGTATCAGAGGAGGCTGAAGCTAGAACCCCTCTGAAAGAGAAAGCCACAAAGAGAAAAAGAAAAACTGTCTAAAAGACCATCACTATCATTTTTGATAGTGAATCTTCATATGAGCCCTCTCCCGCTCCTAAAACAAAGAATCCCACTCCAAAGAAGAGAAAGAGCACAAAGAAGGCTTCAGTCAAAGCTGCCTCTCCTAAAACCCCATCCCCTGCACATGATGCTCCTGCTACAGTTAATCCATCTGCCGAGGAAGCCCCAATTCCTCAAAAGCCAATCCCACAAGTCAAAAACCCTCAAGAGCCAGCCAAAGAGGTTGCTCAAACAAAAGAAAAGAACCCCAAGCCCATAAAGAACTCTAGGAAGTTGTCCAAAGGGGAGTCATCGGCTCAGGTGGAGTAGCCACCAGTGCAACGTACTTCTCCTCTTGCTCCTACCATGATTTCTGAAGAGTTGCAAAAAGAGGTTGAACAGAGATTGGAATAAATTGCATGAAGGGCAATCAGATAGACTAGGAACCTATCCCAAGGCCTACTGGAATTATTTGAGGGATACACAATGCAGGATCATTTGAGGATTGTCTTCAATGACAAAGATGCAGGGTGTAGGGATGCCCTCACCAAGCAAAGGGGCTGGGAATTTTTTCATTCATTCTATGGCAACAGAGACAAGGCCATCCCATTATGCAACCCCTAGACACTGAACCTTGGCAAATTGGTGGTGTCCAATGTTTTTGTAGAGCCTATGCTCATAAGGGAGTTGGAAAAGGCATATGATATTCCAAGTCAAATGGTTAGGACTATTGAAGGATATGTCCTACTAGACATCTCTCCCAGGGCTATCATTCAATGTTTTAATTTAGATAAGTCTGCCCTCACAATTATAAATAGGGATAATTTGAAGGGGGACTATGAGAACAAAAAGGACATGTACGAGAAGGATCTTGTTCCTCATTTCATGAGGAAACTTTATAAAGATTCATGAAATTATGTCCTGCCATCTGAAAGGGGTCACTTCAAGCTTGACTATTTTGAGCCCTATTTTGTTAAAACCTATTATGCACTAGGGCAGGTCCTTGGAGTTGATGCGGGCTCACCAAATTGCCCATTGATTTTATGATGATGGCCATCAACATTCAACACCCATCAATAAATGAATTGTATGATTTTGCAAGTGCTATTCATGAGAAGATTCACGAGGGATTGGTGAGAGCTGAAAATAAGGATGAAAAATTGGAATTCTTGTACTATTCTTTGGTGTGACACTTAATTATTTATCAAAACAAAGCATATTGGGGCCTAGAGTTGAGAATAAAGACAGATGATCCCTACATAGATCTCCCTTGGCCGGTGCAAAGATGGACCCAGGTTTGGGACAAGGGATCCAAGTTTGGTGATTTTTGTGTATTCTTTGACCATCTTGTGATGAACATTTTGACAAGACTTGGGGTAGTACTGTTGAGGCTGCCTAAAGAGATAATCAAAATATTAAGAATAAGGAGTTGCAGGGCTGATGGAGATGTCTACCCGAAGGTTGTATTCACCCACAATTTTTGGGATTCCTTCTTTTATGACAATTGTATAATAATAAAAATTTATGGATGTGAGCAAGGACCCCATGTATTGCCTATTGTTGTCTTTCCAAGGTTAGCATTCCTCAAATTCATCTGGAAAATGATGTGGATGGAGAGGGAGCAAATCAAATCTGATAAAAAAGGTAAAATTTCTCCCTAGGGTAACAGTTTTCGATGAATTTAGTGTAGGTTGTGAGACCTTGAAGAAGGTACATAATTTTTTGGTGAAGAATTATAGGCTGAGGGTTTCTCAATCCAGACATTTTGACCTCAAAGGCTATATAAATGACATTAGAGTAAATAAATTGAAGAAAAAGGGGTATTTTCATTCTTTTGTAGAAAGACAAGATCTGATTAGGAATGCTCATCCACATGAGACAAAGCAAAGGAGGAAGAAGTGGGACCTCATGATTAAATTTCAAAGGGAAAGGAAACAAGAGGATCCCAATTTTGTAGGTTCCTTATAACACTTTAGGGATGATTTTGCTAGAATGTCTTTCATGTTGAGAAAGGAAGATGATATAATAAAGGAGGAGATGCAGATAAGAGAGGACAAGAAAAAGGGAGTGGAATACAAAGGAAAACCAATTGATCCAGATCATAAGGCTCAGACTGAGGAAGCACCTGCAGAGTCCTCCAAAGGGGGTGTATAGAAGGACGAGGGTGTAAAAAGAAATAAGGTTAGGAAGATTGAAAGAGGAAAGGCTAAAATATCTGACTTTGCAGATATCTAGGAGGATTTTGATACTTTGGTGCCGCCACCTTCTCCTGCAAGGGAAACATTCCAAGATGATGCAAATGCCAAAGTTTTCAATGATATAGACAGGGCTCTCATTCCAAGCACAATCCCTATAGAAGAAGTAGATGATGAGAGGATTATAGCTTCAAAGAACTTTATGGCGGATGACAATTTTGTTAATACCCTTGAGTTTAGATCATTTTGGCTAAGGGAGAAATTGAAGAACATGTTTGATGAAGAAATCAACACTTTTAACAAGAATAATTTTGATTGCACTCCTCAAGAGGGCAAATAAATGGTAGTGAAAAGAAGAGTGCTCCTTGTCCCGGGGTGGAATTTTGAGAGAATTTTCTTGTTAGATCAGATCATGCGGAAGAAGGAGCTCGATTTTGCTAGAGAGTTTGAAGATCATCGCTTTGGTGTAAATATAAGTTCAAAAGAATTTGCTTTATGGTCAAAGGTCCCTAGCACTAAAAAGCTCATAGTTTTGCAAGGGATGCAACAAAAAACATGAGATGTTGTTGTAAGGACCTTAGAGGACACTACTGCTTCAGAGGTTGTAGCGATTTCCAAGCATGTAGTCCAATTTGCTCAGCTCACAGTAGAGGATTTAGAGAAAAAGAATATAAAGCTAAAGGATATGCATGTTGTTTTGAATACCAAGTACAATGAATTATTTGTTGAAAACATTGCATTGAAAGAGCAAATAAAAAATATGGCAACTGAGTCTTCTGGAGGAATTAGACCTGAGGAGCTTGAGAAGATAAACAAAGAAATGCAAAGGGTCAAAGATGAAGTTGTAAGCAATTATTTTAAAATTAGGAAAGATTCAATTTTGAGAATTTCAAATAAAATCATTGATAAATTGGATGAAGTCAACACTTCATATTCTTTTACATCCAAGCTCCTAAGTCAGCTTGATGAACTCATTGTATTTTTTCAACCAATCAGAGTTACATGGCTGCCAAAGGGTCAAACCTTGAAGGAGGTTATGTTAGCAATGAAAAATGTGGCTCAGCCACCTGAAATTGTAGGGGTAACTTAGAAAAATTATAATTTATTGAATAGAGGTACCCAACATAGAGGAGGAAAGGAAAGAATTGATGGGAATGATTGATTCTTTCTAGGGACTCAAAAAGTGGCATGTCCCTACAATTTTGACAAATGACGGGCACACTAAGAGCTTAGAAGAATGGAAAAATGGTTTCTAGGAAGCAATAAATGTCATCTTGACATTCTTGGAAGGTGATCCAAACCAAGGAGATACATTTCTTAATATTATTTATTAAATTATGGAAGTAGATAAAATGTATCATAGCTTTGCCCTAAGAGTAGTAGTTGTGTCTGCCCACAAAACAAAGGAAGCTATGAATAAATTGCATAGCCTGAAGGGTTTTTCTTGGCCAACTCATGAGATTGAGGCGCTACATAAAATGTACTGCTCCTTAGAAGAAGAGAATCTTGAAGAGGAGGACTAGTCACATTCTTTCTATTTTTTATATTCCTAAAAGTTTTGTGCAGGATGTTCATGTTGGGAAAATGATTAGAACACTCAACTGACAAGGAGCTGTCTATAAGACACCTACCACCGCATGCCAGATTGAATTTTTTGATCCTAAGAGAAGTAGATATGAAGTACAGATGTGAGAACAACTTTTGCAGACCCACAAATAGAGCTTCTAGGATGATGCCTTTTCAGCCGCCATCATTCAATGCAGGTTGCACACAGAGGTCAAGGTCTTAGGCTTTAGGTCTTTTTTGTAATGTAATTAGATTTTGACATGTGTCTTCTTTAGCTTGAGGCTTGTTTTGCTCCCTTGTGTTATAAAAGGGAATTCAGGGCCAAGAAGAAGGATTCTAGACTCTTGATTTGTATGCATTAGAGAAACCTTAATACAACAACAAAGAGCCTTCTAGTAGTCTTGGTGATTCACTGTAATATTTTCATGAATATATCAATTTTATATTGAAAATCAATAAAGAGAACATTCATTTTTGGCTCATATATTTTGTGCTATGTTGTATGAATTGTTATGTTAATGACATGTGCAATTTGTCTTCTCTAAGGGGGAATGTGTATTTTTGGATGGGTTTCATTTCAAGCTAAATGAACTAAATTCTGTCTTGAATACTATAACAAATTCTAAGAGAGTGTGAGGAGGTTGCAAATGCATTCTCAATCTAAACATTTTAAGCAACTCTTAACTATTTAGTATTGGACTTTAATGTTGATAATGTTAGTCTCTTTGTCACTAGGATTGTGATTTGACTATGTTTTCCCTTAGAATAGGCACTGATCATACTTTCTTGAAGTCTGTGGGTCATCTTTTCATTCTTATTTCACCTTTTATATTCAGTTTTCTAGTTTTTCTGTATTAGGAGTAGAAGTATATTAGAGCCATTTTCAATGCAAGCAAAAGTGATAAGAAATTGAGGTTCAAGCCAGAATTCATAGTATGTTATGCTTTTCCTTGGTATATTTTTATTGAAAACATTTGTTGCATAATGCATTGTCAATTAACGTTTATCTAGTATATGGATAACTGTGCAATAGGTAAACTTACCTAGGTCTTGTAGAGCCCGAAGAGTAGAAGATTGCAACTTCCATGATGAATCGTATTCATTCACCAAGTCCAATCCTGAGTCTTCTCATGAGTTAGTGGCTATTTCTCTAGGATTTAGGATTTGTTGATCACCTATATATGTATTAAAATTTTGAGCTTTGGGTGCTTTTGAGGGTCACTAATGGAGTAGAAGAACTAGGAAAGTATATGTACTAAACTATGAAATTCACTGTTTAATAGGAGGGTGAAATGCATGTAAAGTGTTTTAGTGTCTATGCGATGAAACATGTGCAAAGGATAAACATGGGTAGTGTTGGTATTATCTGCAACACTTCTTAATGATCCTTTAATGCAACACACATTCCTTAAGGTATTATCTACAATAGCTCATGCAAATATCATAGACTTGTTAAAGTATCAAGATTGGAAAACATCATCTCCTTGAATTAGATTAAGAGCATATATACAAAATATTATCAGGTGCATCACATAATAATAGGAATCATTGTCTTATTGCATAACAAACCATTAAAATGATTCATCCATTAAATTTTCCTTAAATATCTCAGCAAGGAACACAACATGATGCAAATATTTGTAATGTAAAAGTATAAATGACTTGACATGTAGAGATACATGTAAAGATAATCACAAAGTAAAAGTTCTCCCACATAATTACAAACAAGTCCTCCCACATAATCACAACATTTAGATTTCACTAAAGAAATCAAGAAATCAATATCAAATATATAATATACTAATCACATACATCATACATTTAAATCATGTCATTGATCTTCTTCTTTATCCAACTCTTTGTCTGTATCTTCCGATCCAGAATCGACATTGTAAGGATTATTGGCCATATCATCATCATCATCATCATCATCATCATCATCATCATCATCATCATCATCATCATCATCATCATCATCATCATCATCATCATCATCATCATCATCATCATCATCATCTTCATGAACATTAACTCCTACATCATCGTGATCTTGTTCCTCTTATTTGACATCTTTGTCGGGCACATCATCAATAACTATTGATCCTAATCATCATGTACATCATTTTCTAGTTCTTTTGTATCTTCTTCTTCCATGACATTATACTTTACTGACCTTCCTCTAGGATCATGTCTAACAACAAATGACCAACCCAATTTATGTGGAACCTTTGAGTAAAATACCTACTCACATTGGCTTGGAAAAACCTAGGGCTGATTTCCAGCTCACTCAAAGGACCTTGTATTGACCATTGTAAATCTATTATCATTTTCAATAACAGTTCTGTCAGGATCATTTTCATTCAATCGTAGCTTGTACCATTGGATGACAAAAAGAACTAATTTGAAGGACCCAAAGTCACACTCAGTTATATCATCCAAAATCCCACAGTATCAATTTTTTGAGACTTGAGGATGTATGTCACTTCTAGATGAAACATCAGTCACCTCAAATATTGTAGTTATCCTAGAATCACAAGTTTTCTTCGTGTCATCCAACTTTTTGATGCGAAATTTATGACCATTGCACCACATAGCCTTGTGGTGTTTCACCTACAATATGTCAAACATGTAAAAATTATTGCATTGACAGTTGATAAACATATTTATTCTTGGTCGAATGTATGAAAAAAACAACACACACACACACACAGATATACATATATGTCATTACAATTTTAAAAAAATTAAATAATATGGGTGATTAATATATTTATACGTACCTGTTTATCTCTTAAACCATATGCCAAATCAATTTCCCTTGGTGTAACATTGGAATCTCCATTACGATGAGCTTATTTAACCAATGAAGCCACACCTTCCCATATTAATGCATGACCAAATTGTTGACATCATTCAATCCATATCGACATTCAATCGTTCAATCCATGTTGACAAATGTAGTGCATCCCACTCTCGCGAAACTGTAGAAAAAATAACTACAAATTTACAACTGATGTATATTGAAGATTGAGAATTAATTAACTACAATATATATAAAAAACAAATGTAAAATGTATTCATATTAATTTCCATGAACATCCAATAATTACCTCTCACTTTCCTCAATCTACCTTTCCCCATTAGGTACTCCCCTTCGAATTTGTTAATGGAGTTGGGATCCCAAATGCGATCTACATGGATCTTTGTTGCAAACTTAGGAATATATTCAGTAATGTACACCATAGTTTGGTATACCATATATCCCTCCACCATAAAACCCTCAGGATGTGCTCTTTGTCGAACCAAAGCCTTCAAAAATTTCAAGTGCCTCTCAACCATCCACATTGACCTTGTGTGTATAGGTCCACACAATTCAATCTCCTCAACTTGGTGTATGAGGTAGTGTTCTTGTGCATTGAAAAATGTAAAAGGTAGACACTTTTTTCATTTCACACATTAGATGAGGAATTTTTGTCTTCCAATATTTTATATCTTTTTTATGGATTTCTTTAGATGACAACCATCTACAAGTGATTCGAGACGCAAATATATTAATGAGAATTAATAAAATAATATATAATATATTACATAACAAGTAAAACAAAAGGAAAATATAATACCTATTCAACAAATTGAACAAATAACACTACTTACCTCATGTATTCTCCAATATCATATATAACTTTCTTGACATTATTGTCGAAGTTGTTTGGGAGAGATAAAGGTAGAATGTACTGCAACAATTATAAAATGATCCTTTCGTTGTTTTTCCAAAACTAATACTAAACATAATACAATAAAAAGCACATGTAGTATACAAATATATAGAAAATATACAAGAACATGAATTACCTTAATGAAGGTATGCCAATCATGCATTTTCATCCCTGGCCCAAATTCACTTTTCTTTGTTATGAGATTGTTTAAGTTTGTAGCTAATCCTATGGGAAAATGATTTTTTTGTATGACCTCTTTTATACCATTGCTTTGTTGCTCTTTTAATAGCCAAGGAAGGGCACTTATATTAATTCGGTCTCCATCGCTAATTAATTGAATGACATTTTTCATTGCATGATTGGAGTCTTGAATGTCACTACAAATTTTGACAATTTTTTCTTTGTCACGCCTTCCATCCAATATTTTCCATAACATCTCTGTCATATTCTTTCCAATATGCATAGTATCAAACAAATGAACAATTTGTATCTGCTCATAGTAGGGCAGCCTACTAAATTGTCTGGGATACCTTTTTAGTCCGTTTGGAAGGTGGTAATTAATGCCTTGACGACCTTCATGAAGCATATAAGTTTAAAAATTTAACAATGACAATCATCGTCAATTACAACATGAGTAAACAAAACACAATATAAAAATATAAATTCCAAACATATCTTAAATTATAGATAAACAATTAGATTGAATGACATTACCTTGATGATTAATTCTATTATATTCCAACTTCCATAGGTGAGGTGTCATTCTTCGTGGTTTTGATGTAGTCTCTACTTTCCCATTGAAAAGATGTTTTTCAGTAGTTCGATACTTATGGATTTGGTGGAGGAAGTGCGTATACTCATCAAACGCCTACTTTCCTAAACTTGTTGAATGACAAGATTTCATCTTTGAACCACAAACTAAATATGCAAATTTTCCTTTTGTTTGAAGACCTGCAAGATCATGTATAATTGGATTAAATATGTTAATTTTTATAATTTTATATATTGAATGGATTTTAAAAAAAAAATCCATGATTTATACTTTAGAAAATTAAACATTATTAAAGTGTGCAAGTTGAACATTATAACATACCACAAAAATCTATTAGCCCTAGGGCATCATGAATTGTCCATACAAGCATTGCATGGAATCAATATTGTCTTTGTCCTATTGGTCTAGAGATGTCATAAATGGTGACACCATTCCATAAATCCAGCAACTCATTGATAAGAGGCTTGATATATACATTCACATCTTTAACTTGGTACTTACCTAGTTGAATGAACAAAAACATTACATAATTATTATAACCATTTTACTACACTATATATAATTTAATGTACATGACTATAAAATGAAAAAAATACCCAGAACAATCTTTGCCAATATTATGTGCTCCCTCTTTATTGACATCCATGGAGGAATGTTATTATTGTTAACAAAAACAGGCCACACCGAGTAAATAGATCTCATCTCTCCAAATGGATTGACATTTTTCTGCTGCCAATGAAATCTTGAGATTACGAGGTTCTTCTTTAAAGTGTGGTAATTTTTCCTCTATGTCTGTAAATGTAGAACCATTCGCAGGCATTCAAAGAATGTCATCTCGACTTCTATTGTGTTAATGGTAATCCATAAATTGCATCAAGCTTTCATACCTAAATAATAGTTGCAAACGTGAAATAATGGGAATATAATGAAGAACCTTATGAGGCACCTTTTTTGTTAGTTGATCTATTTTCTATCTAGTGATATGACATTCAGGGAATTCTGTTGCAAATTCATGTTGTTTATGATATATAATATGATCATTGGGACATGCATCTATTTCTTGATACTCCATTCCAATATCTTTCATAATGGTAGTTAATTATCGATAGCTTTCATTGGGACATATTTCACCTTTTATTTACTAGTGATGAAATAACAAGAAAAATAGATGACGACATACCTTAACATACGTGAGATTGTTATGTAGGATAAACTATTCATAACCTTCAAGTTCACCAACAACAATATAGTAGAGAGAAGAGTTGTTTGGGAGCCTTCGTAAAGGGGCTCGTATGCCTTCAGGTATAGGTAAATCATGAACAACATCAAAGTCATCTTGATCATTATGATCAATTGTGCAGTACTAAATGTGTCATGGATCAATGTATTTGTACCATCATCTTCAACTGTGTTTTCTAGCGCAAGATCATCTTCTTCCATAGGATCATTATCTTCACCTTCGATATTCACACCTCCATGTTCCTCCACTTGGAAAACAACATTCTTCGGGTCGTGGTAGTCCATATCATGTGCCCTAGGGCACCCCACCTATATAAAAATTATCAACATAAATAAACCATGATCGTGATTTCATTAACAAGTGATTTTTTATGTATATAAGTTGTTAAAATGATATAAACATTTACAAATGCAATCAATATAAATACATATAATGAACAACTTACCAATGGACGATAATCATGCCCCCCTTCAATGTGACCATGTTGCCTACAATGTTTCTCAGTTGTTTTGATTAAAAGTCTTCTAGTCTTTAAGCCCTTACAATTTTTGCAGGGACAATAACATTTGCCATCACCTTTTCTTTTCAAGCTAGACCACAATCTAGCAATTGTCTCTTTATTTTGTTCTTCACTGATATTATCTGACACAATTTTTCTTCAAAGGCAAAAAAATCGGGCTATGGAAAATTCATTATATAACCTTCACAAACCAAGAAAAACAATGTCTCAAGTACGAAAAACACTGTTTGCGAGTGGTTTTTTTTTTGCACATTTTCACTTTTCTATTTTTCGTCGCAATTCTGACAAATGTTGGGTAAGATTCCGATGATAACTGGTTTTGTCGAAATTTTGACGAACGTCAGTTAATATTTAAAAAAAAAACAAATTTGACATAAATTGCCTTGTAAGATCTGACAAAGCAAAACAAATCCCATAGTTCGTCGGAAAATGCACCCAAATGAGTTAGTGTCTATACAATAGCAGGAATGTGAACTCGTTACTTCTGGTATTGAACTCGTTGCTTCGGGTAGTGAACCTACTATTTCACAGAGTGAACTCGCTACTTTGGGAAGCGAATTTGTTGCGGGAATGTGAACTTGCTGCTTCAGTGAGCGAACCCACTGTTTTGGGAAGCGGACTTGTTGTTTCATAAAACTTTGAGATCAACAAAATAGACTTCCACCGAGTTGAAAATTCACATATAGATTCATGTTTTTGCCTACAAGTGCTCAATATCTAAAAAAAGCATACTTAAACAACAAAAACATTAGAATGACCTGTGAATTGGGCCCCACTGGGTGTGCCAAAAAATGTGTGAGGTAAAATATGCAAGATAAACTAAACAATTGAAATAATGAAAAAATCAATCGAACAAGCCATTAAAACTCAAACACCTCAAGATAGAAATGATAAAACTAAAATGAAGAACAAATGATGAAACACAAACCACAATTCCCACTTTAGTTTGAGTATTTCTAGATTTGATGTGTGCTCATGACGTCAGTACATTTTCAATTTTGCTCCATGATTTCAAATGAGAGTGATAATGGACATGATAGTGTAAATACAAAGGGTGTGTAGTGATTTCAGTAGAGTGGTGGTGTGATAGCATGAAATTGGATGAATTGGTCCAAAAATGGAGGGATTAAATAGGCAAGATGAGGAAGGGAATGGGAGGTAAAAAAGAGACACTTGTCCTCCAAAAAGATAAGTGGCTCAGCTAGAATGAACACGAATGACAAGTGTCCATGAAGACACATGTCTATTTTGGGAAAATCCACCCAAAAATAGGAAGAGTTACATGAGGACACATGTCCATTTGGAAAAAGGCTATCCAAAATAGGATATTTTCCCCAAAATTAGGAATTGGTTAGGATGTGCACACATGTGTGGGAGGTTAGAAGGGATATGATAAGGCTAGTTAGGGGGATGACTAGGCTAGGGTATAGGGTTGGCTAGGATAGGATTGGAAGGAGGTTAGGGAGAAAAGTTGGGAGCCATGTGCTCAAATAGGAATTTGAAATTAATTAATTAATCCATGTGCTCGGCAAGGGGATATTTAATTAGTTAAAGTAATTAATCAAAAGGGATGGACAACAAGGATAATTAATCAATTAGATTAATTAATTAGGAGGAAACAAGTTGGGAAATTAAATGATTAGATTAATTAATTATAAGAATAGGATTGGGAGATTAATTAATTAGATTAATTAATTGGAAGAATAGGATTGGGAGATTAATTAATTGGAATAATATGATTTAAATTTGATTAAATCAATTGGTCAAATTTAGATGTCTACAATCCTTAAAATAGAACCACGATCCCGAGTAATGAGGAATTCCCAGTTCAGGTGCTAGGTCTCTAGGCCTTAAGAAATTATTCGCTTCCTGACTTGGATCCCACCTTACCTCTCCTTGGAGGATACTCAACAATTTCCTAACAAACAAATTTTGAAAAGCCATATTGCTAGAATCATCCATATTCATATCACAAATATAAGTCTATTCCTAGACTGGAACCAATTCCCCTCAGGCCATAGTAGTAATATGTAATTCTGTAGGCCAAACCTTAAGACCTTTATATAAAAAAATTTGCATCAACAAAGAGTAATACCCAAAAAAAGGTTGTTTTTCCACTCTTAAAATAATAGAGGGTATTGTGGAGGTCCTTTGCCACCAAGGTTGAATAATCAAATGGTTTGATAATGCATTTTCTTTGGATATCCACACATAACACCAACATCCAATTCAGAATCATGCTCCTTGCAACTGCAACACACACTTGACACAAAGAATAATATGTGTCTATAAAATAACCAGCAAATAAATTGACATTATAAGGAGCATTTTGTTTTCAAGTTAGCGGTCTCTCATCTCTTATCAAACCCTTAGGCCTAAAAGAAGCCAATTTGTCTTCATACAACCTTTCATTATTCTTATATTCCCTTTCCAACTCTTTTGGATTGATAGGCCAATCCATGTTAGGGTTCAATATAAATACTTCATTAATGACATCCTTAGTGATGGTTGTTAGTCTACCTCCTCCTCTGGCCAAGACCTCTCTGGCCTCTAAAATGTAATTATTTGCAATAGCAACAATTAGCTCAATATTGATATATATTAGGGACTACCAATTGCAATTCTATATGTTAAACCATCTAATCATGTGAAAATCATGGCCATCGATCCCATAAGAGTTAATCACTTATTAACTTTTCAAAGAGCCAAGCAACCTGGACCTACTTCCTTGCCACATCTGTCATTCATCCATATGCTATCACCATCAGTAGGGTCCAGACACCACATAATCAGGCAGAGTTGCAGAGTTAGCCTTTATGAGTATTTTTAATTAATTGTACAACTCTGTAATGATCCAGGATGTCAGATGCATGGAAGATAATTGTTAAATAGTGTGACATACATTAAAGAAAACATTAGGCCTACCTCTTCAACATTTCCACTGACATCCAATAGGAAAAAAATCATTGGTCCACCTAAAAATGAGTGATGCTTGTGCGGGGCCCATGTGCTGAGTGTGGGAAGGGTTGTGGAGTTAAGGAAAGAGAGCACCTTAGGTTAATTGCGCAAACACATGATCATTTGGGTCATTGATCTTGTAGAAGATGCACTACATGGTAATGACATGGAGAGCCAAGGAAAGCTAATGGCTAACAAAAGGGGCTAGTCACTAAGATAATATGATTGGCTTGTCATAACTTAAGATACTAGGAACTAGTTACTAGAAGTGACTGTAGGATTAAAACAAAAAGAAAGAAAGCCAACAATCACTATTAGGGTATAGGGTTTAAGACCTTTAATCTTAGAACATGCAGAAGACCAAAATCCTAAACCATGCTCTAGTATCATACAAGACAAAATTTAAGGGCAAGTCCCAACAGAATCATGAGATCTTCTACCAAAATAAGGGAAGGAGAACAAGAATGCACTCCTCCCCCCTTATTGCTAGGTAAAGGGGAATCTTGATGAAGGATGTCACACTTTTGATCCAATGTGAAGGGTAGTTTTATAATAGAAATACATTTCCAAGTGTAAAAGAGGTTGTAGCCAAGGACATACACTGTTAGGACCCAGAGACAACTGAGAGGGGGGGGGGGGGGGGGGGTGAATCAGTTGTTTAATAAATTCAAACTAAAAACTTATTAACCAACTTAATGCTTAATACCGATAAACTAGTTAAGTATGCCGGTAGATAGTGTTAACAATAAATTGCCATACCGGTAAGAATTAATGCATGAAACATAAATACAAAGTCATCCACAACACATGACACCAATATATGTACGCGGGAACACTATAAGGGGAAAAACCACGGTGGGAAACCTTACCCACAATCAGATGATACCACTGCAAAGAGGGGTCTGCACATGTAGAAAGGCCAACAGCCTAGAGCTCACTGCTCAATCACAAATGGGAGTCACACTGACTACAGTTGGATGGTTAAATCCAATAAGAATGTACTATACAAAATTGCATCTTCATATGCTGAATTCAGTACCGGTGTAATGCTGATATGCTTCTACAAAAACCTAACTTCACCTTCAGATGATGTCTTCGTGTATGCCTCTGCTTGATCTCGCATATACCTTCACTCAAATCTTTTTCACATTCCACACTTGATCTTACAAATAAGATCTTACATTTATACCATACCCTAAGACCAATTTTAGTAGGTAGGCTCTACAAGATATTACAATAAAAACATTTTACAAATAATATAATATCCAATGCAATAACCGATAAAACATGTTGGCTTAATGCATTTATAACAATAATAAATCATCTCCATAGCATGCCATGCTGATTTGGAAAAGATAAACCTGCCGGTGTAACCCTAGATAACCTGGACCTATTTGCTGGTAAAAACAAATATGCAATTAAGAATATATCAATGATTAGTACTTCAAAATAAAGTGTCCACATGATGTCTTCGACATTACCAAGTGTCTTCCATCTCATTCCAGGTACCGGTGAACATTATATCTTGCCGGTTGATCATATACCAGTAACTGTTGCATAGATTACTGCTTGCCGGTGAATGTTGCTGGATCTCCAAAGTAGGTGTATTTAGTAGGTGTTGACATCAATGACAAAACCATACAAAAATACCAACAATCTCCCCCTTTGGCATTGATGGCAACACAAGATGGAAAAACCATCAAAGTGCCAAAACAGAAATGCCAAATACAAAAACCAACAATCTTCATTTCTCCCCCTGGGAGTAACAATACCAATCTTTCAAAAAAACTTTCCCTTAAAATCTCTTTTTCTTTCCAAAAGGATAATGTGTTTTTCCATAGATATCTCTCCCCCTTTGACATCAAATGCCAAAGTCAAGTTCATACAAAATACCAACCAATTCAATATACCAACTACTCCCCCTGAGAAGTAGCTTCCTCATCAAATACTGAAATAAAAGATTTGTCCATTTAATTCTATTGGTTGATGACAATCATCAACTGTCTAAGTCACTACCGGTGGTGGTATGACTCCGAGGTGATCTCTGAGATACTCAAAAGTTTCCTTATGCAAAGGTTTTGTGAAAATATCTGCAAGTTGTTCTTTAGTATTCACATAAACCAGTTTTATCTCTTTTTCTTTAACTTTTTCCCTTAGAAAATTCAATTTGATAGAAACATGTTTTGTTTTAGAATGTAATACCAGATTTTTAGATATATCAATTGCTGCAGTGTTATCATAGTATATAGTAATAGGTTCCTTTCATTTTACCTTTATGTCTTTCAACATTTGCTTAAGCCAAAGTACCTGTGTACAGTTTGTTGCTGCAGCAACATATTCTGATTCTGCTATTGATAAAGATGTACAACTCTGTTTCTTACTCAACCAAGAAACTAATATTTTTCCAAGAAAGAATGCTCCTCCAGTGGTGCTTTTTCTATCATCCACATCTCCTGCCCAATTTGCATCTGTATATGCACATAGATCAAAATTTTCATCTTTAGGATACCATAATCCAAGATTTGTTGTGCCTTGTAAGTACCGGAAAATCCTTTTCACTGCTGATTCATGATTTTCCTTAGGATTACTCTGAAATCTAGAAACTATACATACTGCATTCATAATATCAGGTCTGGTTTGTGTCAAATACAATAAACCTCCTATCATAGATTTGTATCTAGTTGGATTAACAGGTGTAGATTCATCCCTTTGAGATAATTTGTCATTTGTAGTCATAGGTGTGCTTACCGGTTTAGAGTTGTCCATCCCAAATTTCTTAAGTAGTTCTTTCAAGTACTTAGATTGACTCAAAAATATACCTTTATCAGTCTATAAAATTTGCAATGCTAAAAAGAATTTTATTTCTCCAATCATAGACATTTCAAATTCTTGTTGCATTTCAAGAGAAACTTCTTTGCATAATTCATCTTCTCCTCCAAAGATTATATCATCAATAAATACTTCAATAATCAAGATGTCATCATTAGTTACTTTGTAATATAAATTGCTATCTGCATTTCCTTTAGTAAAACCAATCTTTAAAAGATACTTATCCAATCTTGCATACCAAGCTCTTGGGGCTTGTTTTAATCCATACAAAGCTTTTCTTAATCTGCAAACCATATCATTGTCATTTGTCAAAGAAAATCCACCAGGTTGTTCAATATAGACTTCTTCTTCAAGATCTCCATTAAAAAATGCACATTTAATATCCATTTGATAAACTTTGTAATCCTTGTGAGCTGCAAAAGCCAAGAATAATCTAACTGCCTCAATTCTGGCTACTGGTGCAAAGGTTTCATTGTAATCAACTCCTTCTTTTTGAGAATATCCCTTACACGCTAGTCTTGCTTTATTTCTGACAACCTTACCATCTTCATTAAGTTTGTTTCTAAATACCCATTTGGTTCCAATTACATTTTTATTTTTAGGCCGGGGAACTAATGTCCAAGTATTATTTTTCTCAATTTGTCCTAATTCTTCTTCCATAGCTTTAATCCAAAATTTATCTTCACATGCCTCATTGATAGTTAATGGTTCAATTTGAGAAATAAGACATACCTCTTCATTTGCCAATCTTCCTCTTGTCATAACTCCTTTAAATTTGCTTCCAATTATCTGATCTTCAGAATGATTCAGTCTTACATATCAGGGTGTCTTAGTCTGTTGTTGTTCTTCAATTACTATGGAATCCTTTGATGATACTGGAGTAACTGGATCATCATTATGTACCAGTGGATTTATTGTAGGTTCATTTGTCATAATTTCTATTTCTGGTTCAGAGTCCATATATCTTGAAGTTCCTCTGAATTGTTCATCAATCTTTACATTTGTACTCTCAACAATTTTCTGTAATCTTTTATTAAAACATCTATATGCCTTGCTCTTAGATGAATAACCAAGAAATATTCCTTCATCACTTCTAGGATCAAACTTGCCAATATACTCATCTCTTCTAATATAACATTTACTTCCAAAAATTCTGAAGTACTTAAGAGTAGGAATATTACCAAACCATAGTTCATGAGGGGTCTTACCGGTTTCACCTTTGATGTGCACTTTTGTTGAATGTATAGACAACAGTGCTTACTGCCTCTCTCCAGTACACATGTGGTAGATTTTCTTCTGATAACATACTGCTTGCTGCATCCAAGATAGTTCTATTTTTCCTTTCAACAACTCCATTTTGTTGTGGTGTCTGAGGTGTTGATAACTGTCTTTTGATTCCATTCACTTCACAGAATGTATTAAAATCTTTAGATGTGAATTCTCCTCCTTGATCTGATCTTAAACATTTGATTTTCTTACCGGTTTCATTTTCAACCATTGCTTTGAATAGTTTGAACTTCCCAAGTGCTTTTGATTTTTCTTTGAGAAAAGTAACCCAACACATTCTAGAATAATCATCAATAATTAGCATGAAATATCTATCACCTTGTAAGCTTTTAGTTCTAGCTGGACCACATAAATTAGTGTGAATTAAATCAAGAGTATTATTGGATTTTTCTGGAATACTTTTGAAACTAGCTCTAACTTGTTTTCCAAATTGACATTCCTTGCAAATTGTATTCTGAGGTTTCACAATTTTAGGTAGATCTCTAACTACTTTAGAAGTACTGATTTTTACCATGCAATCAAAATTTACATGACATAGTCTTTTATGCCATAACCAAATTTCATCTATATGTGCAATTAAGCATGCCTTTTCACTGTTATTCAAATGAAAGATATTACCTCTAGTCTGATTACCGGTTGCAATTTCTAATCCAGTTCTATTCATGATTTTGCATTTTCCATTTTTAAATTGTAACTGAAAACCTTTCTCAACTAATTGACCAACACTGAAAAGATTGTGTTTTAATCCTTCAACATAGTAGACATTGTCAGTGTTATGTTTACCATCAAGAGATATTGAACCCTTACCTTTGATTGAACAGGCTTTGTCATCTCCAAATCTTACTAAACCTCCATTGTATTCTTGAAAGTTCAAGAATTTACCTTTGTCTCCAGTCATGTGATGTGAGCATCCTGAGTCAATAATCCATTCATCCTTTGATTCAACTTTAGCTGCTAGGGCTTGTTCTACCGGTTGAGCAATAGGTGTTGGTTGATCTTCTATTATAGCAACAAAGACCGATCCATTGTCTGATGGATCCTCATCAGAATCATCAGTCACACCTTCATCAACAATGTAACAAGATTTATCTTTGTTTTTCTTAAATCTGTATCTCTGATATTTAGGATTAGGTTTGTATGTTCTTCTAGCTTCTTCTCTTAGTCTAGCATGTCTATCAGGACATCTTGAAGCCATATGACCAATCTTATTGCAATTAAAACATTTAAAGGGTGCTTTACCTTCATACTTACTTCCAATTGGGCCTTTTGGCATTTTTCTTGCAAATAGTACTTCAAGTTCTTCAAGCTCTTCATTCTCCTTCCTGGTTTCTTCAAGTTCTTTTGCATAAAAGGCTCTCGAGTCTGATTTGTCAAAAGATGAAGCAGATGATGTTGATGCTTTGAAGGCCAAATCAGTTTTTATAGTAGCAACAAGACCAAATTCCTCAATTTCAAAAGTTGAAAGTTTTCCAATCAATGTATCCCTAGTTACTGATGTATTAGGCATTGTTCTCAACTCATTTATAGCAGTAACCTTCATTTTATATACCGGTGGCAAACCTCTTAAGATTTTTGAAACAATCTCATCCTCACTCAAGGTTCCTCCACAACATTTGATACCCAAAACAATTTCATTTACTCTATCCATGAAAGCAGAAATCCTTTCATCTTCTTCCATTTTTCAGATGTTCATACCTGACTCGGAAGCTTTCAAGTTTTGCAATTTTGACTGTGGAGTCTCCTTAATTCAGTGTTTCCAAATGATCCCAAATAGATTTAGCAGTAGATCTATCTGATAATGCGCTCAAGAGTGCTTCTCTTTCTTTGCAATCATTTTCTTCATCTTTAGCTAAAGTAGTTGGAGCAGTCTGACCAGCTACAGCAGCAGTATAACCATTCTTAGTAACTTCCCAGATGTCTTTACCAATGCAATTCAGATGTGTCTCCATTCTGATCTTCCATATCCCATAGTTGGTTCCATCAAGTTTAGGACTATCCTTTTTGAAATAATTAGTAGACATTGGATTGCCTCAAGTTGTTAAACTTCTGCAAAAAGAGGACTAAGCTCTGATACCAATTGTTAGGACCCGAAGACAACTGAGAGGGGGGGGGGTGAATTAGTTGTTTAATAAATTCAAACCAAAAACTTATTAACCAACTTAATGCTTAATACCGGTAAACCAGTTAAGTATGCCGGTAGACAGTGTTAACAGTAAATTGCCATACCAGTAAGAATTAATGCATGAAACATAAACACAAAGTCATCCACAACACATGACACCAATATTTGTACGTGGAAACCCTGTAAGGGGAAAAACCACGATGGGAAACCTTACCCATAATCAGATGATACTACTATAGATAGTAAGTGTACAAAGAGGGGTCTGCACATGCAGAAAGGCCAACAGCCTAGAGCTCACTGCTCAATCACAAATGGGAGTCACACTGACTACAGTTGGATGGTTAAATCCAATAAGAATGTACTGTACAAAATCGCATCTTCATATGCTAAATTCAGTACCGATGTAATACTGATATGCTTCTACAAAAACCTAACTTCACCTTCAGATGATGTCTTCGTGTATGCCTCTGCTTGATCTTGCATATACCTTCACTCAAATCTTTTTCACATTCCACACTTGATCTTACAAATAAGATCTTACATTTATACCATACCCTAAGACCAATTTTAGTAGGTCGGCTCTACAAGATATTACAATAAAAACATTTTACAAATAATATAATATCCGATGCAATAACCGATAAAACATGTTGGCTTAATGCATTTATAACAATAATAAATCATCTCCATAGCATGCCATGCTGATTTGGAAAAGATAAACCTGCCGGTGTAACCCTAGATAACCTGGACCTATTTGCTGGTAAAAATAAATATGCAATTAAGAATATATCAATGATTAGTACTTCAAAATAAAGTGTCCACATGATGTATTCGACATTACCAAGTGTCTTCCATCTCATTCCAGGTACCGGTGAACATTATATCTTGCCGGTTGATCATATACCAGTAACTGTTGCATAGATTACTGCTTGCCGGTGAATGTTGCTGGATCTCCAAAGTAGGTGTATTTAGTAGGTGTTGACATCAATGACAAAACCATACCAAAATACCAACATACACCTCCTGCATAAGAGATAACCCTTGAGAAAACAACATCTTCACACAAGTAAATGACATCAAGTCATAAGAAAACACCACTGAAAAAAGGAAAAGTGGATCCGTAGACAGGATAATAGAGAGAGAGATCATTACCCCTAAGTGTAGGGACAATGAGAAGGATTACACAACTTCCAAAGGGAGATTATTTGTAAGAGACATACCATTTCAAGCAAAGAATAGGTCCTAACTAAGGAACACAGATGTACTAACATCAAGGATAACTCTATGCAAGAAAGGACATCATGTTATGAAAAATACAACACAAAAGAAGAAACAATCTTCAAAACGGAGAGAGGAAAATGACATCCTTGCCCCCCAAGAAAGAGGACAAGGAAATATTAGGATGAATGATCACACATTTCCTAAGGAGAGATTGTCTATAAGGAATGTATCGTTTCAAGAAAGGAATAGGTCCTAACTAGGGAAAATACGTGTACTTGTACAAAGGATAATTCCATGCAAGAAAGAATATCAAGTCATGAATAATGCAATCCATAAAAGAAATAGTGAAACCTTAGAAAGAGGAAAGATAATATTATTTCCCCCCAAGCATAGAGGGAAGAATAAATAGACTATTATGTTGCTCACTAATTATGATTGCACCTGAAATTGTACCACCATGAATGACAATGAGCCCCCGATAAGTAGGCCAACAATGTCACATAGTTAGGAGCAACATAATAGGTACTTTAATGTTATTTGAAATGATTATGAGAAACATTCCATTCATTATCACCTATTATTTTTATGATACTTAAATCAATATAATGTTTTATTTTTTTTTCAAAGCTTGATACTCATTAGTAGAATGGCCATGAATTTGATAATACTTGCAAAAAGAAGAATTTTCAAGATGGTGTCTACATTTACTTCTTCTTTTAGGCCAAAGAAGAGAGATTAAATTAGCATGAAGAATATTGAAGAAAATATTATCTTCTTGTAATACCATAATGGCATGAGAAAACATGGATTCACTAGACAAAGAAGGAGGGGATGTTGACAAAGGAAGAGGTTGGAAACCTAGCTTCTCATTAGACAAGTGTGATTTCTCACCACTTTCAAGACTTTGTTGCACACACCCTAAAACATGTCCATTGTATTCTTGTGAAGGATCAAGAGAGGGTTAACTCTTAGGTGGAATTTAATTGAAGTTTAAAGAGGTCCAATCAATTTCTAGACATGTGTTAGGATAAAAGTTTTGAGTATCCAATTCATTCATTTTAGATTTTCTACCAAAAGAGGGTGTGAAATCTAAGGACCACCAATCATCCTCTAAGAGTTCTTTTTTAGGAACTTATTTAGTAGGAGATGGTGTATTTGTCTGAATTAGAGAGAGGATTGTAGGAACTAACAAAGTATATTATGCTTCAATTCGTATGTTTTCATCAGTTTCCAAAGCAAACACTTCATTATTATATGTGTAAGGCATTGCATGATAATTAGGAACAATTTTTTATTTTTGTAAAGGTTGAGAGACATCTTAATCAATGTAGACAACAACCTTAGGTTTTTTAACAATATGAATGGAATTGATTTGATCTTTGTTAGGTTCTTAATTTTGGGAGAGATAGCATTAGAAACATCATAATAACGAGAAGTGGTATCATTCTCTTGCTCTAAAGTATCGTCATGATTAAGACAATATTTAGGAAAGGGACCATCATATGTCATTAATGCTTCATCTCTAGGGGAAAATAATGAAAAGAAGGTATGGTATCACTAGTAAAAGTAGCCACAATATCATCTTCTTGCACTAAATAATACTTATGTGGGAGGTACATTTTAGGAGAAAGATGAACATAATTCTCCAAAGCTCCATCTCTAGGAGGGAGATCTTTGGAAGAAGTGTTTATATTCTCTTGTACCAATGTTCCCTCATTGGTAGGACCAATTTTGGGAGAGGGTAAATAATAATTATGAATGAAAGGGAGAACTAAGTTATCATCATTTCCATGAAAGGGAACATCATGAATATCTTTAATGTAACTTGAAATTGAACTAGCAAAATGAGATAGAAACTCCCTATGCACTTATGATCAAATAAGAAACTCATATGTCATGTAACCAAAGTAATGTTTATTCAATATATGTATGGAGGATTGAATAAAGGAGGGAAATTTGAATTTAAATTTGAAAATTGTGATTAAAAAATGCAAAATTTTGTAAAAGTGATTGATCAACCAATGACTTGAGCAACTTGATTTATGAATTTGAAAGATAAATGCCTCTAAATCATATCATAACATATCATAAAGATCAAATCTGAAAATGGATTTGAAAAATTATGCAACCCTCAAATAAATTTTAGAATTAAAAATTAGGTCTTTTGTAAATTCAACCACTAAATTTATGTAATTCAATTTGAAAATGAGATCTAGGAGGAAAAATTTGAATTTTAAATTAAATGAATAATTAGATCTGAAATTATTGATCCAAATTAGACAATCCACAAGCTCAATTTTAGAATTAAAAATTAGGTTTTTTGTGAATTAAACCTCTAAATTTATGAAATTCAATAAAAAATTAAACTTGTGAATGTAAATTTGAATTTTAAATTGCATAAACACTCAGATTTGAGAACATATATCAGAAATAAAGGTGTACGGAGTTGGGTTCACCAAAATGTAGTCGTGAAAATATTAGGGTTTCCACCATTAGATGCATGAAACCCACTAATATTAAGACTTAGGGACCATCACATTAGGGAAAGATAATAATTTGATAGATCTAAACTTAAGAGGTTTAAATACTAAATAGATTCTAGGGATCTTGGATGAGCCTCTTCTTTCCCTTGAGTTGAATTGATTTGTCGAGGATGCTGAAATTAGGGTAAATGTATTGGAATTGATGTAAAAACACATGAAACGTGAGCTATAGTTGTCAGACCGATCCATGGACATGTATTTGAGGAATGTAAATGTATTTAGATCTGTTCCCAAAAGAAGCTCCTGATTTTTTGGGACTGGAATGGTGGTCACTCGGGTCCTCCACACTTTTCACACTCCAACGGGGGATTGATTCGTCATTGTAAATAAAACTAATTTTGAAGATCGTGACTCTTTACCTATTCCTATGCACACTAGAGAGGGGAAATATATTGGGAATAAGGGTTTTCCTAAGTCAAACCCTAGTTTATGAATTAAGCTTGAATGAAATATTGCAAATACTGTAATAAACAATGGAAATATATATCTCATATCTACAATGACTGATAATGATGTTTTTCTTCTTGAATGTAATCACATATGTTATATGAAATGATATGAAAACAAAAAGACCCTAATCACACATAGATTCTTGCATATGAATAATGTTATTCGCTCCACAATGGTTGAATGAAGAAAATGCAACCTTGAAGATCTTTGGAAATGCTTGATGATGAATACTTTAATGCTTGAATGCTTTTGGTAGAGTGCTTGGAGTCTCTTAGGTATGAAATGAATTGATCAAATGACTTTATATATGAGATCCTAGGTCAATTTATTGATTAGGCCAACCTTGAATGGTCACATAAAGCCACTAATTTTATTTCCTGTCTGGGTGATAGGTCACATCCTCCCCCTAAAAATTGGGTCCCAATGAGGGTGACTAGGGTGGGTGCTCTATTCCTCCTTAATAATGGACCTTAAATTGGCCCCAAGGAGAAGGACATAGCCCCAAAAGATCATTTGGAAGGTGTATATCACACAAAACCTAGAGTTAAGGCACTGAATAGACTCGGATAGGAGATGGGGGGGAACGTGCTAAAGTAGGGGCACAAACATGAGGTGTAAATTGGCTTGGTGAGAATTTACAATGCTACATTTAGCCCCCACTTTAATGGGAGTGTGAGCCTACACAAATACTGATGGTAAAGTATATGAAAGAGAGATGAAGAAGAGGAGGAAATTATCACAATCGCGAGTATAGGACATCACTAATTTTGAGGAACTAAGCCCCCAATCTTAGGATCTGAACTCGCTCAAATGCATGCAAGGGAACACAAAACAAGACAAAAGGAAAAAAGACAAACAAAATGCAAACTAAACTAAAGACAAAAGACACAAAAAACAAGACCTCAATTCAACTAGCCGAAGAGACCTCGATATCAAAATGTCTCAACCACTAATATCCTTCTTGAAAAAATCCATCTTAAGAACAAGAGTGATCACGTAAAAGAGAAATATCATGCATCATCCATGAACTACAAATAGAAAAGCTATGAGCTCATCAAAAGGAGAAAGAGAGCATGGATACATGCTAGATGTGTTTTTCTAGGTGATCTATAAGAAGAATGATGGGAAAGGACATGGATACACACTCTAGATGTGTTTTTATAGGTGATTGATTTTGGGGATGAGAGTAGAAATAGTCTAACCGTGTTTTTCTAGTTCCACTCATCCTCATGGATGTGTACAAGTGATTTTTTGTTTCAAGTATATAGCACCCCATATAAGGGTTTTTTTCCTTTGGTTTTGAGCGTGCATCAACCTATTTAAGACATATAATTCAAATACAAATGCCAAGGGGCGAATGTTTGGCTCTGATAATATCTCGTATAAGAGTTTATTTTCTTTAGTTTTGAGAATGTGTAACCCCGCTTAAGACAGATACATGCATCGTTTTGAGGGCACCCATGTAAGAGTTTATTTTCTCTAGTTTCTATGATGTATACCTCCTCTAAGACATATCAAATGCTGCATCTGGTTTCGGGCATGAAGTATCTCATATAAGAGTTTGTTTTCTTTGGTTCTAAGTCTAAACACCCTGTTTAAGACATGCAAATATATGGTACAAAGAGGGTGATATGGGCGCCCCCTTTAAGATATCAACATAGTCCTATGTTTATGTCTTAAGGAATCTAGAAACAAGGATACCACCTTCATCACCAAGGAGACATACTTTAGGCAACAATGTCATGAATCCAATCTAAAGAGGGAATATTCTTCAAGCAAGGATAAGATAGTTGGAAAAGAGATATCTTACAATAAGTGTAAAGAGGATCCTTGGAGGAGAAGAGATATTTTCTCAAATGACATTTACCTTCAAGAGGATTTTCTTGAAGAAACATAACATATTCTACCAAAGAGGGGAAGGAGAACAAGAATGCATACCTTCCGTCTATTTCTAGGTGAAAGGGATTCTTAATGAAGGATGACACACTTTTGAACTTATGTGAGGGATAAGCTTATAATAGATATACAATTCCAAGTGAAGAAGAGGTTGTAATCAAGGATTTACATCTCTTTAATAAGAGAGAATCCACAAGCAAACAAAAACTTCACACAAGGAATGATATCAAATAATAACCAAACACAACTCAAAAAAGGAAAAGTGGATCCTTAGGAAAAGAAAAGATAGATAGATAGAGAGAGAGAGAGAGAGAGAGAGAGAGAGAGAGAGAGAGAGAGAGAGAGAGAGAGAGAGAGAGGAATTCCCCCCCAAGCACAAGGATAATGAGAATAATTACACAACCTATAAGGAGAAAAGCCAATGCACAATATACTCACATGAAGGAGTATTCCATGCAATAAAAGACCTTAATATATGTAAAATGCAACTCTAAAGAAGAGGTAATATTCAAAGGGAAAGAGAGAAATATTAGAATGAAAGATCACATATTCTGCGATGTTGGCAAGAGACACTATATTTATGATTATATGTTGTCATTGATGGCAACTTGAGTTAGATATCCAATCCACAGTTCATGATTCATTCATTTTGGAAGATTTATTGAGGACTTGAAAGGTCTGGTAAGAAGAACAGTGTATCCGATGAAGTGTGTAGTTTGGTGGTCAACAAATTATTTTGGTTGAGTATTTTTCCTAGAAGATCTTGGAGATGTATTGTGGATATGCAATTTATCTTATTCTAGGTTTGTGGCCTCTGGTGTTAAGTTTGGTGTTGGTTGGAAGATCCAGTAGATGGTTTTTCTGGTTGAACAGTGTTTTGGTACAATAGCATGTGAAGATTCATTGTGTAGATCGTGTGAAGTGATTTTGATGGTTGTTTGGGTGTTAGAGGTTGATGATTTAACACACGGGAAACATGTGGACACCATATTTTGGTCTGTTTGGTTGTTTTTGGATCAAATTGAGTTGACTTGGATAACATGTTTCATGTTGTGTGTTATGCGGTTTTTAGGCTGACATGAAATCGATTTAATTTGATGATGTAGATATATTGATATGATTAATATAATCATTTAGTAAGTTAGTGGTGATGTAGGAAGCGTGTATGAGTGATTGTGCGTAGTTTCACATGCGCGATTGAAATATTTGTGCTCCGGTTTGTGACAAAGTAGTTTGTTAGAATGGTATAAAAAGACTATTTGTGCTTAACCAGAACTGAATTTTGGAAATTGTAGATGACATCCATCAATTCATTCAATCAGTGATCATTTGTAATCTTTTGTAGGACAGTGAGTCCTCCGGGGGTTGTAGCCCTCTCTTTCTAATTAAGCAGTGAGCTCTAGGCAGTGTGTCTGAATACATGTGCATTCCCCTTTGTAATATTATTATACTAATGATTACAGTATTATAATATTGTGGCTCTCAATCCCACCGTGGTTTTTCCCTTAACTAGTTTTCCATGTAAAAATCTTGGTGTTATGGTGTTGCCGATCTTGGCTTTGTATTTCTACACTTACTTTTCTTCATTTGCATAAAGTGGTTATTAGATCAGGTTATTAAAGTTGAATTTGTTGAATACTGATTCACCCTCGCTCTTAGTGTTCCCTTGATTCCAACATGTGAAAGAGGAGGATTAACCATAGAAGACATATCACTCTATGCAAGAAAGGATATGGAAAAAAAAGTAATCCCTAAAGGAATAGTGATAATTTAGAGAAAGAAGAAATGTTTTTACCTCAAAATGTTTGATATTAAAAAATCATCACCTCTTATAACAAAGAGACCCCAATTAAGTTAACTACTTGTGTGATAGGGTGAGGAGAAACATGAAGGGTGAGAAGAGTGCTAAGGCACTACTTTCTCACCAAGAAAGAGAGCAATATCAAATGAAAGATTTATTTGAGCCCTGTCAAATTTTTCTTAAACAAATTCCATAAATGCTTTACATTTTCCAAGAGAATGATAATTGCCATGATGAAAAAGATAATGCTCACTACCTTCTTTATGCTTTTTTCTAAACTTTACGAAAGGAAAAATAATATTATCATACTTTAATTTCCAAATGCTTCTAGTTGCTAATCTTTCCTTATCATCAATAGGATTAGTCCTTGTCTCTTTTGATATAGTACAAGGATTGTTAGAAGAATAAGGATTATCATCTATGATTTTAACTATGCCTTTATCAATGAGTCCTTGCATTCCATTTTGAAAATTAGGACAATCATTGGTAGTGTGATCATTAGTTTGGTGATATGATCAAAAAGGAGTTTTTGAAGAAGAAGCACATTTAGATGAATGATAGGTTTTTTTGTCTTGCAAGATGATCTTTGAAATCTTGAATCCTAAGGAGGTCATCCATAGGAGAATTATGATAATATCCTAGGACTTCTGTGTTGGCTTGTGTAGGAGGATTTATAGGGACTCTAACTCCTTGTTCAAAATTTCCAAGCCCTTGTCCTCTAAAATGTTGTTTTGATATTATGTTAAAGCCACTCCTATAAGAATCTCTTAATTGAAAAGGAGGAGGAACACTATAATGAATTTATTTGAAATTCGTAGTGTAAGTGTGTTTAGAAGGAACAAAAGGACAAGTATATGAAGAAGGAATATCTTGTAGGGGAGCATTTTCCTTTCTTTCATCATGCATATCCTCTTTGGTATATTGGGAAGGAATATCCTTGTCATCTAAGGCCTCATCTTTGCTTAATGTTATATTGGGAGATAGATCATGACTAAAATGCATAATATCATCTTCTCTACAAATCTTATGATGACTAAGATAGGCTCTAGGAGAATAAGGAGGATCAAGAGAAATTGAAACATCAACATTTTGATCTTGCCCCCTTGCACTATGGTATGTGTATGAGAAGAAGATGGTACATTTTTTCTCATCATTGCTTGTTGTACATTAGAGAGATCATTGATAGGAGTATTATCTTGTTCTTCATTCAAATTAAATAGAGGTACAAGTATTAGGTTTTCCATTAATATCTCTATGATTGGGATCTATAAATGCTTTAATGTGGTCTATGTATGCAATGCATTTTCATAAAAATATCACAATAAAACAACATGCACTATAAATGAAATCTTTGAGATCTAGTTGATTGAAAGGAAGGAATGTGGAAATTCTAATAATGCAATATGCCAAAGTGCTATGAATGAAAAGAATCAATGTGAAGTCAAATAAGCCATTATCCAACACATCATTATGATAAATGTAAGTGAAAAGAAAAGTAATCATATGTGAAATAGCAAATAAATCAGATCTATTAAGAGCCATTATTAATTTTTAAAATTAGATTTGAAAATTAAAGTGATGAATTATGCCAACCACAAATCTAATTAACCAAAATAAATTAGGGAATTTATAAATTAAACCTCTAAATTTATGTAATTTGATTAAAATGAGATGTATGAATTTAGATTTAAAATTTAAAATGTTTCCAAAGAAGATCTGAGACAATTAATCCAAATTAGACAACCCACAAGCTTAATTTTATAATTTTAAAATTAGGTTTTTTTATAAGATTAACCTCAAAATTTTTGAAATTCAGTTATTAATTAAACTTGTAAATGTAAACTTGAAGTTTAAATTGCATAAATGCTCAAATCTGAGAACATAAATCAGAATTAAAGGTGTAAGGAGTCAGTTTCACCAAAATGTAATGGTGAAAAAATTATTAGGGTTTCCACCATTAGATGTATGAAAACTGCTAATATTTAGACTTAGGGACCATCAAATTAGGGAAAGATAGGAATTTGATAGATCTAAACTTAAGAGGTCTAAATAATGCTCAGATTCCAAGTTTCTTGTATGAGCCTCTTCTTTCCCTTGAGTAGAATTGATTTGTTGAGGATGCTGAAATTAGGGTAAATATGTTGGAATTGATGTAAAAATGCATGAATAGTGAACTATAGTCATCAGATTGAGCCACAAACCTGAATTTGAGGAATGTAAATGTATTCGGATGTGTTTCCAAAAGGAGATCTTGATTTTTCAAGACCGAGATGGTGGTCGCTTTGGTCCTCCAGACTTTTTGCACTCCAATGGGGGATCAAATCATCACTGTAAATAAAGCCAATTTTGAAGATTGCAACTCTGTATATGTTTGTGTGCACATTAGAGAGGGGAAATAGGTTGTGAATAGGGGTTTGCCTAAGTCAAACCCTAGTTTAGGAATTAACCTTGAATGAAATATTGTAAATACTGAAATAAACAATGGAAAGATATACTTCAGATCTATAATGACTGATAACAATGCTTGGCTTCTTGAATGTAATCACATATGTTATATGAAATGGCATGAACATGATAAAAACCTAATCATAAACACATGCTTTCATATGAATTATGTAATTTTCTCCATAATGGTTGAATGAAGGAAATGCACCCTTGAAGATCTCTGGAAATGATTGATGATGAATATTTCAATGCTTGGAGTCTCTTAAGTATGAAATGAATTGATCAAATGCCTTTATATATGAGATCCTAGGTCAATTTATCGATTAGTTTGACCTCCAATGATCACATAGAGCCACTGATTTCATTTTCGGCCAGGGTGATAGGTCACATCCTCCCCTTAAAAATTGGGTCCCAATGAAAATATTAGGGTTTCCACCACAAGAAGGATGAAAACCGCCAGTTTTTACTTATGGACCATTACATAAAGGAAATATATGAATTAGGTAGATCTAAATTTTGATCTAATTCCAAGGACCTTGAATGATTCTCTTCTTTCCCTTGAGTTGAATTGAATTATTGAAGAAGCTGAAATTAGGGATTATAGGCTAAAATTCAAATAATTATGCGTGAACGGTGAGCTATAGTTGTCAGATTGAGCCACAAACTTGGATTTGAGGATTATTAGATTCAGACCTATTCCTAAAAGGGGCTCTTGATTTGATGGGACTATAGTGACGGTCGTCCTAGTCCTCCATACTTTTTGTACTCTAATGGAGGATCAATTCATCATTGTAAATAAGGCCAATTTTGAAGATCACAACTCCGTACCTATTCATGTGCACACTAGAGGAGGGAAATAGGTTGGTAATAGGGGTTTTCCTAAGTCAAACCCCAATTTAGGAATTAACCTTGAATTAAATATTGAAAATACTGAAATAAACTATGGGAATTTATACCTTAGATCTGTAATGACTGATAATGGTGCTTTGCTTCTTGAATACAATCACATATGTTGTATGAAATGGCATGAACGTGACAAAACCCTAATCACACACATATTCTTGCATATGAATGATGTAACTTTCTCCATAATTGTTGAATAAAGTAATTGCAACCTTGAAGATATTTGGAAATGCTTGACGATGAACATTTAAATGCTTGAATGCTTGAATAAAATTTCTAGTTATGAAATTAGGTTGATCAAATTTCTTTATACATGAGATCCTAGGTCAATTTACTGATTAGGCTGACCTCCAATGATTACATAGAACCACCAATTTCATTTCCTGTTGGAGTGATAGGTCACATCATCCACTTAAAAAAATGTGCCCCATTTCCTCAATTAGGGGCCTCAAGTTATCCCCAAGGTGAAGGACATAGCTCCAAATAATCAATTGGTAGGTGTATACGACATACAAACTAGTTAAGGCATTGAACGGACCTAGATAGGGGATGAGGGGGAGACATGCTAAATTAGGGGCACAAAGATGAGGTATAAATTGGCACGTTGACAATTTATGATGCCACACATACATCTCATGTGGATGGCAAAGACAAAGCTATTATTGAGATTTTATCATGGGTCTCAAAGTATGTCATTGATAAGGGTGAAGATCCCTCCTATAATTATGATTAGGTTCTTACCATTATCAATGGACAACTCATTAGATTTTGTTCTATTTATGCTTCTAATTTTACTAAAGAAAAAACATAAATTTAAGATTGGATGGCCAATAATTTACCCAATGCAAATCAGATTCATAGGTATCGAATTTAACATGGTAAAACATCCTCAAAAACACTGCTAGTATAAATAGACAAATTCTACCAAGATGAACTCGATAGTTGCCAATTTTGTCAACACTTTTTGGGTGTGGTTGATCCTATTTATGATAAATTTTCTATCCATTATGAGAACTAATTTACTTAGTCCAATGACAAAATGGGAGGTGACAAAAAACTAAGCTAGTGTTGTCACAAAAGTTTGCACCCTTGTTGAAAAATAATGCTCAACAACCTTGTGAAACATGGAAACAACTTCCAAGTGTGGGACCTTGCACAAGTGAGGTTGAATCTGTAGAGAAGGACGACTTCCTTTCCAATTAGGATGTAATGTTGAACCAAACCTACATTATAAAACCTATTCTAATAATCAAGAGGAGAAAAGGGGAGAAGGAATGTTGAAAGAGAAATGAGGGGTGATGCACCTAGATTGAAATATGTTTTTTTCTCTACCTGTGAATGCACAAGACATCAATACAACACCCAAAAGAATACACAAATCTCAATCTAACAACTATTTCCAAAGAAAAACAAGAAGGTTAGAACCTAGCTAGATGTTGAGAGGGATTGAGAGATGTCCACAGACAAGGAGGAAAAAATCAGATCAGATCGATTGATATGATATTGCATGCTTGAAGATATTTTGTAGAACTAAAGAAAAGAAACAATCCCTGCATTTGGAGTGAATCCCTACACTTGGATGGCGTATGATGTCCTTTTCAGGCCCAAAAGTCTTATGTAGGCAATAAATGTGCATGAGCCATTAAGATAAACATTTGTAGAAGCCATGACAGAGTAATGAAAAATGTCCCTCAACATCCTGAAGTAGTTGGAGTAGATCGGATTTGATTTGAGTTGCTGATGAGGTAAAAACCTTATTTTTGACCCATTAAATTAGCAACCACCCCCGTACATCAGTTTGAGAATCAACATCCACCTTAGGTTTAAAATTGGGCCATCCGATCTTCTCCATGCGCACAAAATGGACGATTGAGATTGTGCCACAAAAACATGTCGGACCCATCAACTAAACAACTCCTACCACAATATTGCAACCATGGATATAACATATTCTCCAACCACTGCAATACTGTAGTAATCAATACTTGGCCATGCCAAGTCCGTCGCAATACCGTGAGGAAGAAATATTGTTGCCCCCAAACTGTTGAGGTAGAGTTGTAACATCTTTCCCTAGCGCCAATGGCTATCACAATATTGCAAGGGTCGAGTGATGGTTATCCATGACTACTAAGACCCTATAATAACATCATTAATCTTCCCACCATCCATCTACTGTGACACTGTTAGACAATTCAAATAACCGGAAGACAACTGAGAGGTGGGGGTGAATCAGTTGTCACCAGATTACCAGAACCTTAAGAAATTAAAACTTTAATACCTGAACCCAAAAGATCAATACCAAAATACATAAACTAATTACCAAAATAGCAGATATACCAATTAAGCACAAGCAACAATTAGAGAATAGATACCATCCACAAGACACCAAGATTTGTACGTGGTAAACCCGATAAAGGAAAAAACCATGGAGGGAAGCCTACCCACAGTCAGATAATACTTCTATAGTAAGTATGTGATTACAAACTGAGGGGCTTGCACTTGTAGGAAGGCCAACAACCTAGAGCACACTGATCATTACAAAAGGAGTCTCACTGACTACATAAAAAATCCAGACTACAATGCGGAAGGAAGAATGAACTACAATGATAACATCTCCTATGCCTAAGTACAATTCTAGTTAAGCTCAATATCGGAGGACTTAATCCTCTTACATAAACCCAACTTGATCACCAATGATTGACCAAATCCTCTGCATGAATGATTATTACATTATTCACTCCTATATCATCCTTATATCATTTACATATGATATATAATGAGATCTTAAATCAAATATATAGAAACCCTCAACTACAAACAATAAGGTCGGCCACCAGACAATAAAGCAATTACATAATTACAAAACGTATTGACCTGAGACCAAACAAATAATATTCAACCCATAAGACATCCCATAAACACATTGAGAAGATCAAACAACACATTACATTAAGTTGGTCCATAACCTAGATAGAACCTGACCCAATTTAGGTCCACACATGCTAAAGCAATGATACCAATCAGCCAAGTCTCAAGAATGATCAACATCAGTCATCCTGAATCTATACTAGAAGCCGCACCAACACCACTTATACATAATATCAAAAGATCTTCAACAAAGCTTCGCTGATGAAACCCTCACCAGATCAAAAAACCAAGCTTACCAACATACATGATAGCATCTAATCACCAAATCAAAACCAAGTGATTGAACATGAATCTAAGTAGCATGAATAGAAGATCTAAGCCAATTCCATAAGCCAAAACATATTGAAGCTTACTGAATCATCATGATCTAACCAACTAGAAACCAATCAACCTACTGGGACCAGAAGGATACCGATAAAGAAGCCAAAACAAATAGTGTTGACATCAATGAAAAAATATCAATCTCCAAATGGCCAACAATCTCCCCCTTTGGCATTGATGACAACACTAGATGTGAAAAAAATCCAAGTGCCAAGAAATGCCAAACAAGTCTCCCACACAAAATATAGCAATGAAGTTCTGATCTATACTCTCCCTGTAGATGATATCACAATTAAGTTCTACAAGTTTCTCCCCCTAAAGTATATATCTCCTTACATTTTTCACTTGAATATCTCTCCCCCTTTGACATCAATGCCAAAGATCTGACATAAATATCAAAGCAAAAGGAAAAACCACTGAATCACAAAAGTAACTACTCCTCCTGGGTAGTAGCATCACCACATCAATCCATAATGAATAATATCTATGATAATGCATACTGAACTGATTCCAAATAACATCAATCAGTTTTCTATAGGAGGGAAAGAAACCCCTAATCTGTCTTTGAGGTACTCAAATGATTCTTTAGGAAAAGGTTTAGTGAAGATGTTTGCAATCTGCTCTTTAGTGTTCACATAAACCAATCTAACTTCATTTTCTTCCACCTTCTCCTTCAAAAAGTTATACTTGATAGATATGTGCTTTGTCTTAGAGTGAATATTGGATTCTTTGATATGTCTATAGCAACAGAGTTATCACAGTGAATAACTACCGGTCCAATGTAATGCACTTTAATGTCCTTCAACATTTTCTTCATCCATAGATCTTGTGTACAGTTAGTAGTAGCAACAACATACTCAGCTTCAACAATAGATAAAGAAGTGCATGATTGTTTCTTGTTGGTCCATGAAATAAGTTTCTTTCCAAGAAAAAAAGCTCCACAGGAAGTACTTTTCCGGTCATCAACATCACCTGCCCAATCTGCATCTGTATATGCACATAAACTAAACTCATCATCCTTAGGGCACCACAAACCATTTTCTGATGTACCTTGCAAGTATCTAAAAAATATTTTCACCGCACTCTCATTATTTTCTCTAGGATCACTTTGATATCTTGATGAAATGCAAACAACATTCAATATATCAGGCTTAGTATGAGTCAAATATAGTAGACCTCCAGTCATAGACTTGTATCTTGTAGGATTTACCAATGCAGAAACATCTTTTCTTGTCAATTTCTCACTTGTAACCAAAATTATTAAACATCTCCCTAGCATACTTAGTTTGACAGACAAAAATACCTTTATCATTCTGAGTAATCTGCAAACCTAAGAAAAATTTCATTTCCCCAATCATAGACATTTCAAATTCTTTCTCCATATTTTTAGAAAATTCCATGCACAACTTAGCTTCACCTCCAAAAATGATGTCATCAACAAAGACCTCAATAATTAGTATATCATCATCAGTGAATTTATAATATATATTACTGTCAGCATTACCTTTAATGAAACTAAGCTTCAAACGATATTTATCTAACCTTGCATACCAAGCTCTAGGTGCCTATTTCAATCCATATAAGGCTTTCTTTAACCTACAAACAATGTTTTTATCATTTGAAAGTGAAAACCATTAGGTTACTCAATATAAACTTTCTCATCAAGATCCCCATTCAGAAAAGCACACTTAACATCCATCTAATAAACCTTGTAGTTTTTATGTGCAACATAGGCAAGAAATAATCTTACAGCTTCAAACCTAGCTACAGGTGTAAAAGTTTTACCATAATCAATTCCTTCCTTATGAGAATATCCTTTACAAACCAATCTGATTTATTTCTCACAACTTGTCCATCTTCATTTAATTTATTCCTAAAAACCCATTTAGTTCCAATAACATTCTTATTTTTAGGCTGGGGAACTAAAAAACATTTGTTATTCTTCTCTATCTGATCTAATTCTTCTTCCATAGCTTTCATCCAACATTCATCTTTACATGCTTCAATTACTAATACCAGTTCAACTTGAGAAATTAAACATACCACATTAGCTACCAATCTTCTTCTTGTCATCACTCCATTGTTCTTATCCCCAATGATCTGATCTTCTAAATGATTCAACCTTACATACCTAGGAGTCTTCTGATTCTCTGTTCCTCCTTCATGTACTTCAATTACTGTTGAATTTTCTAATACTACCAGAGTAACTGGTTCAATATTTTATTTTGGTAAAGGTGTTATTGGTTTAGTTATGATGATTTCTAGTGTTGGTTCTTGCTCATAAACTCTAATTTGACTTCTATTCAGCTCATCCATAATTCTCTACAATCTCTAGTTATAACATCTATATGCTTTTCTTTCATTAAAAAAAACCAATAAATATTCCTTCATCACATCTAGGATCAAATTTGCCAATGAAGTCATCTCTCCTGATATAACATTTACTACCAAAGATTCTGAAATACTTAATTGTAGGTGTATTGCCCAACCATAATTCATAAGATGTCTTACCGATTTCTCCTTTGACATGAACTCCGTTGAATGTATAAACTGTTGTTCTCGCTGCTTCTCTCTAGTAGATATGAGGTAGATTAGCTTCCATCATCATGGTTCTAGAAAGATCCAAGATAGTTATGTTATATCTTTCCACAACTCCATCCGATATGAATTCTCCACCATGATCTGACCTTAAATAGTTATTAAACTCATCCGATATGAATTCTCCACCATGATCTGACCTTAAACAGTTAATCTTCAATGATATCTTAGTTTCAACTTTTGCTTTAAAGATTTTAAACTTTTCAAAAGCCTTAGATTTCTCCCTTAGAAAAGTAACCCACATCATTCTAGAATAATCATCAATTATTAGCGTAAAATATCTATCACCTTGAAAATTTTTAATTCTAGCAAGGCCACACAAATCAATATGAATAAGATCAAGAACATCTTTAGATTTTTCTTGTATACTCTTAAAAGAGGTATTGACATATTTTACCATTTGACATTCTTTACACATCGGATTATAAGGCTTCACAATCTTAGGTATATCTCTAATTGCCTTAGTTGAACTGATATTTACCATGCAATCAAAATTCACATGACATAGCCTTTTATTTCATGGCCAACTCTCATCAATTTGTGCAATCAAACATGTCTTCTCATCGGAATTCAAATGAAATATATTACCTTTTGTCTAAGTACTGGTTGCAATCTCCAATCCAAATCTATTAATGATTTTGCATTTTCCATCCCTGAATTATAATTGAAATCCCTTATCCACCAATTGTCCTACACTCAAAATATTATGCCTTAAAAATTCAACATAATAAACATTATCAGTATTTTACTTACCATCTAATGATATAGTTCCTTTTCCTTTGATCATATGTGCTTTGTCATCTCCAAATCTAACCAGACCGTCATCACATTTTTGAAAAGATAAAAATTTCCTTTTATCTCCAATCATATGATGTGAACATCCATTGTCAATTACCCATTCATCCTTATCTTCAATTTTAGCAGAAAGAGCGTTCTTTTCAGGTACATTCTCTTCTAGTGCTAAAACATCTTCCTTGATATCCAGGAACACCCATTCATTTCCATTGCTGGAACCACTAGCACAGTCTTGTGTCAGTCCATCATCAGAATCAGTCACACCTTCCTCATCCACAAAGTAGGATGATTTATATCTATTTTTCCTATACTTATTCTTGTTCTGATATCCAGGGTTAGGCTTAAAATATCTTCTCTCTTTCTTCAAATCTTGAATTCCTTTAAGGACATCTAGATGCAAAATGACCTATCTTATTACATGCAAAACATTTAAAAGGTGATTTTCCTTTATACTTACTTCCTACCAGTCCTTTAGGTACTCTTCTAGCAAATAGGGCTTCAAGTTTCTCAAATTCTTCATCTTCTCTTTTCATATCACCCAATTCTTCCATCCAAATCTTCCAAATCTTATCTACTTTTGAGCTTGAAGAATTTAGACCTTATGGAGCTGTGAAGTCTCCATCCAAATCTTCCATACTTTGTAAATTGTTCCATCAAGCCTATAAATTTCTCTCCGAAAGATAGCAGTAGATGAACTAGATGAACTTGAACTATTAGTTGCCATAGGATCTTCTTCAAGCAGTTAAGCTTCTACAAAGATGACCAGAGCTCTGATACCAATAGTTAGACAGTTCAAATAACCAGAAGACAACTGAGAGAGGGTTGAATCAGTTGACACCAGATTATCAGAACCTTAAGCAATTAAAACTTTAATATCGGAACCCAAAAGATCAATACCGGAATACATAAACCACTTATCGAAATAACAAATATACCAATTAAGCACAATCAACAATTAGAGAATAGATACCATCCACATGACACCAAGATTTGTACGTGGAAAACCCGATAAAGAGAAAATCCATGGTGGGAAGCCTACCCACAGTCAAATAATACTTCTACAGGAAGTATGTGATTACAAATTGAGGGGCCTACACTTGTAGGAAGGCCAATAACCTAGAGCACACTACTCATTACAAAAGGAGTCTCACTGACTACATAAAAAATCTAGACTACAATCCAGAAGGAAGAATGAACTGCTATGATAGCATCTCCTATGCCTGAGTACAATCTCAGTTAAGCTTAATACCAGAGGACTTAATCCTCTTACATAAACCCAACTCGATCACCAATGATCGACCAAATCCTCTGCATGAATGATTATTACATTATTCACTCCTATATCATCCTTATATCATTTAAATTTGATCTACAATGAGATCTTACATCAAATATATACAAACCCTCGACCACAAACAATAAGGTTGGCCACTAGACAATAAAGCAATTACATAATTACAAAACATGTCAGCCTGAGACCAAACAAATAATATCCAACCCATAAGACATCCTGGAAACACATTGAGAAGATCAAACAACACGTTACATTAAGTTGGTCCATAACCTAGATAGAACTTGACCCAATCTAGGTCCACACACACTAAAGAAATGATCCCAATCAGCCAAGTTTCAAACATGATCGCAATCAGTCATCCTGAATCTCTACTAGAAGCTACAACAACACCACTTATGCATAATATCAAAAGATCTTCAAAAAAGCTCTGCCGGTGAAACCCTCACTGGATCAACAAACCAAGCTTATCACCATACATGATATCATATGATCAACAAATCAAAACGAACTGACTGAACATGAATCTGAGTAACATGAATAGCATATCTAATCCAAAACATATCGGAGCATACCAGATCATTATGATCTAACCAACCAGAAACCAATCAACCTACGGGGACCAGAAGGATACCAGTAAAGAAGCCAAAATAACTAATGTTGGCATCAATGACAAAACATCAATGCAACACATAATCAATTTCTCCAAATGGCCAACAAACACCGCAAAGGTCACATGGTGGCTACCATAGATAGCTTGGTAGCACAATAACATCTCGCGGTCAACAACAATGGTCACCACTATATCACAAAGAGACCTCGACAATCCCTCTTGACTGTAGTGATAATGCAATGAACGACTAGCGAGTATCGCAACATCATAAGGGTGGGCCAATGGCTATCTCTGATCATTATGATATAATGATAAGGCAGTTATATTATTATAAGCCCTTTGCCTACCAATAACGGGTAAAAAGGGATAGTAGAAGAATTAATAAGCCCCCCTCTAGCTAATAGGCCTTAATTAAAATGACTTCCCCAACTAGTCAACGTAGAAAAATATAAAGGCCAAAAAAGCTAAGGCAAGAAGCTTTAAGGGGTTTAGGGTTTAGGCTCCTAGGAAAGTAACAAGGTTTTAGCTAGTAGGCTATCTTGGATTGGTTATCTACATGGCTAAGGTTGTCACAAAAATGGTCAACATTTTTGGTGACTTAAAGGGGATGGAAAACCTTCTTGGCATATGGTCAACAACTTGGGAGATCCATTGGGCATAGAGTCAAGACTAGAACAAGATGAAAAACCATTGCCTCTGCAACTTGCAAAAGATCAAAAATTTGCCATTCCAGGTGGAAATAGCATGTTCTCGCGCACTTCTTGGAAAGATGAAAGCTAAGAAAAATATTTATAAGGGACTCAAATAACCTCAAAAGAAATCTTTAAGATAGATGCCATTGACTGCAATGAGGAGGACTTCACAACTAAGTCCAAATAGGTGGAAATAATTGGCCTTCTTGTAGCTAGTGATGACATACGAGCCACTCCAAATCACATCAAATTTGGAGTGCCTACCTAGTTTGGATCTATCGACATCCCACTTTAGGACAAGATCACTAACCTTGAATGTCCAATGAGTGGCTTTTCTGTCAAAACTTCTTTTGACTTGTCCTTGATGAAAATTGAGGGTCTGCATGGCCTGTTGGCATTTACATGAAGATTGCATTAATGATATGTTATGTTGTCATTGATATCAATTAACCGGTAATGATATTGTTGATATTGTTGTAATGATGTTTTATAACCGGTAGGAAGAGCTAGTGAAAGGAAACTATAACTGGTAGGAAGAATTTGTGGAAGTGAACGAGTATTGCTATGTATTGGAGAGTTGAATCGGTAACCAATAAACCCTACCTGTTGATGTGATAAACCCTAACCGATTAAGTTTAGTGAATTGGTTATAGTGGTTTATGATCTGATAATGGGTGGTAATGATTATGACACATATGATTATTATATGAAGAGAGTTTCAAGTGATTTTGGCGCATTGGTGGAATGGTTTTTGTCTAGGGAATGAGCAAGTATATTGTATGTAATGCAAAGCGCATGATGAGTTACTGAGTTCAATGAAGCGGTGATCAAGGAATGATCGAGGTTTTCTTGATTGATGTGCAAAGATTTCTATGTAATCCAATAGTCATACTTGAACTGACTTGTTTGTAATCTCTATGAGAGAATTAGGTTTTTGTTGTGTTACCGACCTAATTGATTTCTTTATAAGGTCGATGAGTTTTTTAGTTTCAAAGTTGGAAAAGTTTTAGTTGAGTGTGTGGTTGCCAAACTGGATGATGTATCTACAGTTTGAGTAAAGGCAGATAGGAGCATGAAAAGGATCTGAACAAGCAAGTGTAGTGCTATTCAAATAGATCAACAAACTCCTATTGTTTTCTAACAATTACAACAAAATTGAAATCCCCTAACCGGGTAAGCTCTAACAAATTTGGTGCTATACAAATCCTCTAACAAGGTGATCCATTAGCTTTGATTTCAAATCCTCTACCAAGGTTACTCCTTATATGGTATTACTTCTAACAAGGCATTATAGTCAATCCCTTAACCAGGTGGTCCCTAACAGGACTTTTGTAAAGCTTTAACAAGCTAGGCTCCTAACAGGGCAAACTTCAAAAGAGTTCAGATAGTTATCTTGTGAGTCTCATCTCACCATGGTTTTTCCCTGTTGGCATTCGCAGCTTTTTGGCATTTTGCATATAGATTGCATTAATGATATGTTTGTTAGGAACCAAAAGGCAACTAAGAGGGGGGGTGAATTAGTTGTCAATGAATTTCAACCCAATTATAACTTAATCAAACTTGATACTTAATACCGGTAAACCAAACTTACTACCGGTTAACAAATTAAAAGTTAATATCAATATTGGTAAAAATTAATGCATGAAACAGAAAGAGAAACAACATCCACAACACATAACACAGAGATTTTGACGTGGAAACCCTGTAAGGGGAAAAAACACAGTGGGAAACCTTACCCACAATCAGATGATACTACTGCAAATAGTATGTGTATACAAATGGGGTCTGCACATGCAGAAAGGCCAACTGCCTAGAGCACACTGCTCAAATGGGAGTTGCAATGACTACAGTAGGATGGTTAAATCCTAGAATAATGTACTGCTCAAAATAGAATCTCCAATGCTGGATTCGGTATTGGTTAAGCTCTGACAAACACCTTCAAACCTTCCTTGAACCTTCTCTATAGTCTGCTCATATGATCTCCAATATTCACACATACCATATTACAATACCATACCATAACCTTACATACCATATCATATCTCATCTCACAAGTGAGATCTTACATATATACAAAACCTAAGACCAAATGTGTAGGTCGGCTCACTAAGAATATTACAATTAAAATCAATTACAAATAAGTCTTGATGTGATGCATCATGTCAAATCAATACATTTACAACAATATTCAATCGATAAATCATCTCCATAATGTGTCATGCTGATTTGGATTAGATAATGTATACTGGTCCATAAACTAGACCAATCTATCGGTAACAACAAATATGTCAACCCGATTAGACCAATAACCAAAACACCAAAACCAAGTATCCAAACCATATCTTCGACATAATCAAGTGATCTCTAGATGATAACAAGTCATCATCAGTGCAGGTGAACCATATACCGGTGATTGTGCATAAGTCACTAAACTTGCCGGTGAACACAATGTGTTGGTTTAATAGTAAACCAATATAACCATAGTGCCAAATCAACAATGTAGATATCTAGAAGGATAAGTGTTGACATCGATGATAAAACTAATGCAACACATCCATAATACTAACAATCTCCCCATTTGGCATTGATGGCAACACTAGATGGAAAAACATCTAAGTGCCAAAACAGAATGCCAAAAACCAAAAACCAACAATCTCTAGAATAGATCAATACCAGAAATTAAAATCAAAATACCTAATGAATAATGTCTCATAGATCTCTCTCCTAAGAATATTTTTCCATATATCTCACTCCTCCTTTGACATCAAATGCCAAAGAAATAAAAAATAGCAGAACATAGAACCAACTACTCCCCCTGAGAAGTAGCTCTCCTCCATCAAAGCCGGGAAAAATAAAAATAAAAAATTCTTTGTTAGTTTATGTCGGTTTGATGTCAATCTTCAATTGTCTAAGTCTCTACCGGTGGGGGTATCACCCCAAGTTGCTCTTTGAGATATTCAAAGGTTTCCTTAGGCAAAGGCCTAGTAAAGATATCTTCAATCTTCTCTTTAGTATTCACATAAACCAATCTTACTTCTTTTGCTTCAACATTCTCTTTTAGAAAATTATATTTGATAGAAACATGCTTCGTCTTAGAGTGAAATACTAGATTCTTTGCTATATCAATTGCTGCTGAATTATCACAATAAATGATTATAGGTTCTTTGCATTTTACCTTTATGTCCTTCAACATTTTCTTAATCCATAATACCTGAGTACAATCAGTTGCTGCTACAATATATTCTGATTCTGCTATTGATAATGATGTACAACTCTGCTTCTTGCTTAACCATGAAATCAATCAGCTACCAAGAAAGAATGCTCCGCCAGTGGTACTCTTTCTATCATCTACATCTCTTGCCCAATTTGCATTGGTGTATGCACATAAATCAAAATTTTCATCTTTAGGATACCATAAACCAAGATTTGTTGTGCCTTGTAGATACCGGAAAATCCTTTTTACTACTGATTCATGATTTTCTTTAGGATTACTCTGAAATCTTGAAACTATACATACTACATTCATTATATTAGGTCTTGTTTGTGTCAAATACAGTAAACCTCCAATCATAAATTGTATCTTGTCAGATTAACAGGAGCTGAATCATCCTTCAATGTCAATTTATTAGTTGTAGTCATAGGAGTACTTACCAGTTTAGAGTTTTCTATACCAAATTTATTCAGTAGTTCCTTCAAGTATTTTGTTTGACATATGAATATATCTTTATCTATTTGTGAAATCTATAATTCTAAAAACAATTTTATCTCCCCAATCATAGACATTTCAAATTCTTCCTGCATCTTGTTAGCAAAGTTCTTACACAATCCATCTTCTCCTCCAAAAATGATATCATCAACAAAAACTTCAATAACCAAGATGTCATCATTAGTCACTTTGAAATATAAGTTATTGTCATCATTACCTTTAGTGTAACCAAACTTCAAAAGATATTTGTCCAATCTAGCATACCAAGCTCTAGGAGCTTTCTTCAATCCATACAAAGCTTTCCTTAATCTGCAAACCATATCTTTAACATTTGTCAATGAAAATATTTTAGGTTGTTCAATGAAAACTTCCTCTTCAAGATCTCCATTCAAAAATGCAAATTTTACATCCATCTGATATACTTTATAGTTCTTGTGAGCTGCAAATGCAAGAAAAAATCTAACTGCCTCAATTATAGCTACAGGTGCAAAGGTTTCATTATAATCAATTCCCTCTTTCTGTGAATATCCTTTACATACTAATCTTGCTTTGTTCCTGATTACCTTACCATCTTCATTAAGTTTATTTCTGAATACCCATTTAGTTCCAATTACATTTTTGTCTTTAGGTCGGGGAACTAATGTCCATGTATTATTCTTTTCAATTTATTCTAATTAATCTTCCATTGCTTTTATCCAATGTTCATCTTGACATGCTTCAATAACAGATGTTGGTTCAATTTGAGAAATTAAGCATACCTCTTCATTTGCTAGTCTTCCTCTAGTCATAGCACCTTGATACTTATTCCCAATTATCTGATTTTCTAAGTGATTCAGTCTTACATACCTGGGTTTATTCATATGTTGTTGTTCTTCAGTCGTTGTGGAATTCTTTGATGATGTCAGTGTGACTGGATCCACATTCTATATCGGTGCACTCTGTATTGGTTCATTTATGATCATTTCAACTGCTAGTTCATAATCTACAGACCTTGAATTTCCTCTAAAGTGTTCATCTATCTTCACATTAGCACTTTCAATGATCTTCTGCAATCTTTTATTAAAACATCTATATGCCTTGCTGTTAGATGAATAACCAAGAAATATTCCTTCATCACTTCTAGGATCAAATTTACCAACATACTCATCTCTCTTAAGATAGAATTTACTTCCAAATATTCTGAAGTATTTAAGAGTAGAAGTATTACCAAACCATAGTTCATAAGGGGTCTTACTGGTTTCACCTTTGATGTGAACTCTGTTGAAAGTGTAAACCATTGTATTCACTGCTTCTCTCCAGTACACATTAGGTAGATTTGCTTCCAATATCATGCTTCTAACTGCTTCCAGAATAGTTTTGTTCTTCCTTTCCACAATTCCGTTTTGCCGAGGTGTCTGGGGTGCTAATAGTTGTCTTTTGATTCCATTCACTTCATAGAATGTATTAAATTCCTTAGATGTAAATTCTCCTCCTTGATCAGATCTCAAACATTTGATTTTTTTATTGGTTTCATTCTCTACCATTGACTTTTATAATTTGAATTTTCCAAAAGCTTCTGATTTCTCCCTGAGAAAAGTAACCCAACACATTCTAGAATAATCATCAATAATTAGCATAAAGTATCTATCTCCCTGTAGACTTCTTGTTCTTGCCAGACCACACAAGTCAGTATGAATTAAATCAAGAACATTATTGGATTTCTCAGAAATACTTTTAAAGGTTGTTCTAACTTGCTTTCCCATTTGTCATTCCTTACATACTGGATTATGAGGTTTCACAATCTTAGGTAAATCCCTTACTGCCTTAGTTGAACTGATTTTTACAATGCAATCAAAATTCACATGACAAAGTCTCTTATGCCATAACCAACTTTCATCAATGTGTGCAATTAAGCATGCCTTATCACTATTGTTCAAATGAATGATATTACCTTTAGTATGATTACTGGTTGCAATCTCCAATCCAATTATGTTCATGATTTTGCATTTACCATTCTTGAATTGTAACTGAAATCCCCTTTCAACTGATTGACCAACACTCAAAAGATTATGTTTCAAACCTTCAACATAATAAACATTGTCAGTATTGTGCTTACCATCCAAAGATATAGTGCCTTTTCCTTTGATTAAACAAGCCTTATCATTGCCAAATCTTACTAGACCTCCATTATGTTCCTAAAAAGATAAGAATTTACTCTTATCACCAATCATATAATGTGAACATCCACTATCAATGATCCATTCATCTTTTCCTTCAATTTTACCTGCCAGGGCCTACTCTACTAGTGGAACAGTAGGTGTCAGTTGATCTTATTTTATTGCAACAAAATCCCATCCATTGTTTGTCGGTTCTTCATCAGAATCATATGTAACTCCTTCATCAACATAGTAACAAGATTTATCTGTGTTCTTCAAAAATCTGTATCTTTGATATTGAGGGTTAGGCTTATATGTTCTTTTAGCTTCCTCTCTGAATCTTGCATGTTTTTCAGGACATCTATATTCTATATGACCAACTTTATTGCAATTAAAACATTTAAATGGTGCTTTACCTTCATACTTACTTCCAACTGGACCTTTAGGCATTTTCCTTGCAAATAGTGCTTCAAGTTCTTCCAGTTCTTCATTTTCCCTTATGATATCTTCAAGTTCTTTTGCATAAAGTGCTTTCCAATCAGATTTTTTAGATGATGATGATGATGCTGCAGATGATGATGCTCTGAAGGCTAAATCTATCTTAATTGTAGCAACAAGACCAAATTCCTCAAGCTCAAATGCTGAAAGTTTGCCAACCAAGGTATCTCTAGATATTGATGTATTAGGCATTGTTCTCAACTCGTTAATAGCAGTTACTTTCATTTTGTATGCCGGTGGAAAATCTCTTAAAACCTTAGAAACAATTTCATCTTCACTTAAGGATCCTCCACAACATTGTATTCCTAAAACAATTTCATTAACTCTTTCCATAAAAGCAGAAATTCTTTCATCTTCTTCCATTTCCAAATTTCCATACCTGACCCGGTAACATTTTAGTTTTGCAATTTTGACAGTGGTATCTTCTTCATTCAATGTTTCCAATTTATCCCAAATAGCTTTAGCAGTAGATCAGTTTGATAATCTCATGATTTGTTGATCTGATAATGTGCTCAAAAGTGCTTCTCTTGCTTTGCAATCATTTTCTTGATCTTTACCCAATGTTGGTGGATTAGGTTGATTCAGAGTAGGACCAACATATCCATTCTTTGTAACTTCCCATATGTCTCTTCCAATGTAATTTAGATGTGTCTCCATTCTGATCTTCCATATACCATAGTTAGTTCCATCAAGTTTGGGACTGTCCTTCCTGAAAATGTTAGTTGCCATATGATCTCCTCAAGCTGTTAGGCTTCTGCAAAAAGAGGACTTAGCTTTGATACCAATTGTTAGAAACCGGAAGGCAACTGAGAGGGGGGGATGAATTAGTTGTCAATGAATTTCAACCCAATTATAAATTAATCAAACTTGATACTTAATACCGGTAAACCAAACTTACTATCGGTTAACAAATTAACAGTTAATATCAATACTGGTAAAACTTAATGCATGAAACAGAAAGAGAAACAACATCCATAGCACATAACATAGAGGTTTTGACATGGAAACCCTGTAAGGGGAAAAAATACAGTGGGAAACCTTACCCACAATTAGATGATACTACTGCAGATAGTATGTGTATACAAATGGGGTCTGCACATCCAAAAAGGCCAACCACCTAGAGAACACTTCTCAAATGGGAGTTACAATGACTATAGTAGGATGGTTAAATCCTAGAATAATGTACTACTCAAAATAGCATATCCAATGCTGGATTTACTACCGGTTAAGCTCTGACAAACACCTTCAAACCTTCCTTGAACCTTCTCTATGGTCTACTCATATGATCTTCAATATTCACACATACCATGTTACAATACCATACCATAACATTACATACCATACCATATCTCATCTCACAAGTGAGATCTTACATATATACAAAACCCAAGACCAAATGTGTAGGTCGGCTCACTAAGAATATTACAATTAAAATCAATTACAAATAAGTCTTGATGCAATGCATCATGTCGTCTAATACATTTACAACAATATTAAATCAATAAATCATCTCCATAATTTGTCATGCTGATTTGGGATAGATAACGTATATCGTTCCATAACTTGGACCAATCTACTGGTAACAACAAATATGTCAACCCGAATAGACCAATAACCAAAAAACCAAAAACAAGTATCCAAACCATGTCTTTGACATAATCAAGTGATGTCCAGATGATAACATGTCATTATCAGGGTCAGTGAATCATATGCCGGTGATTGTGCGTATGTCATTGAACTTGTCGATGAACACAATGTGTCGGTTCAATAGTAAACTAAGATGACCATAGTGCCAAATCAACAATGTAGATCTCCATAAGGATAAGTGTTGACATCAATGACAGAACTAGTACAACACATCCATAATACCAACAATATTGTCAGTGATGTCAATTGAACTGGTAATGGTATTCATGTTATTGCTGATATTGTTGTTTTTCATATTGGCTAGTAACCGGTAAGAAGAGCTTTGTGGAAGGTGTTGTAAACCGGTGTGTTAAGTTTGTGAGTTGAACTGGTAAACTAGTGTAAAGGGTTAAACCTTTCTATGCAATGTAGTTGGTAAACCCTATCAGTTGTTAAACCCTAACCGATCAACTTTCTTGGTTAATTATCTGATGAGCAGTAATGATGGAGACACGTGTGATCATTGTATGAGGATAAGTTCAAATTGTTTTGGCATGTTTGTTTATTGTCTAGGGAAGGAGAAAAGTGGATTGCATCTAATTCACAGTGCGTGATGAGTTACAAGGTCCGATGGAGCAGTGATCATGGAACGGTTGGAATTTTCTTGAAAAATGTGAAGAGATTGTCATGATTTCTAACATTCAAGATTGTACCGACTTGTTTGTAATCTCAATGATGAGAATTAGGTTTTTGTTGTGTTACCGACCTAATTGATTTGTATTTAACGTCGATGAAGTTGTTTGTAAAGGTTGTTGGCAAGATTCATAGAAACCTGTTGAGTGTGTAGTTGCCTAACTGGTGAATGGATCTACATTTTGAGTAAAGGCAGATTGAATCTTAAAAGGATCTGATCAAGAAAATGTAGTTCTATTCAGACAGATCAAGAAAACCTGTTGTTTTCTAACAATTATAGTAGAAGTGAAATCCCTTAACCGGGTAAGCTCTAACAAGCTTGGTTACTTATTAAATCCTCTAACAAGGTGGTCCATTAGCTTGGATTCTTAAATCCTCTAGCGAGGTTACTGCTAACAGGGTATTGTGATTTTCATCAAGGCATATTTGTAAATCCCTTAACCGGGTGATTCCTAACTGGAATTAGTTCTTAACAGGACTTATTGTAAAGCTTTAACATGCTTGGCTCCTAATAGGGTGAACTTCAGGAGAGTTCAAATAGCTATCCTTTTGAGTCTCATCTCACCATGGTTTTTATCTATTTGGGTTTTCCACATATAAAAATTTGTGTCAAGTGGTGAATGATTTTGTGGTTATGATCTTATTTGTTGATTTGATGAACTTCAGATAAGGCATGATAACTAGAAGCATTGAGAGATGAATATGTTGAGTTATGATTAAGCATTGTTGATGTTTACAAGATTGAAGTTGTTTACTGTTAAGTTGTCATAACAGTCAAACCGGTTGATGTCAAGTATTCTTATGAATATTGATCTTGATTGAGATATGTTTACTTTGTGTGATTGAATTTGAGTTTGGTAACTTTGTATCAGTTATTCAGTATACTGATTCACCTCCCCCTCTCAATATTCTACCAGATACTTATTCTTTCATCATACCATGAATTGGTATTAGAGCATCTTAGTTCCTCTATAATCTAAACACCTAATAGCTTGAGGAAAAGATCTTGTAGATCATGATGAAGAAAGAAGGTTCAAATTTCAACAAAGATAACTATAGAATATGGAGCGACAGAATGAAGATTTACACTAAGAGTCTTGGTATTCAGTATTGGGATCATATAGGAACTAAGCATATTACACCTACTGGAATCCTGACTGATGATCTGAAGAAAGAACAACAAGAAAATCACCAAACATTAGAGGCTATTATCATTTCCCTGTATGATGTTGAATATGTAGATGTTCATGGTCTTGAAACTGCATATGAAGTATGGAAAAAACTTGAAGATATTTATAGCAGTGATGAACATGTTAAGATTTCTAAAGAAGAGAGTTTAAGAGGAAAGTTTGATGACATGAGAATGTCTGAAGGTGAGAATATCCAACAGTATGGTCAAAGGATTAAAGAGATAGTTGGTGAAATAAAGAGTGCAGGAGGGAAAGTGGAAGATGCCACAGTAATCAGTAAGGTACTGAGAACCCTACTACCAGTGCATGCTATTCGAGTTGCAACTATTCAGGAGCTGAAATCCATTGACAAGACTAAGGTAACTCTTGACTCTATTATTGGCAAACTTACTGCTTTTGAACTAAATGGCTATGATGCTAGTGCACAAAAATCAGAATCTACATTCAGAGCTTCTGTCTCTAACCCATTTGTGAGAAGAAGTAGAGATACCGGCCATAGCTATGAATCTAGATCCAATAGAGATGTTGATGATGAAGACAACTTAGTGGAACTTGAAGCATTGTTGTCAAAATGACTACCTAGAGGCACTGGTAAATATAGAGGTAAGATACCTTTAAAATGTTTTGCATTCAACAATTTTGGTCACATAGTAGCTAATTTCCCTAATGGTGAAAATGAATAAAAGAAAGACAAATTTAAGAAGTATAAGGGTAAAGGCAAGAGAGATTGTCTTGTAGCTATTGACAGTGGTATTATTGATGAAGAATCTGATGATGATGCTAGTGACGATATTGTGTTTGTAGCTATTAAGGAAGAAATATTAGATCAGAAGGCACTAGTATCTAGGATGGATAACAGGTGTAGGAGCACCTCATAAACAAGATAATCATGACCCTGAGGATGAAGACTATGACCATTAGGATGTGTTAGAGTGTCTTGTGTTTCATGTATGCAATTAAACCCCACCATGTAAGCCCATGTCACCAATTAGGCAATTTGAGAAGCCAATTGGGACAATGTGGTAAAGAGGGGTAGTAGATGGTTTAGATTCATGTTTAATAGGTTTTATAAATTTTTGGTGTGTGTTTGGTTGGTCCATGTGGGTGGATCCCAACCTTAGAAGTATGACAACTTTGTGAGAAAAATTGTAAAAATGCAACTTTTGAGTGCAAAAGTGCAACTTTTTGTAATTCGAGTAGGGAAGCCTTTCAATGGCTCCAATCTACTCCAAATTTGATGGGAAATCATTGGAGAGTTGGATAAGCCTTGTGGGCTCTATTCCCAAAGGGATGTTGATTGGAGTTGGAGTGAGAATCAGTAATATTCAAAATACTTCAATTTTTCCAAATTTTTTGAGTTTGTAGGTGTTGTAAATGACTATACGGATTGGTTTGGACCCCAAAATCCATGGAGTAGATAGGAGGATGAACTATTTTTCTTTTGGTGGTTGTCTGAGGTCTTAATTGTTTGGGAGTACAAAGAAACCTTCATTCTATTGATTGTAACCCAAAAATTTAGGGTTTGGAGAGGGTTTTGAACCAAGATGGCTTTATATTGCACTCCGGTCCATCAAAAGACTCTTCCTTTGGAGGGATGCAAGATAATCCTTTGTATTTTAGTTTTTTCATGCTTTGTTGTGTGGAGAAATGAAGAGATTTAGGTAGGCATCTCTATGTGACTACCTAGGACAAGTTTTAGGACAGTCATCATAAATTGTCTTAGCGATGGATAACCAGGCATGAAACCCTAGAATTAGAAGTTTCTCACTACCCCCACATTCCTATTAAGTTGATTCTTCATTTGGTCTACCAGTAGAGGTAGTTGCTTTGGAAAATAGGGCTAATTGCCCCTATTAGGTCTCTCAGCCTCTAAAGGAGAAGACCTTATATTTACAGATCTGACCAAATTTTTTTGGGAATTTGTATATCTTCCAAAAGGGTGTCTAAAATGCTAATTTTTTTGTATGGGTGTGTGGAATATTTTTGAGTTAAGGCCAAAACACCAGTCTAGGAGGGCTACTAGCTGGAGGGGTAGGTGTACAAATGAGGTATAAGGATTTGATGCCCAAGATCAAAACAAGTGTTTGAAAGAGGTCTTAGATGTTGTGTGTTGACCAAATACAAAATCTCAAGGAGTGGGGATCATTGATAAATCCTGTTTGAGAGTTGAAGCCGTTTACTCGTCTTACCAGTAAAGCATGACCGATAAAGCCTGTTTGAAGAGTTGAAGCCTGTTACTTATCTTGAGTAGGCTTAAGACCAGGGAATGTGTGTAGTTTCATCCAAGGTGTGGAGTCCTTCCTTGCAAGGCCCTTGTGAGTAGTTGAAGGGTCACTAGCCTAATCGGATTTGGGCTTGCTATTAGGAGTTTTGGGTAGGCCTCTGCATCAAGTGGTATCAGAGCAAAGGAGTGTCCTTTGGAAGAGAAGGAGAAGACAAGATGTTAGAATAAGATGGATCCCATGAGGCACCTTCCAGAATGAACAATGCAGAATTGAATGTCCTAGTGAAGAAGCAGATGGCAGAAAGAAGAGCAGTCAGGGCTGAGAAAATGGGCCTTGAGAAATGAGATGGACCGGTTGAAGGACAAAGTGGAGAGGGGAGAAAAAGAATATGGAGAAGAAGGGGATGAGGAGGAGATCCCTATGCAGGAAGTGCTAGAGGTGCTTGCAGACCAGAGACCCCTAATAAGTGTCCTCAAGTCCATGGAGAGAAGAACAATGGATGTGAAGATGGATTTGCCAGTATTTGCAGGCAAGATGGAGCTTGACACCGTGATGGAGTGGATAGATTCCTTGGACAATGTTTTTGAAAGTGAAGACATACCAGACCACTAGAGGGTGAAGATGGCCCAATCTAAAATGAAAGGGGCTGCACTAACTTGGTAAACTTTCATCCAAGATGAGAGGGTGAAAGAGGGAAAGAGAAGAGTAGCTACATGGAAGAAGATGATTGCTTTGGTGAAAGAAGCATATGTCCCAATAGATTACAATATCCAATTGCATAGGAGGAGGTAGAATTTGAAACAAAAGGAGATGGATGTGAGTTCCTATACAGAGGAGCTCATGAAGTTATGTGTGAGGACTAAGGTGAAAGAGAGTGAAGATGAGAAGGTGGTAAGGTATCTCAATGGGTTGAGGTTTACAATCCAAGAAGAATTGAATCTCCACACCCTAGAGGTAGTCCAAAAGTGCTTTCAATTGGCACTCAAGGTGGAGTGGAAGTTGAAGAGAAGGTAGGATCAGAATGGTAGAGGTAAAGGGAGATAGTAGAGAGGAGGAAGAGGCCCTTTCAGAGGTAGAGGAAATGGTTTTGGTTATCAAGGAGACTCTAATCAAGAAGGCAATAGAGGAGAGGGCAGTTACAATCCAAGAGGAAGCTTTAGGGGTAGAAGACCACCCTCTAGAGGGAGATCCCAAGGTAGAGGAACTCCTAGATGCTACAACTATAATCAAGAAGGGCATATGACCAATAGGTGTTCGGAGAAGGCTTCTACTCCATGGGAGAAAGGAGAAGCAATTTGGTGCAGGAATCTGATTGTCAAAGTGTGGCAAGTGCAAGCACTTATCAAAGTGTAAATGCTCCTGATAGGTATGGATATCCTAAAAGAGGAGAGGCTCTGATGATGAGGAGAGCAGTAACCACCATGAAAGTACTTGACAAGGAGCCTACACAAAGGAAATCTCTTTTCAAAACCACTTGCAAGGTAGGAGGAAAGGTATGCAAGGTTCTGATAGACTCTGGATCCACTAAAAATTTTGTGTCACTTGAAATGGTAGAAAAGCTTAAACTTAGGAAGCTGCCTCACCCTTATCCCTATAAGGTTTCATGGCTCACCCAAGGTCAACAAGAAGTGGTGGAAGAGCGGGCTTGGGTGGAGTTTTAGATGGGATATTACAAGGATAGATTGCTATTTGACATGTCCATAATGGATGCATGCCATCTCTTGTTTGGGAGACCATGGCAGTATGACTTGAAAGCTCATCATGATGGGTTAAGGAACACCTACTCAATCACCAAGAATGGTAAGGTGATAGAACTCTTGCCTCTAATAGAGGAAGAGGTGGAATCAAAAGGGAAGGATATAAGAGTGTTGATAGTAGAAGGTAAATAGTTCATGAAGGAGATTGTAGAGAAAGGTGTAGTTTGCTATGCCCTCATGCCTAGTCCCAAGGTGACAAGGAAAGAGAAGTTTGCAGAAGAGAAAGGAGGATAGAAACACCTAGACCTGATGGTCAGACAGTTGCTTGATAAGCATCAAGGAATCATCTCAGATGGAATGATGAGGTCCCTACCACCGGTAAGGGACATCAATCATTATATAGATCTGATCCCTAGATCTACATTGCCAAACAAAATAGCCTACAAGCTCACCCCTGACCAGAATATAGAAATGGCAAGGTAGATTGAAGAGTTTCTTGAATCAAGATTGATTAGAAAAAGTCTAAGGCCATGTGCAGTACTAGTAGTCCTTGCACCCAAGAAAGAAGGCACTTGGAGGCTTTGTACAAACTCAAGAGCCATCAACAAGATAACCATCAGGTATAGGTTCCCAATTGCTAGAATAGAGGATTTTCTTGATTGCTTAGGGAGTGCTAAATATTTTACAAAGATGGATCTAAAAAGTGGATACCATCATATTAGAATAAGGCCAGGGGATGAATGGAAAACAACCTTTAAAACTAATGAGGGGTTGTATGAATGGAAAGTCATGCCATTTGGGTTGTCCAACGTACCTAGTACCTTTATGAGGTTAATGAATGAAGTCTTGGTGGAATTCATAGGAAAATTTGTCATAGTATACTTAGATGATATCTTGATCTTCAGTCACACAAGGGAAGAGCACCTCAAACATATAAATATGGTTCTCAAGAGGTTACATGAAGAGCAACCAATGATCATTTTGGAGAAGTGTTTGTTCATGTAGGAAGAGATCATCTACTTGGGTTTTGTAATCTCCCAAGGTGAGTTGAAAATGGATCAAGAGAAGGTAAGTGCTATACTATCTTGTCCTACACCTAGAACTATGAATGATGTCTAAATTCTCCATGGTTTAGCAAATTTTTATAGGAAGTTCATAAGAGGATTTAGTCATGTTTGTGCACCCATGTTTGACACCATCAAGGGAGGACAAAAGTGTAGGTTTAGTTGGACCAAAGAGGCAGATGATTCATTTGAGACATTGAAGGAGAAGGTTGCAAAACAACCAGTCCTTGCCTTACTATAATTCAACAAGATATTTCAGGTGGAATGTGATGCAAGCCACATGGCCATTGGAGCAGTACTTAGTCAGGAAGGAAGGCCTATTGCTTTTTTTAGTTAAAAGCTAAATGATGCTAAGAAGAGAAACTCATCTTATGACTTGGAGATGTATGCTCTAGTACAACCCTTGAAGAAGTGGAGGCACTATTTATTGCCTAAGGAGTTCATAGTGTTTACTGATAATAGGGCACTCAGTTTCATAAATAGTCAAGAGAAGCTTAATCACTGGCGTATGAAGTGGGTAGAGACCCTACAAGCCTTTACATTTACCCTCAAACACAAGAAGGGAGTGAAGAAAAAAGTTGTCGATTCTTTGAGAAGAAGAGTCTTGACTATAAACCAAATCAATATGGAGAGTGTTGGTATTGATTCCTTGAAGAGTATGCATGTTTTGATTAAGTAAAAGCAGGTATTTGAAAGGTACCCGAACCTTGTACAAACTAGGAGAGAGAACTGCTAAAAAAAGTGCCTGGTAACTTCAAAAAACAAAATGAACCCACCGGAAGGGATCAACTAAACACAACATTACATAATAAATTATCTCAGTACAAACATCAAAAGGAAAGCATAAAGACAGCAAAGAGACCTAACTAGGGATATCAATAGAAACAAAATACTATTCATAATTTCCTCAGCGTGAACAACCATTTGTTTCATGTTGTTCATTGAGGTCTTCAGATCCTCCAGCTCACGACCTTCGATGTCACCTTTTTTCTTTGTGTTCGCTCTAGTCCTCCTTTCATGCCCTTTCTTGTTTGACTGCTCTTTATCACCATCCTTTTCTGCATCATTCTCGAACTTGTTAATAAGTATGTTCATGTTGTCCACCGAGGATTTGAGGATTTGGAAATTTTGGTTGGCTATCTTCTTTACATTGAGCTTCAGATTGTCAATTCTGGTGCTGAAATCGTTCATTTTGTTTTCCATTTCCTTAGGATCTCCCATCTAATTGACCTTTTTCTCTGTTGCCATAATTTTTCCAACCATACATTCAATAGCTTATGCATTATGCAAAATGACTACCAGTTCTTTAACATGTTCCGCCAAGGGCTTGTCACCAACTGTAATTCTTGCAATGGCCTGTGTATCGGTTTTCAAACTGTTAACATCCTTCACCATAGTAGCAATGGTCTCATAGAAGGCCTTAATAGTGTCTTTGTCACCATTGTCACTTTTATCCCCTTTTTCCTCCTTATGCAGATTTGTGGTATTCACGGTCTCCAAATTATCCATCACCGGGTTACCCTCCCCTTCTTTATCCTAACTATCAACCACCTTGTTTTCTTCACCCTCCTCTTCTGACTCAATCTGAACATGATTGAAGTTGGAATTGTTCCCCTTTTTAATGTTCTTTTTCTAAGCCTTCTTTCTAGTGGTTTTCCCTTTCCTTTTTTTAGCAGACTTTTCCTCAAGGGATTCAGTTGCAGAGTCCGATGTATCAGAGTCCACAATAATCCTCCTTTTCTTGGCCCTAATCCTCCCTTTCTTGCTAGTTTCCTCCAACTCTCCCTCAGTTTCTGAGTCAAAATTAAAACCACTATCCTTACTTTCTGTAGTTTCATCTCTAGCATTTTTGCCTTCGATAGGCTTTTCAATGCACTTCCCCTTTAGCATTTTATAAACCAGGGCCATAAGCCCCTGGTGTAGGGCATGATCACCTTTAGGATCCCTCTGGATTTCCTTTATAGTATGATCTATAGAACAGGCTAGGTAATAGGGAAGGCTAACCCTTTCTCCATGATGAAAATGATTAAGAAGAATGAAGTGATTCCCGTAGGCCCTAGTAAACCTACCGTCTAAGGTAATGTATTCAATAGAAGCGAAAAGAACAAACCTCCAAGGCCTGAAAATTCTCTTCGGGGAGTGGTAGGAATTGTCAATTTTGATCATCTTTCGCCTCTCTCCATCCGTAACTGGAAACTTGTCTGTAGCTTTGTCAGATATTCCTCTATCCCTGTAAAATTTCATACCCTCAGTAGACATCCCCGTGGCCTCGACAATAACCTCTTCGTCGACATTCATCATCTATGAACCAATCAAAATTTTTCCATTTTTCCAGTTCTTGATGAAGTAAGAAGTAATTGTGGGGTCTTTCCTGCTTATTCGTTCCATGAAAACATTCATTCCTCCTTGCTGGAGGATATCCCAGACTTCATCATTCTTTCTCTTGTCCGAGCAGGAAGTAGGTTCAAATGTCTTCTTGTTACCTCCCATTTTTCCAGCTCCTTTCTTGCACTTCCTTCTCCTGATTTGATCACTTCCCCTCTGGTTTATGTGGTTATTCTTTGAGAGCGCCCAGAATCCATGCCAATTAATTATGATAAGACACCTATTTAAAAGTTCATTATCTTCAAATGAGCCCTGCATCAAAAAAGGTGGAAAGGTCATTAGAAATAATGATTAACAGTACCACGTTGCCTTGTATATCTTTGGTCTTAATTTAGAAAGGATTTCATTTCGCTTGCAATCTTCATTTCACCATAATTAGTAATGATGTCTCCTGATTGGCAAGCCATGTTGGCAGCCCAGTCAGCACAAGAGTTGGCCTCCCTATAAACATGTGTAAAAACACACATGTCAAACTCTTCGCTAATTTTCCTAGTAGCTTTAATAGCATTACTAATAGACCAAGACAGTGGGAATTATCAACTGTTTAAATATGAAGAGTATGTATGTTGTTGATGAAGATTTTGGAGAAATATACAAGATATGTGAAACTTTAAGTGACCGGTATCATATGGATTTTTTTGAGTTTTTGATACAAGATGGATTGTTGTTCAAAGGAGTGCAGTTGTGTATTCCTAAATGTTCCATGAGGTTGAATATTATTAGGTAAAAACATTGTGGAGCCATGGCAGGTCATTTCAGTCTTGACAAGACCCTAGACCTTGTGAAGAGACATTATTTTTGGTCTAAATTGTAGAAAGATGTGAGAAAGTTTGTGGAAACATGTGTCATATGTCAGAAATCCAAGGGGAAGTCTACAAATATAGGTTTATATCAGCTTTTACCCATTCCTTCTAGGCCATGGGAGAGCATAAGTATGGACTTTGTGTTGGGTTTGCCTAGAACAAGGAGAGGATTTGACAGTGTCTTTGTTGTAGTGGACAAGTTTAGTAAAATGGCTCATTTCTTGCCATTTAAGACTTCTTGTGATGCATCATATGTTGCAGACCTATTCTTCAAAGAGACAGTCTAGATATATGGATTGCCCCTAAACATTGTTTCAGACAGAGATGTGAAGTTCATAGGTCACTTTTGGAGGACTCTTTGGAAGAAGTTGGGAACTAACCTAGCTTTCTCATAATCCTACCATCCTCAAAGGGATGAGTAAACTGAAGTTGTCAATAGGTCATTAGGAAACCTAATAAGGTGTTTAACAAGGCAACATGGAGAGAAGTGGGACAATATTTTGTCATAGGAATAATTCTCATACAATGAAACCATAAATAGGAGTACCGGTAAATCTTCTTTTCAGATTGTTTATGGCATACACCCAAGGGGAGTGTTGGAGTTAAGAGATCTAACCAAAGAAGAATTCATTAGTGTAGATGGTGAAGCTTTTGCATCAGCCATTAAAGAGGTGCATGATCAAGTCAAGTCTCATCTCCAACAATCTGCAGTGAAGTATAAAGCTCATGCTGATAAGAAGAAGAGAGATGTACATTTTAATTTTGGGGATTTGGTATGGGTACATTTGAAGAAGGAGAGACTATCGAAAGGAAAATACACAAAACTCATGTAGAGGAAGATTGGACCATGTCAAATAGTGAAGAAGTGTGGATAGAATGCCTATGAGATCCAACTTCCTCCTAATCTTGGATTGTCACTTATTTTTAATGTGTGTAATCTTACACTTTTCAAAGGTACTGACAGTGAAGAAGAAGAACCAATGCAGGTTGCAGTAGATAATGACATTCCAAGGAAGGAATCACCTAAGTTGAGAAAAGTGATTGACACTAGAGTCACAAAGAAGAAAAGGAACAAGGATTATAGTGAGTATTTGGTGGCTTGGTAGGATAAACCATACTCTGAGGCGGTTTGGATGACAAGTGAGCAAATATCCAATCATGGTGTAGATTTACAAACCCTGATCTCAAGTGGGCTTGAGATATCTTCTCCCAAGGAGTATGGTGTAGGAGCACCTCATCAAAAAGATATTAATGACCTTGAGGATGAAGAATAGGACCATTAGGATGTGTTAGAGTGTCTTGTGTTTCATGTATGCAAATAAACCCCACCATGTAAGCCCATGTCACCAATTAGGCAATTTGAGAAGCCAATTGGGACAATGTGGTAAAGAGGAGTAGTAGATGGTTTAGATTCATGTTTAATAGGTTTTAGAAATATTTTTTGTATGTTTTGTTGGTCCATGTGTGTGGATCCCAACCATAGGAAGTATGACAACTTTGTGAGCAAAATTGCAAAAATGCAGCTTTTGTAAAATGCAACTTTTGAGTGCAAAAGTGCAATTTTTTGTAATTTGGTTGGGGAAGCATTTCAATGGCTCCAACCTACTCCAAATTTGGTGTGAAATCATTGCAGATTTGTATAATCCTTGTGGGCTCTATTCCCAAGGGGTTGTCAATTGGAGTTGGAGTTTCAGAATCAGTAATATTCAAAATACTTCAGTTTTTCCAAAAATTCTAAGTTTGCAGGTGTTGTACATGACTGTACGGATTGGTTTGGACGCCACAATCCATGGAGTAGATAGGAGGATGAACTATTTTTCTTTTGGTGGTGGTCTGAGGTCTTAACTATTTGGGAGTAGAGAGAACCTTGATTCCACTAATTGTAACCCATAAATTTAGGGTTTGGAGAGGGTTTTGAACCAAGATGACTTTCTCTTGCACTCCAGTCCATTAGAAGACTCTTCCTTTGGAGGGATGTAGGATAAGACTTTGTATTTTAGTGTTCTTAAGCTTTGTTGTAGGGAATATTTTTTTGTGGAGAAATGAATAGATCCAGGTAGGCATCTCTACGTGACTACCTAGGACAAGTTTTAGGACAGTCATTATAAATTGTCTTAGTGATGGATTCTAGGCGTGAAACCCTGGAATTAGAAGTTTCTCACTACCCCCCACATTCCTATTAAGTTTATTCTTGATTTGGTCTACCGGTAGAGGTAGTTGCTTTGGAAAATATGGCTAATTACCCCTATTAGGTCTCTTAGCCTCTAAAGGAGCAGACCTTATATTTATAGATCTGACCAAACAATTTTGGAAATCTGTATATCTTCCAAAAGGGTGTCTGAAATGCTAAGTTTTTTTTATGGGTGTGTGGAATATTTTTGAGTTAAGGCCAAAACACTGGTCTAGGAGGGCTACTAATTGGAGGGATAGGTTTACAAATGAGGTATAAGGATTTGATGCCCAAGATCAAAACCAGTGTTTCAAAGAGGTCTTAGATGTTGTGTGTTGACCAAATACAAAATCCCAAGGAGTGGGGATCACCGGTAAAGCCTATTTGAGAGTTGAATCCTTTTACTCATCTTACTGATAAAGCATGACCGATAAAGCCTATTTGAAGAGTTGAAGTCTGTTACTCATCTTGAGTAGGCCTACGACTAGGGAATGTGTGTGTAGTTTCATCCAAGGTGTAGAGTCCTTCCTTGTAGGGCCCTTGTAAGTAGTTGAAGGGTCACCAGCCTAATTGGATTTGGGCTTGCTATTAAGAGTTTTGGGTAGGCCTCTGCATCAATAACTTTGATGGTTGGATCATTGATAGTGGTTGTTCACATCACATGACCGGTGATCAGAGAAAATTTCTTTCCCTGAAGGAATTTGATGGCGGTGTTGTTAGAGTTGGCAATGGCTCACCCTCTATGGTTAAAGGTAAGAGAGTTATTTCTCTTAATGGGAAGAGAAGTGTTGACGATGTCTATTGGGTTGAAGGCCTAAAGCACAATCTTTTGAGTGTGGCACAACTTAATGACAGAGGTTACCCACTGGAGTTTAGAAATGGTATGTGCAAAATCTTTGACAACAAAGGTGAATTGATTGCAACTGGGAAACAGACCAGAGGTAATCTATTTCATCTTAATCCTAAAGTTAGCAACTGTTTGATTACAAAAATAGATGATAGTGGGCTTTGGCATAGGAGATTTTGTCATATAAATTTTGACAATATTGTTAAAGTAAGCAAGTCTAAGACAGTAAAAGGTTTGCCTCAGCTAGACAAACTGATTAATTCTCTTTCTAAAGAATGTCATTTAGGAAAGATGACTTCTTCAACTTTCAAGAGCAAGTCCTTCTCAGCAGAGCACTTGTTAGATTTGGTTCATACATATATATGTGGACCAATAAGAATAAGAAGCATTCAAGGTGATAGATATTTTATGATCCTCACTAATTATTGTTCAAGGATGATGTGGGTCACATTCTTGAAGGATAAGAATATAGGGTTTTGGTAAATTCAAGGCGTTCAGGGCCTCAACTGAGAAATGGAGTGCAAAAAGATAAAATGTCTGAGAACAAATCAAGGTGGTGAATTTACTTCTGAGGAATTCACTAAGCATTGTGATGAGAATGGTATCAAGTAGAAAATTTCTGCACCAAGGACACCACTGCAGAATGGTATAGTAGAGAGAAACAACCGGTCAGTGGTTGAAGCTGCTAGGACTATGTTGATACAAGGAGGTGTAGCTAAAACATTTTGGAAAGAACCTATAAGTACAGCTGTCTACACAATGAATTGAGTTTTGGTGAAAAGAGGTAAGGACAAGACCCCTTATGACTACTAGTATGGGAGATCACCCGATGTTAGCTATTTTAAGATATTTGGAAGCAAATGTTTTATTAAAAGAGGTGATTACATAAGCAAGTTTGAAGATAAGAGTGATCAAGCAAATGTAGTGCTACTCAGATAGATCAAGAAAACTTGTTATTTTCTAACAGTTACAACAGAAGTAAAATCCTTTAACTGGGTAAGCTATAACAAGCTTGGTTACTCATTAAATCCTCTAACAAGGTGGTCTATTAGCTTGGATTCTTAAATCCTCCAATGAGGTTACTCCTAATAGGGTATTGTGCTTTTAATCAAGGCATATTTGTAAATCCCTTAATCGGGTGATTCCTAACCGGAATTAGTTCTTAACAAGACTTATTGTAAAACTTTAATAGGCTTGGCTCCTAATAGGGAAAACTTCAGAAGAGTTTAGATAGCTACCCTTGTGAGTCTCATCTCACCATGGTTTTTACCTATTTGGGTTTTCCACGTATAAACATTTGTGTCAAGTGGTGAATGTTTTTGTGGTTATGATCTTATTTGTTTATTTGATTAAATTATGATAAGGCATGATAACTAGAAGCATTGAGAGATGAATATGTTGAGTTATGATTAAGCATTGTTGATGTTTACAAGATTGAAGTTGTTTACTGTTAAGTTGTCATAACAGTCAAACCGGTTGATGTCAAGTATTCTTATGAATATTGATCTTGACTGAGATATACTTATTTTGTGTGATTGAATTTGAGTTTGGGAACTTTGTATCAGTTTTTTAGTATACTAATTCACCCCTCCCCCCCTCTCAGTATTCTACCGGATACTTATTCTTTCATCATACCATCATTCCCATTTGGGTTTCCACGTCAAAAATATTGTGTCAAGTGGTGAATGTTTTTATGGTTGATTTGCTTAACTACTTAATCCACATTGATAAGTCATGATAACCGGAAGCATTGTGAAATGAAGTTTTACTTATGGAAGTAAAAGCATTTGGATGTTTATGAGTTTGAAGTTGTTTACTATTCATTTGTTGTAATAGTCAACCGGTTTATCTTGAGAGTTTTTATCTTGACAGTGATATTACATTGATAGTTCTAAGTTTACTTTGAGAGATTTATTTTGAGATTGGTGAAGTTAGTATCAGTTTTTCTATCTACTGATTCACCCCCTCAACCCCCCCCTCTGAGTAGTTGACCAAATTCTTATTCTTTCATCATACCAAATTTAGTTGAGCTTGAAGCATTGTTGCCCAAGCGGTTGTCCAGAGGTACTAGTAAATAAAGAGGTAAATTACCTTTGAAATGTTTTGCATGCAACAAGATTGGACACATAGCTGCTAACTATCCTAATGGTGATAATGAGCACAAATGAGAGAAATTCAAGAAGTATAAGGGTAAAGGCAAAAGAGATTGTCTTATTATTGTTGATGGTGGTATCACTGATGAGGAATCTGATGGTGATTCTAATGAAGATATTGTGTTTGTAGCCATTAAAGAGGGGATATTTGATCAGAAGGCGTTAGTATCTCGGATGGATAACTCTCATGATTGGATCATGATAGTGGTTGTTCACATCACATGACCGGTGATCGGAGAAAATTTCTTTCTTTGAAGGAATTTGATGGTGGAGTTGTAAGATTTGGTAATGACTCACCCTGCATGGTTAAAGGTAAGGGAACTATATCTCTTAATGGAAAGAGCAGTGTAGATGATGTCTACTAGGCTAAAGGTTTAAAGCATAATCTTTTTAGTGTGACACAACTCAATGACAGAGGATACCCGTTGGAGTTTAAAGATGCTATGTGCAATATCTATGGGAGCAAAGGTGAACTGATTGCAACTGGGAAGCAAACTAAAGGTAACATGTTTCACCTTAATCCTAAAGTCAGCAACTGTTTAATTGAAAACATAGATGATAGTTTGTTGGCATTTTGATGATTATGTTGTGATTGTCATTGATGGACACACACTTGCTATGAGATCACTTTGAGAATGTATGAATTATACTCAACCGGTAATTGTTCCAAACCGGTATCATGATTATAGTCTTTAGACTACTGTTGTTATATAGAAAGTGTTTACTGATCTCAAGCGGTATAAAGACCCAAGCGGTATAGAGAGATCAAGCGGTTTAAGGATCTCAAGCGAAGCCAAAAGCGACAGTTATCTTTTTCCCAGTTTTCAATTTTTGTAAATCGGTAATTTGTTTGATCCGGTATTACTTTGAGTCACCAACCGGTAACCGGAAAATTGGACAAACCAGTAATACTTTGTGATGAGTTACCAACCGATATATTTGTGTGATGAGTTACCATCCACCAACACTTTGACGGTGATTTTGTGTCGTGTTATCAAATGTGTCTAGATACAATGACCCTAGGAACTTACAATGTAATCCTATTGGACCGACGTGAAATCAGATTCCTTTTAAGGACATCATGTCTAGGGTTTTAGAATGTATGTGTGTAGCTGATAGGGTTTGTGGTGGTTGATGAGCTCTTGAATATGCGATCTTAACCGAGAAGATCAAGTCTGTGAGTTGTAACAGAGTAAGGAGTTACTGAAGACTGAAGTAATGCTGAAATGCATTAGCTATAAGCTACAATGGATCTAATCAAGCAGATTGTGCCATTTGCTAGATCATTCACTTGTTGATTACTCACATCTTCGACAAGTTAGAAACCCTTAACCGGGCAGGCCCATAAAAGCCTTTGTAGATCCTCTAACAAGGTGGTTCACATCTGTGGATCTAAAATCCTCTCACAAGGTATTCTTTAATTGAACTTATCTCCTAAAAGAGATTGAGATTCCTAACAGGATCTGTTCTGGTAAAGAACATTGTATGACCTTAACCGGTTTGACCTTAACCAGTCTGGTTACTATTCTGCAGATAGTTACTTGTGAGTTTCATCTCACTATGGTTTTTCTCATTTGGGTTTCCACGTCAAAATCTCTTGTGTTATGGTGATTGTACTTCTATGGGTGAATGCATTATTTGCTATTTGGTTTGCATGTGTGTTAACTGGGTTGTTTGCTAAACAGTTTTACCAGTTTACTGCTAGACTATTAAAGTGTTTAAATACAATATTTTTTGGTATACTAATTCACCCCCCCTCGTAGTATTCATCAATTTGTATCAGAGCAAACCTTTCTATAAGTCTAATCACTTGGAAAGATATATGGGGGAATACACTGTGAGGGAACTTACTCATCAGCTCACTCAGTGTGAGAAAGCCTATGATGAACTTATGATCAAATATAAGGCCTCTTAGGCAAAAAGAAGAGAGCATGCTAAAAAACTGATGGAGCTAACTAAAAATAGTTCTTCTGATGAAGCGGACATGGAAGCCCTAATTCAAGAAGTTGAAAAACTGAATGAGTCCAATGCCAACCTAAGAAGGGAACTTGAAGGACTAACTATTAGAATGTGTCAAGAGCTTGAGAACCGGAGGAAAGTTGAAGATCTAGTAAAAGACAAAGATCATGAGATCTCCAAGATGAAGCAAGAGATCAATGCACTTACCGCTCGTCTTCATGGAAGCAAAATGGAAAAAGAAGAAGTGCAAGGTGAACTAAACATGGCTATCTCTAAGAATGTGACCTTGAAGGAATCCAATGCTGCCATTTCCAAAGAACTCAGTGAGTCAAAGGAAATACTTGCCAAATTCAATAAGAGCTTTTTCAAGCTAGAGAAGAAGCTTGAATCAGCTAAACCGGTAAAGAATACCAATAGACTTTGTTTCTCTAAATATGAGGAAGGTGAGACCTCTAAAACAAAAAGTGGAGCATCAAAGAGACAACCGACATCAAAGGATAAAGGTAAGCAAAAGTTCAAACCTGTTTGCTTTAACTGTCTCAAGGAAGGACACACTACTAATGTATGTAGAAGTAAGGCTTACAATAATTTTCCTTATTTTCTAAATGATAAGCCTAGATCCAATAGATTCAATGGTAATTGTTATGCATGCAACAAGTTTGGGCATAGAGCATTTGAATGCAGGTCTGTCATGCACAATTCCGGAAGGTATCCTCAAAGGAATCAAGGAGTTTTTCCTGAACCCTCTGGGAACCGGAACCTAAACCGATTTAATGCCTATAGTCATCAGTTAGGGAATGGTGGCTATCAAGCGGCAACCAGATGGAGAGCAATCTATATGAGTTGTCATGGTCATGGTCACATTGCTACAACATGCAGAAGGAAGAATGGAAACATGAATAATGGACCTTGGAGAGAACCTGGAATGGTTTGCTATCACTGCAACAAATCAGGTCATACAACAAGATTCTGTAGAGCAAGAAAGAGTATATCTGATGATATACCAGTCACTCCGGAAGGAAAAATTGATGTTGAAATTGTTCAAGCAGATATGTAGAAAACTTGAAAGAAGAAGCTAGAAGAAGTGATAAAAGAAAAAAAAGTTTCTGCACCAAGTGTGGAAGTCACTGAATCGGCTGTAGACACCTAAAATTGTCCAGTCTAATTAAATAAATATCTTTATTTATTTAATTACTTTAGCCTAATTCTTCTATTAATTAAATAAATCATTATTTATTTAATTAATTCATTTATCCTCTTCTAGCCTTATTTCTCATTTAAATAAATTTATTTATTTATTTAAATTACCCTTTTCCTAAATTAAATAAATATCTTTTTTATTTAATTGATCCCACTTCCTCTATTACTTAAATGAATCTTTATTTATTTAATTAATTCACTAGCCTTTTCTACCCATGACACATGTCATTCATCTCTTAATCCATACACTATCTACCCTCCCATTATTTTATTATTTTCTTTACCTACCGTCTAATCATAGCCGACCTCTTTTACACCTCTCAATCTTATCCCTCCATTTCTTATAGTGTCTTCTATATAAGAGGATGCTTCCTTCATTATCAACCCTGACTAACTCACTATGCATTCAGCCCTGACTACGCTTTCGAACTTGCATATGCAATCAAGCCTACTTGCAACCACATTTCCGTTCTTTGTTGAGCTCTTGTGCACACATAAAATCTGAGAGCAAATATATCAAGCAAGATCAATAGAGATAGGAAGAATGGAGATCCAAACCCTATTGGACATGTGATGGTATAATCTTTGTGATTTCATTTGATTTGCATTGTCTTAGGTAATCTTCATATGTTATGGTGGATCTTTGTTGTTGTTAGGCTAGGGTTTTGTGGTTGAATTCATTTAGCCTTTCAATATTATTGTTGTTATCCATTTTCACCATATACATTTTGGCATGCCCGGTGGGACCCTTGTCCCTTTTGCATTTAACATTTTTTGTTGCAGATTTTGTTATGAAGTTGCAGATCTGACATTTCTGACAACATTTTGATATTTCTGTGTCTGCACACTTTCGGATTGCATTTTTGATTTTCCACCACATTTGTGACATCCGGAACAGTGTCTACGTCTTCGACAATATTTTTTATTTTATTTTTGGCAGATTTTGAGAAACGCGTTTGTATTCCATAGTCGCGTCTATGAAGTCTTCAGGCGCATCTGTGTTAGGAAAATGCGTTTGCGTTCAGGAGTCGCATCTGTGTCTGACAGAGGCGTGTATGTGTGTTCTAGCAACGTCTATGTCTGTGACAACTGCATTTGTGTTCGGTTGTTACATTTTTGGTCCAGTTTTTCATCATTCAGATTTCAGATCTGGTTTATTTTGGGCTAACATTTTCAAATCTAGCTAACAAAATTGGTGCAACTTGTATTGAAAGCAAAATCGTTTTGTTGAAGGCCCCTATTTTCACAAAGTCTTTTGGATCTAAAATTTACCTAACTTGTGTGCTTGCAGGAAGGGGTGATTATTTGAAACAATCCAAACTACTAATAGATCTTTGTTGTAGGACCTTGGCAAGCATTTTTGATCTTTATTGTGTGCCTTATTTTCATAGATTAGCAAACATTTCAATTGGTGCACTAAAATTGAACCATTGTCTTTTGTGTCTTGAGCGATAGGCTCTTTTTGTTCAATCTTTAGAGGGCCTGTCTCCCCGTGTGGTCATTAGGACTACTAGTGAGGAGATAACGACCCAAGTGGTAGCAAAAGAAAAGCCATCTTCTTCCAAACCACTATAAATAATTGTATTCATGGTGAAAACTATGGATAACGTGTGCTGATTAGTTCATACCGACACTATGTCTCCCCATAAACCCATTTGATCAAATTTATTTTATCATTTGTAGGGTGTAACCCTACCAGCTGGGAGCCTTCTATATTTACAGAGCTGAAAGTGCCACATGTATGGCCACATGAGCGGATGCCCTTACTAGCACCTTTTTGTTTTAGAAGCCAAAATCCTTCTAGTTGTTGGGGTAGGAGGTTGGACCTCTGGTAGCGGGCCACACACATATAGTTCTTAGTAGAGATACAAAGTTCACCATGAGGAGTTTTCATGGGGACTGATGCTTGGCTGCCCCGAGAAGTGAGTGCCGAGGGTGGAGCCAATGGGGTCAAGCATCTAAGCATCCGCTCTGAATAGCATAGCCTCGGGGGAAACTCCATGTGGGATCAACAACTATTGTGTTGGCCAGCCATAAGAATTGTGCTTGACTTATTTTGAACAATCAAACATTCAAGACCAAACATTAAAACATTGTGTCTTTTGTGTCTTCAAGTGTATGCAAAACAATTTTACATCAAACAACACACTTGTCTTCGAGTCATTTTGGAGTCTAAACACTTGCAAACATTGAGTCCTCATCAACATTGTTTCCTCTTGTCATGAAAAACAATCAAACATTCATATTTGGTCACAACAAAACAACTTCACAGATTGGAAAAATTGGACAAAGTTTGTAGAAACGTGTCTGTGTCTGACAGACTTGTGTCTGTGGAATCTAAACGCATCTGTGAAGGGAAGAAACGTGTTTGTGTCTTTTGAGCAACATTGCAGCATCTCAGAAATGTGTCTGTGTCTGACAGAACCACGTCTGTGTCATTTAAATGCATTTGTACCTGACAGAATAGCATCTGTGTCCTTTAAGCACGTCTGTGAAGTATATAGGCATGTCTGTGTTCAGGATTGAAGACTTTCATAATTCAGCAAACAAGAATAGTCAGTTTAGACTCATTGAGCTTCCTAGGTTATCTCTCTGGGGTTTTCATCTAGCATTCAACCTGTCTTTGGGTCTCACAAAGTCCATCATTGCTTTACACCTTACATTACATTCACATTTGTCTAAACTTGAGTCAAAAGGTCACTTGCTTGTCCTCATCATACTTTGTCAACACACTACATACCACAACATATTGCTAAGTGGTCCCTCATCAAGGTCTATCACCTTTGGGTCTCATTTGGTCTTACTTAGAGTCAAGGTCAACTTACCTCATCAAGAGAAACTATCATCTCTTTGGAAGCCACACCTACTCTACTACATACATACTTAGTCTTACACTTTGGACATTGCAAGTACACCTTAGATTCATTTACATTCCATCCAAACTCTTGGTCTTCCATACTCTTTCCATTTTCATCTAGTCTCAAACATCTCGGTCAATACCTAGTTCATGGTTGAAACCCGTTTCCAAAAATCTAGGAGAGAAGCTAAAGAGGCTCAAGAGTCTATAAACATGAGTGCCTATGAGTATGACAATGATGTCTTTTTCAATTCTGATCATACTAAATTACCTGACATGGATGCCTATAGAAACATTCCAAATGTTGAGCACATGTAGACTATAAACAACAATGATACACACAATGACAATATGGATAACATTTCAGTACATTCAGCAGAAGTGGAAGACTCCATTATGGATCCCCGTTTCAATAGATTGGTTGAGGAAATAATGAGGAGAGATAGATAATACTTCTTACAAGTGATGGCACAAAGTGGAGCCAAAATCCCTCATGATTTTGACATGTCTCAAATAATGGAAAATCGACCTTTGCAACAACCTCACCTCAACATGGATCAAAGGAGGCTTAATAGTGGAGGCAATAGAGGACCACATATGGTGCCTGAATCACCATCATCTTTGTTTCAAAAACCAAAGGTCCCATACACACATGGTCAAGCATATGATACTCACTTTCACAGACCATTATGGAGGTCTTATGCAGAAAAATATACTCAATCACATGCCAATGCTAAGGACCAACCACCAAAGCAATTGGATATCCAAAGGAATGTTCAAAATTTGGACACAAGGAAACCCCGCTTCAAATTTGGGGAAAACACACTAGAACAAACTCATGACATGCCTATAGAGTATGGTATACATGGACAAAGCAAATATTCCATTCCTCAACATGACTCTATACCAAGTGGTCCATATACACAACATCATTATAGACCTCCTCCATATGAACATGTGTATGATCAATATCATCCATATATGCAACATTCTCCTCCTCCGCCTGGTGGTTCAGGCATGGGGTATGGTCTAAGAAGCTGGTCTCCACCTAAGAACAATTTGGAACAGCAAATTAAGGACTTACAAAAGAAAATGGAGGACATAAATAAACCAAAGCCAACTTACACAATGAGAGACATATGTCCCTATCCATTTGACAAAAGCATTCCAATGCCTCCATTTCCTACACACTTTGTGACACCTAAGTTTGATAAATACAGAGGCAAAGGAGATCCTAAGGCACACATAAGACAATTTTTCATAGCTTACATTGAAGTAGCAACAGAAGAGACATATTTGATGAGATTATTCCCACAAAGCTTAGGTGATCAAGCTATGGAATGGTTCTCCCAACTTCCACTTGGAATTAAGTCATGGGGTGACTTAGGAGAGGCATTTATCCAACATTTCTCATACAACATAGAGACAGATATATCAGTCAATACCTTGTGCAACACCAAGCAAAAGGATGGGGAATCTTTTTTGTCATTTTTACAAAGATGGAGAAATCTAGCCAGCAGATGCTCTTGTGAAATTCCACAAAAACAAATGGTACAGATGTTCACCTAGAATGTCAACAAAGACATTGGTTATGACCTGAGAAAAGCTTGTTTGTCCACCTTCAAGGACATCATTGAAAAAGGATTAGCGATAGAGAAAGTCCTAATTGAGCAAGGCATTATCAAGATATTCAAAGAAAACAAAGATGACTTTAAAGGAAAAGACAAGCCAAGATTTTGGAATAAAAACAAGAACATAGTCTTTGATGGTGTTGTGGATGCCAATACAGTATGACCCAAAATCATTTTTTCTGGATCAAGCTCTACAAACAATCAAGTGAATACTCAAACAACTTCCAAATCATGAAGGAAGTACACCCCATTGGGAGAACCACTTGAGTCCGTTTTCAAAAAGCTAGTGGCAAACAAGATAATCACAATTCCAGATTTTCCTCCATATGAGCCAAAGGTTAAACCAAATTGGTGGAATGATGATGAGTATTGTGAATTTCATAAGAGCAAGGGTCATAAAGCAGGAAATTGTCATCAACAGAAGAACATCATACAAGATCTCATTGATAAAGGTGACATTGATATTGAAGGACACTCATCCAATCAAGAACATGAGATGTTTAAGGAACCATTCCCAAAACATGACAAGGGAAAAGCTAAAGCCACAGATGACCAAACCAACTATACCAGAGCATCTTATAACTATGATTCAACTATCAATCACATCTCGATGGACAATTATGTCTCTACCATTATCATCAAGGACAAAACGCCTGAGAATTCTACTCAAAGATGCAAGGTTGTCTTGAAAGGCATTGGATCTTCTTCTGAACCTACCTCTAAATGTAATGTTACAACTTATCAAGGTAAATTCACTTTGCAAGGTGCTCCAGCTAAAAACACCGCTTCTTCATCAACCAAAGCTGAGTATGACCTTGTAGAATAGTTAGGGAAGACACCCGTGCTTATCTCAATCCTTTACCTATTACGCATATCCCCCGCACATAAATCCATTCTTGACAAAATCTTGAGAGACACTTCTATCCCTACTGATCTGAACATGGACCAGTTTCAAGCCATGGTGGGATACTTTTCCATTCCACACTCCCTTACATTCACAGAAGCCGATGATGCCTCCGTAAGTCAGCCACATAACGCACCTTTACACATTGAAGCCTTCATACACAAGCACCGAATAAAATGAGTCCTGATAGATGGAGGAGCAGGTCTAAACATTTGTACATTGAGCACTATTAAACAATTGGGATATTCTAAAAAAGTTGTGAATGCTACAAACAAAATTACCATCAAAGCATATGATGATGAAGAACGTTCATCCAAAGGTACAGTCACCTTGCCTCTCAGAGTTCGACCAGTTACAAAGGATGTGGTTTGTCAAGTCCTAGACATGGATCTCACATACAATATATTACTAGGACATCCTTGGATTCATGAGATGAGGGTAGTCCCATCTACATATCATCGATGAATCAAGTTTCCTCACAATGGAGTTGAAGTGACTATCAAAGCTGACCCAAATCCATTCATATATTGCAACAATCTGCAACCTAGATCAGAAATAACAATACCAGTCAATCAAGAGGCTATTCCTTCTTCAGCATATGTGGATCCAGAATCCTTGAAAGCTTCTACATCAAAACAAGCAGAGATCAAAGAAAAGTTCAAGATTAGAGACATGGGATGTGGTGAGTATATTTTTCATGTTGATCAACTCCCACTATCTCCTAAGGTATTCATTCGACAAGAACAACCTACAAACAATTTGCAGTGCCAAGGAATTGGGTACAAAGCACCTAGTGTTGTGGCTACTAAGTCTGAATGCAAATCTCCTCTAGTGGTGCAAGCATCTCTTGATATCAGCATTCCTAAGAGTGGTTCCAACAAAGAATCTATTGAGCGTATTGCCACCCCTCTTGATAACTAACATAAATTTACCATTTCATCCACTCCTTCCATTTCCACTCCACTTCCAGACTTGGATGAACAAGAATTACAAAAGCCCTTACTCATTGGGGATAAAAAATCAAGCCTTCAAAAGAAAAAACTAAAAGTCAAAAATAAAGAGAAGTCCTTTAGTTCAAATCAAAATCAAAAGCTACTGGACCCTGCAAAAATGAAAGTCGAGGATAAAAATACCATGAAGAAAAAAGAACAAGAGTTGATCTCCCCTAATGTCAAAATAACTAGGGGCAAAAGTTCTAAAGTTTTAAGTCAAAAAGCATACTTGTTGATCCGAAGTCCCCATCATGTCATGATACTTTCACTTCTTTTCGCAATCATAAGCCTTCATAACTCATCCACTTGTTTCGCACATCCTTTCCCTTCTAGCGATACATTGTGGACCTTTAATGGAGCTTCCTTGAAGGAATTTATTATCAGGGATGCCCAAACTTCTTTAGGTGACACGCATATAGGCCTATGTAGTTCACACACTAGTAATTCTACCTTAGTTCCTTTATCAAGAAAGACAATCACTCATGCTACACATCATTCAATCAAGGAACATTGCAGTTATAGTCGTAAGGTTAAGCCTCACACATTTGAGGTAGGTGACTTAGTTCTCAAAGAAAATCCTAAAAATCAGCAAGACAGAGAGAAGAAGGGCAAGTTCGAACCAAACTAGCTTGGTCCTTACATCATCACAGCAGCATATGGATCTGGTGCATATCAGCTCTCAACCACAGAGGGTGAACCTTTGGAGGACCCTACCAACAACATGCACCTTCGTAGGTTTTACACATAGCTCTTCAAAGTATCCTAATTCAAAAAGACAAAAAAAATAAAAAAATAAAAAATCGTTACTTGGTGAAAAACCTGGCAAACAGGCGCCTTGTGACATCAAAAAAAAAAAATTTGAAAAATAGAAAAAATATTTCGTCCAACAGTGAAAACCACTTCGATGGTGCCCTGGGCAAGTACCATGGTGAAAACTAGGTCACCAGCGCCATGCATAGAGACATTACTCCTCCCTCCTTCAGGATTCCATTTCATCACTTCACTTTGCACACACTCACAGCCTATCCATTCATAATAAACTTACCCATTCCCATCATGGCTTGTTATTGATCTACCCAAGATTGGTTAGCCATTCATAATAAACCTTCCTTTTCACCACTTTCCATCCATAATAAATCAGCTCCTATCTGTGGCTAAGGCAAATGCTACGTCTAGTGATGGGTGTGAAACTGAGAGCATCACATGTTCCAAGGAGTACAGTTTCTTCCACTTTTCTTCAATCTATCTGCGCACAATCCACAATAAAGCAACACTTGCATCGCCAGTCCATAATAAAGTTCCATCTTCTCCGCAATAAAGTATCAGTTGCATGGATATAGTTAGTTTCAGATGAGACACAGCAGCAACAATGGGCTTCAACAAATCAAATCTTTCAACATACTCAAACAACATTATGGTTTAGTGCTATCTATCCTTTTTGTGAAAGTAAACATTGTGACCACAATCAAATAAGACTTACTCAAATGACAAGAGATACTAAACTTGAGGACTACAGTGGATGTTGGTGTTGACTCTTGGTTTTCTTTTGATTTTATCTTTTAGGTGACATGTCTTTTAGCTTTTCCAGGACGTCTCTGACTAGAGATTCTATCTCCAGGATGTCTTTGACTAGAAATGCAAGGATGGGGTATCGTCACCTATTTTTCTTTTGCTGTCTACAGATTGTCTCTTAGTAATGCTATGACTTGTCCAAGGATATGAGGACACTGTGAGTCTAGTGTGAACTGGGGCATTCCTTGTTTGCAACTGTCTTATCTCCATGCAAACAGGTACAATGACTTTCTAGGTCGAACATATGCTTCGATTGTCATAACCTACTTGCCATAATAAAGCTCAATGATGATAACACACAAGAAGCTCTTTCACTTTCATATCTTCTATCTTCCATCCCCCTTTCTTGATTGACCTCCATCGTCCTTCTTGAGTCCATGTAGCCTGCAATCACATGACTGAGTATAATGACACACCAAAATTTTTTTGCATTTCATGTAGTTGCACCTGCATTACCACATATAAGCATTTCATACATACATATAGATATCACAATTACATCACATCCTGCACACAACACATATTAGCACATTTAACATTTTTATCATGTAAATAGTTATTTGCATTATCATATTCATTTGCATTTCATACATTCACATTTGCATCATGCATAACATATTAAAAACATAAAAGAACAAAAATATTGCATTGCATCATATACATATTTGCATCCATATCATAAGCATCACATAGAAACATACATCATGCATCATATAGAAGCATCACATAGGTACACATGCATATAGCTGCCGCAAAGATGAATCATCTTATATATATATATATATATATCAAAATCATAAGTGTCATGATACAATGAAGTCAAAATACATATGACTACACAGCCAACCCTCATGTCACCCTATCCGGATAGAGGAATCCATTGATCACTCCTCCTAGCACTGTTGGTAGCGCCAATCCTATCACTGTCATGGTGTCCCAGGCGACATGTCCTACCCTCATCTCCAATCTTGGATCCTGGAACACTCATCTCAGGGCATCTCTATCTCCATCTCGATCGTAAGGAACCAACTCCCCATCGATCGGTATCCTCAGTATCTTGTATACATCCTCTAAGGTGACCGTCATCTCACCCATCGGCAAATGAAAATTGCAAGTCTTTGAATGCCACCTCTCAGCCAGTGCAGTCAGCAACCCCATGTTTGCCCGAAACTCAGGCACATACATAATAAATCGTAGACCCATAGCCTCAATGGCAGCTCGGTCCTTAAATGTCAGCTCTGTTTGTAACCTCTAAGTCGATGGGAATCTCTCCCATGACTCCAGCATAGGTAGGTACTCCTATAGTCAAGCAAATCAACTATGTCAGTCAAAGTGGTATTCCCTGTTCATCACAAAATGCTTCTTTTTATCTTAAGTGTTACTTCTATCCTAGTGACACTCCCTGTTCATCACAAAGTGTTGCTATTTATCCTAGTGGTATTCCTTGTTCATCACAAAGTACTACGTGTTTTAGTTGCACTCCCTGTTTGTCACAAAGTGTTGCTCATATTTGCACTCCCTGTTCATCACAAAGTGCTACTCATATTTCTACTCCCTGTTCATCACAAAGTACTATGTCTTGGTACTCCCTGTTCATCACAAAGTGCCTCAATTTATCTTATCCTAGGGCCTCTACTTGAATGTATCCTCTTGAGTAGTTTCCTAATTGGCAATGTATGTTCTATCACAGAATTGTCAATCCTAGCCCTATCTGCTATCCTAGTCTTCCCTAGAGGACCTGCTTGAGTGTATCCTCTCAGCAGCTTATCCAATCAACAATGTATGTTCATCACAGAATTGCTGATTTGACCTTGAAGACATAAACACGCCTTCATGACATAAACGTGCTTACAGACTGCACAAACGCGCCTGAAATACACAAACATGCCTCTGTTCTACACAGGTGCGCCTGTCCTACACAAACGTGCCCACATTTCACAAACGTGCCTGCATAATGTAGACACGCTCACATCTAGCATAGACGCCTTTCCCAGTATAGATGCGTCTAGCACCAATGCAGACGCGCCTAGCCAACCTAGACGCGCCTGGCACCAACGCAGACGTGCCTACACATTTTTGACATTTTTTGACATTATCCTAAAGCACATTTATTGCACTACCTAAGATGCATTAATGACAATAATTAATGTGACAAAGTACAAAGAGGTTTTGTGGTACCTACTGGCTCTCCTGCAACTACTAGCCTCTAAAATCAACGAACGCGATCGAATCTATGCACCAATTACATCGTTGCTGACTACTGCTGCTCTATTTTCTCTCTACACTCTGATCTCTTGGATGTGTGGATGACAATGAGGATGTTTTCCCCTCATGGTCTATTTTATAGACTGCCCTGGCCTTGGCCCTAGCCCTAGTTTCCCGAGTCAGTCTTCATTATCTCGTGACTCTGTCACCTTATCCTATCCGGTCAGTCCTTTCTAGCCTTTCTTTCTTATCGAGAGATTGTCTGCGATCTTTTCAGACATTTTCATCCAATCTCTCAAGGGGGCATATCATTCCCATCTTGGGGCAACTTTGTATCAGTTCAATATTATCTTCTTTGAAACAACGCGACAAGCTGCATTATCTCAAAGAGGGGCAAAATGTAGACACCTAAAATTGTCTAGTCTAATTAAATAAATATCTTTATTTATTTAATTACTTTAGCCTAATTCTTTTATTAATTAAATAAATCATTATTTATTTAATTAATTCATTTATCCTCTTCTAGCCTTATTTCTCATTTAAATAAATATACTTATTTACTTAAATTACCCTTTTCCTAAATTAAATAAATATCTTATTTATTTAATTGATCCCACTTCCTCTATTACTTAAATAAATCTTTATTTATTTAATTAATTCATTAGCCTTTTCTACCCATGACACATGTCATTCATCTCTTAATTCATACACTATCTAACCTCTCATTATTTTATTATTTTCTTTACCTACCCTCTAATCATAGCCGACCTCTTTTACACCTCTCAATTTTATCCCTCCATTTCTTATAGTGTCTTCTATATAAGAGGATGCTTCCTTCATTATCAACCTTGACTAACTCACTATGCATTCAGCCCCGACTATGCTTTCGAACTTGCATATGCAATCAAGCCTACTTGCAACCACATTTCCGTTCTTTGTTGAGCTCTTGTGCACACATAAAATCTGAGACCAAATATATCAAGCAAGATCAATAGAGATAGGAAGAATGGAGATCCAAACCCTATTGGACATGTGATGGTATAATCTTTGTGATTTCATTTGCATTGTCTTAGGTAATCTTCATATGTTATGGTGGATGTTTGTTGTTGTTAGGCTAGGGTTTTGTGGTTGAATTCATTTAGCCTTTCAATATTATTGTTGTTATCCATTTTCACCATATACACCGACAAACTAAGCATCAGAAAAACTTAGGGGGAGCAAACGGTGAAATATCTCGAACCCCCCGTTGACACCGGTAAAAGACCTTAACCAGTATGAGATACCTATCAGATTGGCAGAAGACCAGAAATGGTATAAGGTAAAAATTAGGGTTTACGCCCTAATAGTGGAGAATTTTTTATGGTAGGTGGAGAATCTGTTTAAAAGGAATTTTCAAATCATTTCTCACTATCATTTTTTCGAGCAAAGAAGTTTTCAAGTGTAGAGCGAAGAAAAGCGACTTACATTGCGATTCAAGGAATTTATCAAAATCCTGAAGAAGAATCTGAAGCAAACATCTATTGGAGAAGAGTAGAATGCAAAGCGGTATTTCAGTAACCGAAGGAGTGTGGAGCGAAGTTCAAATTGCAAAGCCCTAAATTTTGATCTACGAAGGTATTTTTCAAATTCCCTGTTTATCATGGCTTCAACATCACATGCTAGCTCTAGTGCACCCGTTGATTCTGTAGACTTCATTCAACGGAAGGCAAAATACAATGCCTTATCTCAAATACCCGTTGGTGTCATAGTGGAAGAAGGCATTTCAGATTTCATTGATTGCAAGATTGAAGACCTAGGATCTCTGATGATCCATTCCCAGTTGAGTCTATTCTGTGGAAAGGATAAGAAGATTAAACCGGAATTCAACATTCTAGAAAAGAAGAAACTTCACAACACAACCTATTTTCTTGAAGAATTTTCGGATGATCACATTCAAATTATTTTGAGCAGAGTACACAGTGATAAGATGTACTTAGAGCGGACGTATGATATCACACCAGAAGCGATTCATGCCATCACCGGTTTCTGCAATGTCGGTGAAGTGCCAGCCCTAAGAAAGATTAGCAAGACAAATGACCAAGCTAACCGATTCTATGAGCGATTCACGGGGAATGACTATCAATTCAATCAAGGATGATCTAGTCAAATATGCATGTATGGTGATTGGATACCAGATGTTCCATGCCAGCAGAATCAACTCTATCTCTGTTGCAGCGGTAAATGCCACCTACAGGATGATCAAGGAAGATGCATCGTTTGATCTGTGCACTGGTATGCAAAGACAACTCTTGTTGAACCTCAAGTTGATCAAATAGGACAATGCCCTGAAATTTAAGTTTGGACAACTATTGGTTGGGTTGTTCTTCTACTTTCAAGGCTACTTTCCAAGAGTAGGTGATATTCAGTGGTCTGCTGACCAACCGGTGACAAAGCAAATCAAGGAAATCCTACAAGCGGTTGGAACCGGCTATCCGGAAGTGTTGAACAAATACTTTGATGAGTTCAGATGAAAAATGAATCAAAGGGTAAGAATATCCGGTGATATAGTCAAAAAGTATGAGGAAGACATTTGCTTCACCATCAAAGTTGATGAGTGCATAATGGAGGTGGTTGAGCCTAGACAGGAAGAAGTGGAACCAATGGGATATGAGGTGATGAACGACATGTTAGATGGGTATGCCTCTACCCTAATCGCCTTGCCTCTTGATCCAAAGGAAAAGAGAACCGACACCTATTTGGAAAGGGTTACATGGGTTCAAGAACCCTCAGTAAAGAAGGGAAAGGCAGTGCCTTCAGCATCAACACCAGTTACTAGAGCAAGTCCCAAAGTGACCAAGCGGTCACCAGCAAAGAAGAAACCAGAAGTGGCACCCGCCAAAGTCTTTGAGAGGAAGCGGAAGACAAAAAGTAATACACCAGACTCAGAGGACATTGTCTCTGAAGAACAGCCTAAGAAGACTAGGCAAGTGAGGAAAAAGACAAAGAGTGAACCGACATCATCTGCACTGGTAAATATTGATATTTCTTCTTACAAACCTTTGACACATTGTCAAAGAGCAATTAAGAATATTAGAAGAAAAGTACTTGGTGATTTAAAAGAGTGCTTTGATGATTTCAATGATGATGAAAAAAAAGAAGTTGAATAGGAAGTTATCAATTATTTATGTATTAATGACCGGTGGCCATCATAAATTAAATCTAAGGTGCCTGATTCTTTGTATAATTCTTTAGACAACAAGTTTTGCATTGCCATTGAAAAGGAAAGAGAAATAATAGTGGAAGTATTTGCACAATACTTTCCTGATGTACCTAAAATAGAATTGTATGAAGTGGTGGAGAAATATAAGGGCCTCTTCTTCATGAGAAGAAGAAGACTCATGTTATTGGAAGAAAAAGTTCTAGAAGTGGTCAAAGATACCCACTCCCTTGCTCAATCAGCTTTAAGACTGCATGAAGTGGCTGAAGCCAATAGGAAAGCAGAGCAAGAATCGGAAATCACTCAACCGAATGAAGTATACAACAATGAAGGAGAACCGGTCACCACTCAAATGGAACCGATTGATGTTGATGCCTTAAACGGTGACAATGTTACTCTGGATGCACCAGTAGAAATAGAAGGTTAGGAGAAACAGGAAGAAGACAAGAGAAAATAGGCAGAGGAAGAAAAGAAGAAATAGGAGATTACAAAATAGACAGAATAGGAAAAGAAGAAAGAGGATGAGAAGAAAAAGAAAGAGGAAGAAAAGAGAAAAGAAGAGGAGAATAAGAAAGAAGAGGATGAGAAGAAGAAGAAGGAAGTAGAAAGGAAGAGAAGAGAAAGGAAGATGAGAAGAGAAAGGAAGAGGAGAAGAAGAAGGAAGTAGAAAAGGAAGAGGTGAAGAAAAAGGAAGAGGAGAAGAGAAAGGAAGAGGAGAAGAAAAAGGATTAAGAGAAGCGCAAAGAAGAGGAGAAAAAAAAGGCAGAAGAAGACAAGAAGAAAGCCAAAGAGAAAGAAGAAGCGACACAGAGCACTCAGATGGAGACTCCAAAGGCAACCGGTAGTCAAGCCAAAGGGGCTGACATTACAAGTCCTATTGGACTCCAGTCTGCAAATGAATCAGAGCTACTACTGAGCATTAAGCTTGCTCAAGAGCGATTGGATGCTCTAAGGAGGAAAAAGGAGGAAGATGTTATCCAAACTGCGGTGGAAACACTCACCAATTTGATACCTGATACAAACCTCCCCAGTACCGATTCCTCACTTGCCCAATTAAAGCTTCTATGTATAGTTGTGGAAGACCACGTCCAAAGCCTGGAAGAAGTTGCAGAACAAATGCCAAAAAGGAGCATGAAAAGGCTTTGAACATTGCCTTGGTGAAGAAGTTGAATGAGCTTCAGTCATAACTTCAGAAGGCACAAAAGGACATCAAAGATGCAAAGGATGAGGGAAATCTACTACTCAGCAAGATTTGTCAGCCTCATTTGTTCTGTGATGATGTACTCACTCAGAAGGACAAACTGCAATCTGATATGCAGTCATTTATTAGCACCTTGAAGATTCCATATGATTCCTTCTCCACATATGGACAAACTACTCACCGGTTTCAACTTCAGTCTGCAAGATTAGAGGCAGAGATAAGCAACCGGACACGTAATTTGTAGGAACTTCAACTGGTCCTACTGCCAAGACTACAAATTCTCCAGAAATGCTACCTCAATATAGATGCCCTAACGATTACTCAAGAGATGAGTACCATGGATGCCATGGAGGAGCAGGTTTATCAAATGCAAACGGAGAATGAGGTTGCTACCTCATTTCTTGAATCATGATCTTTAACCATGAAGACATTTATGTAGAATTTTAAATCAGATTTTGACAAATTTCAGTCTTTATTGTCATAAACTTTTTAAATCAGTTTTTAATGCAAATACAAGAGGGGTTTTTCAACTATACTTTGTCATTGTTGGCAAAGGGGGAGTAGTATTCTGTATTTAAAATTTTGATGCGTGCTTTGCATACTTTCATGTTTATCTTAGTAAGGAAGTAGTATACATTGTATTTTCTGCAAAAGGGATAGTGTATATGCTTAGGGGGAGTAATTTTGCTTATGGCATAATTTTGTTGTAAAACACTTAGATGTCAAAATATTTCCTAAGTGTTGCCATCAATGCCAAATGGGGAGATTGTTGGCATTTTGATGATTATGTTGTGATTGTCATTGATGGACACACACTTGCTATGAGATCACTTTGAGAATGTATGAATTATGCTCAACCGGTAATTCTTCCAAACCAGTATCAAGATTATAGTCTTTAGACTACTGTTGTTATGCAAAAAGTTTTTACCGATCTCAAGTGGTATAAAGACCCAAGCGGCATAGAGAGATCAAGCAGTTTAAGGATCTCAAGCGGAGCGGAGCTAAGGAGCCAGAAGCGGCAGTTATCGTTTTCCCAGTCTTCAATTTTTGTAAACCGGTATTACTCTGAGTCACCAACCGGTAACCAGAAAATTGGACAAACCGGTAATACTCTGTGATGAGTTACCAACTAGTATATTTGTGTGATGAGTTACCATCCATCGACACTTTGATGGTGATTTTGTGTCATGTTATCAAATGTGTCTAGATACAATGAACCTAGGAACTTGCAATGTAATCCTATTGGACCGACATGAAATCATATTCCTTTTAAGGACATCATGTCTAGGGTTTTAGAATGTACGTGTGTAGCTGATAGGGTTTGTGGTGGTTGATGAGCTCTTGAATATGCGATCTTAACCAAGAAGATCAAGTCTGTTAGTTGTAATAGAGTAAGGAGTTACTGAAGACTGAAGTAATGCTGAAATGCATTAGCTATGAGCTACAATAGATCTAATCAAGTAGACTATGCCATTTGCTAGATCATTCACTTGTTGATTACTCACATCTTCGACAAGTTAGAAACCCTTAACTGGGTAGGCTTTGTAAATCCTCTAACAAGGTAATTCACATCTATGGATCTGAAATCCTCTCACAAGGTAGTCTTTAATCAAACTTATCTCCTAACAGAGATTGAGATTCCTAACAGGATCTATTCTAGTAAAGAACATTGTATGACCTTAACCGGTCTAGTTACTATTCTGCAGATAGTTACTTGTGAGTTTCACCTCACCGTGGTTTTTCCCATTTGGGTTTCCATGTCAAAATCTCTTGTGTTATGGTGATTGTGCTTCTGTGGGTGAATGCATTATTTTCTATTTGGTTTGCATGTGTGTTAACCGATTTGTTTGCTAAATTGTTTTACTGGTTTACTGCTAGACTATTAAAGTGTTTAAGTACAGTATTTTTTGGTATAATAATTCGCCCCCCCCCCCCTTTTAGTATTCATCATAGTTGGCTTTATCATAGGAGATTTTGTCATATAAACTTTGATAACATTGTCAAAGTGAGTAAGTCGAAGATAGTGAGAGGTTGGCCTCAGTTGGACAAACTGGTTAATGCTCTATGTAAGGAATGCCAGTTGGGAAAGATGACATTATCAACTTTCAAGAGCAAATATTTTTTAGTGGAACAACTATTAGATTTGGTTGATATAGATCTTTATGGACCAATAAGGACAAAAAGTATTCAAGGTGACAGATATTTTATGATCTTCACTAATGATTGCTCAAGGATGATGTGGGTCACATTCTTGAAGGATAAGACTGAAGCTTTTAGTAAGTTCAAGGCATTCAGGGCCTTAGCTGAGAAGGAGATCGGTAAGAAGATAAAGTGTTTGAGGACAGATCAAGGCGGTGAATTTACTTCTAAGGAATTCAATAGATATTGTGAAGAAAATGGTATCAAATGGCAGCTTTTTGCACTGAGGACACCACAACAGAATGGTATTGCAGAGAGAAATAATCGGTCAGTTGTTGAAGCTGCTAGGATGATGTTGATACAAGGAGGTGTAGCAAAAACTTTTTGGAGAGAAGCTATCAGCACAACTGTCTACACTATGAATCGGATTCTGGTAAAAAGAGGTAAGGAAAAGACTCCTTATGAATACTAGTATGGAAGATCACTTGATGTTAGTTATTTCAAGATATTTGGAAGAAAATGTTTTATTAAGAGAGGTGATTATGTTAGCAAATTTGAGGCTAAAAGTGATGAAGGTATATTTCTTGGTTATTCCACCAAGAGTAAGGCCTACAAGTGTTTTAACAACCAGACATAGAGAATTATTGAGAGTGCTGATGTTCGAGTGGATGAATATCCCGAAGTCTCGGATGAAATTAGTTTGGAGAAAAAGGATGAAGATCCTTGCATTTTATTTTTGGAACCAGAAACTGTGAAATCTAAAACCAGTAAAGCAAGTACTGATGTACCAGTTCAACCAGAACAAATAAATTCAAAAGAAGATGATGATAATGAAGAAGATGAACTTGAAGATAATGAACATTTTATTCCAAGATATGTGAGACTCAATCACAATCTAGAGCAGAATATTGGAGATAAGGATGCTGGAGTACTAACCAGAAGAAGAATCAGAGACAATTCCTGCATGATCTCCACTATTGAACCAAGAACTGCTAAGGAAGCATTTGGTGATGATCATTGGGTTAAAGCTATGGAGGAGGAACTAGATCAAATTGAGAAGAACAACACATGGACCCTATTACCCCGACTGGTAAATAAAAATATGATAGGTACTAAGTGGGTATTTGAGAACAAGTTGAATGAAGATAGTGTTGTAGTTTGCAACAAAGCTAGGTTGGTTTGCAAAGGTTATGTACAAGAGGAAGGAGAAGATTATGGTGAGACTTTTGCACTAGTGGCAAGACTGGAAGGTGTCAGAACTTTACTTGCATTTGCAACACATAAGAAATTCAAGGTATACCAGATGGATGTTAAGTCAACATTTTTGAATGGGATACTGGAAAAAGAAGTATACATTGAGCAGCTAGATGGTTATGCTTTGATTGATGAGAAATACATGGTATGAAGATTTCATAAGGCTTTATATGGATTAAAGCAAGCACTGAGAGCATGGTATGAAAGGCTTCATACACATCTGATGAAGATAGGTTTTCTGAGAACCAGTGAAGATAACAACATATATCTCAAATTTGAAGGAGATAAAATACTAGTCAGCAAAGTTTTTGTAGATGATATCATATTTGGAGGTAATGATGATATGAGCAATGATTTTCCAGATGAAATGAAAAATGAGTTTGAAATGTCTTTAGTGGGAGAAATAAAAAATTTCATAGGCTTGCAAATACAACAAATAAAGAATGGTATTTTCATCACACAGTCTAAGTATGTGAAAGAGGTCTTGAAGACATTTGGTATGAGTGACTGTAAACCAATTGGGACACCAATGGTTACAGGTTGTAAGTTGTCTAAGGAATATGAATCCACATCTTTTGATGAGAAGGAATACAAGTCAATGATTAGAAAATTGCACTATGTTGTTCACAGTAGATCGGATATAGCTCATGTAGTTGTCGTAGTTGCTAGATTGCAGAAGAATCCTAAGGAAACACATTTGATAGAAACCAAGAGGTTTTTAAGATATTTGAAAGGTACTATTGACTATGGATTATGGTATCCATATGGAGGAAACTTTGACTTGAAGGTGTACACATATGTAGATTGGGCAAGAAATATTGATGACAGGAAAAGCACAACCGATGGAGCATTTTTTCTTGGAGGAAGACTTATTTCATGGAGTTGTAAGAAGTAGAGTTGTACATCACAATTTAATGTTGAAGTTGAGTATGTTGTAGCTTACATGAATTGTACCCAAGCTATCTGGATGAGGTACATTTTGGAAGGTTTTAAGATGAATATTTCAGAACCTATTAAGATCTTATGTGATAATACAAGTGCCATAAATATTTCCAAGAACCCTGTTTTACACGCACAAACCAAGCATATTTAATTAAAGTATCATTTCTTAAGGGAAAAAGTGCAGAGTAAAGATGTGATCTTGGAGCATGTTTCTACCAAGGAGCAGCTTGCAGATATCTTTACTAAACTTCAGCCTAAGACTACTTTTGGGTATCTTAGAAGTCAGCTAGGGGTTGTACCCCTTCATGAGGTCAGTTGAGAATGATGTAGATTACATCAGTCCCATAGCTACTTGCAGAATTTTATAATAGGATTGGTGTAAAAGTGGAGTTATTCCACAGGGGGAGCATCAAGTTGTAGGTTGTTGATTCTGCAAGGTAAAATTTGACATTGCATGTTTTACTTTCAATTTGGCATTGTTGTCAAAGGGGGAGAAGAACTATGTGATTTGTATGATTGATAGAGAGAAGGAAGACAAGCTGAAGACAAGGTGAATACTTGGTAATGTAAACCAGGATTCCTATTCACAATCACAACAATCAATTGTATTGATATTTGTATTTCCATCAATGCCAAAGGGGGAGATTGTTGGCATTTGCATGAAGATTGCATTAATGATATGTTATGTTGTCATTGATGTCAATTAACCGGTAATGATATTATTGATATTACTGTAATGATGTTTTGTAACCGGTAGGAAGAGCTAGTGAAAGAAAATTGTAACTGGTAGGAAGAATTTGTGGAAGTGAACCGGCATTGCTATGTATTAGAGAGTTGAACCAGTAACCGATAAACCCTAACTGATTAAGTTTGGTGAATTGGTTATATTGGTTTATGATCTGATGATGAGTGGTAATGATTATGACACGTATGATTATTGTATGAAGAGAGTTTCAAGTGATTTTGGCGTGTTGATGAAACAGTTTTTGTCTAGGGAATGAGCAAGTATATTGCATGTAATGGAAAGCGCGTGATGAGTTACTGAGTTTGATGAAGCGGTGATCAAGGAGCGATCAAGGTTTTCTTTATTGATGTGTAAAGATTTCTATGTAATCCAACGGTCATACTTGAACCGACTTGTTTGTAATCTCTATGAGAGAATTAGGTATTTGTTGTGTTACTAACCTAATTGATTTGTTTATAAGGTTGATGAGTTGTTTAGTTTCAGAGTTGGCAAAGTTTTAGTTGAGTGTGTGGTTGCCAAACCAGATGATGTATCTGCAGTTTGAGTAAAGGCAGATAGGAGCATGAAAAGGATCTGAACAAGCAAGTGTAGTGCTATTCAAACAGATCAACTAACTCCTATTGTTTTCTAACAATTATAGCAGAATTGAAATCCCCAAACCAGGTAAGCTCTAACAAGCTTGGTGCTATTCAAATCCTCTAACAAGGTGATCCATTAGCCTGGATTTCAAATCCTCTACCGAGGTTACTCCTTATAGGGTATTGCTTCTAACATGGCATTATAGTCAATCCCTTAACCAGGTGGTCCCTAACAAGATTTGTTCTTAACAAGACTTTTGTAAAGCTTTAACAGGCTAGGCTCCTAACAAGGTGAACTTCAAAAGAGTTCAGATAGTTATCTTGTGAGTCTCATCTCACCGTGGTTTTTCCCATTTGGGTTTCCACGTCAAAAATATTATGTGAAGTGGTGAATGTTTTTTATGGTTGATTTTCTTAACTACTTAATCCACTTTGATAAGTCATGATAATTAGAAGCATTGTGAAATGAAGTTTTACTTATGGCAGTAAAAGCATTTGGATGTTTATGAGTTTGAAGTTGCTTACTATTAATTTGTTGTAATAGTCAACTGGTTTATCTTGAGAGTTTTTATCTTGACAATGATATTGCATTGATAGTTCTAAGTTTACTTTGAGAGATTGATTTTGAGATTGGTGAAGTTAGTATTAGTTTTTCTATCTAGTGATTCACCCCCCCTTTCAATAGTTGATCGGATTCTTAATCTTTCTTCATACAGTCATGGCCTTACTCCCGATTTCTTCTATCTTCATCAACTCCACATATCTAACTATTATGGAATCATTCTCCACAAGCTCTAGCTGGTGCACCAAGTAAAGAGAGGGTAAATCAAGAGATAAAGGAAGTCTCACTTCTCTTCCATACACTAACATGAAAGGTGATTTACCATTTTCTCTCTTAGGTGTGATCTTGTCAACCCATAGGGCTGTCCCTAACTTCAAATGCCAAGACCTATGTTTGTCATCTAGAGTCCTTTTGATGATTTTTGATGAGGTTCTTATTGGAGGACTCAGCTAAGACATTCTCTTGAGGGTGGTAGTTTGATGAGGTCTTCAAATATACATCATGCCTAACTTCCCATAAACTAATTTGAGCTCCAACAAAATCCTTTGAGTTGTTAGATATGATGGTGGAAGGGGCACCTAATCTGGTTGCAATTCCCTCTAGGAATTTAACCATTGAGATTTTAGCAACATCTTTCAATGCAACTACATCTGTCTACCTTGTGAAGTAATCTATGGCAGATAAAATCCACTTATGGACAATGCTTGACAAAGGATTAATTGGGCTAATAAAATCTAGGCTCCACTGAGTAAAGGGATATTTAGTTTGTGTAGGATGAAGGGGAAGGGAAACCAAACTTTATTTACCTAAGAACACAACACATTCCTTACACCTCCTCATCCACTTGTGTGAATCCTTGAATAGGGAAGGCCAATAATAGCTTGCCCTAATTATTTTCATGGAAGTGGCCCTTGTAGAGAAATGACCACTTGAGGGGCCATCATGAAACTCTTTTAATAGTCTACTGACTTGATCTTATTTGATTCATCTTAGTAAGACTCTATTAAGCTCTTTCTTGAACAAAATGCCATCCACTAATACATAAGAGATAGATTGAAGCCTGGAGTGTCTTCTCTTACTTCTATCAAAATTAGGAGGGTAGTTACCATTCTTTAAGAAGGTAATCATGTCTTCAAACCAACTGGTTTTTCCATATTCATTTTTTTCCATTCATTCCTCTTCCTGTAGCAAAAGGACGCTCTCTGGGTCCTTTTCAAAAGATGAAATAAACTGCTGACACATGCCCTTGCCTCTTACAAGCTTGGTGATTTTTATGTTGAGGTCGTATTCCATAACTTTGGTGATCCATCTGACCCTCTTATCATTGATATCCTTGTTTAGGAGAAAATCCTTCACACTTGCACGTGGGACAAGAAGCTAAGTCTAGTTGTTGGATAACATATGTCTGAACCTCTTCAATACCTTGACCACAATGATGACTTTCTTACCCACATAGCTATATTTAAGCTCATAATCTTTTAGACATTTACTAAAAAAATGTGATGGGCTACTCTAATTCATATTCATTTAGTCATATTAAAACAACTAGGATACCTTCTTCCCCTCCCAAAGTGTAGATGATGAAGTCTTTGTCATAATTGGGGTTCACCAGGGTAGGGGCTTGAGCAATTGCTTGTTTGATTTTTTCAAAGCCATCTTTTCCCTCCCTGGCCCATCTAAAAACTATATCCTTTTTTAACATGGTTGTGAGAGGTTTAACCATGGCAGCTATGCTTGGAATAAATCTCCTCACAAAGTTGATCCTACCAAGGAAACTTTGCAAACCCTTTTGGTGACTTGGGATTGGGAGAGACAAAATGGCCTCCACCCTTTCTGGATCTATGGCCAAACCTTCCTTTGATATGATATGTCCAAATAATTTTCCCTAATCGGTAGCAAATACACACTTATTAGGATTTAAAGATAAACCATATTCTCCGCATTTCTTGAATACCAGCTCAAGGTGGCTGAAGTGGTTAACAGTGTTCTTGGAGCACATAGTCATATCATCTAGGTATACCAACACAAATTATACTAATACTCCCCTAAATTCTATATCCATAGGTCTTTGAAAAGTGGCACCTGCATTGGTTAGTCTAAATGGCATCTTACAATAGGCATAGGTGTCCCATTTAGTAGTAAATGCAGTCTTGAATTGGTCTAATTCTTGGACTAGGATCTGATTATATCCTAAATATCCATCCAAGAAAGAAAATATTTATGAACCACTTACTTTAGCCAAGATTTGTTCCATGGAAGGAAGGGGAGAGATCTTTAAGGGAGGCCCTATTGAGATCCCTAAATTCTACACAAAACCTAATTTCCCGATTCTTTTCCTAACTAGAACTAGATTAGCTACCCAAGAAGAATGTTTTATTGGAAAAATTGTATTAGATTATATGAGCTTGGACAACTCCTTTCTCATTAAGGGTTCAACCTTGGGATTTATGGGTCTTTGCTTTTGTCTAACAGAACTTGCATTTAGATCTAGCTTTGTGGTATGTTGGGCCATACTAGGGTCAAACCCTTTCAGATATTTATAAGTAAAATCAAATATATCATTATGTTCTTTACAAAGGTTGACGAAGACCTCTTGGTCTAGTTTGGAACATACCTTTCCTAAGTTGAGAGTTCTTCCATCAACTATTGAGATTGACTTGTAATATCCTTTCCTTGAGGCCAGATTAATAGCTTTCCCCTTCACTTAGTCATTTGAATTGAAAATCCCCTCCAAGGTGATCAATCCTTTTGACAACTTCTTTGAACTGAGCTGCATGATTTGACCTCATATTGAATCTGCAATAGGGGTTGATTCTTGACTGAGAACTTCACCTCTTCTTTTAAAAACTTGACAATCTACTGACCTGAATAAAAAACTTGACAATTGACTCAATTTTTAGGTATTGCAAGACTAACTACAAGCTTGACTTGTTTCTCCCTTTTGTTTGCAACATGAGCTAGTATTTCATGTTGGGCACCAATTGCTCTCAGCCCATCAACATGTTTCTAGGGACACTAGATATATTGAAGGCTTCAAACCCTTCCTTAAGTCCCAAACTCTATGCTTGTAAGATCTAAGGAGGTTGTTCTTGGTTATGCTCTAAACTCATATCTGATTAACGATAAACTCACTATCTCCATGTGCATGTAAATATTTGATCCCTCCTCCTTGTGCTAAGTTGGAGGCCTAAGATTAATTCTTCATACTTGGCTACGTTATTGGTGTAGCTAAAATGGAGCCTAAATGAAAAATAGTATTTATCCTCATCGGGAGAGATGAGTAGTACACTATCCCCTTCACCATTTTTGTTTCTTGATCCATCAAAACCATATTCCACAATCCCTTGGAGTCATTGCATTCTTTAGTGAGATTGAGAATAGGAGTTCCTTCCTCATGAATGCAATAAGTACCAAACCTATATCTATAACCTCACCGATTGGGTCAAATTGAAAATCATTAGCGCACTCATCGATCAGGTAGTTAGGGACCTCTTTTATAAGATTAATAGGATCTCTAACTAAATAATCCTCCTTTTCATCATAGAGAGTATAATTCATGTTTACAGGGCTCACAATATAAGGCTCAATGTGATCCTTTTTAATGGGTTATGATTTTATGGTAACCTTTGTACCATATCTTGTTCTAAACAACATATGGGACTAGTCTGAGGATAGGTTTCCTCCTATATTGGTAGTAAAATCCCTTGACAAATAAATATCAAAGAAGGTAGGGAGATCAATGATTGAAATGTCTTGTAAGGCATGACAACCAAGACATGCATGTAAGGTCAAACAATATTCCTTAATCACTCCCACTATCTGAACTAAAGTGCCATCAAGTTGTACAACTCCCTTAGCAATATGTTCATATGTAATACCTAGATGGTTAGCTACATTCTTGGGAATGATTGAGCTACTAGCCCCTAAGTCTATCATGCAAATATGCACTAAACTAACCCATATAATCAAGGAGAGATAGAAAGGGGGTGGCTTACTGATCTTGTTAGAATTTTTTGCCTCCAAAGGTTATACCAAATCTGTTGAAGTGGATGATCTTCTTCTTATTGTTTTCTACTTTGCATTGTTGATGTCCTTTAGGGCCTCCTAGAGGAAATATTTTTGAGATGGGATAGAGAGTGTATACCACATGGAAACATTGATATTATCTTTCTTCATTTTCTCTACAATGTTGAAAGGAACCACAACTTTGGTAGGACCCTTAGTATTAACATAGTCAAGTCTTGTTACTAAAGAAACCTTGGGCTCCTCTTGATTTTTGCTATTAAGAGTCCCGCTCTATTCTTTGTTTGGAGTAGATATCTTGTCTGGAGATTTTGGAGTTATGGTTTGTATAGAAGCTTGTGAAATTTGGGTTGTTGTAGGAGATGCATCATCGCCTAGAGCCCTCTTCTTTGACCTAGTGTTGTTAGCCACAGGGTCATTGTTCAATTGATTAATGCCACAAAAATATGTCTCTTCCCAATTTAGAAGAATAGAATCTCCACGTGCATAGGTCAGACAACCACGAAACTATTGTCCTGAAGTGATTGGCTCACATTGTGCCACTAGGGCTTGAGAAAACTCTCCACTTTGGCACACAATCTGATTGTGAGCCAGATTGCATGGGGTACATCAATCCTATTCTTGGTCATGGTGGTTCTGCATTAGGACTATGTTCTTTGAGTTACTCACAAGTGTAGGTTTAAAACTATTCAAGGTACTGGTATTGCTCCATAAGTTTTTCCCTTGAAATGATGGCCTATTCTGTTGATAATTTTGATTTTGTGCTTGGTAGGGCCTGCTCGTCTGAGACTGCTATCTCTTTATTGTAACCAATTCATTTCCAAACCCCCACATCATGGCCTTGAGCTTCTAAATCTCTAAGGATGATGAGGTAGGTGCAGGAATGAGTTGTTGACTTGTAGATGCTACTGGGAAAGGTGACAAAATGGGTTGTTGTGTAGGAGCCTCTAGGAATAGGGGCATTGGGAGTCTACGAGCTATCTATTGTCATAAAAGTTGGCACCTTGTGAAACATTGAATCAACCTCTCAAGTGTGGGACTTTGTGTTGTTGTGAGGATGAATCTCTGAAGAAGTCTGACTTCCTTTCAAATCCAAATGCAGAGTGTTGGACCAACCCAACACTGGTAAAAATAATCTAAGCTCTGATAGGGAAAAGGGGGAGAGAGAAGGGTTACTTGAAAGAAGGGAAATAGGGTTTGTACCTATATTGAAACTATGATCTTTCTTGCCTATGACTGCACATAATATCAATAGAAACTACCTAAAATATGCACACATTTCTATCCTAATTAGCTCCCTAAGCATGAATAAATGTTTGAATTTGTAAGACAGCAGGAGGAACTAATCTAGTTCACATATGAAATCTACAAGGGATCAACACAATCACTTATACTCAATAAAATAAAAGAGAATGCATTCAGATAATAAGGTAAAAGTATTACACAAATTATGAGAACTAAAAGGAGTTAAAACAAGCTAGTTCTATTAATGTAGAGGAAAGGCAAAATTTACAGTTGCAGAGAGACATAAGAATTCTGCAAAAGAAAGAAAAGAAGATCCTTAGAAAGAGTGACAAAATTGCCTTTATAGTTCAATTATAACTAAGATCAAACTGAAGTTAGAAACCCTAACCATAATTAGGCTTAGGTTACAAAATATCAAAGCAGAGAAGAAGATCAAATCATGGATTTGATGGCGTGCAAGGAAAACTTTGAAAAATTTCCTCTTTGAAAGAGGCAAAAAGGGTTGTAGGAGAAGACGTCTTTGTGGTAAAGTGCATCACGGCGGCACGAAAGAGGAAAGAAAGTCTTCAAAATGCATTGAAGAGGCATGGATTGAGTCAAAAATTGACTTGCACAAGTCATATCTAGAGTAATGGCAGAGATCCCTGATGGTTACATCGAATTTGGATCTAGGGCGTCGACTAAGCAAAGTAAACCAACCTAAGAGTTTAAATGCCAATGACCCCTGCAAGTTTGAAAATCAGTCATTGATATGAGAGATTTGCGTGAGATCTCTCAATATAGCACCCCAAAGGACTCAATCGATCTTTAAAAAATGGTCGTTGATCAGTCGCTTGAGTGAAAATTTGACAGTCATGGATATTTGACGTGGTGAGCCAGGTCCACATCCTCTTCATTGTTTCCATGCGAGCTCCCTTGGGACCTTGAAATTTCACTGGGGGATGGCGAGGAGCACCTATATTCCTTGTTATGTGGCTTGACTGCCCATGTGTTCATGATGTTATTAGTTTAGGTGTATGTTATTATCCACTATGGGTCCTACATGTCACATCATCAATGGTGTTGCGGAGTTAGGATTCATGCGCATGTTCAATCAATCACGCAATCGCGTGATGATCTTGTCCATTGGATCAAATAAAATGATTCTTCATTAAGGCGGTGAGTAGAATAGGAACATCGGACCCATGTGGTATGTAGATTCCAACATAGACCATTAAACAACCTCTAGCTTGGAATGTTAGAGGCACATCATCCATTGACATATTTGCAACGATATTGCACAATTAGCTTTGTCATGCATATTGAAGCAATCACGTGGCTCTTATAACTATTGATCTAGGCGGAGTTGCACGATGAATATGGAGCCTTCATGTCATAAAGGACCATAGAAAAAGGTCAGGCCCACTACTTCCCATATTTCATTGAGACGTGGCCTTTTGGCCAGACAAAATAATCGCTTTATCAACCCTCAAAGGTTTGGCCAAAAGGGCCCCTTTTCTTTCGCAAGCCAGACCCACCAAAATCCACTTGTCCACTGAGAAACACCTGGCAATCACCAACCGGTCCACTAGAGATGATGTGTCAGATAGGAGAAAGGGTCACATATTGTCACTAAGAGAATGCTTTCCGGCAAAACCAAAAAGCGCATGATCTTCTTTAAAACTTGGTCGAAAAGAAACCTCCTCACTATCTTGTAGTATGGGTCCCACCATCGCATGCTGCGTTGTCACGCGAAAGTGGAAAATTGAAACAAGGAACAAAATAGAAGTGTTTATGTTCGATGTGACCATGCAATAACAAAGAACTCCACCCACCAGTAGTATTGTGTATCGCACAGTTGTGCAAAAGTGGAACAATCGGAACAAAAGTGGAAAGCTCTCGACTGCGCGATAATCAATAAGAGAACTCCTACCAGCCAGTGGAAACCAAAGGGAGACCACTTACAAACAACCTCAATGGCCTCGAGCTGATAATCCTTAGTGAAAGTGACCGCCCTGGCCAATCAAATTAGAAACAAAACTTAGGATCCCCGAAAAGATGAAAAGACCCCAACTACTTGTTGCCAACACAGTGTGCATAACACATAGGTTATGCAAAAAATATTTGAATTTCTCAGATTGGATTTGTACCTAAGTTGACAGAAAAACGGTCAACACTATCTTTCCTGCTTGTATTAGACATTTTTTTCCCTTATGGTCATATCATATGCATCTAGTAGGTTCTCTCCTCCCATTGATTGTATCATGGTAGCAATGTCACTATTAAGAGTCCTACGGAAATATAAGTAAACATGATCGAAGGATGGTTTGACCAGGGAACGGGTCCTATCTCAATTTATAATTAAAATCTCCCATGAATTCATGGGGAGCCCTTTTGATAGTGGTTAAGTATTCTACAAGAGATAAATGATCACTCTTGTCTTCAAAGTGCTTACATAATTTCTCTCCTAACTCATCCCAGTTGTGAATGGACTTAGAGGGAAACCCCCTATACCATTATAGAGCCTTACCCTTAAAGGATGATGCAAGAAGCCTAACTACTATGTTATCTTTAGTTACATCAAACATAGTGCAAATGCTAGAAACATCTTGGATATGTTCAACTAAGGTAACAAATATTTCACTAGTAAATGCAGGTATAGATTTTAGGGCAGCTATTGGTATGTCATCTTTTTGGGATAAAACTAGAGGATTGCCTCCATTAAAGGTAACAAAAGCCTTATTTCTAAGGACAACCATAGGAAATAATGGTCTATTGATATGGGAAGTGGGATTACTAGAATGTAATGGTCTTGTGGATGGAGGAGTAGAATGGGACCGAAGGGGTGTAGATGTAACCTCTTTAGTACCCCTAACTAGTGACAATGAAAGTCTACCCCTCCCTCTTCTAGAACTTGAAATTGAAAGTTCATAATATTGAAAAATACCTCTAGAAGATACCCTTGTTTTAATTCTTGGCATGAAATCAACAAATAGGTCATGAATAAGAGACTAGATTTGTTATCTTAGTCACCAAGTACTTGAATGATAACTGCCTCCAAAGGATAGGGTACCAAGAACAACACTAAATCCTTAGCGTAAGTTGAAAAAAAATAGGTCCTACCAAATGTGCTAGAAAATGTTGTCACAAAAGTTTACACCCTTGTTGAACAATAATGCTCAACAACCTTGTTAAACATGGAAACAACCTCCAAGTGTGGGAACTTGCACAAGTGAGGTTGAATCTTTGAAGGAGGCCAACTTCCTTTCCAAGCAGGATACAATGTTGAACCAACCCAACATTTATAAAGCCTATTCTACTAATCAAGAGGATAAAAGGGGAGAAGGAATGCTGAAAGGGAAATGAGGGGTGATGCACCTAGATTAAAATATGTTTCTTTCCCTGCCAATGAATGCACAAGACATCGATAAAACACCTAAAAGCATACACAAATCTCAATCTAACAACTATTTCCAAAGAAAAATAGGAAGGTTAGAACCTAGCTAGATATTGTGAGGGAATGAGTGATATCCACAGACAACACATACAAGAAAAATTTAGCACAAATTGAAATCAAGAGATAGAAGGAAAAAAAAATGCAAATTAAGAGGTGAATAAGAGGCAATTACAGTTGTAGAAATCATAGAATTCTATAAGAGAAAATGGAGAAAAACCATTTGAATATGTTATAATTTTTCCTTTATAGATCAGGCATAATTCGGATGGAACAATGGGTTCAAAAACCCTAACTAACTAGGGTTAGGCTACAAGGAGGAAAAAATTATATCAGACCGATTGATTTGATGTTGCATGCTAGAAGATATTTTACAGAACTCAAGAAAAACAATGTCCCTGCATTTGGAGTGAATCTTTGTACTTGGATGGTGTATGATGTCCTTGTCAGGTGCAAAAGTCTTTTGTAGGAAATAAATGGGCATGGGAAACTAAGAGAAACATTCATAGAAGCCATGTCAGAGTAATGGAAAACATCTCTCAACCGGTTGATGTGGTTGGAGTAGATCAGATTTGATTTGGGTCGCCGATGAGGTCAAAAACTGATTTTCAACCCATTAAGTCAACAACCACTCCTGAAATGTAGTTTGAAAATCAATGTTCACATTAGGTTAAAAATTGGGCCACCCGATCTTCTCCACACACACAGAATGGATGGTCGAGACTATGCCACAAAGATATGTCGAACCCATCAACTAAACAAAACCTACTGTAGTATTGCAACCATAGATAGAAAATATTCTCCAACCACTGCGATACCATGGTAACCAATACTCGGTCATGCCAAGTCCATTGCAATACCATGGGGAAGAAAGATCACTTCCCCAAAAGTACTGTGGTAGAGCGATAACATCTTTCCTTAGAGCCAACGGCTATCACAATATTGCAGGGGTCAAGCGGTGGTTAGCCATAACCACTGCAACCCCATGATAATATCATTAATCTTCCCATCCTCTAGCTATCATAACATTGCAAAGGTCACTCGGTGGCTACCACAGACGACCATGGTAGTGTGATAACAACTTGCGATCAACAACAACAGTCACCACCATATTGCAAAGAGAACTTGACAATCCCTCCCGACTACAGTGATACTGTGACGAGTGACTAGTAGGTATCGCAACATTGCAAGGGTGGGCCAATGGCTAGCTCCAACCACTGCGATACTACAATAAGGTAGTTATATTGTTGTAAGACCTTTGCCTACCAGTAGCAGGTAAAAAGGGCCAATATAAGAATGAATAAGCCCCCCTCTAGCTAGTGGGCCTTAATTGAAATGACCGCCCCAACTGGTCAACGTAGAAAAAGAACAAGGCTGGAAAATCTAAGGTAAGAAGCTTTAAGGGGTTTAGGGTTTAGGCCCTCGAGGAAGTAATAGGGTTTTAGCCAATAAACTATCTTAGACTGGTTATCTGCATGGCTAAGGTTGACACAAAAATTATTAACAACTAGACAAATTTTATATTTTTCGCATTTTGTTGTTGATCCATGATTTAGTCATATTGTGTGTTTAGGTGGACCATTCTTCTACTCTTTTAGATCATTATATCATTTTTTGCAACATTGTATTGTCCCAAAAATCAAATATTGACAGTTCTCTCTCCTTTTAAGCCTAAGATCACATAAAAAACCTTTTTTGTTTGGTTTTCCTTGATGGGATCTGGAACTCTTTGCCCAAACCTAATGAAGGAGATTATTGGCTTGATTGGTGGTGTATTGTCATTTCTTAATGCACTAATTTCCTTCACTCATTTGGTAAACAAATATTAGACTGCAAATATCCATTTCTTCTACTGAAGCTCCAATATGTAAAATTGATAATTATAGAGCTCAAGGGGCTAAAGTTAGATATAAGTGACATTAAATAGAAGGAAACAAGGGTGCTAAATATTTTTTTAATTATCTCAATGATCAACACAAAAAGAAATAATTGACACTATAAAGGATTAATTTGATGCTCTTCATTATAATCTTGTCAGAATATATAATTTATTTAAACAATTTTATAAAGATATTTTTAAAGATGATCAATGGTAGGATATTCAATACTCCCTTGAGGATATTGTTAGAGTTATATTCCTAACCAAATAGATTATGAATACAACTAATACTTAGAAATAATTTTGTGGAAGGGTTGGAAAATGATCAAGTTTCTCTATGGCCCCTTATAAAAGTCTAGGCAATGATGGGCTTCAAAGTAGATTCTACTAGGCTATGTGGCACCACATTAAGGAAGATTTTTACTGCTTATATCTAGAGGCCTTTAAAAAAGGATCTTTAGATCTAAACAATAATGGTGGCATAATCAAACTTCTTCTGAAAGGAAAAAAAGGATGACATTATTTGGTTGGTGTCCTATCACACTACTTAACACCTCCTATAAATTATTGTAAAATCCATAGCTCTTAGAGGTAAAGAGTGGTGCAAAAAATTATTAGATCTAAGAAATCAATTTTGATTGCTTATAGATATATCCTTGAAAATCTTATTTTGGCTTGGGAAAATTGTGAAAGGGCCCAAAAGGTTGGTTGAAATTTTGTTCTAATAAAAATTTATTTTGATAAAGCATATGATATAATTTGATGGAACTTTATTGTTAAAATGGTTGTATGGTTGGGGTTTTCTCCTAAAATTTGAGCTTATACCCAAATGATGTTTCAATAAGTTCATGCTTAGATTATTATTAATAATAAAATGATAAACTGCTTCTCTTTACAAAAATCCATTCGATAAGGATTCTACTTAGCTCCATATCTCTATGCGATTACAAATATTGCATTAGGATATATGTTTCAAAATTCCAACAAAATGAAGCTCATTTTTGGAATATCCGTCACACAAAATACTATTGTTATTAACTCTCATTATGTTGACAGATTTATTTTTTATAAAAATATAAAAAATGATATCTCTAATATGATGGGTACTATGGAGTTGTATTGTGATGTTTCTAGATATAATATTTATCATGACAAAATTAAATTCTTGATGATTGAGGTTGGGCCCATTCCTCATTAGATACCACAATAATTGAAACAAACTAAACATTAAAAAAATGAAGTAATCTTGGGATAACCCTTAGACTTGGGGTGTGTCTTTTTTATATGTGCAGTTGGTATCTCAATAGAACCAAAAATAAAAAAATTAATTGGGATAAAAAATTCCTTACTTTAGTTGGAAGAATCCAAGATGATAATATATTCCTTTCCACTCATGTCTTTTACTCATCTAATTGGATGTCTTCTACTATTTTTTTTGGAAAATTTATTAAAATTATCTATCAATTTTTATGGACTATATGAGATGGTAATATTCGATTTATAGCCATTTCTTTGACTCATTACATGCAACCTTAATGCAAAGGTGGTTTGGGGATAATTGATCTAAAAACACAAGGGATTTATTTAACATTTAAATGGACTATTAGAGTAGTAAAAGGTGAAGAACCATTGAAGATTCTTATATAGAATATAATTAGCCTTGCCTTAGTTAAAGGTAAATGTTAGGCAGTAGGCTAATGGGATAAAAATATTCATGCATTTTTTTTTATATTAAGTTCTCACCTTCCTTTCAATTAGCCAAGGTTGATTGGTAGGATTAGAATTGTGACACATGTCTTAATTCTATACAATAGGGCAACTAAAATGGTAAATATTAAATAACGAAAGACTCAAAAATTAAATTTTAAAAGATAATATAAGATCTAATTGACAACTAATATTTCTGTAGACCTAAGTAAACTTTAACATGTGAATAAGACCTAGTAGTCAACTAGTAAGGTAAAATACCTTATTTATACCAACACTCCATTAAGTGCAACTTAGGTAGTAGAAAAATGTTATAGAAATGATGCATGAAATGAAGATTATGGGTTCTAATTGTTATGCCATGTTAGGTACCCTTTTACAACCATAATCTCTCACAAATGAAGAAAATAAGGAAAGCTAGTGGGATAAACCTCTTGTCCTAAAGAGAAAAGATACAAACAAATACAAGTAATAAAATAGTGATGAATGAAGGAATTGATGATGCACCCAAAGGAGTACATCCATAATAAGAAAATAATAAATTATACCTCATAGGAAGGAAACAAAGAGACTATGTAGCACCCCCCCCCCCCTCCACACACAAACACACACACAATGCATAATTTCCTACAAAAAAAGTGAATTATTGAAGAAAAAACATTATCTATTGTCTAAAAACAAAATTTCTCCCATCGACAAGAAGATAGACCAATAAAAATGCAAGAACCTTTCCCATTCTAGATAGGAACTGGTAGGAAGAAGAATTCATGTGAATGAAGATTGTCTCTAAAATTCACTCATATGATACCAACTCTTTAGTAGATGATGTTACCACAATCAAACCAGGTACATGCCCAATGAATATTGAAGGTGAAAAACAAAATTCAAGTGCTAATTGATGTTGAAAAAGGTCCATATAAAAATATGACGTGACAATAATTATGCCATGGTTGTCATCAAATAGGAGAGATAAATCCTCAAATTCATCCTCCAAATCTGATATGTGAGACTCCACAAACAAGTTTGAAATAACTATCAAGAAATCATCATACAAATGTATATTTCAAAGATAACGAGATACTCATTATAAAGAAATATTGGAATCTCTTCATGAATCAATAATGGAATATTGATGTGTGATCCCAATTAGATAAGTGGGAGATGTAGGAGAGGTTTCTTGATCATCAAGATGCGCAAGTGCTACATCATATTCAAGCTCCTCTTATGTATCATCATCAAGGGATATATTATATACAACATCAAGTAGAATGAGACAATCTGATGCAAGATCATTTGGGAATGGATTATTATGTGTATTTTCATAGATTTTCCAAATATTGGTCCAAATTATGCATGAGAACTTGGTTCCCGAGATACAATTATAGGTCTCTTAAAAAATGTGTTTGCTTATGCTTGTAACAATAAATACTATGATGTGATAATTTTATTATCCCAAACTAATCTCTTCCTTTGTGTCTCTGGCTTAGGGATGAGTCCATAAAGATAAGAAAATATTGAGCCACCTACTTTGTGTTAGGATGCCTTTTGTGAAGACTCATAATTGTCCTTAGTTAGAATGAGTTGTATTTAACCATGACTATAACAAGGTCAAATGATTAAATCAGAGATCAATACATGATATATGGTTGAATTAAAGTTATTTGATCAATAAAACACCTTCCCAAGTATCAATATGTCCAAGTAATCCTCCATAGTGTAAACATGGAAAAATTTGAATAAAATGTACTTAGGGATAAATTGGGAAAAGTGCTTTGATATATTGAAATTTCCAACATCACAAAAATCGTGAAAATAAAAGATTGTGGAAAAATGTTATGAGCTTGAGAGACAAGAATGAAGATATAACTTCAATATAAAAAATTAATTTCACCTATAGTAGAATCAACAAAAATGATTTGCGCCATTGTGAAGTGCTCAGAAACATCTTGCTATCAAGGTCTTATTTGTAAAATTTTGACACCCTCATGGAAAGTTGTGGCAAAATGAAAAGGCCCAATTTGTGCATTTAGGGATCAAGTCTTAGCAAGCCGAAGCACTAAAATATTAGTTACCCATGTGACCCTAGTCAAAACTAGGTGAAAAAAAAACCTTGCCACTATAGGAAAAAATGAATGAGCTGTGGGTGTATGGTGTGTTAGTGTAGGTTTTAATATTTGTTTTTCCTACATATTATTAAATATATTTAGGTTATATTAGGATGGTTTATATGAGGACACATGGCATAGTCCTACATTTACTTGTGTCATTCACACCCACATTTAGGTGGTTGAATGTCACGCCCTCTTTTGGACTCATTTGCCACCTCCCCATAACAATTTGTTTGTACCTACTTGAATTGGTTTTCCACATGTTTGGCATTTTCCAAGTAGGTGCAACTCCCACCTAAATTGGTTATTTGGGAGTTATTATTCCTCTTGGATTTATATGCTCATATTTTCCTATATAATCAACACTCACCTCTCCTTATGAGTTAATCTAGTTGAGCACATATCAGCTCACTCAATACAAGGGAGTGTTGATCCATATTGTATCATTTGGAGTGTGATAATATCATTATTCTGTTATTGCACCATATTCTAGCATTGTATCCTCTTTGTTTCTCTCGTGTAGAAGGTTGATCTTGGTTTTGGAGGTGATCCTAGGAGATTGAGTCCATTAGTGACTCTAACATGGTGGTGATGACTATAATGCACATGCCACTTAGGGATTAGCCTTCATAGAACCTATGCAAAATGATTTGACAATGCCAAAAACTAGACACTTAAACTAATTTAAACCCATATATTTTTTTTAAATGATGACAAGAATCATACTATTCGTACTTTCTAATGACGTGACATAGGGATTGTGCTAAGGAGTACATATATTTACGCCAACATGACCAAACTACTAGAGAATGTTTGTTGAAGTAAAGAATATGCCAAAAAAAAAATTATTGATTGCATAATCAGACTATATGAATGATTGTATGATTTTATGGAAGTGCCAATGGGGATAAAAATTCCCTTTGAGGGCCTATCAAAAAAGACTTAGAATCTAATAATTTGATAGTCAATCTTAATGTTTTTTTTCCATTTCATACATAATGAATGAGTTTGTTTTGGCCCATAGTTATTTGAAATTTAAGCTACCTCATAAATCTAACAACCATCACCCACATTGAAACCCTCATAGATTTGGCACCATTTATTAGATATTGGATGAAAGAATAGAAAAAACTAACTTTCTCAAATGCCTTGAGTTCAATAGTGAGGTCCAAATTACACCAAAGTATATCTAATTAAAAATAAACTATGATTACCTCTTGGATTTTAGAAGGGACTTGCAAATCTAAAGCTCTAATACCACATTGGAGTCACTAATAGACTCAACCCTCCAAGATCATTCATAAAACTAGAACGATGCCTTCCATAAGAGAGAAACTAGAGAAAAATAATGTATAATTATAGGCACAATGGATTATATTTACTTAGATACTATCACAAAATGTACATATGATTCCTTACTTATATAGATAAGGTTGATAGGTAGGATTAGACAAGATTGTGACATGTGTCTTAATCTTATACAATGAGACAACTAACAAGATAAATATTATCAAGAATAAAATGCAAAAGGATAAGATAATATCTCATTAACAACTAAGATTTTTAGAAACATTCCTTAGGACCTAAGAAAATTGAACATGTGAATAAGACCTACTATTGAACTAGTTAGTTTATATACCTTATTCATGAAAGGAGAATAGGTGACAAAATACTATTGGCATTTGGCATAATTGATGTAGATCAGGTGATGCAGTTGAAGATGGATGACTGCTTTGGTAAACCATAGAAGTCTATTTGTGATGAAGAGATTGAGATTTTGTGATTAGATGACTTGATCAGTTATTTGTGTTGTCATTGATGGCAACTGATGTCAACTGATGTTCCTGATGTTTTTTTTTGTCATGTAAGTGATTTGGTTTACCGAAAGACATGGTTTATTGATAGAGAACTAAAGTATGTGAGTTAGGACTTTAACCGGTAAAGCAGAGATGTTTTGATTGAATTGGTCGATCGGCAATGATTGGTGATTTGTGGTTTGGAAGGTGAGCTTGTATCATGGAAAGGAGTATCTGACCAGAACTAGAACTTGTGAAGATTAACAGAAGGCATGTTTCAAATTTTTGATGAATTTTTACTAAGGTTTTAGTAGGGTTTAAGGCTGGTGAAGAAATCATCAAACCGGTAATGATTTATATTATGACGATGATCGACGACTAGTCTACATGAAGCTGGTAACACGACATAACCCACGTGAAAAGATTTAATTACTGTTTTGACATGATTTAAGGAAGAATTTCTTGGTAATCAACAAGATGCTTAGTAGAGTGTTTTGAGGGTTTGACTTTAGTACAAATGATATTTTCGTGATGGGTTACGATCAACAAATAGTTGATATTGCATTGTAATTTGTTGTAATTATTTGTATATCGATCTAAGATGATCTCTTATGATTTGAATTGTAAATTCATGATGCAATTAGGGTTTAGTGGCCGACCTAGTTGAGATGGCTATTTAGGATGACACAGTTGATGTTTTTCATGTCGGTGGTCTTAGAGAATGTGTTGAACCATCCAAGTGAAATGTTAGATATGCCTGAGAGTTGCAGAGTGTTGTGCATAACTGGTCTAATCAAGCAAGAAGAGAAGTGCAAGTAATAAATCATTTTCTTATTGTTGTTCCCTAACAGTTGCAGCAGGTTAAATCCCTTAACCGGGTAGGTCCTAACAGGCCTTAAACATTTAAGTCCCCTAACAGGGCATCTCTCAAAAGAGTGTTAAATCCTCTCATGAGGTTGATCCTAATAGATAATCAAGCTCCTAATAGGGTTGCTAGGCAAATCCCTTAACCGAGTAACTCCTAACAGGGTCTGCTCCTAACAGGGCATATTGTAAGCTCCTAACAGAGCTAAGCTTCTAACAGGACATATTATAAGCTCCTAATAGGGCATATTGTAAGCTCCTAACATGGGGTACTTCAAAAGAGTACAAATATTTGTGGGTGCCAACTCCCACCGTGGTTTTTCTCTATTTGGGTTTCCACATCAAAAACTTATGGTGTTCATGTGTGGAATGTTTTTCATGTGATGTTCTTGTTTATGTTTAATTTCATGCAATACTTCTAAGACTCTGGTTATGATTTTTTATCAGAGGTTACCGGTACTGGTAAGAGTTGATAGTGTAAAGTATTTGATCTGATAGATGAGGCTAATGAGTTGGTGAATGATCAAATCTATATGATTACTCTAGTGGTAAAAGTATTGATTAATGTGGTAAATGATTTGATTAATGTATTAAGCAATTCTGATAAAGAGATTGTTAGATTTGACTAGAGAAGTTGAGATATTTGTTAAATGGTTCTAGATCTAATATAAGTTGGATTTTGGGTTTAAAGTTTCAATTGGTCTTAATACTAATTCACCCCCCATCTCAGTATTAATCGGATCCTCATAGGATTAACAAATACGACTTCCTACACTAATATACATAGGAGAGGGTTGCCAAAAATTTCTAAACCCTATAACATTTATAGCTTCATATGCACATTCAATTTAACATAAATTAATATTGAACATAGATAAATTCACTGTCTTTCAATCACGTCAATTCTCATCATTTTCATTGATTCACAAGTCATTTATGCAACTTTATTAGTTGCGTAGTAACCTTGATCAATTGTGCCAATTCATCAATGACATAGAATCACTTCAATTGTGTAGTTGTGGGACAAATGCACCACATTATGCTTCAATTGCACATAATCAAAGCATGTGTGTCGGTTCATGTGTTAATTGCATTAAATTTTTGTTGTTGCACTATTGACTTAATCTACTTTCCTAGGCTATTCATGATGCATTAGTGACCTCCTAGGGACCTAAAGGCTAGGAACATACTATCTCGCCATACTCTCCAGGTTGCTTTAATTGTTGAACAAACTTGAATTGATGATTTTCTATTGGAATTCCCATCATCTCTATTTCTCACTCTCTCTTTGTTGTGACTAGGTGCTCTTAAATGTGGAGGGTGCAAATGAGCCTATATCTACCCCAACTCTCCTATATGTAGGCTTTGTAGCCTTATAAATACCTCCATTTATGTAAAATATTAAATCACCTAATTACACTCAATCTCAAACAATTAAAAATACATTAACACAACTTGTTGAAATATATATTAAAATAGGGACAAAATAATATATATATTCTATGTAATGTCTAAGTATATGAGGCAAGAGATAGGCAAACATAAGGAAATTATTTCATTTATAAGGTTGATTTCAATAATACATATCATGCATAGCTAATAATTGTTGGGATCCAAGAACTCTGAGAGGGGGGGTGAATCACTATTCTGCCGGAATGAATGGTTTTTTATTTTCTAGACCATGCATATATAAACCGGTAAACAAATAAGCATATAACAAGAAGCAAATAAACACCATAACACACATATTTTATATGTGGAAAACCTCAATGAGGAAAAACCACAGTGGGATTTGTGACCCACAATATCAATTCACTGGCCATATGAAAAGATATTACATATAATAGGGTCCTACACTTGCAGGAAGGCACACTGCCTAGAGCATACTGCTCATCACTTAAGAGCCTCACTGACTACAAGCTTTCTGCCAAAGTAAATTACTAAAAATGAACTCAAGAATGCATCTGCTATGCCAAATAGAGTTTCGCATCTGGTTCTGCTCTGTACCGGTTCATAAACTTTGAACTACTACCGGTATCTCTTCTCCTCCAAGAATGCTTTCCAAGCTATCTATAGATCATTGCATAATGTATCACTTGCATACAAAATGATCTCCATACATATATTTCACATCATACAGTTCTGCTATATTCTTCTATATCCACACATTCCATATGTCTTTCTACCTTCCAAATATAACCTAGCAGACTGACCTATATACCTATTACAAATGATATGCCTTATGTTGGATTACAATACACTTACAAAAGATATTCAATGTCAGCCTTGACAATATTTACAAAATGATTTATTGAGTAAATCCTCCTTGATGTTGGCTTCGAAAGAAGTATTGATGCTGGTGTCGGTGTCGGTGTAGCCCTGAATGCTCCAAAGCCGGTATATGCCTCCTAGTGCCGGTTTATGACTTCCATCATATCTTGTTGCCATCAATGACAACCGAATGAATCCAATGAGTGTCAATTGCCAACAATCTCCCCCTTTGGCATTGATGGCAACACTCATGTGAAAAATGGATTCCCTATCGATATGCTCACCCTGAGCAATACACTCCATCTGAAATGTGTTTCCCTGATATTTTTCACATATGAACATACTCCCCCTTTGACATTAATGCCAAACACCAGTGAAAGAATTGAAATAATAAAAGAATACTATTATTTTCACTGGAGCTTAGTCATCTGCAAGATTTCTGGGTATGCCTTTTGTAATAACTGAAGATATGTATTCCAGCCAGATTTGAAGGTATCAAAAATAGATGCAAGTCCACTTAGTCAGTGGGCAAGTTTTTCTTTCTCTTGGATATCTGTTGGTGTGGGTTTAGTTATCATATCCATGCACTCTTTCTTATGAACACCCAATGAATCTAGTCTAGGACTTACCAATCCTCTTAGATTTCTTGCTCTTCTCATGATTTTATCTCTCTCCTTCTCAAAAGAAAAAAATTGGTTCTCTAAGGACAAAATTTGTCCATCAATGGATGTGGTTAGTGTATTCAATCCATCAAAAGAGTTAGCAATTTTAGCCATCTTATCATATAACTTTTTCAATCTGCTATCTACATTAGTTGTAAGACTTTCTATGTTACAACACACTCTGTAGATATTAGTACATTGTTTTAAACAAACCTCAATAGGGATAAGTTTGTCCTCAATTTCCTTCTTCCCTGTTTCTATAAGCTGATCAAAATTTGTTCTTTTTGCTACTATGAAATTGTCCAAATCCTATCGGTCTGCAATCTGCCTCAGAGATTGAAAATTGTTGGATATGTGCTCTGTTAGAGTCTTGAGCTTACCAGAAGGGCTTTCTCCATCTTCAATCTGACAGTCAGGTAATAATCTATGCAGCACAGAGACCGATTGATCAATTAATCCTTTATCTATAGTACCTTCCTTCAGTAATTTCTGAGTAGCCATCATCATTAATTCAGTTGGACTCAACTCAGAGACTGATTTCTTCTCAACCTGAGAAGTGTCAATTGCCAAAACCTTTGTTGGGGAATCAGTTTTACATGCTGGTATGGACTTAGTGGCTTTTACCTTGTCCATCTCAACTTCTTTTGCACTGGTGGTTTTGCCACTTGGTGCACTGTCGATTACTGTTGGTGGATCATTATCCAGAGAATTTTCAGTATCTAGTACATTGCCTTGCTCAAAAATGGTTTGTGTCAGTACAGACTGTACACTCTTTGTAGTTGTCGGTTGTGTTTTAGTATCTAGAGCTACTGTCAGTTGTGTCAAAATTGGAGTTGAACTGCCCAAAATATCGTTCCCTTTTGATTTGTTAGGAATGGTGGAAGTGGTTGCCCTTGCAAATTACTCTTGAGATGTGAGAATGTCTGGGTTTTTCTAAAAAAATTTGGTTGATCCCTTACTTGTCTCATTTACCACCTCATTTACTCTCCCCATCATAAGTCTTATTTGTCAAGATTTACTACTGAAGATTGTCCTATTTGTAGTGTCTATACATCTTTTCATTTCCTCATTATTTACAATACCACACAATTCCAAAAGTGCAACTTCTTTGATCTCCCTATCTCTCTTGACATCATCAAGTCTCCTAGCCTCAAGTTTATTATACAAGGATAAAGGTATCTCTTTGAAAATTTCAATTAAGGCTTTCTTATAGATGTCCATATATAACAAAATAGCCTCTTCTAATTCACTTTGCTCATTCTCTTCTAAATCTTCATAATACTTTGATATATTTTTCAACATTCCATCTTTTGTAATTTCATCAATAAGTTTAGCATAGGTCATTGTGGTCTTATCGGTTCCAGTATCATCATCCTTCTGCTTTTCGCTTGTGGTTGCCGATGTGATTGGTTTCCTCTTTTGCATAGGCTTCCCTGCCGGTGGTGTGTTGGCATTCTACACTCTATGAGAATATGGTTGATGTTGTAATTGATGGCAACCAACCGGTAACGGGTTTCTACACATACACCAACATCGTAAACATCATACATCGGCAGGCACCGACACTGGCAGGCACATTCACTGGCATCTAGATTACACTGGCAATGAAGTATATCGGCTCCCAGGCCGACATGAGATAAGTTTTGTTTATATGATTTATATTGTAAATGTAGTTAATTATTTGTAAGCCGACATGGTGTATTGTAAATACTCATATATGTATGAGATCTGATAGATCATTTTGAATAAGGATAGGTGATTATTATTGTTGGTATATGTAAGACAATGAAAGGTTTTTGTTAAGGTATCTGACTAAGCTTAAACCAGTACTGAACCAAGCATTAGAGATACTATTTTGAGCAATACATTGTAATGTATTTAATTATCCATATTGTAATCAGCGAGACTCTTTCATTGAGCAGTGAGCTCTAAGCAGTTGGTCTTCCTACATGTGCAAGCCCATGTTGTAAGTAATATTTATTCATATTGGCCAGTGAGTAAATATTGTGGGTCAGAAATTCCACCGAGGTTTTTCCCACACTGGGTTTCCTCGCTAAAATATCTTGTGTTATGGTGTGCATTTATGTTGTCTCTATTATTTCTCTTTACTGCATTATTTCTTGTTTACTGGTACATTAATTTAAGTTGCAAAGTTGTAAATAAGTTCAAATATTCCATAAACTGATTCACCCCCCTCTCAGTGTCTTTGGGACTATCATTGCATCTAATAAGTGGTATCAGAGCCTAGTCCTCTATTTGCAAAAGCCTAAAAGCTTGAGGAAGATTTTGAAACCAGTACCAATGGAGAGTTTGAGAAAACAATTGGAAGGAGCTCTTGAAGATTTTAATGTAGAAAAACTAAATAATATCAAACTTGAAGATGATCTGAGGACTGCTAAGGAATTCATTCAAGGACTTCAGGGGAACCTGGTTATAGCACAAAACAAGAGGAAGGAACTTCATGAGCAAATGCAGAAACATGATGATGAAAAGGAAACTCTTAGTGATATTGTAGAGAAGTTGAGACAAGAGAACACTAACATGAAAAATGAAATGCAAGATCTAACCATGAGGCTATGTAAGGATATTGAAGGCAGAAAGAAGAATGAATAAGATTTGACTAGAAGACTTAATGATGGAGCCAGTGAAAATCTGAGACTTTGTCATGAAATTGATATGCTAAAGACAAATCTGATTCACATGCAACATGATAAAGAGGAGCTTATGAGACAAGTGGGGATTTTGGAAAATGAGTCTTTGATCATTGCAAATGAACACAAAGACAAACTCAAGAAAAGTTTAGAAATATTTGACGATATGCTGAAAAGATGAAAACCTGATGGAGATACAATTGGACTTGGATTTGAACATGGAGAAAGTTTCAGGACTGCAAATAATCAAGATCACAGTAAACCGGTAAGACAACCTAATGCTTATAAATTTAATGGGAAATGTTTCAATTGCAACAAATTTGGTCATAGAAAAAATCAGTGCATATTTATAAATAATCAAAATACAAAGTCAGCCACCAGTCAATGTTCCAAATGCAATAAAGTTGGTCATAATTCAGAAAATTGCAGAATGAATGTGAAATGCTATGTTTGTGGTAGATTTGGACATTTATCTAATCAATGCAGAACACAAACCGGTCAAGGATATGGAAAAGCTATTCAGAGGAATAATGTAACTTGTTATGCATGTAACAAGATTGGGCATATTGCAAAATTTTGTAGAAGCAAGACTATATCAGCAAATAATAAAGGATCCAATGAGAAGGGAAAAGAAAAGGTAAATGAAATAAAGCAAGAATTTTCAAAATAATGGATTAAGAAGAGAGATCAGAAAGTTGATGAATTTGTCTCTGCACCGATAGAATAGAGTAACCCTCCACTAGCAGGAGATTCTTCATCTAACTAAGGAATAATCCTTAAGGGGCATGGCAGCAAGTTGAAAATCATGCATTCTACCCTTGGTTGATGGTAAGAAGACACACTTCTTCTTTACCGGTAGATGTGTTAAGATTTCACTTAATCGGCAAGCATTTAATGTGGTTTTTGAAGAACGTTTTGGTTATAAAGCACCAAAAAACCCTCATTTCAATCCACCAATAATTCAAGCATTTAGAGAGCACAAAATTGAGTGAAGGCATCCAAAGGCGAAGTAACAAAGTGTTTTTCAAGCATTGAAGATTTCAAGAAAGAGGTATTTATCTTCCAAAATGGCATCTTCATCTTCTGCACCTGAGTTTATTGCAAATTCTACTGTGGTAGAAAACATTAAGCGCCCTAGGCTTGTGTTTAAGATAATCCCTGAAATTGCCAAGCAAGATGATTCTATCGGAGCTTTTTCAAAAATTTCGAAGGGAGTCGCTTTTGCCGAAGACCCTAGAATTTACATTCACTGCAACATAGAAAATTTAGGGACTGATGACCTAAATAACACGTACAATGATGTTATTACTGATGAGCAAGGTTTGGTTAAACCAGAGCACAAGATTGTAGGAGACCTAGGATTTGTTGAAATTCTGCACATACTCGAATTTCTGAAGGAGGTAGTTCGTCTTGTACTGAGCATAGTTCATGGAGAGTTTATGTGGCTTGACTCTATTTTTAAAATCTCAAAGGAAGCAATCAAGGTAGTTATTGTTTTACCCTCAACCGGTAGTAGGCCTGACAAAACTAAGAAGATACCTAACAAGGGTGTTATGGACCTAACCGGAGCCACATCTGACAATAGATCTCTTAGGGTTAATGACATTACTGATGCAAATGTGAGATATGTGAGCATGGTACTTGGCTATAGAGTAACTCATACAAATAGATTAAACTTTGTTTCGAGCTTATGTATTCATAGTGCATATGAGATGGTCAAGAACAATGCTAGGATTGATATATGTGAATGGCTTAAGGATGAACTGATAGCTAACCTAAACAAGATTAAGGGTGACAAGAAGGGGACATTCCGTTTTGGCAACCTACTTGTGTGTTTGATGCTTTACTTCACCAAAGAGATACCCAACATTGGTCATAAGGACTTTGGTTATGACATCTCGGTAGGCAAGCAAATCATGGAAGCTATCACCAGTATGGGCTCTAACAGTGACAACATTATAGAAGATTACTTAAAAAACTTCCAAACTAAGATGAAAGCTATAGAAAGGATACCACAGAGCATTATAGACAAGTATGATAAGAAAATTTGTTTTGTAATCAAACGAGATGAAACATAGATGGAAGTTGTTACTCCTAAAACTATTTGGATAACAAAAATGGGTTATGAAGTTGATCTGAATATTCTTGAAGCATATGCTAAGACACTTCTTGATGCACCTAAGGAACCATTTGAAGAAATTTTTGATAGTGCTAAGACCATTGAGAGAGCTATTTCAATGCAAAAGTAGAGAAAAAGAAGAGAAAAGTTTATCAGAGATGCATCCAAGATGGCTAAGGAGGTTAAGGAAAATATAATGAACTTGAGTGGTATATTTGCTAGTGAACTGGAAGGACTGAAACTGGAAGCTCATGTTTCACCAGTTGTCACTTCTTTGGATATAGATAGTGGAAAAGCAACTGAGTTCAAGAGAGTTGAAAGGAGGAAGAGGAAACCCTCACTAGTACCTTCTCCTTCTCCTAAAAAGGCTAGGACTTTGAGGAAAAAGCATCAGGCTATAAGGGAGCCTAAGAAGAAACTAACACCAAAGAAGAAACAACCTAAGACACCGGATACCCTTACACCGGAGGAACTGGTAAATGAAATAACTCAAGATGGTAATCTTTGCAATGTAAATAAATTGTATCATTCATTTAATTATTTTGACAAGGACATAATAGAGGCTAGTATAATTTTGCATTTAGACATCTATAAGAAGGTTTTGATTGAAGTTGTAGATGATCTGCCGAATGACTTGTATCTAAGATTAGAGGCTAAAAGAATGTCAATAATGAAACTAGATAAAAAGTTAAAAGTTGAAGCATTATTGGCAGTGCACCCTATAAATTCTAAAGAGGAAATTGATGAACTAATTTCTGAAGCAAACCAGTCAGTTTTTGTGAGTGGACACTAGAAGGTTAGCCTAATGGTTGGGAGAGTGAAAGAAATTGCTGATGAAAGTGCAGACAAATGAGACATATTATTTGTTGAAAAAGAAAAGAAAGAGGAAAGGGAGAGATAGAAAATGGATAAATCTTTTGCTAAGGTATACCAAAAGGACAAAGGTAAAAGCAAAATTGGTAGTATACCTGTTATAAAGGTCACAGATAACATTCCTCCACCAACATAGGATACTCCACCAATAACTTTAGATACACCGTTACATACAGACAATCAACCAGATAAGGCAACTGAACAAGTTACACATGATGACACTAACCCGGATTCTAAAATTCTTTTCACCATGAATGTAGATACACAAGATATTAACATTGTTGTGGATAAAGAGACTGCAGAGGTTAAGGCTACCAATGTTAAGAATAGTGAGATCTCTGAGTCACTGGCACACACTGTTGACTCTCAGAACATTGAAATATCGGCACAAGCTAAGCAACCAGGGACTGAGAAACCGACAGAAAAAGTGAATAAAGAGCAAGCAATTGATGGAAATAAGGAAGAAATAGTTAAAGCAATTGGGCAAGTATCTGTTGAAAGGAAATCTATTGCAAAACCAAGCACATCTACTGGAGAATTCAGACCCACTAATGTAACAGATGTTCTATTGGACTCTATTAAGAGGATAACAGATTGCAATACCTTATCATTTAAGGCTATTGATGACACATTACCTATTTTGAAGATGATTGCACCAACCTGTAAGATAGATCACATTGAGGATTCTTTAGGTAAATTGGATGCAATGTCCAAATTTATTGCTGAAAATGTTCTAACCATAGATAAGGTGAATGAGGAAAATGTAAAAGAAAGATTAGATAAAGAGAAAGGTGAATTCTTTGAGAAAACTATCAAAGACTATACTGAGCACATGGATTCACTATTACCAATACTTAACTCAACAATTTTGGAATATAAGGATCTATATAGAGAAGCTTGCAAGCCTCACCACCTGACTGAAGATATTGATGAGAAAATTAAGAAGACACAGAAGGAGATGGATGACATTGCGGATAATATAATAGGTTCTTCGGGACTTATCTAAGTTTTTGAACAGGAAATGGTAGTTTTAGAGGAGAAGTTAGAAAAACTTGAGAAAGAGAAAGCAAGGACAAGGTTAAAGGCTCAAGAATTGAAAAACAAACTTGGTCCAAGATTGGATAGTCTTATTACTTAGTGGGTTGAGCTATCAAAGGCAACAATTCAAGGAGAACGGTCACCAGAGTAGTAGATGCACTATCTGACAAGCATGATCCAGCAAACAAAAACCATTCTTTCTCACAATAACAAATTCATGCAGAGCCTGAATCAAATTTTGGCAGACATTTTTCAACTTGTATAGTACCGGTTACAGGCTATGAGGTAAAAATTTTGTATTCTTTGATTCATTTTGGCATCCTTTGCCATTGATGTAAAAGGGGGAGTAGTATGGAGAAAAATAAATGCACAGAAGAGATCACTTGCTTAGGGGGAGCACACTCTTTTTGGGATTAGATTTTGGACTTCATTTTTGGATAACAGTTTTGGATTTTTCTCATGAATGTTCCCATCAATGCCAAAGGGGGAGATTGTTGGCATTCTACACTCTATGAGAATATGGTTGATGTTGTCATTGATGGTAACCAACCGCTAACTGGTTTCTACACATACACTAACGTCGCAGACATCATACACCGACAGGCACATTCACCGACATCTAGATTACACTGGAAATGAAGTATACCATCTCTCAGGCCGACATGAGACAAGTTTTGTTTACATGATTTATATTATAAATGCAATTAATTATTTGTAAGCCGACATGATGTATTGTAAAGACTCATATATGTATGAGATCTGATAGATCATTTTGAATAAGGATAGGTGATTATTATTATTGGTATATGTAAGACAAGAAAGGTTTTTGTTAAGGTATCTGACTGAGCTTAAAATAGTACTGAACCAAGCATTAGAGATTCTAATTTGAGTAGTACATTGTATTGGATTTAATTATCCATATTATAGTCAGTGAGACTCTTTCATTGAGCAGTGAGCTCTAGGTTGTTGGCCTTGCTGCATGTGTAGGCCCATATTGTATGTAATATTTATTCATATTGGACAGTGAGTAAATATTATGGGTCACAAATCCCACCAAGGTTTTTCCCGCACCAGGTTTCCTCGCTAAAATATCTTGTGTTATGGTGTGCATTTATGTTATCTCTATTATTTCTCTTTACTGCATTATTTCTTGTTTACCGGTACATTAATTTAAGTTGCAAAGTTGTAAATAAGTTCAAATATTCCATAAACTAGTTAGACACTAATTCACCCCCCCCCTCTCAGTGTATTTGGGACTCTCATTGCATCTAACATGGTGGAGGTGCAGTAGGCTTAGTTGCCTTTCTAACAAGTCTCCTCCTAGGCTCTGCCTTCTTCTTCTCTATCGGTGGTTTTACCACATTCTTCCTTTGTACCCTTCTGAAAGCCAGAGGTTCATTATCCTCAAAGTCAGAGTCATAAGTGATAGGGGGAATGTGAACTTGTGGCTTCTTCACTTCTGCAGTACCAACCTCTGTCGGTTTAGCAGCCTGTTTTGATTTGGAACCCAGTTGAGTGTCTATCTTATAAATCACATCTTGTACATATGCAGACATCTCTATTTTCTTCTCTCTTCTCTTCCTGTTAAAACTAGTTTTCACTTCAAGAGCCTTCTCTCTTGTTGTACAAAAATGTTATGTCTTATCATCTAATGGGGCATCTAAAAGCATCTTTGCATAGAGTTCAAAAATTCTATCATCCACCTCATATCCAAGCTTAGTAATCCAGATTTGCCTAGGTTAACCTCCTTCCATAAGAGTTTCATCAGTTTTTACCATGAAATAGATATCAGTGGAATACTTCTCCGCAATGTTCTTTGAAATTATCTCCCTTTGCCTCATGTTTTCTTAAAAAGTCTTTAAATACCCCCAGAGTTTCTCATCTCTATCGATACCAAGACCGGTGATTTCTTCCTTGATCTGTATACCTATTGGTATGTCATGAGCCCAATGCTTCTTCCCTAGACCAGGTAGCTCATTTAGAAAGTAAAGCATTAAAAAAAAAAACAAGTTTCCAAATCTAAAGGTGCATTTCTTGATTCCTTTGATCTTTCTAAGGTTTAACATAAACTCACTCCTCATCCATTCACATAAATCATACTTCACATTATTCCTCAACAACTGATATGCAGCATGAATACATGAACTAGCAACAAAATTTAATCGGTTGGATTGAGTCACCTTGTAACCTATGATCATGCTTGTAAACTTTATATCTGTGTCGGTGATTGTGCTTATCCTCATTGATCTACTATCAGGTGTAGCACCAGTGAGTTTTTCGACCTCTGTGTTGGAAATTTTCTTGCCAGGTTCTTATCCAACCCTGGGTAGGTCAGTGACAACTTGAATTGCCTCCTTCATGATCATGTAAGGCATATTTAGCCAAATAAATTTGTTGTGAACCCTGCTCAGAATGTATTTGATAACTTCATCTTTGAATTCTGGTATGTACAGAATACCGGTTAACCCTAGATCCTCAATTGCTTTGTATTTTGGTTTGATGGTTCCAGAGTCTCCCAGTATCATGGATTGATACATACTTTTGATTTCTTTAGTGGCCAAATCCTCAAGGGTGCAGTGAATGTATGCCCTCACATATTTGATATACATTATGATGCCAGGAACCCTAGAAAATGCTCTCACAGAGTCTTCCATTTTAGCAATTTTGGGAACCTCCTTAAATACTGGCCTTAACCTATCCTTGACTTCGACAATGGTGGGATTTGCAATAAAAGAAGGAGTTGAAGATCCAGATGCCATGTTGAAAAAGACCTGAAAGTGAATGTCGGTGGAAGATTGATAACTGCTCAAAAACTTTTCACAATGCTCCTGCTTGCTCTTTAATTGCCTTTACTTTGCTTTGAATGCTTGAATGCTCAATGAGTGAAAATGAATTCACTTACCCTCTTTTATCAATGAATAAAACCCTAATTTTTGTAATAAATGCTTCACCAACAACCCTATGAATGTTGGTTTCACAGTCATGTGTTTGGTGAACCTTCATCGATGATGAACACAATTATCCAGATCTCTTTCTAGATCTCCTTAGATCTCTTCCGGGGAAATATGCAAAATTTATCAATGACTTTGCCAACCCCTAAGGCTTATGCCTCAGTTACCGGTGGAATTTCCTACCAGTGGAGGAATACTCTATTCTACCAGTGGAGTTACTGGTATAGATCTATCTCCACTTGGTTCTTCATATTTTCTAACCCATCGATCTTGTTGTATTTCATCTATCTACTGCTTTCCTTTCTCATTATCTTTATCATTATTAACCGGTTGAGTCTTGCTTTTCCAATACTTAGCAATATGACCTATTTTGTTGCATGCATAACATGTAACATTGTTCTTCTGAATTTCTTTGACATATCCAGTATCATTTCTTGACCTAAAATGATTAACAAAATGTCCAAACTTTCCACATGCATGACATTTAACATTAATACTGCAATCTTCTGATCTATGACCATATTTCTTGCAGTTTGTGCATTGACCAGGAACATAATTGTAGTTTTGATTTGCCTTATTTCTACATTGTTTAGTCATGTTCCCAAATTTATTGCAAACAAAACATCTACCATTGAATTATAAGCATTAGATTGCCTTACCAGTTTCCTTTGTTCTGATGAGTTAGGCATAACGGTTGTCTGATCTTCATTTCTAGTACTGGAGCTTTCACCTTGTACAAATCCAAGTCCTCTAGAATCATCAATTTGTCTTTTTTCTTTTCAATAAGTCATCCAACTGTGCAGCACTGATCCTAAAATTTTCTTTATACTCACTTGTAGTAGTCAGATCATCTCTCAAAGTAGTTACTTGTCTTTCAATTTCTTGTTCATTGTTTCAGGAGTGTGCCAAATTAGTTCTCAATAGATTATTCTCATGAGTCAATCTACCACATTCATCAAATTTGTTCTTCACAAATATAACTAGATTATCTTCCTTCTTCTTTCTGTCCTCAATATCTTTTGATAACCTCATAGTCAGATCTTGCATTTCATTCTTCATGAGCATGTTTGCTTGACTTAGTTTCTTACATTGTTCCTTAAGAGGATTTTTCTCCTCTTCATCCGGTTGTTGCAAAAGTTCTTTTCTCTTGGCTTGAGCAGATGATAACCTTTCTTGCAAGATAAGAATGAATTCATTTGCAAAATTTAATTCTTCTTGTAATTTCAAGTTCTTCATCCTTTCAGCATCAAAATCCTCAAGAGCCATCTCAAGTTTCTTCTCCATAGCCATGTTCAAAGATTCCAGTTTTAGGATCTTCCTCAAGCTGTTAAACTTCTTCTGAGGTACTAGGATCTAATACCAATTGTTGGGATCCAAGAACACTGAGAGGGGAGGTGAATCAGTGTTCTGTCAGAATGAATAGTTTTTAATTTTTTAGACCATGCATATATAAACCGGTAAACAAATAAGCATATAACAAGAAGAAAATAAACCATCCACATAAATGAACACCATAACACACAGAGTTTATACATGGAAAAACTCAATGAGGAAAAACCACGATGGGATTTGTGACCCACAATATCAGTTCACTGGCCATATGAAAAGATATTACATATAACAGGGGCCTGCACTTGCATGAAGGCACACTTCCTAGAGCATACTACTCATCACTAAAGAGCCTCACTAACTACAAGCTTTCTGCCAAAGTAAATTATTGAAAATGAACTCAAGAATGCATATGCTATGCCAAATAGAGTTTTGAATCTGGTTCTGCTCTGTACTGGCTCATAAATTCTAAACTGCTACTGATATCTCTTCTCCTCCAAGAATGCTTTCTAAGCTATCTATAGATCATTGCATGGTATATAACTTGCATACAAAATGATCTCCATACATATATTTTGCATAATTCAGTTCTTCTATATTCTTCTATATCCACATATTTCATATGTCTTTCTACCTTCCAAATATAACCTAGTAGATTGACCTATATACCTATTATAAATGATATACCTTATGTTGGCTTACAATACATTTACAAAATATATTCAATGTTGGCCTTGAAAATATTTACAAAATGATTTATTGAGTAAATCCTCCTTGAAATTAGCTTCCAAAGAAGTATTGATGCCGGTGTTGGTTCCAGTGTCAATGCCGTTGTAGCCCTAAATGCTCCAAAGTTGGTATCTGCCGGTATATGCCTCGTAGTGCTGGTTTATGACTTCCATCATATCTTGTTACCATCAATGACAACATAATGAATCCAATGAGTGTCAATTGCCAACAATAATAATCTTGATAGGAGATTTCAACATCTATCTTCCATAAGCACACCACAGGCGAGAACATTACTAGAATGCTTTTTCACCCAACCACAAACCAATTATGCTTCCTTGGAGTACTTCATGACACGAAGAACCTCCAATCCTAAATAAGGTCATCTAACTACTCAAAACTGGTAGGGTGATAGAATCTAGTGTGACATACTGAATCTACATTCTAAGATGGTATTGTACCAACACTATGACATAGAAGTGAGTGTGAAACATAGTGATTCAATAAGCAAGAATATGCTAAGAGATTAAATGAAATCGCATGATTAAACACAAGGCATCAATCACATTGTATTTCCATTACATACATTTGCATTTTTCTCAGTTGCTCAAAAAAGGAATATCAATTCCCTTATCACCCAATAAGGCATGGATCAAGCATCCAAATCAATATAAGTCAATTATTTAAAACAATATCAAACTCACTCTAGCATGCCAATTTACATTCTTCTTTGAGTTTAATCATACAACACAATGTCGCACTCATATTCTAGACATGCATGAGAGAGAGAGAGAGCATAAAATATTGAGGAAGCATGTATAAGCATATAAAACCATAGGTAAGTATTAATCTTTACGAAATAACTTGGGATCATGCAAGATTCAAATACTAATTCATTCTCAAATCCTCATAGGTCAATAATAGAAAAGTACTTGATAAGATAAAGATATCCAAATATATATGATAATGATCAAGATCATGAATCATGATATTATAATTCTCCCTTGAAATGATACATTAATCTATGTCCCCTACCTTAAAGTCTAAATAAGTTGTTCATCATTTTAACTGTCATGAAGTACTCTTGAATCAAATGCTAGAAGAACAACTTTGGTATAAGTGCTCTTGTATTTATCTATCCTTGTTCTTAATATCCACACTACAAGTAGGGTGTCAAATGAAGATAGTATATAGTTGCCTATATCAACTATTTCATGTCAATTATTGTGTAGATGACATTGAAGCTAATTTATTAGATTGACATTAATCCTTTTCTCATAAATTTTTAGATAGATTAAAGCATATATAATGACTAATTTAATTGCATTCAAATTGAAACTATATACTTAAGGTACATGAATTGCACATAATTTTAATAAACTTGATTATCCCCTTTCACTTGATTACAAGTTTATCTTAGCATGGCCATAACTGATTGAAGACATACTCAAATTGAACCAAATAAAAGAATGTATAATATAAATCCACATTAAACTATGACATCATAACACTCAAATTAAACTTTTTAAATAAAAACCAATCCAAGAGGCCATCCTCCATTGATGGACCTTAAAAATCTTAAAAATCCAGAATACTCAAAACCAAAATCAGAGAGAACACACAAAAAAGCATTCAAAATTCCCATTCGAATGAAATTTTAACTATATTTCCTCATATAAACCCATGTTTTTCCAAATATGAAACACACAAATAATATACTCATTCAAATGAAAATATTTAAAGAGGGAGAATGCTTAAAACCACACTAAAATCAATTTGCAGCAAATTTTAATTCAAAAGATGAAGAAATGAAGAAGATATGAGAACCCCTACCTCATTTTTCTTCAAAATGAAAATAAAAAAGAACTCCAAACATACCAAATGCATTTGTACAATTCTTGGAAAGCATTGAAGACCTCCCAATTCCCACTCCAATGTAACAAACCCATTCAAATCTACCCACAAACCAATTCATTCTTCAAAATCCAAAAATAAAGCAATAAGATGGCTTTTCTCTCCAAAATTTGGTTGTTCTTTTGTTGGTAAAATAATGTTACAAAAATAATGAAACGTTATCTCCTCCCCTGATTTGGAAAAATCTCCCTTTTAAATGAGAAAGCCTATCTTAATGCATTTATGATTATTCCCTTCATGCATTTTATGCGTGATTATTCCCTTCATGCATTTTATACATTATTATTCCCTTCATGAATTTCATGCATGATTATTCCCTTTATTATCACTTTATAATAAAATATATCATTTTAAAGTATATATATATATATATTATTTTTTATTTTTTTCCATAAAAGCATTTTTATATGTATAAAATATATAAATTTTATTATTCTTGTTCTTTTTATTTTTATTTTATATATCTAAAGAAAACATTTAATTTTGAAACATAATAGTTATAATAAATATTTAACATTTAGATTCAAAAGTAACTTTTAATAAAGAAAACAATTTACTTTAGTATTTTAAAGAAATTCATTCCTAATCATTCTAATTAAACTTAAAAGAAATGTTTAAAATAGTGAGTGAAATTTAGAGTCATGACAAGCCCTAATCCTCTTATGTCTCACCACCACAGTCTCCCCTAACCTTGCCTTGCCTATCCTCTCTCTATTTTCCACTTTTTGCTACCTAGTTTGCTAATCCTTCTCCTTGTTCCTATCGAGAGATGGCCAATACATTGCAATTGTTTTCCCAATCTCTCAAGAGGGCAGACCACGTCCTTACCTTGGTCTACTGGGGCATATTGAGGCTCATACCACATAGGTTTTATTTCTTTGACATTGTTGCACATATGACTCTTGGTTGTCATCGATGTCAAACTTATTGGTGGTTCATTTACTGGTGCTAATGTGATGTCAAAATTATTGGTGGTTTGATTATTAGTGCTATTGGTTGTTCATGTCTGGTCTTGTTGGTGGTCCAACTATTGGTCCGAAAATGTCATGATGAAAAGTATATGGTCTAACAATATTCTAGTTAAATCTTTGATATTGATTGTATCCAAATATTGGTTAGGATGTCTGTGAGTAAGTGATATTATGCTGAGTTTTATGTAGATTTTGAGAAAAAATATGTGTTGCTTTCATAAATATGTGGATATGCTATGGTAACTAGTTGTAAGTGTTCTGGATGGCAAGTGTTGATGATATACTATGTTTCCGGAGGACAAATGCCCTTTTTTTCTTGGTCTGAAAATTGCTCTGGTGAATGCTATCTTTGTCTGGTAATGTATGGTTGTACCAGATATGTATCAAAAGGATTTTTGGATTGGTATAGATCTTCTCACATTTGATTTTTTTAGTTGGGTGCTATCTATATCTGTGATAAGAGTTTGTGTAGTTTTAGGATGTTGTGGAGGAATGTGTTGCATTCCTTGTATTGCTAGTTCTTTATGAGTGTTGTGGATCATTGGATTATGTTCCTAGCACATTATGCTACTTTTGTGGTGGTTCGCATATCTTATTTTTGGGTTCAAATTAAATGTTTGGGTAAAACAGATCAATATGAACTTTCTTAAGTGTTTTGGCCCAAACAGTTACGTGTAAAGTTTTTTTAGTGATATCTGTAAGGTGTGGCGATTTAGTGTGAAACTTCATATGTATTTTTTCCTTCCACATGTAATGTTTTGGGTCAATCATGCATATACATGCTACATCTTTAAGTTGACCTGATAGGATGATCTAATTGGTATATAATAGATAGATCAGTTGGGTTATGATATAGACATGGTAATTAGAGATACAACATGGAATGAAGTAAAGCATGTCGCGAATGTGATGCAAGTTTAAGGTGATATATTGATCTCGATGTATTACAATGTAGAGATGGAAGTTGGATCATATGAGTATTAAGTTGTGAATTGTTATTTGCATATTGATATATGCTATTCTCTCTTGCAGTTCAATCTCTTATTATTATCATTATTATATCTAGACAAGTATTTTGTATCTTGCCTTAAAGAAGCGTTTAATTAGTTGTGCAAGTTTATTTTTTTATCTTGCCCTTGTTGGATATTATTGAGATGTTTGTTGGAACAATTTTTTGTCATTGATGTCAACATATTCTTCTTTGTATTCCAGTGTTGCAGTTTGGTCAAGAATGAGTTGTTTAGCCTATGTATTGCAGATGAGCTAATGTGGTTTAATGGGTTTTGAGATAAGTATTTCTAGTTGATCCAACATAAGTTTCAGTGGTTTTCATGATGATTTGATAGAGTTGTGAGGTCCGGTACTATGGCTATTTCTAAGTTGTCCGTGTTATTCGGTATTCTAGTTTGTTCTCTACATTTCTCTAGAATTGCAATATCTTTGTGTGCAGATTTGGCAAAGTATTCAGGACATTCGGGTGTGTCTTAAATTCTAGTGGTTCATGATTTATAAATCCACAAGAAAATCTTTCATGTTGACAGTCAGTTTTGATGGTGTTCTTGAACTCCGATGGTGAGATGATGATGTTTTTGGTAGTCCGAGTTGTTGTGGTGACATTCACGTTGCTTGTGAATATTTCTAGATTGTGTTCTATGTGTATTGGTGGTCTGCATTGATCGTTGTGCATGTTATTGAAGGTTTCCTTGGTCCAATGGTGCTCTTTGTGTTATGCGACATTTATGGAGTTGTAGCATGTTGCAGATGATCAATGCATAATTATTGGAGGTGTTGTATATTTGTGGTGTTGATTTGGGTCTAAACTATATCTTAGTTGGTATTGTTTTGGATCAGATGATTATTGGAGATTGGATTAAGCCGATGTGACATTACACATTTCATTTGTGTTATGCATTTTTGGGTTGACATGTAAAAGATCTAATTTGATGTTGCGGATATATAAGAGAGGTTGGTAGTGTCATCTATGTGATCAGTGGTTATGTTGCGAGTGTTGGTGATCGATTGTGCACAATTCTTCATGCACAAGTGGAAGATTGGTGCTCCGAATTGCAACAGAACAACATATTAGAGTAGAGTGTGTTGCAGAGTGTGCAGTTTAATATATGAGCTTAACCAAAACTATTTCCAAGCATTTATAGATGTTATTTATTAGTTCAACCACTTCAGTTATCTATTGTAGTAGATCTATAAGACAATGAGCCTTCCTCAGGGTTGTAGCCCTTCTTGTATTTGAGCAGTGAGCTCTAGGCAGTGTTCCTGAATGCATGTGCATTCCCCTCATGTAATAAAGCTATAATTCTAACAAGGTATATTAATATTGTGAGTCTCAATCCCATCATGGTTTTTCCCTTAATCGGTTTCCACGTAAAAAATCTTGGTGTTGTGGTGTTGTGAGTAATCTCTTTATAGTTATGTATCTTTATTTTCTTCATATGTGCTATGTGGTTATGTGATCAGTTTATTAAAGTAAAATATTGCAGAACGTTGATTCACCCCCCCTCCTAGTCTTCCTTGATTCCAACAATTGGTATCGGAGCCAAGTTCCTCATAAGGAGTCTAACAGCTTGAGGGAGGTCCAGGAAGGTATGTTAAATGGAGTTTGGTAGTTTGAAACATCAACTTGTTGTTGCACTTGATGATCTTGATCAGTCTCAAGATTAAGTTTGAGAATTGAAAGGGAATCTAAAGGATGCTGAGAATTTCATCCAGGATCTAAAGAATCAGTTGAACAAGTCTAGGGAAAAGAGAGGAATTTTTTTATCAACTTAAGCAGAAAGAAAGCCTAAGTATGGATGATGAAGCTTTGAAGGAGAAGACAGAAGAATGTGAGAAGCTTTTTGAAGACAATGTTGTCCTAAGATATGAGATGGAGTCTTTAGTGATGAAGTTGACAAAGGAGATTGAGGATAGAAAGAAGAATGAAGATAACCTTACTCAATCCTTGAATGATAGATCTGATGAATGTTGTAGACTTAATTATGAGAATGATCAGTTGAAACTTGAACTATTACAATCTAAGAACAATGAACAAGAGATTGAAGGACATATTATTATTCTTAGGGATGAACTTTCTACTGCTAATAAATACAAGGAGAAGTTCAAGATCAGCTCAGTTAAGCTTGATGAGATGCTTGAAAGCCAGAAGAATGCTAATGACACAAGTAGTCTTGGATTTGAGAAAGGTGAAAGCTCTCGATCTGATCATGGCAAAATCAAAGCAGCTCAGTAGAAGAATAATTCAATAAGGCCTCTGGTAAGGCAACCTAATGCTTATAAGTTTAATGGTAACTGTTTTGTTTCAAAAAAAAATTGGTCATATGGTTATTCAATGCAGAAATACAATGAATCATAATGGTTCATCCTTCTTCGGTTAATGTTTCAAATACAATAAGTATGGTCATAAGGAAATTGAATGCAGAAGTGTGATGAACAATTTTTAAAATAGAAGGATTGTTATATGTTATGCTTGTGGTATGTTTGGAAATGTTTCTAATCAGTGCAGATCAAGGAAAAATAAGACAAATTTTAGGCCTATACAAGGAAATGTTGTTTGCTATGCTTGCAACAAATCTGGTCATATTGTTAAATATTGCAGAAGTAGAAATGTGAAGTAAGAGAGGTCTGATAGACAAGAACAAGAATGTGAAAGAAGATGAGAAGGGAAAAGAAAAAGTTGAAGAGATCAGAGAACATATGAAGAAGACATGCGTAAAGAAGAGTGATTCAGAGGCAGGAAGTCGATCCACACCTGATTCTGGTGCTGGAACTACATCCGGTAATTGAGCTAAGGTAGGGTTTGTGTCTATTTTTTACAAGTTGCAGAGGTGTATTTGATGTTTGTAGATGCTTTAGAAATATTATTGGAAGTATTGGAGCAGATTTGAGGGTTTGCAAAAGATTTTTGTGCAATTCAGGGTTTCCAGAAGGTTTGGGGTAAAATGTATTCAATGTGTCGGAAAGTTAAGTGTGTGGAAGACATAAAGGTACTATTACATCTCATCTCTCTTTTCTTTATGAGGATATGCATTTGAGAAATTTCTGTGGAGATATTTAAAATCAATCAAGACTGTGAAGGCAATTCAATGAAGGAACCCTAATCCGACATATAAGGTATTTATTGGGAAATATGGATAATTTGAGTAAGATCCTAGCTACAAAAGATGTCAAGGAAGTCAAGTTGAAGTACGAGAAAAGTTGAGGCAATAATGATTGAGGTAGCTCATGTTGTTGAGGATATTTCTATAGAAGGAAATTTCTCTTAAGGTGGTGATGAGTCTGAGGCAGTGGATGTTGTTGAGGATACTCAGATCCTTTGGAACAATCTAGAGATGGAATTCTTATGGAGTCTGAGGAAAATGCAAAATAGATGGTGGAGCAGAGGAAATTGAAGCTATCATTACTGTTTTATATGCAAGTGCCACTGCAAAGGCAATGAGAGATTTCTTAGATGAGGACCAACAAGAATCATTGAAGTTGAAAAATCTTATCAGTTCAGTAAGTGCTCACTTTTTAGTTTCTTCTAAAGACTTCAGAGGTTCTAAACATGAAAGGAGTTTGCTACAAATGGATTCATTATGTATATGAGTATGATTTCTAATAATAGGGATTTGTTAGTCACATGAATTTTCAAGATTCACTATCTGAAGGTGGAATTGTCTTCAAAGCATGCTTATCATATGAGGATATAGAGAAGTGGGTTTTGTAGTTTGGAAAGTAGTTAGTAGATCTATTTTGGAGTGTCGGAAGTAGTTCAAATAGAAATTTGAGTTCTTTTTCAGATCTATTCAAGCTTGTGTAAGTTTGTGGAGTCAGTTTATTCATAGTCATTTTGTGTGACTTTTGGTATATTGATATCAAAGGAGGATTAGTTAAGGCCCTGGTTTAGATGTTCAGATTTCAAAGTTTGTCAAGGGAAAGAGAAAGTTGTGTTGGATATTGTTGAGCTATATGTGTGATCTAAGAGGGAAATAACATAGATTTGTCTTGTATATGTCCTTGGCATTGTTGTCAAAGGGGGAGAGAAGGATGTGAAAAACTACTATATCCTGTGCTGACCTAAGGGGGAGTTTGTTGAGAGTTATGGGCAGATTGTTGGTAGTTGTTTTCTTTATTTACATTGATTATTTTTTAAAATCATATGTTGCCATCAATGCCAAAGGGGGATATTGTTGGATATTATTGAGATGTTTGCTAGAACAATGTTTTGTCATTGATGTCAACATATTCTTCTTTGTATTTTAGTATTACAGTTTGGTTGAATGAGTTGTTTAGCCTATGTATTGTAAATGAGCTAATGCAGTTTAATAGGTTTTGAGATAAGTATCTCTAGTTGATTAAGCATAAGTTTCGATGGTTCTCATGATGATTTGATTGAGTTGTAAGATCTAGTACTACGGTTATTTCTCAGTTGTTTGTGTTATTCGGTATTCTAATATGTGCTCCGGATTGCTCCAGAATTGCAATATATTTGTGTGTGCATTTGGCAGAGTATTTGGGACATTCAATTGTCTCCTCAATTATGGTGGTTCATGATTTGGAATTTCACAAGCGAATCTTTCATGTTGACAGTCAGTTTTGATTTTGTTCTTGGGCTCCGGTGGTGAGATGATGATGTTTCTGGTAATTTGAGTTGTTGTGGTGCAATTAACATTGTTGGTGAATATTTATAGATCATTCTCTATGCGTATTAGTAGTCTGCATTGATCAGCGTGCATGTTATTGAATATTTACTTGGTCTGGTGGTGTTCTTCATGTTATGCGACATTTATGGAGTTGTAGCGTGTTGCAGATGATCAAGGTGTAATTATTGGAGGTGTTACATATTTGTGGTGTTGATTTGGTTCCAAACTATGTCTTAGATGATATTGTTTTGGTCTACATGTGTATTGGAGATCGGATTGAGTTGACTCGATATCACACATTTTATTTGTGTTATGCGTTTTTGGGCTCACATGTAAAAGATCTAATTTTATGTTGCGGATATAAAAGAGAGATTGGTAGTGTCATCTATGTGATCAGTGGTTATGTTGTGAGTGTTGGTGATCGAGTGTGCACAGTTCTTCATGCGCAAGTGGAAGATTGGTGCTCTGAATTGTAGTAGAACAACATATCAGAGCAGAGTGTGTTGCAGAGTATGCAGTTTAATATATGAGTTTAACTGAAACTATTTCCAAACATTTTTAGATGTTATTTATTAGTTCAACCACTTCAATTATCTATTGTAGTAGATCTATAAGGAAGTGAGTCTTCCTCGGGGTTGTAGCCCTTCTTATATTTGAGAAATGAGCTCTAGGCAGTGTTCTTGAATGCATGTGTATTCCCCTCATGTAATATTAGTATACTTCTAACAAGGTATACTAATTGAAGAAGTTGAGAAAATACAACTTCTGAGATCCCAAGAGCATCTGTATGTAAGAATACCTGTTACAAGAGAAGATTGGACACTGAACACAAAAAAGGCTCTGAAAGAGAGATTATCATTCAGAGAGGGAATGAAAAATAAAGTTACAATAAAATGCTTATGACAAGAGAGAGAAACCCTAAAGATGTACAACCCTAAAGAAAGCCTAAAGGGATAAAGAGTATTTAATAATTAGAATAATTATTAAATACCTACAATATTATTAAATGCCTAAGTTTAGCTTAAGTGTAGAGTATAATAGACTAATAATTAAATAAATAATTATTAGCTAATACAAGATAACTCTAACACCCCCTCTTAAGATGAACTTAGGGAGTAGCTAAAAACTAAATGCAGGAACACAAAAATGCAACTACAGGAAGAAAGGTGAAATTTGGGTCCCGACAACAAGGCCTGATGAGGTACCCAATCACAACCAAATCTCTATGAAACGGGGAAATAGATAAAACCACATGGGAAAAAACTCTACTCCAAAAAGAGATGGGAAAAAGCATGTAAAGAATAAATGTGAAAGGAAGGAAGGCCTCAATGAGACACCTCTAGGACAACTTCCTTCACCCCAAGCATAGAGCACAACTGAAGATAGCGTGGAGATGCAAAAGGTTTAGTGAAGATGTCAGCAACCTGCTCCTCTATAGAAATGTACTCCAAGATGAGAAAGCCATCCTGAATCAACTGTCTTATGAAGTGCATGTGAAGCTCAATGTGTTTAGACCTCTGGTGGTCCACTGGGTTGTGGGAAAGATGAATGACACTTTGATTGTCACACCAAAGAATAGTGGGACTATCAAGAGGGAACCCAAACTCAGTCATCAACTGTCGAAGTCATAGAACCTCCTGACTAGCTAACATCATTTTTCGAAACTCGGCCTCTATAGATGATAATGTAATAGTAGATTGCTTTTTGCAAAACCATGTGATAGGACCAGAACCAAGGGAAAAAATAAAGCCAGAAGTAGACTTCTGATCTTGAGCATCACTAGCCCAATCTAAGTCAGTGAAGCCAACAATGTGAGGGGATCCTGAAGTATAGTGAATGCAAAATTTTGTAGTGCCCCGAATGTACCTCAAAATACGTTTGGCTGCTTTCCAATGGCTCTCATGAGGATCATGGGAGAACCAAGAGACAAGACCAACCGCAAAAGAAAGATCTGGGTGCGTATGTGTCAGGTACAACAAACTACCAACCAACTGCCGATATAAGGTAGAATCCACGGAAGGTGTAGAACAAGTGGGAGACAAAACAACACCTGACTAAAATAGTGTGGGTGCAGGCTTGCAAGTAAGCATGTCAAATCTGTGAAGCATATCAAGAGCATACTTTTGCTAAAGTATGGAAATCCCATCGGAAGACTGAATAACCCGTAGGCCCAAAAAATAGTGCAGAAGGCCAATATCTGTCATCTCAAACTGCTCCATCAAGGCTCGTTGAATATCTTGAGTCAAGGAGGATGAGCTACCGGTAATGATAAGATCATTAACAAAGAGCACAATAATAACTATATCATCCCCCTGACACTGAATGTAGATTGTAGGATCGAAATGACAATGTGTAAAGAGTGTGGAAAGTAAGAAAGAGTCCATCTTCTCATACCAGACCCGAGGAGCCTGTTTGAGACCATATAATGAACGTCGAAGTCGGCAAACCAAAGAGGAATCCTACACAAATCCCTGAGGCTGCTCCATATAGATTTCCTCATGAAGGTCTCCATGCAAGAAAGCACTCTTCACATCCATCTGAAAAAATGTCCATCCCCATGAAGCTGCCAGAGAAAGTAAAAAGCAAATAGAATTCATCTTGGTGATAGGAGAAAAGGTCTCAGAGTAATCAATACCCTCCACCTAAGAAAACCCCTTCGCAACAAGACGAGCCTTATAATTATTAACAGAACCATCTGCAGCATACTTGGTATGGTAGACCCACTTGCACTAAACCAACTTTCATCTCGTCAGAAGAGGACAAAGATCCCAAGTATAATTCTTCATCAAAGAAGAATACTCCTCATCCATGGCCCTATCCCACTTTGGGTGACCTATCACCTCTGAAAAATTTATGAGGATCATCCGAAATGGCATGACTGAGAAGACTAGAACCAGATGTTTGTGTAGAAGTACGATGAGTGTCAATGGGAGCACCTGCCATAGAACCAACAACATCAACTGTAAACTGGGCCCACTTGGGCAAAGGCTGAGCAGTGGGTGGTGGTGGTGGTGATGGTGGTGATGAAGGTGGACCATCATCTACATCATCCTCAAGGAATAAGGAATCCTCAAAAGATGAAGAGGGAGGAGGAGACAGTGAGGGAGAAGCTGCTGATGGAGAATCCATCTAAGGAAGGCGCTCATCAAACTGGACATCCTGCCTAAACATGACCTCTCTGGAATCAGGATCAAACAACCTGTATGCCTTAACATCCTCACAGTAGCCAATAAAAATGAGTGGTCGACTCTTCCTCTCCATGGCTTTCCTTTGAGCATCTGGAATAAATGCCCAAGCCTCACTACCAAAAACTCAAAATGAAGAAACATGAGGCTTGACATGGGACCAAGCCTTCTTAGGAGTCAACTGGCACAATGCCTTATGAAGCATCTGATTCTGAATATAAGTGGCACAATTAATTGCCTCAGCCCAAAAAGTAGGTTGCATAGAACATGACTCAAGCATGCAATTGGCCATCTCCCGTAGTGTTTTGTTCTTTCTCTCAGCAACACCATTCTACTGAGGGGTGTGAGGAACTGATAACTGATGCTGCAAACCATGCTTTGTGTAGAAATCTATAAAATCCTGATTCACATATTCTCTCCCATTATTTGTGTGTATCCTTTTTATAGAAAGACAAGACTGCTTCTCTACAAATGTCTTAAAGAATTGAAATGAATCAAAGACATCAAACTTGTACTTAAGAAAGTACACCCATGTACATCTGGATAAGTCATCAATGAAAGTGAGAACATACTTGGACCCTGAAAAAGATGGAGTCAGAAATGACATAAGATCATGTGGATCAAATCCAAGGGTACCTAAGCACAGGTGGCTCTTCCTATAGGAAAAGGATCGCGGTGATGCTTGCCAAGTGCACAACCTCGACATACACCATCAGTATAGGAGATCTGAGGGAGACCACTAATAAGTGCCTATGTGCTCATCTATTGTAAGTATCTATAGTTGACATGGCCAAAACACTCATGCCAAAGTCTGCTCACTGAATCTGCATGTGCTATAAGAGAAACACCTGAACCATCTGGACTCTCAAAGCCATCAAACCAATATAACCGATAATAAGGATCAACACTGCCAGTAGCCACAACTAAATCAGGATCATGGAGTTCTCAAATTACCACATCATGTTATGAGAACTCAACTGTTTTACAAGAGCCAGAATGACAAATCTAATAAATAGAGAGGAGGTTCGTAGAAATGGAAGGAACCAAAAGAACATCCTGAAAACAACCACCTATCAACAGAACAGAACCTAAACCTGAAACTAAAAGTTGTGTTGAGTCACCAACTGCAATTTGTAAAGTATTATTGTGAGCAAGTGAGGTAACAAGTTGTGGTGAGTGTGTCATGTGGTGAGAAGCCCCAGAATCAATAATCCAAGTGGATGCAGAAGGAATAGCTCATGCAGAAAGAGCATGTCCTTTCCCAGTAGAAGAGGAAGATGGAGGTTGAGGAGGAGAAATATGATGCTGCTGCATGGCTGCCTCCAAGGCCTCTAATCATTTCCAACAGCGAGAAACTGGATGACCTTTTTTGCCACAGAAACTACAAAGGTCATCTAACTTCTTCTTAGTCTTGGAGGAAAACTCACCAGACTTAGAAGAGTGCTCTTGTTTGGGATAGAACTTCAGTTTGTAATCAGACTTAGGTGGTGGCTTGGAGGAACGTTCATTGTCAGCTGAATCCTTCTTAGTCTTTGATTTTTTCTTCTTGTTCTCTTTAGATGTCTGAGCAACCAATGCTTTTGGCTTTGATCTTGTGAGAGTGTCCAATTGAGATAGGTGAGCCTTCTCACGAGTCAAGTGATCATAGAACACATCAAAAGTAGGCATGGTAAAGTGTGTACCCAATACATTCATAGTAGAATAAAAGGTGGAAGCAAACATCTGATAGGGACCTCGAAGCTTAGAGAGAATCAGGTAGATACACTTTGGGTCTGTCTTATTTTTACCACAACTGTGAAGGATAGATCTGGTGGTTTTGAACTTGTTTAGAAAGTCCTCAATATGAGGAAAAGATTTAGGTAATAAGGAAGAGATCTCTGCCTCAATCTGTAATGCTCTGAACTCATTGATAGTACCAAAGAGAGTTTCAAATTTGGACCACATAGCCTGAGGAGTGAGAAACACATTAAGGCGAAAAAGCAAGATGTCTGAAACATGTAAGGAAATGACACCCATAGCCTCATCCATCTTATTCCGATGCTGAAGAATCTCAAAAGGACGATGCAATAGCGGCTAATCCACATCCAAATAGGACCACAACCCCCTTTATCTGAGAAGCCTCATCATACGAGCTTTCTAGAGGTGATAGTTTTGGGATGTAAGAAGCTCAATTGAAGAATCTGCCATGTGTACCTGTACCTGAACCTGGACCTGCTCTTAATTTTTTTAATTAAGTGATCTTTCAGACTAGACAGAAGAAGCAGAAGGGACTTTTTTTTTTTGAGTTTAGGTGTTATGATTTTTTGAAGTTACAAAAAATAGCAAAAAATAACACCCCCCATAATATGTAAAACAAAAAACCAATACAATATGATAGCTAGAAAAGAAGACAAGAGCAAAGAAAATGCGTTAGACACTATCACGTTTACTTGGTTAATTTTTGGGAAAAAATAACTCCAATCTGAGAAGGGCTCTCCAAGACCTTTCCGATGCCTATTCGTTTTCCAAAAATAGAGTCTGTTTGCCCAAGATATGGCTCTCGGAGTGCAGAAAATAGTGCTGACTTGGATGGCAAAAAATAGGTACTAGACAAAACAAATCAGCAAATCTCACCTCTAGATATGAGTAGAGCTCGAAAAGAGATTTCCAGTGCCTATTCATTTTCAAAAATCTGACTCTGTTTACCCAAGTTATGGCAAAAAAACAATATGTTGTCAAAACCCTTCAAGGAAAACAATAAGGCCCCCCCTGGTGGTGGTAGGGAGGTGGCGCACTGGTTGGGTGGTGGTGGAGGTTGGGCGGCGGCGGGGCAGCGATAAGGTTTCCAAGCAGTGGCAGCGAAGGCCGCGGGTTTCTGGGTGACGACAGCGGCCGGGCATGGTGCAGTGGGTGGTGGAGAAGTCGTCGGGCTGTGGGTGGTGGGCGGTGGGTGCTATGAGCAATGATGGCGGGTTGTCCAGGCAGCGGTAGTGGCTAGTGCTAAGCACTGGGTGCCGAGAGCTAGGAGCAGCGGTGGGGCAGTTTAATAAACCACCAATGAGAACCGCCAACCGCAGTGCTGGCTGCGGCAATTAATAAACTGTTAGCGGCTGGCGGAAGTGGTCGCAGCCTGGGCACACCATAAAAAGGCCCAAAAAATGCTTTTTTTTTATTTTTTATTTTTGCCTAAAAAAACATGTCTGCAAAGGGTAAACTCAAAAAAAAATTTCCCAAAGCTAAAGTTGTCCAAACTGGACAAGTTTTATATGAAAATGGGGTTTTTTGGGTGTCCTGAGCTCAATGGTGAGGTCCGTTTGAGCTCAAAATACCCAAAAACAAAAAATATACCACAGATCCAAACTAAAACCTCTAAAAAAGAACTGAAACCCTTGCCTCTAGATTAAATCTTCTGAAAATAAATTAGGGACAAGCAACAGTAGATGAAAGCTCTGATACCATGAAGAAGTTGAGAAAATACAACTTCTGAGATCCCAAGAGCATCTATATGCAAGAATACCTGTCACAAGAGAAGATTGGAGACTGAACACAAAAAAGATTTTGAAAGAGAGATTATCATTCAGAGAGGGACTAAAAAATAAAGTTACAATACAATCCTTATGACGGGAGAGAGAAACCCTAAATGGATAAAGAGTATTTAATAATTATTAAATGCCTAAGTTTAGCTTAAGCGTAGAGTATAATCGATTAATAATTATTACTTAATACAAGATAACTCTAACATTAATATTGTGGGTCTTAATCCCACTGTCGTTTTTCCCTTAACTAGGTTTCCACGTAAAAAAATCTTGGTGTTGTGGTGTTGTGAGTATTTTCTTTATAGGTATGCATCTTTCTTTTCTTCATATGTGCTATGTGGTTATATGATCAGTTTATTAAAGTCAAAAGTTGCATAACACTGATTCACCCCCCCCCCACCTCTCAGTGCTCCTTGATTCCAACAGCCCTTAGGTTGTGCACATTAGCCTACAAGTCTGGTGCAGTGAGCTCCTTGGTCTATGAACTAAATCATTGTAAACACTTATTACATATATTGTGAATTTGATTCTCACTGTGGTTTTTCCTAGTTTGGGTTTTCCATGTAAAAAACTTGGTGTACTTGTGTCAATATTTTGTTGTTTCAATAATTTATTTTCTTGCACATGTGGTGAAGGGATGTTATGGTTTTAATTTCCTTAGGTTTTAGTATATGTTGAATCACTCCCCCCTCTCAACGATCTATTAGTGTTCAATAGAAACAATGTGATAAATTGCATTTCGCAAAAAGGGACAAAATATAGACACCTAGAATGTCCTCAATTAATTAAATATTTATTATTTATTTAATTATTTTACCATTATTACTATCTTAATTAAATAAATATTTTCATTCATCTAACTAATTCATTAGCTTTTTCTTTCCTATAGTTGAATAAATATTTATTATTTATTTAAGTATTCTAATCTACCTTTTTCAACTATTAATTTAATAAATGATTTTTTTATTTAATTAATTCATTATCCTCTTATATTTAATCTTATCTCTTAAACTTGTTCACATGGATCATAATCTAAATTCATAGTCATGTGATAAGTGTATCCCCTTCACATGTCTAGCTTAACCCTTATCGCTCATTCATTGAATCTAGATGTCTTTTTTATAAATAAAAAAGTCAACCCACCTTTTAATCTCATCCCTTCATTCAAATTAACCTTTTAATCCTATCATTCTTCTTTCACCTCTTAATCATGTCCAATCATCTTTTAACCTTTAAATCTAAGCCCTTGATTCTCTTGGAGATCTCTATAAAAAAGGCTTTTTATGATTTTCCAGTTATCTAGTATCTGTATATTATGCATATAGAATACTAGCTTAGGACTTCATGATATCCGTCTAGCCATCATAGATTTCTTTATCATACTTGCATCATCAATCAAACACACTTCATTCTCTTATGCCATCTTGTGCTAGTGCTTAATGTTGAGAGCAAATACTATCATCCACACGGTCTTAATGGATTGGAAAACAATGGAGTCAATATTATCATGTGTGTGAAGGTATCCTTTATTTTATTTGCATACACTTGATTTAGAACTCTATTGGTATTATTGATTTGCTTGTAGATTCTAGGCTTGTGGTTGAGTTGTTTAGGAGTTTACAATAGGGTTACATTTCAATATACACAATAATTTTGTATCCTTTGGTTGTAAATTCCTTGTTAATAATAATCCTTGTTGTTTTGTAAACTATTGTTTGGCTTGAAGTTGTTCTAGTAGTATCTTTCTTTGTCATGTATTATTGGCTATAAACTTTGTGGGCTACTATGTAAAACATTTTCTTATGGTTTTTAACTACAAGCTTTCCTATGTAGTTTGCATTCTTCAATAAAAAATAAATTTAGAGCTAACATCTCTTAATAAAAATATTTAAAGTTTTATCTAAGTCCAAATCCTTGCAAGGTGTATAAATATATATTATAGATAGGAAATCCATACTATTTTTTAATTAAAATTAAAAATTATTTTAAATATTTTTTCTATTTTAATTTCAATTGTCATTTTAAATTATTTACTTTTTATCATTTTATTAATTTTTTTATTTTTTTTACAAATAGTTCAAAAATTATGTGTAAAATAAATAAATACACGAAAGAAACAAATACTCATTATTATTCTTATATAAACAACAATATGAAATTACACATGATTTAGATAGGGTTTTACAAGACACCTCATGTCTTATTACCATATAAAAAGTAAGATAAGTTTACTAAATTAAACAACAAATGTGTTTGTCTTCATATTAATCAATGCTAGTTTTAAGCTATGTACTTGTACATTTAATTTACACATCAAATTTACCTACATGTGATAGAAATAGCCTTAACATAAGATATAACAACCAACATGAATATAAATCAAACATGACATATTCATCAAACAATCGCATTATATACATTTCAAAACTAATATTTTCAATTTACACCTTGTAAGATAATATAAGATTGTCTTTAATACATATAAAAAAATAATCAAAAAATAATTACAATTAATCTTAAAACTATATTAATATCAATAAAAATGAAACTAAAAATATCATATAGCTTAAATCATCAAATAATAATATTAATATATGCATGTTTGTATACAAAAAATTAACATATAATTTGTATAAATCTACATATTTAACTCATGATCTCATATCATTCTGATAAAAAAAAAATTAAGCCACGAGAAAAGGATATATATATATATATATATATATATATATATATATATATATATATATATATATATATATATATATATATATATATATATATATATATATATATATATATATATATATATATATGAATTGAATATCAACTACTTGACTATCTTATACTTATGAGCAAAAAGAATTTGACCAATACATTTCTATATAAAATTGTTAAGTGATGAGATGAATAAAAGCAAAGATGTTGATTTCACAATTTTTTCATAGATATTTTTTAAAATTTCATTAGGAAGGTCCTTCTTCATGAGATACAATTTTAGTTTGCATTTTTGAACAAAATGTATAAATACAAGTAGATATAATTTTATTTCACATTTCAAGACAAATTGCACAAGTACAATCATACAACCATCATCGTAAAATTAATGTATATTTTGACTAGTATTGCAGTGTTGATTTGGGTCTGGCATCACAACCTAGCCTAGTAGTATCTTTGTTTAGTTTTACTTGCTCAACATCTTGTCCAAAGCATCTATGCTACCTCCATACTTGATTCTAACCTTGAGTTATTCTCGACACTTCTCAAGCTCTATTGTTAGCTTTGCAATTTCATCCTTTAGATTTTGACACTCCTTTCCTTTTGTCTCAACTTCTATTTCTAATTCCTTACACCTACACTTCTTGGTATCAAAATATGATTTTGATTCTTCATGGCTTTTCCTCAATAGATCATGTTCATTTGTGGCTGACTTCTTGTACTCTTTGAATTCTTTCCATTCTTCCAAGGTACATAATAGTTCTCCTCCAAAGTCAAGTTCAACATCATCTTTATCTTCATTTCTGCTACCAAATAAGCTCTGATTGTTAGAATGAGATCCACTATCACACGCTGATGTGTTTTCCTCATTTTGGATCTCTTGATCCATGAGCATATGGTTTTCCTTTTCATCTCTACTGTAGCAACTGATTGATCTTCTTTTATCATCTGCACAATTATCTGCATCTTTATTTTTCTTCAATCCACAATTTGATCCAGTAGTGGTGGGCTCTTCACCATATAGTTTCTTCAGTTTGTCCCACAAGCTCTTTGCAGATTTGCATCTATCCACCTTTGAGGATACATCATTAGAAAGCCCACTGAGAATAGCCTTCATTGCTAAAGCATTTCATGTTGGCAATTGACACTCTATTGGTTGGTTTCACTATGTTGTCATTGATGACAACATGGTATTGTGTTCCAACTTCATGTTTTAATTCTATGGTGTGCCGACAGGCACTTCACAGATACTTCACCGGTAGGACAGAGGAATTTCTTTGGTCATCGGTAATGCAGGTCGACATGATTTAGTAAAGGGTATTGGTATTGGAGGTCGACATATCTTTGATCTGGCATCGACAATTGATTTTAATGTTTATGTATTTATGTTATTTGGCCGATATGTAATTTGATATAATAAATATATTTGTAAGTCGACATAAGGCATATAAATTCATATAGGGTATATAGGTCAAAGAAAAAACAAAGAAGAATGATCATGCGAATATATAATTGGAAGGAGAGAATATAGGAGATGCAAAATATATCAGAGAGATCATGTATGTGAGAAAATTCATGTAAGGATTATTCCGGTAAAGGGTTTAGGGATTAAGACCGGAAGAGACAGAGCTTAAATCAGAACTATATACTGGCATAGAAGATGCTATCTTAGCAGTTCACACTTATCCAGATTGTAGTCTAGAATTTTATGTAGTCAGTGATACTCCTTTTGTGATTGAGCAGTGTGCTCTAGGCTGTAAGCCTTCCTACAAGTGTAGGCCCTCATATTTTGTAATATCTCTTCATATGGCCAGTGGATTGATATTATGGGTCACCAATCCCACCATGGTTTTTCCTCTTTGAGGTTTTCCACATATAAATATGTGTGTTATAGTTCTCATTTATGTGATTGGATTATCATTCTAGTATAACACTGATTCACCCCCCCCCCCTCTCAGTGTTATCGGTTTCCAACAATTGGTATTAGAGCCTTGTACCTTGGAGAAAGTTTAATAGCTTGAAGAAGATCCTGAAACTGGAATCCATAGATATGGCCTTGGAGAAACAACTTGAGATGACACTTGAATATTATGATGTTGAAAGGTTGAAGAGATTAAAGCTACAAGATGAATTAAATTTTGCTAAGGAATTCATTCTTGTCCTACAGGAGAGGCTATCATCAGTTCAAGCTAGGAGGAAGGAACTTCTGCAAAGTTCGGATGATGAAGAGAAAGATGCACTTAAGGAACAATGTCAGAAATTGAGTCAGGAGAACATTGTTATGAAAAGTGAAATGCAAGTTATAACTATGAGGATGTCTAAGAAGATTGAGGACAGAAAGAAGAAGAAATAAAATCTTGTTGTATCCTTGGAGAACAAATTTGAAGAATGTGGTAGGTTGGTTCATGAGAATGATGTGTTAAGAACTGATTTAGTACAATCCCAGAGTAATGAGAAAGATCTTGAAAGACAATTGATAATTCTGAGAGAAGATCTAACTATTGCAAGTGGGTATAAAGAAAAATTCAAAATTAGCTCAGCACAACTAGATGAGTTATTAAAGAGACAGAGGCAGATTGGAGATTCCAGTGGACTTGGATTTGAGCATGGACAGAGTTTTGGTACTGATAATGAAGATCAAAACCATAAGGCACCGGTAAAGAAATTTAATGCTTATAAATTCAATGGTAGATGTTTTGTTTGCAATAGATTTGGTCACATGGCTAGGCAGTGTAGAAATAGAGAAAATCAGAACCTTGATTCTACACCCGGTAAATGTTCTAAATGCAATAAGTTTGGTCATAAAACAAAAGATTGTAGAATGAATGTTAAATGCTATGCTTGTGGAAAATTTGGACATATGGCTAATCAGTGCAGGACAAGCAATTTGAACGGTTTCAGCAAAGCAATTCAAAAGAGAAATGTTACATGTTATGCATGTAATAAGGTTGGACATATTGCAAAGTTCTGTAGAAGCAGAAATCCATCTGTTAGTAATGGAGGATCAAATGAGAAAGGAAAAGAGAAGTTTAGTGAAATTCGACAAGATCATACTCAGAGATGGGTTAGGAACATTGAAGAACAATCATTGGGTGGGACTGTCCTAATTACTTATCCAATAGAAGAGGTTGCTCCTGCACTGGCAGGTAGCTCATTTGGTAACTGAGGCAGATGCCTAAGGGGTAGGCAAAATTCATGAAGATGTTGCATATGCCCCGAGAAGAGGTTCTGTTCAGGAAGTTGTTCTAGATATTGGAGATGATTATCCGGCATGGATATGTTCTAAGCAAGATTTGGTATCTTTCACCGCCAGTCATTTATGTCAATGGAAGATTAGGGTTTTTCACGAAGGTTAAAAAGATCGAATATACTTCATTTTTAATCACCTTGCATTCAAAGCGATTTCAGAGTGATTAAGAGCGACTAAGTGTGATCAAGGCAATTCAGAGCAATCAGATTTCTTTTTGAGCTATCTCACCGGCGTCTAGAAGAATTTATTGGAGGTTTTCACCGAAAGTGATCAAAAGGTATTTATCAATAAACATGGAAGCGAGATCATCATCTATTCTTGTATTTGATGCAAACCCAATTTTAGTAGAGATCAAGGACCGCTCCAGGCCAATTTTCAAGTGGTATCCACATGTGGCTACCTTGGAAGATTTGGTTGGAGCTTTTTCTCGCGTTCTGAAGGGAGTTGTCTATGTAGAGGATGTTAGGGCATATATTCAATGTCACATCGAGGACTTGGAAACTTCAAAAATTAAGGGCATGCATATGAGTGAGTTGATGGGAGAATCTAGAAAGATTAAACCAACATTCAAGCATATTGAAGACCTAGGGTTTACCGACATTATGGATATTTTAGAATTTGAGGATGAGATAATCTGATATGTTCTGAGAAGAGTACATGGGGAATTTATATGGCTAAACAGACCTTACAAAATCACCAAGGAATCCATCCAGACAATCACTAGTTTACCATCGGTTGGGCAACAGCCAAACAAGAAGGTTGATAAGTCAATGCTTTGACATGTTTTTTATCATGACTCTTAGGTTTTTTGGTATCTGTTGGGTTGCATTGTGATAGTAAAAATATTTTGAATTGACTATATGTAATCCATGTTTTAAAACTGAACTTAAAAAATCATGTTTGAACTTTGTCGGTTAATTCCTGCAGCCATGCCAATTTATTCCTACAGCCAAATGATTTGTCCCTGTGATATGCGGATTATTTAGGATAATGTCATATGTGAGTTAATGAATGTATTAATTGAGTAAGATACATATGCATGTCCTTGTATGTTGTTTTTGTTTTAGTGCAGTTAATAATTGATGCTGCGGTGGATGATTTTCTTTCGTGCCTAAGGATTGGAGAATCACGTTCAGATAATTGGAGGTCAAACTGAAGGGGATTCGAGCAAGCGCAATGTATGGCATAATCAGAGCAGTTATACTTCACCATGGGAGTTTAACTCTGGTGCATATTGAATTCACAAAATATCACTTTGGCGTGCAAAGACTGTGGTTTGGTTTCAGATCCACGGTTCCTGCAGCCAAGCTCTTAGTTATCTCCTTCATCTAACAATTATCCGCCTCTTCTTCTGGGCATAACTTGAGCTGTCCATTGTAGTTGATCTTTTCTTTATAATAAGCTCTTCCTTCTTTCTTAGAGTTAGACAAGATGGAAAGGAATTGAGCAGAGTTTTGTCAAGCATTCTGAATTTTCTCTTTTAGAATATGTAATCATTTTCAGGAAGAAATGAATAAGAATATGTTGTTCTGATCTGTTAATAGTACTTTGCTAGGAGTTTGATATCACTTATCCAAGGGGGCCCACTTGGTGAGTGATCCTATGTTTATGATCATTGAAGTTAGTTTTTACTTAGTTGTAGTAGAAGTTCATGACTGGATTGTTCCTGCAGCCACTGGAAATAGATCCGTTGACTGTTCCTCCAGCCAAAATAGAACGGTGTGATTTCTATTATTTTCATTAGATCATTTCAGCAGTGTTTTGTGAAGATTTCATGTAGCCTTTTATGATTTCCATTCCTGCCTTTCATTTCTGCATAATGTTAGTCACTGTAGTAATGCAGAATAATCATTTAAGGAGCTTAGTGCATATATATTGCAGACTCATTTCAAGTTTTACATTTCTGGATTGATAACTAAATGAACACCAGCCATGAAAATAGTAAACTCTACCATATGAATGTCCAAACTTCGGATTGAGATTTCAATTAGAGGTATTATTATTATTATTATAGTTGGGGTAGACAAAGGTTTCAAATGACTTCATGAGAAAAATCCCTGACGCAACATCTAACAAAAGATCTATGAAAGTGAGCACTATCACCGACACCGACATCAAATTTGGTAGCATGGTCATCGGGTATAAGGTAACTCAGTCAAACCAACTAAATTTTGTTTCTAGTTCATGCATTTTGGTTGCATACAAAATTAGATCTATGTGGTTGGATGCTTGATGAGTTGTTGATAAATCTAGGGAAGATTAAGGGTGAAAAGAAGGGTACATTCCGATATGGCAACTTGATAGTTTTCTTGATGTTATATTTCTTGAATGATAGACCCGATTCTGGTAAGAGGCAATGGGCTTTTGACATCCCGGTAGCGAGACAATTGAAATAGTCAATTTCTTCTCTAGGAAGACAAAGAGATGATAAGGTATGGGGGTATTTTAAAGCATTCCAAAAATATATGAAGTCTAGGGTAAGGGAACTTGAGCATATTGTATAAAAATATTCAATCGACATATGCTTCATGGTAAAGAAGGATGAGACACTCATGGAAGCAGTTAAGCCATGAAAGATTTGGATTGAAGAAATGGGCTATGAGGTGGATGCATAGATTCTTGATGCCTATGCAACAATGCTAATTGATGCACTAATAGATGAGACAGAGAAGCCCTATGGTAATGTACGACATAAAACTCAAGAGGTTGAAACAGAGTTCAATCAGAAGAAAAGAGAGAAACGTGAAGGAAAAGCAAGCAATTTTGTGGAGAAGGTCTCAAAGGACATTCAAGCACTAATTGATGTTGTTCTGGAGAAAGGCAGAAAGAGGAAGGATCATGTAATTCATATTGAGCCTATTATTGCAGAATCAAAATCTGAGGATGACACACCGTTGGCATTTAAGAGGGTTGTTAGGAAGAAACCAGAAGAAACAAAAGCAAAAGCTAAGAAGAAACTAGTTAGGAAGGTCACAATCAAGCTACTGACACAAAAGAAAGGACCTAAAGCTATACCTACAACTGCATTCGGTACTATAAAGAGGAAGAAGAATGATGACATTGATTCTAGTAAGGTTCCACCTAAAACTTGTGCAGAATTAGTAGATGAAATCACTAAAGATGGCATGTTGAAGAATGTTTAATTTTATTATGATCACTTAGAGGAGGATGAACAAAGAGAGGTAGATGAAGTAGTCCTATTATACTTGGATATTTATAAGAAAGCCTTAATAGAAATAGAAAATCAAATTCCATCTGAATTGTATAACATGTTAGATGCTCGAAGACTGTTAGCTATGCAAGAGGATAAAAACATTAAGATTCAAGATCTATTATCTATCTATGTTACTATTGCTCCTGATGAAATGGAAAAGACACTTGAGGTGGCAAACAGAAAAGTTTCCAATAGTAAGGATAGGATAACTAGTCTGATGCTAGGAAGAGTAAATGAAATAATAAAGGAGACTCAAAAAGAATGGGTTAAATTTCTTGAAGAAAACAGAGGATTCTTTACTTCACCAAAACCAAGACAGACACTATAGATACCTCAGTTGAAGGAAAAGGAAAGGGGATTATGGGTACTTCACCCACACTTTTGAAAAACATTAAGATAGTGTAAATTGAGTCCCCGGTAAATACAGATGTGCAGAAAAATATTGAGATATCGGTTAATACAGAGAGTGAACAAGCTAATATTGTACAAGACACCACTACTGGGGATAATTGTCCTCTAGATATAAATGTATAGGTTGAGGTTATTGTTCCTATAGAGGAACCAACAGTTACATAGACTGCACCAAGTGGCGAGGCCACCAGTACAAGTGAGGAAGTTATAAGGGATAAATCTTCAGAAGAGAAGGTAGGGGAATCCAGCAGAGAACAGATTGTTGCTCCATCATTATTGTCAATTGACACCTCATAGGTAGAAAAGAAAAACATCACAGAATTGAGTTCCACTGAACTAATGATGATGTCAGCACAAAAACTGATGAAGGAGGGATCCACAGATAAACGGAGTATAGATCAATCAATCAATGTTTTACATAGACTAGTCCCGGAGTGTAAGATTGAAAATGAAGCAAGCCCATATGAAAAACTTAAGATAATCATTGAGCATATATCAAAGGACTTTCAATCCTTACAATAAATCTCAAACCGACAAGCACTAGAAAGGTTTACTTAGGCTAAAAGAGTTGCATTTGATCAGATAATTGAAACTGAGAAGAAAAAGATTGAGGAGAAGTTGATCCTAATAGAAAATTCTTTGAAATAATGTACAAATATATATAGAGTATGTTATAACACTGAAATACTTACAACAAATATAGATAAAAGGATAAAAGAGATTGAGGAGAAAATTGAAAATATAGCTAACTCTTTTGATGGATTAATTTCATTGACTACATCAATTGATGGTCAAAATTTGATTTTGGAGAACCAAATTTCTGCTCTTGAGAAGGAAAGAGACAAAATAATTAGAAGAGCCAGAAGCCTAAGAGGCTTGGTGAGTCCCTGGTTGGATTCACTCTGTGTACACAAGAAAGAATGCATGTATATGGTGGGAAAAACCACACCAGCTAAGGTAAATGAAAAAGAGTCTTTTGCACATTATTGAGTGGACTTGTATCTATATATGGCACATTCAAAACTAACTAGGATACTTATCTTGAGTTACTGGAGAAGGCTTATCCAGAGGTTTTGAAATTTATCAAGCTCTGGTAAGATTATTTTGGGGATATTCATTGTACATTTCTTATTCTTTGACATTCCTTTTTGAATTTTTGATGGTATTGATGTCAAAGGGGGGGTAGTATAGATGTGAAAAAGAATAAAAGAGTTGCATACATTAGGGGGAGTTGTGAAGTCATGGAATTTTGGAGATATGGAGTATTTTGCATATTTAGCTTAGGGGGAGCCGGGCAGGATGAAACCTTGACCATTTTTCACATGAGTGTTGCCATCAATGCCAAAGGGGAAGATTGTTGGCAATTGACACTCTATTGGTTGGTTTCACTATGTTGTCATTGATGGTAACATGGTATTGTATTTTGGCTTCATGTTTTGATTCTATGGTGTATCGACAAGAACTTCACAGATACTTCACTAACACCAACGGGACAAAGGAATTTCTTTGCTCATCAATGCAGGCCGACATGATTTAGTAAAGGGTATTAGTATTGGAGGCTGAAATATCTTGGATCCGACATCGACAATTGATTTTAATGTTTATGTATTTATGTTATCTAGCCAACATGTAATTTGATATTGTAAATATCTTTGTAAGCCGACATAAGGCATGTAAATTCGTATAAGGTGTATAGGTCAGAGAAAAAAAAAGAAGAATGATCATGCGAATATATAATTGGAAGGAGAGAATATAGGAGATGTGAAATATGTCAGAGAGATCATGTATGTGAGGAAATTCATGTAAGGGTTATTTCGGTAAAGGGTTTAGGGATTTAGACCGGAAGAGACAAAGCTTAAATCAGAAATGTATACTAGCATAGAAGATGCTATCTTAGCAGTTCACACTTATCCAAATTGTAGTCTCGAATTTTATGTAGTTAGTGAGACTCCTTTTGTGATTGAGCAGTGTGCTCTAGGCTGTAAGCCTTCCTGCAAGTGCACGCTCCTCATATTTTTAATATCTCTTCATATGGCCAGTGGATTGATATTGTGGGTCACAAATCCCTACTACCTTGATGCACCACTTTGTCCTCTTCTTCTACTACACTCTTTGTCTCTGGTTTAGCAACTGCTAGTAGCACACTCTGCTCTATTTTTTCATAGTCACTTCTCACGATGAGTTAACTACCCCTATCAAATCACATCCACTATTTTGCTCTGATCTTCATCATTTCATTCAACAAACCCTACACAAGGCCGGTCAGATTATAACTCACTGCAGAAACACATTTTGCATCGTTGTTGTGCCACCTGATCTATACAATTTCTAATGTAGCTTACAGATCATTTCCTTAGTCAATTTGTATCTGGCTAGTCAACAATTCATGTTCGTATGCACAAAAGGCACCATCAATTTGTATCTGTCATTTGACTTTTACTCAGGACCGTTGATTTGCAAGATTCAACCTCCATGGTTGGCATCATGGCGGTTTCACGCACCACACCATCAACCACTTCTACCAAATGTTCACATTCACACTTTTGTTTCGAAAGCATGCATACATTCCTGCCAAGAGCTGAAGTTGAAATGCATATCTAATAGATCAGGAAAATTTCAACTTCTAAATCTTCTCCAAAGATTTTATTCTCATCATCATTTATTGTAGCAGCTTCCTTCTTCAGTTCAAACATAGAGTTTAGATTACTATATTTAATAATATTCACATACCTATCTGATCTCATTGCCTATCCATAAAATTTGATCTCCTGCATGTTGATCATCTTGAGTTGCGCACCTGTCTGCCACAAATCCTCCATTAATGAATTCACCAACTACTTGTCATGTTTGAATCAATTAGTAGCTTCACTTGACCGTCAACACGTTGTTCAGGATTTCTGCATTTCTATTCGAGCACCTGGAGCACACATGTCATCATATTTGACATCCAAGTCTCTCTATCAATTGTAATCAACATCCTCATGGACCTTTGAGTCAACCGACTTGTAGACACATCAAATTTGTCCTTCGGCCTCTGTATTGATTGGATCGACCAATCGCCTCATTTAGCATCCTAGTATATTTTCTTAATCACTTGGGGTATACCTAGCTTCACATTAGTCATCCAAGACACTCGGTCAAGACAGGTCAAGGCTCATATGGACTATTAGACTGCCAGGTGGTAGGTTCTGTAAATGCATCAGGTTGACAACAAGCACTTTTGTCGATCTACTCTGTTGACTGGATTAATCTTTCCTTATGTTCATCGCCAGAGAAATCCAGGTCATATTTCTCACCTACTATTGGAATAGTTTTAACTATCGGGATGTCTACTTGCAAGTATTTCACCTTCACAACCTATCCTGATGACCATATGATGCCTTTGATCCCCTTCGTCGACATGAGTTACACCGATGGAAAAACTCACCTTGATTTTACTTATCGCCATAGGCTATCCCGAGCATAGTCTCCATGATGACACACCTTATCGACATAAGTTACTCTGAATTGAAAAAAAAACTTCAAGCCAAATGATCACTCATCAGGTTAACCATAACTATCGGCATAGGAACGTCATGCTAGATCAACCGAACCAGTTATTTTGATGACACGCTATCTACCTCCCTTTATCGACATAGGTATCCCAAAATGCATACTTCATTTTGACATAATTCATCAGCATAGGCTACTCCAAAATGTACACCCATCAGAATAGCTAACACTATCAGATTAGCTTTTGGATGTTACACCATCTGTACAAACTTGTTCTGATCACTCAACTTGAACCTGCATCAACATAGCTACTCCAATACCGAACTCCAAAGACCTCTTGCATATCAACAAATATTATTTCGATGACCTACCAAGGAGACTTCTATTCATACTCCTCTATTAGCATAGCTTTGTCTATCGACATAGTAGAAATTCACTATTCCGCCTTCGATAGAAACTCTAATAGGTATCCTCGATCACCTAATTGGCATAACTATTCTGATACAATGATATTGGAGTAGTTTACTCTATCAGCATAACAAAAACTCATTATGCCACCTTTTTCAGGTAACCCAATAAGTGGCTCTTACATTGTGATCATTCTTGCTATCCCGATCTGACATAACATAAACTCCACATGACCAGACATCGGCATGACTTATGCCGATAGCAATTTCCTCCTCACGATTTAGTATCGGCCTATATATTCTGATTGACCACTTGAGCAATTATCACCTGATTTATGTGATCTCTTCTACTTCATCTCCAGCCTATCTGATCTTCCTTTCAAACCTCATCATCTTGCATCACTATCATCTTCATCAATCAGATCTCTGTGATCTCTTCTATTACACATGTTTCTTGCAAGCTAACCTACCTGATTGACATCAACGAAACTCTTTTACAACTTCATCAGCCCTACACACACACATGTTGACATCAATGACAACTTCAATGCCAACACTCCCCCTTTGGCATTGATGTCAGCACTGCACATTCTCTCCTCCTTTGACAACAATGGCAAAGGGCCCCTAACAGCCAATAGAATTTTATTTGATACCAACTAGACTACTTTGTATAGCACTTCTGATCACACTCCCCATTTGATTCATTTGAGTGTGTGTACCTCTATTTTCATATGCATTTTGTCTCCCCCTGGTAACCACAACCAGTATGCATCATTTTTTCATCTATTTTCTTTCATTTTCACTATTGTTGGCTTGTCTTGCAACCAATCCATTAGTCTCCCTCTATGACCAATGCACTAGTATGGTTGTGTACACTTTTCTTTCCTATATAATCTGAGAGCTAGATGAACCATTATTACAATATAAAAATAACTGCCAATACTACTTACAAAAATTCATATCTCCCCCTAAGACTGTTGTTGGCTGAATATTTTGTCACTGGTGTACTAATGACAAAATATATGATTCACACACAGCTATGTTGAGAAATTAATCTCTCCTCTCATCAAGGGGAGGTTCCCTTTGAAATCTCTTCTCTAATTAATAAGAAATTAAAATTTGTGGGTTAGTGTTGGGCATATAACTCTCTTTTTTAGAGTTAATGTATTCTCCCTTCACTTTGTTACAATTTCCCTATCACTTTGATACTTAAGGAAATTAACGAATTTATCCAACAAACTATTCAAGATTTTATAAGCAAGAAGCACAAAGTCTTTCTTGAATATAACACTAACTAAACTAATTATCATAATGATAAGGAATTCAACTTGTAGCTCAAAGTCTTCAAGTATAATTCCTTAATCCTAAAAACTACAAGCAACAGTAGCAATACAAAGCCTACTACTAATCACTTAACAATAGAAAATTTCTCAAATATTCAAGGAGCACAAAGTCTACTTTCACAATTCAAGAGCTCTTTAATCCACTTAACAATACTTCCTATATCAAGAAATTAAAGAACATATATAAGTCATGAATGCAAGAACATCAACTCATATAAGCAACTTTTTTAAACACAACACAAAGTTTGGGATCAAATAAATTTATTTTCTTTATTTGCTTGATCAAATTTTCACAACAAAAGCTCAAAGTCTTAGTTGAGGCAAAAATTTGGCAGAGTTTTGCTTAGCATAATCCAAGATAAAAATATACAAATGAGGGTCCCCCTTATATATAAGAAGAATGGAGAAAAATGTGGGCACGATTGACTAATTCAACTACACAACCCCACTTGACTACAACTACAACAGAAAGAAAAAGTGCAGCTGCGAGAAAACTACATGAAAATAAAATGTCAAAAAGGGACACTTTATTCATTTTTCTCCTCCTCGTTTGATTTGTGGAATTCCTCGAACTTAGTCAGGATGGCCTCCATCTCTCTTGGTTCAACCTCTGGGTATAATCTGTGATCACATGAACACGAGAAATCGTATCCTCAGCCTCTACATATTTCTTTATCCCATCCATCAACATGGATGTGAGGACCTCAAAACTGACTTGGATCTCTAGTAACTTATCGAATGCGCCAAGTGAGAAGTCTTGTCCCATGTAGTGATCCATTAAGGACATAAATTATTGTGTGATGGCATCACTAGTAACGAGATTCTGATTGTCATCATACAGATAACAAGGAAGGTCACCAATCCTGGTAGAAATGAGATCAATCTCATTATCACCTTCCTTCCATTCTCGATCCATCTCTACTATCATCAACCTTATTGTCTATTTCCTGTAAGACAATAGCGACAAGATTTGGATATATTTTTCCCTTGAAGGAACCACTTTATTTTCAATGAGGACGTATATTCTGAAGTCCTCCATTTTGCTCCAAAGGATTGTACTCTTCTCAATATTTTCAATCTCCTGAGATAATGAAGTTTTGACACTTTGCATCTAACTTTGGATCACTTCAAAATCTATCAATAACCCAACTATTGAACTTAGGAGATGAGACCCTTATGACTTCAGTCGTGCAATCCACTCATCCACCACTCGGCCCTTGGCTCCTACCTATTCAATTTTATTAAGAGATTCAATGTCCATTGAGGATCCTATGGGCTCAACTTCCTAGGAGGATTGGGTAACTTTCAGAAGAACATTAGTCAATTGTTCAGAATTCTGTCTTAATTCATTCTTCTCATCCCTCTCTTGGTCAAGTCTCTCTAACAAAGAGTTTAAAGCCATTTGAGAATCCAGCTTAACACTCTAATGTGTCTCCTCCCCAAGCTCTATGGTTTACATGATGTAATCCTTAGGTTGTATATCATATTTATTTTTATCCGATGATGGCACCATGACCTCAGCATACTTCCTTTTAGAGGTCGGGTATACTAACACCCGGGAAACAATCTTCGTCTTCTTTGTTCCCTTGGGCTTCAGAGAAACCATCTGCTCAAAGTCAAACTCATAAGAAAAATCACTTGTTTCTTCCTCTTAGGTGCTACTACCTCCATCCAAGGTGGTAATTTTGGATTGGCTGGTGGAGTAGTAGCTTCTTGCTGAGTCTCACTTGGTATTTCAGGAGCTTACTGGTGGTGCAGGAGCACCTAGTTTTGCTCGTGCTCTCCATTTTTGAGTATTTTCTTGATTAAGTCTTGTCATAGGTTTCTAATGTTGCCTTAGGTTTTTATGAGTCTTTTCATTAGTGTTTGATCTCATTTTGTGCTTGAGAGATCAATTTTTTCTTTGTAAGGTTTGAGTTGTCAGTTTTGTGCTCCTATTGTGCTCCTAGGCCCAATAAGGCTAAAAAGTGGAAATTTGCCTTATAAGTTTAGTTATATTTTGGAAAGTACTAGATCATGTTTAGGAAGTGTTTTTTATCATTTCTAAATGTCTTAGGGAGGTTGGATATGTTTGGTTGTTCACTTTTCTACTTGGAGCAACAAAAGTTGTCATGTTTGCTTGTGCAAAATTGTCATTTTGGACATTATCTTGTAAAAACAAGACAAACATGCTATGTGTCCATACAAGACTTGGTAAATACTTCAAAATGATATTTAAATTCCTTCCTCTTCTTTGAAATGGTTGGCTTTTGTACTTTAAAAAAAAAAATCAATTGAAAGAGCAACTTTTCTGGTTTTTGAGATGGTTTTTTCTCCTTGGGAATAACAGTTCGTATAGATTATTGCCATTTATGTACTATTCTTTTTGAATAGTGAACTTATTGTATATTTAATTCTCTCCATGTAATTAGTTTTACAATTTGACATTTGGGAGTTGTTTGTAAATAATCTTTTCAGTTTTGTAAATTGGCTACCCTGTCAAGGGTTTTGGGATAAAAAAAAAAATGCATACACTTGACTAGTTCCAGGTTTGGGCTCCCAAAATGGACTTAGTCAAGTTGATTTGCACATGTACAGTGTATATATGTTCTACATTTTCCAGGGGTGTTGTTTGGAAGGTAGATGAAAGCTTTTACTAGGCAAGTTTTCCTAACTTGGCTAGTATGCCCTTAAAGCTCATGGTTTGGACTCAAAACATAATTTGAGTAATGCAAACAAAGAAAATATGTCTGCACACTTCCTTGTAATGGTTTGAATATAATTGGTGTTCCAAAATAGTGACAAAGTTCCTTAAGTAATCAATTTCTTGTTCATGGCAGCGAGTACCCTGTTTTGGGGATTTTTAATGGTTTTGAGGCAAAGACACCTTGTGGTTGAGTTGATGTTCAATGGAACTGTCATAAGTGTTTGTTTTCCAGTATTGACAATGTGTTTGGATGATTAGAAAACAAGGTTGAAAGTTGTTTTTAAAGTTCCAAACACTCAAAATACTGAAATCACAGTGCACTGTTGTTATAAGGGTTTTGACAGTCATATTGTTGGTTTTCTAGATTGTATGCCATCCATTTAACATTATGCTTGCAGTGCAGGGTTGATGAATAGGTTAAAATGATGTTCCAGAGGTGTGTATTGGACAAGGAGACAAGTTTCAAGGCTATGGAGTGGTTACCAAACTCTAAGTTCCCAAACCCTCACAAAACCCTTGTTTTAAGGCTACAAAATAGGACAGTCATAAATTGACCTTACCAAGACCTCTCTTAGCACCAATTCACGACTTTGGCCAAAAGGGTACTCAAAAAAATTTACCTTTTTCAGAGATTCCAAAATGGGAGTAAGTAATGAGCAAATGGTGTTTCGGGAGGGCTAAAAGGGGCTCCTCCCTTGTAGCCCTGTTTTGGAAAAAACTAAGAACCTGATTGAAGTAAGGTTTGTTGACCTTGAAAAACCTTTTTAAATCAATCCAAAAAAACTTTGGAAACTGTGTGAAGCCCTCAGAATTCCAGTTAAGACATTTGGGGGTTTGGACCTAGTATGGTGGATGTGAGCAACGTTGATAAGCTAACTCCAAATAAGGGGTTTTAACTAAGATAAAAGGGTAAAATTGCAATTCTTCCTCAAAACATGTTTGAAAGTTTGAAAACTCCCAAATAATAGTAAATCCATATGCAAAGTGAGCAGAAGTCAAAGATTGGGAAAAGCATCTATTTGAGCAAGGTGGAGAATGCTTGAGTAAAGGAAGTGAACTAAAATGATAGGGTGATTGCTTGAGAAGAGAAGTGAAGTGATGAATATATAACAATCAAATTTGATATAGAAAACACACATTAAACACAAAATCTAACCAATTGGTTGATTTTAGCAAGTTTTAGACTTATTGGCAACTTCTCACTCAATCTCCCTATCAACTGCCTTGAACTGGCAACGGTTGTCGATGTTGTTATTGATATCAATGCTGAAGTATCCAATGATATACCTACTGATGTAGCAATAGTTGCTGATGCTAACCCTTCTTCAGTCACAGCCACAGAGGAGAGAGTGGAAGGCGTAGTGGAAACAAGTTGAGTACTAACCAGAGGTGGAATTTCCATTATGACCGTTGTGGTAGAAATAACTTCAGTGCTTACCAGAGATGGAATTTCTGTTATAACAGCCATGGAAGTTAAAGTCATCATTTTTTGTTCTGTGAACGCTTGCTCCATAGCTTCAGGAAACTCCAACATTGAATATTCATTGGTGGTTGAAGGAATATCATCCAAGGTGGAAAAGATGGATAATGTGAAAAATTGTTGAGTGGTCTCTGACTGAGTCATGCCCACGCCCAGGTCCTCATCATCAAATTCCTCTTCTTCTTGATCAGAATTAGAATCGATGGAATGGATAATCATTTCTGAATGAGTTGGTTCCTGTGAAGTGGCTGGAACATTAACTTCACCAAGATGTGACATTTTTTCAACCTGTGCTTCCTCTTGTTGAGGAATTTCACCTTCTTCTATCTCCTTCTCTTTTTCAGTATCTCTAGCAGTCTGTTGTTCTGGTTCCTTTGTGACTGTCTCCTGTGTTGTTGAAGATGATTCAGCTTTCTTGTACCCTTTAATTGTGAACTTGATTTTGGGTCCTTTCCCCTTGGATTGTGTTACAGGGGCCGAGGATAATGCTTGTGAATCTGCTTTGCCCTTGGTTCTTGTTTCATCCATAGTTGTCTTACCAACTGGGCCATCACTATTATCGTCATCTCCAGAACTAGTAGGAAATTGTTTCATTCTAAGATTCATTTTTAACAACCATGCATTGGTGTTTGCCAAAATAGGAGAGATTCTTTGAGTGATAGACTTACTTTCCTTTTTTGACCATTGCACCAGTGGAAGTGGAGAGTTGGTAATCTTCTTTTCATAATAGATTGGGTCTATTATGTCATCAGTGTCTTCCATGGTCATTGGGATCTTTTCCAAATCTAGGTTTTCAATCTGTTCCAGGGTAAGATGACTGAAATCCATCCTTCTTATATCTTCTTCATCTTTGTAGTCCGCCCATACATCCTCAAGCCTATAGACATGGGTGTATCTCCTCTTGAGCTTGTTCTTCATGCCACGAAAATCAAAATTATTTTGTGCCTTGAATCTTCTCATAGTATTCCATTGCATTTATTCCTCCATGTTCTTAGCTTTGGGGTTAGTTAGAACTAAGTACCTACCAATAGATTCTGGGAACTTCAACCCGGTCTTATGTGCTTGTGATTTCTTTTAATGCACATAGATTAGTTGCCGACACAACTCCATGAGAATGATCTTAGCAGAAGGATACCTTGGTAGAATGAAGGGTTCACTTGAGAAACATCCGATCCAAATGTAAGTGAATGTTGGGAACTGAAGAAAAACGCATCCAAAATGAGACACCCTATTATATGCAGCCTCTGATAATCTTTTCTTCTGTAGGCTTTTATCAAACATGCACTTCCACATAGCAAAGAAGGCATCATTAACTCTTCTAAAGTGGCTACCTTGATTCTTGATTGTGATTTGATCATAGTATTCTCAGACAGGCACTAATCTCCTGTCACCTTTAGTAGACAAACCTGGATATTGCCTCATGGAAGCGGCTGCATAAACCAGGTAAGAAGTCATATAAAATTTCAATGGCACTTTGACTTCTTTCAACTATGCGTAGAGTGCATCATTGATCTGCTCACCCCAATCAATCCTAGCTGTCCCTTTCCTAATTATATTTATGTAATAACACATCCAACTTTGAAAGTAATGAGAGTCCTTTAAACCCTTCACTCTTGACAACATGGTGACCATATCGTTGTACTCCTCATTGAAGTCACTCCTGTGAAAATACTTAGGCCATCGCGAGGTGGTAGAATTTTTGGCAGCAGAGAGGTACACAGTATTGATCACTTTCTTGAGAAATGTTGGGTACTTCCTCGACTGAAGAACCTTTGAAAACACTGTTGAAGAAAACACTATCCAGAGTCATGATCACATTTTTATCAGCATCCCTAACCTGTCTTGTATTTGGATCGAAGTGATCCGCTACTGCAAGTACAAAATCTAGATCATGAGCTGCAACTGGGAAGGAAGCATATTTATGCAACTCGGATTTGATCAGGTTTGTTAGGCAGGCAGGAGCTTTCTCAACTCGATCAATAAACTCTTGCATATTGACATGTCCAATTTATGTATCTTTGATCTCCTTGATATTTGAATCTACTAAAATTTTCGGCTACAAATTCAAGTACTTATCGTACTTGTACTTCATCTTCTTTGTTGATGTTTTACTTGGAGAAGATTCCAACTAACTTGAGGAAGACTCTGATTTGTCGTGAGAGGGCCTTGACATTTGCAAATGACTGCATTCAGCATTGAGGATTAGCTCATTTCATAGTTATCATCATCAATAAAATTAAATTTTATCAATTGGATCGAAAAATCAGACTCAGAACAGGCTTGGGAGCAAAACTGTCAAAAATGGCAGGTCGGGGAAGAAAGTCCGATCTACACCTTAGGAGTCAAAATTTGCACATTGGACTTTAAAGTCTGACGTGCAAAGATAAAACATCTTTACTTGCATATCGGACTTTAAAGTCCAATGTGCAAATTGGGGAAAAAACATTGGCACATCGGACTTTAAAGTCTGATGTTCAAGTTGGGGGGAAAATCACTAGCACATCGGACTTTAAAGTTCGATGTGCAGGTTGGGAAAAATAATTGAAAAGACTGGCACATCGGACTTTAAAGTTTGATGTGTTGGGGAAGGGCAACTAATTGATATGTTGGGTTTTAAAGCCTGGCATGTCAATCAGATAATCTCCTCTCGCATATATGACTTTAAAGTCCGACATGCAAGGTTTACCCTCCTGCATATCAGACTTTAAAGTCCGATATATGGAGAGATCTTCACACACAGCCTGCAGATCGAGTTTTAAAACTTGTCGTGCAGGCAAGGGAAGAGGGAAAAACAAACAGATTTTAATATCCGATATGTCTCTAATCAACAAAAAACCTAAAAGAAAAAGGCGGAGAAAAAGAAAAGAGAAATTGATGCAAAGGGGACCTGCGGGAAAAACTGCAAATCTAAAGAACTTAGAAAACAATAAAAACGAAAAGCGAAAAGCTAAATGAGCTAACCGACGGAGTCGATCAAGCTCTCTTGGAGGTCGTAAGGTATGAAACAGACCAGTTTCATAGGGTTGCCTCATGATTTTGGTCGCGCTAAAATTGAGGACAACAACTGCACATGAGGTTCAAGGCAGAATGTGTAGGAACAATATGCTCCCTCTGAACCATAGACCTCAAATCAACACACTTGTTGGATTGTCCTTTGTTCTCTTGTATAACACATCATGTTATACATATACTCTCAACTTCTCTTATTTTTTCTTTCATATGTCCATATGATTATACTACAATGAATAGACTATTATTAGTCCCAGCTCTTGAAGGCAAATAACACAACACATATAGTTATATACAATAAACCATCACTTCCATCCACATTATTCTTGTAGCTTCTATGCTAGTCTGAATATCCTGTTCATCCTAGTATATGCAACTCCCCCTATGTAAAAATTTTATTTGCCTCATACTATTACATCAATCGATTCATTTTTTGAGTTGCATCATACTTATCATTTCACTAGCCCAATGAATTGTATTCTGCACTATTCAATACAATGTATTACACTAGGTTCACCAACACTTTATTTTTCACCACTTGCAATTGTACATGACCTTGTGTATGCAAATATGCGACTACAACCAAATGCCATCTCATCTTCTTCCTCCATGTTTTCTTCTTAATCATGGTCTTCCTTATATCTACAACATCCTATCCTTGCAGTAGTTATTTTCAAAATTTTGGGGCCAAAAAAAGGTATGATCAATATGTATCTCCCCCTATGATCCTGCATTTCCTTAAACCTTAGAAGATGTCACCTGTGCATTGAATGCACAGTGCCTGCCCATGGCCATATCCTCTTGCTTTCTTCTCCAAACTTGTTTGATCCCCCTTTGTCTCTTGCAATTCTTGGAGCAACATTTATCATTTTCCTTTTCCTGATAAACCTTGATCTACAATGTTTTGCAGTGTGGCTGAATTTATTGTAGCTGTAGAAAACTGTGTTCTTACCAAATAGAGGAGTAGAGGGATATCTATCACTCTGATTTATTCTCCTTCTCCAAATCATGCGATTGTTACTAGCAGATGGAAAAAAATAATTTCTTGACAAACCAGACATCCTTCTGTTTTAGTTCCATGTATATCCCTGTCTTACATATGTTCTATCACCTCTTCCATGCTGACCATACTTGTTATACCTTACATTTTTGTTGGAAGAGAGAGTGTAGGGGCTGCCATATGACTAATTTTTTTTCTTTCTACATGCATGACTCATATGACCAACTTTATTACAATTGTAACAGACAACATTTACATTTCTTAGAACAGAAAATGGACTCTTCCCATCATACATGGGAGCAAATATATGCATGAATTTACAACTTGACACACTATGTCCATAACCTTTGCAAGAAAAACAATAACCAAAGAAGGATGATTTAAAACTGAAGAAATTGAGGAAATACAACTTCAGAGATCCCAAGAACACTTGCATGCAAATACCTATCACAAGAGAAGAATGGAGGCACATAAAGCAAAAAAACATAAATGCTTCGAAGAAGAATATTATCATTCAAAAAGGAAATCAATTTTATGAATTAACAAGTACAATACAATCCTTATAAAAGGATAATAAAAACCCTAAAGATATGCAACCCTAAAGAAATCCTAAAGGGATAATATGTATTTAATAATTAGAATAATTATTAAATACCTACAATATTTATTAAATGCCTAAGTTTAGCTTAAGCGTAGAGTTTAATAGACTAATAATTAAATAAATCATTATTAGCTAATACAAGATAACTCTAACACCCCCCCTTAAGATGAACTTTGGGAGTAGCTAAAAAACTAAATGCATGAAGCAAAAAATGCAACTACATGATGAAGGCAAATTTGGGTCCCAGCAACAAGGCCTGATGAGGTACCCAATCACAACCAAATCTCTATGAATTGGAGAAATAGAGAAAACTGCGTGGGAAAAAACTCTACTCCAAAAAGAGATGGAAAAGCAAGAAGATCACCACTGAAGCAGGAAATAGCTGCAAACACTGCCGAAGAGTAACTACTGATCTGAAGAACCTCCACTGAAATAGAACATGACCAGGTAGAGAAGACTGTAATCTGCATGAGTGACCTCAAATGGCACTACTCAAATCAGATGGAAAACAAAGACAAACAACTGAACTCGAAGATACAGATGGCATGAGACACCAAAGCCTAAAGAGCTGATCAATCCCACCAAGGAAGCATTAGAACCAATAGGACAAACCTCCCCATAATGCTGAAAAGGGAGAGGGACAAGTACACTGAAAAGAACGACCAACAAGAACTGCATGACGAAGAACCAGGAACATCGAAGGTGTAGAGAAAGTACACGGTGTCGTGGAAGGAACACTCACTTGACATACATCATGAGGCGAATGTCATGTAAGGAACACTCACTGGACAATGGTAGATGGCAAACAAGGCAAACATCAACCCCCCCATGACACTTTATAAGTAGTGCATGTACAATAAGGCACAAGAGGTGCAAGATTCCATGTAAACAATGCATGATGACACTTTATCTTAGTGTGTTTGCATAAATACAAGCTACAATGATAAGAAGACTGGAAATAGAAACGAGAACCAAAATAGAGACATCCTACCCAGAGAAGAGATCCCAGGACCTGAAACAACCAAGATATCCACCAAACTGCTGAAAAGAAAAAAACTGAATAAAATATGTATGGAGCAGAATCTGGAAATAAAACTCATATGGTTGGAAAATGCATAGAACAAGCTTTCCAACGATATAATTTTTTTGAAAAACGAAGTTCGGATGCTCATTCTATGGCTCCCAGAGTGCAAAAATGAGACCCCACTTTGACTGAAAAAAAACATAGTCAAACAGAAAAATTGGAAAAAATTACCAATATGACGAGGTCCGGCTCGAAACCAGCTTTCCAACGCCTATTCGTTTTTGAAAAAATGACTCTGTATGCCCAAGATATGGCCAAAAGAAAAAACCCCTCTTTTAGGGCATAAAAAGGGTAAAAAATAATAATAATTTTTATTTTTTTTTCTTTTTGACGAAAATTTTCTGATGCATTTGAAGGTACAGCCGTACGGATTTTTGTGCCTCGTAAAGCATGCCAATGAAAAAATCATAGCCCAGATGCACTTGTCACCGAAATAGGTCGAATTATATATCAAAATGATTGGAAACGCCCTTCAGAAGCCAACGGTGAGGTCTTTTTTTGCCCAAACTGCTCTAAAAAAGATAATGATTTTTTTTTACAAATTTCTCAAAATTCGTGCCAAAAAACAGGCAAAACCAAAGAAAAAATTTCAAAACCCAAATTTGTCAAAATTTGACAAATTTTATATGGAAATGAGGGTTTTGGGGCATTCTGAGCTCAACGGTGAGGTCCGTTTGAGCCCAAAATGATTAGAAACAAAAATAGTTACCTCAGATCCAATAAAAAACTTTGAAAAAAACTTGAAACCCTCCTCCAAAAAATCTTCTGAAAAATCACGAACAAGCAACAACAGATGTAGGCTCTGATACCATGAAGAAGTTGAGGAAATACAACTTCAAAGATCCCAAGAACACCTGCATGCAAATACCTGTCACAAGAGAAGAATGGAGGCACATAAAGCAAAAAAGCATAAATGCTCTGAAGAAGAATATTATCATTCAGAAAGGGAATCAATTTTATGAATTAACAAGTACAATACAATCCTTATAAAAGGATAATAGAAACCCTAAAGAAATCCTAAAGGGATAATATGTATTTAATAATTAGAATAGTTATTAAATACCTACAATATTTATTAAATGCCTAAGTTTAGCTTAAGCGTAGAGTTTAATAGACTAATAATTAAATAAATCATTATTAGCTAATACAAGATAACTCTAACAAAAACTTACAAATTTATTTTGCCATGTGTGTGGAGATCTTGCAGACATGTTAGATCCATTTCTTCTTATTTTGTTGCTGACCTTGGGTAGTACATTTGCAGAACTCCTTTCATTTGATCCTTTCTATCTCCAAACTTGTTTGTTCTTGTGAGCAACAACATGTCTCAGTTTTCTTCTAGCAGAAGGTCTTCTATACTTTATTGTGTTCTTATCTCTATTCTAGCCATCTTCATTCAATTTGTCTTTTCCTTTTAGATCAACATTATTCTTATTTGTAGCAACAACCTTCATCTTCACACTTTCAACAGTAGTGGTCAAATCTATTTTCTTTCTAGGAGCACTCTTGACTTTAAATATTTTCTCTTGAATACTCACTTTAAGAAACAAAATTTATATCCTTCTTTGAATTCTCTCCACTGGTTGAGCATTGACTAGCATCACAACCTAGTCCAGTAGTATCTTTATTTAGTTTTTGCTTGCTCAACATCTTGTCCAAAGCATTTGTGCTACCTCCATACTTGATTCTAACCTTGAGTTCTTCTTGACACTTCTCAAGCTCTATTGCTATCTTTGCAATTTCATCCTTTAGATTTTGACACTCCTTTCCTTTTGTCTCAACTTCTATCTCTAATTCCTTACACCTACACTTCTTGGTATCAAAATCTGATTTTGATTCTTCGTGGCTTTTCCTCAACAGATCATGTTCCTTTGTGGATGACTTCTTGTACTCTTTGAATTCTTTCCATTATTCCTGGGTACATAACAATTCTCCTCCAAATTCAAGTTCAACATCATCTTAATATTCATTCTCGCTACCAAATAAGCTTTGATTGTTAGAATGAGATCCACTATTACACTCTAATGTGTTTTCCTCATTCTGGATCTCTTGAGCCATGAACATATGGTTTTCCTTTTCATCTATGCTACTAAAACTGATTGATCTTCTTTTATCATGTCCACAATTATTTGCATCTTTATTTTTCTTCAATCCACAATCTGATCCAGTAGTGGTGGGCTCTTCACCATATAGTTTCTTCAGTTTGTCTGACGAGCTCTTTGTAGATTTGCATCTATCCACCTTTGAGTATACATCATCAGAAAGCCCATTGATAATATCCTTCATTGTGGCAACATTGCATTCATATTCTCTTTTGGCATTAGGGTTAGTAGGAGGACTAGTAGGAGTAGAGTAACCATTTACAACCGACATCTAAACATCATAACCTAAGGTAGACAAATAGACTTCCATTCTACAAGACCAAATAAAATAGTTTGAACCATCAAACATAGGTGCAGGAATTGACTCAAACTTGACCATTGTTCTCACACACCAGAATCTACCCAAGTTGGAGAAAGATTTTCAACTAGGGAACCTAGGGATCTGATACCAATTGAAGGAACACAATGGACCACTGAGAGGGGGGCGAATCAGTGCTAATCAATAAAAAAAAACTTTTACTTTATAAAGATCTAAGAAGCAATAACTTTAATCACAAAACCATAAGAAGAGATATTAAACAAGTAAGTACACACACATAAGAGGCAAACCATAACATAAGTGTATATGAGGAAAACCCATGGTGGGGAAAAACCTCAGTGAGAAATGTTGTTGGAGTCTACTGCTCCAATCCAACCTCACAGGTAAAACTGATTACAACATTTAGGGCACCAATCCAAGGAGCACCAACCCCTACAGTTTTATGGGTATCAACCCAAAGGAGCACCAACCCCTAGATTTAGGGCACCAACCCAAGGAGAGCCAACCCCTAGCTCTAAGCACCCACTCAGAGATTGCAATGAATATATATTGAATACCGTTTAAGTACCTTGTTGCAAATGAGGTTTTGAAACTCACAAATATTCTTCTCTTGAGATTGAAATGACTTGCTTCAACTCTTTGATCTTGGGATTCAATCTCATCTCTCTACTCTCTATCTACCTCTGCTCTTGTTCTCTTCTCACTTCTCTCTGTCTCCTACTTGACAAATAGCTCTTTGTTCTCTACCTTTCTTTGTTTCTTCTTGTTTCCCTCTTTGTTCTATTTCTGCAACTTCAGTTCTTTCTGGCAACCTCCTTCCCTGATCAGCAACACCACACACACACTTTCTCTCACTATACACTTTCTTTATGTTCTCTTTGTGCTTTCACCCCTGTTACCTTGACGCACCACTCTGTCCTGTCTTCTACTACACTCTCTGTCTCTAGTTCAACAACTACTCGCAACACACTCTACTCTTTTTTTTTCAATCACTTCTCACGGTGAGTTAACTACCCCTATCAAATAACATCCACTATTCTACTATGATCTTCATCATTACATTGAACAACCCCTGCACAAGGTCGGTCAGATCATAACTCACCGTAGAAACATATTTTGCATCGTTGTCATCCCACCTGATCTGTACAATTTCCAATGTATCTTACAAATCATTCCCTTAGTCGGTTTGTATCTGGCCAGACAACAATTCACGTTCTTATGTACACAAGACACCGTCAATCTGAATCATTCATTTGACTTTTACTCGAGACCGTTGATTTGCAAGATTCAACCTCCACTATTGGCATCATGGCAGTTTCACGCGCCACGCCATCAACCACTTCTGCCACATGTTCACATTCACACTTTGTTTCGAAAGCATGCATGCATTCCCATCAAGAGCTGAAGTTCAAATGCACATCTAATAGATCAGGCAAATTTGATCTTCTAAATCTGCTCCAGAGATTTTCTGCCCATCATCATTTATTGTAGTAGCTTCCTTCTTCAATTCAAATACAGAGTTTAGATTACTATCTTTTGTAATCTTCACCTACCTATCTGATCTCATTTCCTGTCTATAAAATCTGATCTCTTGCATGTTGATCATCTTGAGTCGTGCACGTGTTTGCCACAGATCCTCCATTAATGAATTCACCAACTACTCGCCTTGGTTGAATTAGTCAGTACCTTCACTTGATCGTCAACACCCTGTTCAACATTTTTGCATTTCTGTTCGACCACTTGGAGCACACATGTCATCATATCCAACGTCCAAGTCGCTTTGTCAATTGTAATTAGCATCCTCATGGACCTCTGAGTCTGCCGACTTGCAGACACATCAGATTTGTCCTTCGACCTCTGCATTGATTAGATCGACCAACTACCTCATTCAACATCCTAGTATATCCGATTGATCACTTGGGGTACACGTGTCTTCACATTAGTCATCGAGGACAATCAGTCAAGACAGGTCAAGGCTCATATGGACTATCGAACTACCAGGTGGTAGGCTCTGCAAATGCATCGGGTTGACAACAAGCACTTATGTAGATCTAGTTTGTCAAGTGGATTAATCTTTCCTCATGTTAATCGCCATAACAATCCCGAAGTTGCATTACTCACCTACTATCGGAATAGTTTTAACTATCGGTATGTCTACTTGCAACTATTCCACCTTCACAACCTATCTCAATGACCATATGATGCCTTTGATCCCCTTTGTTGACATGAGTTACACTAATGGAAAAACTCGCCTTTATTTCACTTATCTCCATAGGCTATCCTGAGTACAGTCTACATGATGACACACCTTATTGGCATAAGTTACTCCGAACTGAAAAAAACTTCCAGCCAAACGATAACTCATCGAGTTAACCATAACTATCGGCATAGGAAAACCATGGTAGATCAACCGAAAAATTTATTTTGATGCCACACTATCTACCTCCGTTTATCGGCATAGGTATCCTAAAATACATACTCTGCGGTGACCGACTTCATCGACATAGGTTACTCCAAAATGCACACCCATCAGAATAGCTAACACTATCGGATTAGCTTTTGGATGTTATACCATCTGTACAAAAATTTTCCGATGACTCAACTTGAACCTGCATCAACATAGCTACTCCGACACCGAACCCCAAAGACCTCCTCCATATCAGCATATATTAGTTTGATGAACTTACCAAGGAGACTTCTCTTCATACTTCTCTATCGACATAGCTTGGTCTATCAGCATAGTAGAAATTCGCTATTCTACCTTCAATAGCAACTCCAATAGGTATCCTTTGTCACCTGGTCGGCATAACTATTCTAATAATGTGATATTGAAGTAGTTTACTCTATCAACATAACACAAACTCGTTATGTCACCTTTGTCAGCTAACCCAATAAGTGGCTCTTACATTGTGATTTCTATCCCGATCTGATAGAATAGAAACTACACACGACCCGAAATCGGCATGACTTATGCTGATACCAATTTCCTCCTCACGATTTGGTATCAGTCTGGCTATCCCGATACAACCACCTAAGCAATTATCACCCGATTTGTGTGTTCTCTTCTGCTTGGTTGACATCAATGGCATCAACGAAACTCTTCTACAACTTTATCAGCCTAACACACACATGTTGACATCAATGACAACTTCAAAGCCAACAATGTTGAGCTACAATTTATATGGATCAGCTAGGACTTGAACCTAGGACCTTTCATTTATTGTTGGAGTGCTTTACCACCTCATCTACTAGACTCTCTTTGGCCAACCCCATTGTCAATTCAGGTGTGACTTATTTCCAACAAGTACAGCCACATGTTAGCTAATGTGTCAAGCAAAAATTCACATAGCAATTAAAATATCCATCTTGGAGGATAAAAAATCCTTTAGAATGTTAGGAGTTTTTGTATAGAAAATTAGAATAAATCTTAAAAGTGATTCCATCAAATATTTTCATTTACTATATTGAGGAAAAATAACGTATGTTCAATAATTATATCCTACATATAAAGTTGTTAAGTGATGAGATAAATAAATGTAAAGATGTTGATTTCACATTTTTTCATAGATATTTTTTAGAACTCAATTAGAAAGGTCCCTCATCATGAGATGAGATTTTTATGTTGTAATTTAGAACAAAATGCATAATTACATTTATTGTTGGAGTGCTTTACCACCTCATCTACTAGACTCTCTTTGGCCAACCCCATTGTCAATTCAGGTGTGACTTATTTCCAACAAGTACAACCACATGTTAGCTAATGTGTCAAGCAAAAATTCACATAGCAATTAAAATATCCATCTTGGAGGATAAAAAATCCTTTAGAATGTTAGGAGTTTTTGTATAGAAAATTAGAATAAATCTTAAAAGTGATTCCATCAAATATTTTCATTTACTATATTGAGGAAAAATAACGTATGTTCAATAATTATATCATACATATAAAGTTGTTAAGTGATGAGATAAATAAATGTAAAGATGTTGATTTCACATTTTTTCATAGATATTTTTAGAACTCAATTAGAAAGGTCCCTCGTCATGAGATGAGATTTTATGTTGTAATTTAGAACAAAATGCATAATTACATTTAGATATAATTTTACTTCATATTTCAAGGTAAGTGTAATCATACAACCATCATAGTAATAAGATAGTGTTGAGGATACAAGAGACAAATACCAAATGGAGACACACCACCAAACACAATAAAAAGATTTCTATTCATATTGAACATAAATAAAAATATAACAAGCACAAATAACATGTTAGATTTTTCTTATGCATTTGCTTGATCAACCCTTAAAATTAAAATCCAAAAAGCAAAATGAGATATATATATATATATATATATATAGATAACAAACTTTTTGAAAGAATGTGACTCCGCCTTGACGTAAGTAAACCATAACCTCCACAAGATTGTTTTCCATAGAAGGATTCTTCCCCAATGGCTCATTCACTTAAACAAAATGCAATTGTTTTGTTATGTCTTTTCTATTTCTACAATCAAGATAAGATGTGTTACTTAGGTCTGGTCATTGGAATGTTGAGGGAAATAGAGCAAAACATGAGATTTATCTAAAGAAAAGGAAGCCTTACTCGATTTCCATATAAAACACATCAATCAATTCAATATCAATTCTTGAGAGCAACCACATGTTAGCTAATGTGCCAAACAAAAAATCACATAGCAATTTTAAAAAGTCCATCTTGAAAGAGAAATCAAAAGAACAAAGATTAGATATTCAATTTGAATTTTTGTTGTCTTTACACAATATACAGGACAAACTAATAATACATCCACTTCAAAACAAAATTTTAGTTCTTCTAAATAAAATATTAGAAATCTGTTTTTTAGCTTATGATGGTTGTCATTAGATTCCAACTCTTATGTAATCTTAGCAATAAAATTATAATAAACCAATACCAAAACAAAAAAGAATTATTTTTTATTTTTTTCAAAAATTCAGATTATGATAAAAACTATACAAGAAAAACTGATATATTTCAAAATTAAATGAAAACATCAATTTTCCGTTATATACAAAAATAAAAAATTTAATTGTATATATTTAACCAATCAAATCATTTTATTTTTTCTTCTTATCTATTTAGAAGAAAAAACAACATGCTTCAAAATAACGAAAAACATCAATTTCCCCATTATAAAAAAGACGAAAATTTAATTTTATATTGAATCAATAAAATCATATTGTTTTTAATTGATGAATTTATTTTTTTGATGGACGGCTAGACTTGTGAGCACAATAGTCCAACAAGGGTACGAAGTTCGCGAGCACATTAGTCCAATGAGGGCCTTCCCAAAGTAGTTTTTGCCACCTAATACGGGGGCACAAGCCAATAGGTTGAAACCTCTTCAACTAAGAACCAAGGACTTGGGGATATCCATTCAGCCAAATTCGTACAAGCCACGATCCTAACCTCATCCCTTATGATGTCGGAGCCTTGCATTCAATAAGACTTGATCTGAGGTGGAGTCATTTGAAACCATTCAACTTCAATGATGAATAATTTGACGGTTGAATACATTAGTTTTTCCAATGTGTAGAATAAGAAGAATTAATTTGAGATTGTGTTGTGAAGGCACCTATGTAGAAGAGGTCATAGTTTAGGTAGGAATTGATGAAAGCAGCTGTCAATTAGAATGTGTTGGAAGAATGACGTAGCACAATGTTTGAATGTTTAAAACATAAACGAGGTCAATGTTTCCCATATTTTAGGTAGGAAGCCCTAGAAACCTTTCAATATGTCAATATTGTTGAATAATTTATGCATAGCACACATATTTTGACTAAGGCATGGACTTTAATTACCTAATTGCATGCCTTATTATTATGGAATTCTATTCCTATTTCGCCTCCTTCATTGCCACGTGCTTTTTCTTTAATTTAGTGCCTCCTCCCTCCTTAAATGGTCCCTCGCATTATATTCCAATTTCCAATTTTCTTGAATAAATTTATGAAGACTACTTAATAAGGCAATTCAGAAGACTAATCCAATGCAAAAGTCAACAAGGTTTAATCGTTCATAATTGTTTTAAGCATATGTTTGGTATTCTCGACGTCTTCATCTTGTCTTTATCACAATGAAATAATAATAATAAATTAAATATATTAAAGTTTAATTGTTTATAATTGTTTTAAGTATATGTTTAATATTGTAGATGTTTTAATGTATTTTTTTTTGTAAATAAGGGTCATGTAGTGATGAGTAGATGTCGTTATAACAATGAAATAATAATGTATATCTATATTGTCACAAACCATATTTATCTATAATTATTTATTTTGAAAATGATGCTTATTTTATTTATTTATGAAATGGAAATGAAATGGAAATGGATTTTTTAGTGAAATGGATGATAATGAAATAGGAATTCAAATGCAATGAAAAGATTTACATTATGGTATTTATGTAAATGCAATTGAATGACCAGTATTATTTTTGTGAAACTGGGGATCGTCATTGTTAATGAGCAATTGAGTGCAAGTGAATGCAGGAACAGGTGAACGTGGATGGAGGCGAGAACGGGGTTAAGGTAGAGTTGTTTTAGCTCTTGGACTTCGCTAGAATAGATGGGAATCTCACACAGCACATTAGAATTTATAATTTGCATCTTGTAAAGATGGATGATTTAAATGACTTTATTTGAGTGTTTGTTTAAATTGGAATGAGTAGTTTTAATTGATAGATTGATTTAAATATTTGTATGTATGTATTTTGATGTTTGTATGTGCATCTTGTGAAATGGATTAAATATAGCACTTATATTTCCGCTTCTTGAGTTATGATAATGATATATATATATGTGTGTGTGTGTGTGTGTGTGTGTGTGTGTGTGTGTGTGTGTGTGTGTGTGTGTGTGTGTGTGTGTGTGTGTGGACACACACACACACACACACACGCATATGAATTATACGATGTCTTGAAAAAAAGAAAAGATAATTAAATTTGAATTGATTTATTACTATAGTTATATTTTTATATATATAATTATACGTGCATTATATATATGAGTTCGAATAAAAATTCGATCACACACACACACATATATACGTACGTAATTATTATATATGTAAATATATTGTTGAAATTAAAGTATTTTATTTTATAATAAATTATGATATATATATATATATGCATGAAAGGGACTTATTTGAAAGCAACCTATCTGATATGGTGGCAGGTTATCACTACAAGTAATAGTTGACAAAGTACATTTATGAGGGGGTCGATACTAATCAACTTAGCATAATGCAGAGACTTAGAAACTATTGCAAAGTAAAATCAATATTAATCGACCATGCTGCAAACAGAACTTAGAGTTCAAGTTGAATATGAACTAATCGACGTGGCTAAAAACTGTTAGAATATGCATCACATGGCATGCAAACTAATCCGCATACCAACATTGGCGCATGGGAAGCTAACAAACTACATTGATAGTAGTGGGAGTCGATAGTAATATCGACTAAGAAATTGTCTAGCCCACATAATAACACCAGTAATAATGAACTTAACGGCTTGAGAAGCTTGGTGTCACGTAGTAGATAATGAATATCATTGCATGGAAAACACATAAGTGTTTGAAACCATTTAGGATTGTGATGTTGCAGTTAAACAATGTGTGGTGTCACTTAGATACCAATAAATCAGTCCACCACTATGAGAGATTGGCTCGAAAATAAGAATTAATATAGATTTGGTCACTATATACACAGACTGTTGGTTTCGGAGGAGAAAGAAGAGGGAGAAACACGAGGGAGAAATATGTAGAAAATATAGATGAAAGAATAGAGAATAGAGATGATAGAATAAAGAATAGAGATGATAGAACAGAGAATGGAGATGAAAAGAACACAACAAAAGGAATTGTAAAACATAGAGAAAGAAAACCATTGGAAATCTAGAAGTGTTGCGGTCAGATTTAGAAGAAGAATTAGTGTTGAACATCACAGATTTGGTGGCGAATTTCAGAGGTATGCTCTTAATCAAGCAATAGTTTATTATATATTTATAGATTAAGAATAGAATTATCTTCAAAATTGTTTATTTTAGATCACTAATGAAGAAAGAGTTAAACTTTGAATTAGTTTATGCATTAGAAGTCATGATAATTGATTATAAGAAATTTCCTTTGAAGAAGCCATATAGGTATGTGCATTATGAAATGTCGTCTTACTTAATACTCATCAAGTAGAAAATTTACTGAATTTAGATAATTCACTTTGTAAATCATAAAAAACACATGTTAGTGTCAAATTTAATATGTTATTTGAAGAAATAATGTGTACTCATATTCTATTCATTTATATGTAAATATACATACATGTGTTACACCTTCTTATTTTAATTCTTGTCTTTGATTTACTTGAAAAGATAGAAGTGAAAGATTGTTCTCTTTTCGGATATATATTTGTTTCTCCACGTAAGATTGTTTTCTTGTCAGATAAAACTGGTTGTAAACGAAAGATTGTTTTCATTTCTATTTAACGAAAGATTGTCTTCTTTAACATTGTATTTTTATCATGCGAGAAATAGGAAGCTAGAATTGAAAAATGAAAGATTGTCTTCTATATATTTATTCTAGTTTCATATGAACATATAAAAAGCTAGATAGGCTTACCAAGTGTTTGTGGGAAAGTTACCTTCCGGGAAGGGTGCCGAATGTGGAATCATAGAGAGAATAGTTTTATTTTCCAAAGTATATTTTATTGCTATGCATGGCATTATACTTGGCCGAGTAACTAATTGACCATTGAAATAGATGGGTTTATTTATGCTCTTTACCATATCCTTGATTGATCTTCCTTGTTTCTTAATGGAATTAGAAAATAGAAAATGCATGTATCATTCTAGGCACACACCAGATTCCATCTTGTCTATTGAATTATTTTTGCTAAGTAATTCGTGCAGGGTCGGGTATTCTTGATTGACCAAGAATTTTGGGGAAGTGTAAGCTTCAAGGTTTGGTGGAAAAAGCACTTGAATCTTGTCCTCGTATTCATTCTAAAGATTGCATTGAAGATAGCTTGGATTGCAGATCAAAGGACACATCTTATTCTTTACTTTATATTTTCTTGTTATTGAACTTAAGGCATTAAAAAGGCCTAAGTATTGTATGTAGATATGATTGAAATACTACTACATTTTCTCATTGAATAAAAAATCTTTATCTCTTTATAGAAATCTCGTGTATATTATGATATAAATGAAATAATGATTTAGAGCTAAGAATGGATTAATGGAAGAAAATAGACTTATTAAAGGAATTATGAGTTTATTTAAGAATAAATAGTATTTCATTTTATTATTGAATTTAGAATGTTTTACGTCTTTACATTTTGGTATCAGAGCATTAGGTTTGAAACACTAGGGCCTATGACCATTACGCTAAAGAAACATTTCCTTGATACAGGAATTGTTGAATTGCACTGGGTTCTAGAACTACTAGAGCTGGATCAAGCAATGGGAATGAAAGATTTGACCAGATTCTTGATCTTTTGAATTAGTTGAATGCTAGGATGGATGGAATCGAATGAGAAGTTTGAAGGGTTGGTGGGGTTCAAAATGAACAACCTCAACAAGAAGAGCAACCTAGAAATGAAATTCCTAGAGTTGAGGAACAACCTGATTATCAAGCTACGATTGAAGGGGAGTTAGCCAAAGACTTGAAAAGGATAGCCCCACCGAAGTTCGATGGTAAGACCATTGGTGATGGTGCTGAAGCTTGGGTAATTGAGATGGAGAATTATTTTGAACTTCGTAACATGTCCAATGAAACTAAAGCAGTATGGGCTTCTTATCAGCTTATTGGAGAAGTTGCGACATGGTGGGACAATGAGAAATCTGAGAAGAAGTTACAGCTTGGTGATATTACTTGGGAACTATTTCTATAGTCATTTAGGAAGAGGTGGATTCCTTAGTTATTCTTCGACAAGAAGATGACTGAATTCTAGAATCTGACGCAAGGTGGTTTGACAGTTACTCAATACTGGGAGAAGTTTACCAATCTCCTAAAGTATATTCCACAATACCAGATGGATGAAAAATTCCACATTCAGAAGTTCATCTTGGGTTTGGGGACTCACATTGGATCAGAAGTGGATATTCATAATCCATTAACTATGGATGAAGTTTTTGAGAAAGCAACTAAACAGGAATAGAAGTTGCAGCAGCTAGCGAATTTCCGAAAGAATGTGAATACCAAACCAGGTTTTGGGAATAGGAATTTTCAAAATAATGATCATGAGAAGGGAAACCGACAGATAAGGAATCTAAAAAGAGAACCTAATAGTCAAGAGAAAGGAAGAGTGAATTGGGATGGAAACAAGAAAGTGAATAGTAACACCTACTTCACTAATCTCAATACTAGGAAGAACTTTGACATGAATAGATTAGGTGGACACCTAGGACCTAAAGATGGATGTTACAACTATGGGGGAAACCATTATGCTTCAAACTGTCCACAATGTACCATTGCTCAAAGAGGAGGAAGTCAGCAAGGAGCTTCACAACATCAAATTCATGCAGCGGTTGACAACCGCTAGGCTAATTTCCAGGCTTCACCTATCCAAATGACAGGTAATCTTTTTGGTCAATCAATTTCTATTTTGATAGATAATGCTAAGAAGATCCCTAAGGATTATCTAGTTCTTAGAGAGTTTTTGGATGTTTTTCTAGAAGAACTTACTAAGTTACCACCAAAAAGGGAATTTGATTTCTCTATAGAACTCTTACCTGGAACTGAGCCACAATCCAAGGCTCCTTATAGAATGACTACCACATAATTTTATGAGCTTAAGGCTCAATTGCATGAGTTGCTTAGGCAAGGTTTCATAAGACCTAGTGTATCCCCATGGGGTGCACCAATAATCTTCGTGAAGAAGAAAGATGGTACCTTGAGATTATGTATTGACTATAGGATGCTAAACAAGGTAACCATTAAGAATAGATATCCTTTGCCTAGGATAGATGAGTTATTTAACCAAATGCAAGGAGCTACAATATTCTCTAAGATCAATCTTCGATCAAACATCTATCTGCTATGGTTACTACAAGGTCAAACTTGAAGCAACAAGTGTTGAAGAATCTTTCTGAAGATGAGCATTACCTAAGGGTTGAGAAAGTCTTGGGAGAAGATCCTTCATATCACCGATTTGATGGATATGAGATAGAACTTGATGGAATTTTGAGATACCAAGGAAGGATGTATATTCCTGAAGGTGGAGACTTAAGGAAATTAATATTGCATGAGGTGCACAATACACCTTATTCAAGACATCTTGGAGTGACAAAGATGGTAGCTGAATTGAGATCTTTGTATTTTTGGCCTAAACTCAAGAAAGAGGTGATTGAGTATGTGGCATAGTGTTTGGAATGCCAATGAGTGAAAGGTGAGCATGTTAATCCGACAACACTTTTGTTTCAACATGTCATATCTGATTATAAGTGGCAAGTAATCAGTATGGATTTTATCCAAGGATTACCTATGAGCAAAAACAAGCATGATACCATCTTAGCAGTTGTGGATAAATTGATAAACGTTGTACATTTCATACCTGTAAATCTCAAGGATGGATCATTTATTCTTACAAAGAAATTTGTGCAAGAAATATTTCGATTGCATGGTGTACCAGAAACCATTATTTTAGATAGGGATACCAGGATGACATCTAGGTTTTGGACAATATTGACTACATTTGGGAACCAGACTGAACTTTAGTTCAACATATTATCCTCAGACTGATGACCAAACAGAAAGGGTTAATCAGGTTGTGGAAGATCTTTTACGGATGTATTGCATGGATCAACAGTACAAGTGGGAGGAGTATTTGCCTTTGGTTGAGTTTGCATAAAACAACTCTTTTCACGCATCTTTAAGGATGGCACCTTTTGAGGCACTCTATTGACGAAAGTGTTGCACACCGATTAGTTGGGATAGAATGAAAGGATCATTATTGGTCCTAATTTGTTCAAGGAAATGGATGAGTAGATGAAGTTGATTAGGACAAGATTGAAAGAGGCAGTCGATAGACATAAAAGCTATGTTGATAGAGACATGACTTTCAAACAATTTGCTATAGGAGATAAAGTCTTTTTGAGGGTCAAGCCTCATAAGAGTTCTATCTCATTTGGGAAATAATCAAAGTTGGCACCAAGATATGTGGGGCCCTTTGATGTGCTGGAAGTTATGAATCCAATCGCTTTTAGATTAGCTTTACCACATGATCTAGCTCGAATCCATAATTTTTTCCATGTTTCTTTGTTGAAACCTTATCATCCTGATGCATCTTATATTATTTATTGGCGATCTTTATAGGTATAGGATCCGAGGGTGGTGCTAGTGGAGCCCATCTGAATCTTAGATTTAATGTAGCATGTGTTGTTCATAAAAAATGTTTAACCCAAGTACACTTGCAATTGATCTATGAAGTAGCCAATTCAATCTATGAAGAATGTCAGGGCTTGGACAACATGACAAGGATATGAATCCTTCTACTCTTCAGGATCTGCAAAACCTAGGCAGGTATACCTTTGATGCTTAAAATTTAGACTCATTACCCACATATGACAGCATCAATAAAGTAGATAGATCTCATAAACGGTTCAAAAACAAGGAGGGTATTGTAGATAGGCTAAATCTACATTGACAACTCAACAATGTTTGAATCATGAGATGGAGGGACACTACCATAGAATAGAAAACAAAAGATATTCTGATTTGAGTTTAAATTGTACTCTGACAACCCTTCAATGTTACAAAAGATCAGTGCCTTATCTAGGCCATAGAGTCATGCATAAAACTGGAAGAGAAATCTCAGATGCAAGTTCCTTTCAACATTAAATTTTCATGTATCAATGCCTTACATTAATGCAGTTTTTTTCTTTGTCATAAAATCATGCTTACACATCCAATATACATATTCAATATCATTAATGTTGGGTTTCAAGATTTAAATTCTTCCTTGAAGAATACCCAAAAGACAAACAATACACTCTTAGAGAAGGCTAAAAGAGACAAATCCAAATTATCCTTGACAATATGAAATTGTATGAATCTGAATACATTTTGGAGACAATTTCATGGAAAAACACACATGCCTTGCATATGTGTGAACCTGCAAACTAAAACAAGACCTACAACAAAGACAACACTGAAAACCTCGAAGAACACACTGTCATTTGCAAGAATAAAAAGATGCCATCATTGGAACCTGCAATTTTGGATTTCTCCCTTGGAGAAAATCTCTCAAAAACTGGAACCCACACAATTGAGAAGAATTGGGAATAAGAAGGAGAGGGAAAAAGATTAGAATCCATCAGAACATGCCAAGTGTCCCTTTTTCATAACTGCAAGAATATCTCCTTTTCTTCCTATGGAAACTTCTCTCAAAATATTTGAGATCTGTTGAAACAAACTTCATAACTGCATTCTTCATTTCAAGGGCTTTCCAACGGTATATAATACTTGCCATTTCGGACAAAAATGAGCCTCAGAGCGAATTAAATCTCAATATGCCTCCATCATTTAAATTTTTCAATTTTTTACGTAGTCTGCACTATGCAATTTAACTTTGATTTTCACTCCATTTTTTGGCCTAACGCCCTACCACGTGGAAGCCCGTGATTCACTGACGAGTCCACTGGGTGCCACCTAGGATGACATCTCACCTTTCCCCACCTGTCTGCCTCATCACCGCCACCTCATTGCCACTGGACTGCTTGCTTGCATGCCACCTTGTCGCCACCTCAGCGACACGTCAGCGGGACCTGCGAGATGGACCTGCCACATGTGCGCCATGTGTCTTTTGTTGCTTCGCAATGGGTAATATGCATGCATGTTTCCTTCGCGAATCCACGCGCATCGTGGATCTCGCTGAACATGCTCGATCTTTAACCTTCAATTTTCCACCTGATCTTTTCACCATTTCGTAGGTTTTAACCAACGTGCATCTTCGGGTTCCGAAATCACGCAGGTCGTCAGATCATCTTGAACCTGCAGGGTCTTTAAAACGGTTTTCTCGCCTGAGCTTTTCGCCATTTCGCGAAGGGTATTCTTTGAGCATCTTCCCTTCGTGAATCAATGCGCACCATAGATCTCCTGCAACTTGCTCGCTAGTTAAGTCACCCTTTCTCTGCAAAACTTGTCTGCCTTGGGATCCATGCATGTGTGGGGTCCACCTGGTTGCCACTTAGCCTCCTTGGTCACCTCGGGAAGCACACTCGCATGCATGGGGTCTACCTTGGGGCCAGCCAACACCATCCGTCAAAAGCCTCTTGAGGCTTTGACATTATAGATGGGTGGAGTTTTACTTATAAATATTAAAAACTCTCATTTCCCAGAGAATGTGGGATAAAGTGTTTTGCCTGAGAATGCATTGCCTTTCTTCTAAAACTTGAATGTGCCTTCCTCACATGATTCTCCAGCTTACATTGCTCACATGGCAACCTGGATGTTTGTCATTTACACCTTGCAGAATGCACTTTGCATTGGGAGGTTTTGAAAGGCCTTTTACCACATCATTGCATTTGTTTGAATTTTAAAAGTGCCCCTTCTAGAAAATACGTAGGGGACTGCTGGGTTCACACTTACCATATACATTTCATTTTAAACCTCCCCACTCTCCATGCAAGAGCTCCAACACAGCCTTCCAAACTCCACGAGCAATAGAGAGGACTGGCAAAGGGCATGGATTTGGCATTTGCTATGGTTAAAGCTTCTTCTTCAGCACATATGTGGAGGAGGAATACTGGTTGCACACCCAACAATTGCATTTCCGTTTTCCTTTTAAACAAATACCTTCATCATCCTGCGTAGAGGAGGGAATACTAGCAGCGATTAAATGCTTTTTTCAACAAGCCAATGCAATTTCTGGAATTCATGTTTAACGTGGCTTCTTCAATTCCAAACACTGCACAAGGGCTTTGTTGGTTTTCACGTGGGGGAGAGGATGCCTGGCAAGGGAGCTCCATGCCACACTCTACCAGATTGCACTTGCTGAAAGCTTTCTGCAGCCTTTTCAATGTGACTTCCACGTGAAGATTTGGCACTTATTTGCTCTTGAAAATCACGTAGAGGGGAGGGAAGATTGGCTTTTATGCCAATTGAAGTTTTCTTTGAATATTTTAGAACACCTTGGTCTACCACGCAGGGACAATGACATTTGCTTGGAATTTTACTTGTTGAAGCTTCTAACAGTCTTCTTCATGCTCTGCTGCGTTTGATTTGGGGGGGACACCCAACAGTTTGCATTTGCCATTGAGCATGTAGTTATGTCTAATCTTAACCAATTTACCACTTGTTGTTAATGATTCTAACTTTGAGGACAATAGAAGTTTGGAGGTGTAGTATGGGTCTCCTCAATGTACATTGCAATTGCAGATTTGCTTGATCCATTCAGATCCTTTAAGCAAGAGACAACATCCAAAATGAGGTTATCTAGCCGCGAAGCCAATTTCTTTGTATGTGAACTTTGATATCATACCAAAAAGTCACTTATAGAGTTTGAGCTCAGCTTTACACTATCCAAGACTACATATTTCTTTTCCACCTTCATCTTTTACATTCTTAATGACAATACGGTATGTTGTTTTCAAGTCTAAGGTTCATTTGCCAATTGTCTTGTTGACCATGTCAATCTCTTCCTCTTCCATTCCAGGCCTAGAACGCTCAACAAGAATTTATAATATTGCTATGCAATCCCATATCTTTATGCATCATGAAGTCATGCACTAAGAACATTTTCGCCATAAAAAAATAATTTATGGGCATGAGCCAGGTCGGGCCCCAAAATGGGTCCGACTAATAAAAAATTTCATTTTCATGCCACTGACCTCTAAAATTCCTTACGAACCTTAAACATACCTCTGGAAATGATTGACACCATTTTCAGATCATCAAACTGAGTTTTGCAACTTTCAAGCACTTACACCACGTTTTCACATTTAATTGCGAAGACGCAATTTTCAAACCAGTCAAAACACCTTTCTGGACCTCGCCATCTGATAGGTGTGTACTCTGATATACAAGCATGAACTCTACCAAACGGTTTCTCCAGATGAATCCTGCATGAAGGGATATTAATTGTCAAAAATGACCAACTGGCTTTGTTGGCACTGTGGACCTGATGAAGTCAATGCGCAGGCAACTCATGATGCCTTTCTTAAAAATATTAAACGATCTCCGTAGGCTCTCAAATCTAAGACATAGGTACCTTGAAGTACATATCAAATCTTTGAATTCTCAGTTCGACCAAAAGGATGATTGGGTGCAAATGGTGTGCTCATGAAAAAAGGTACATTAGCTGATACGACAATGAAAGTACGGATCACTGAAACAGATGGCTCAAGGAACCCTTTTGAAAACTAATCAAATGGATTGGCAGGAGCTTGACACTGGAAATATAGCTTTTTATTTATACCAACAATATCCCAAGACAAACATTCTAACATGACACTCATTGAGGCAAGTTTTACACTTATACAAAACAGGGCTTCAACTAGCAGCTAAAATAGGGACTTGTCAAACAACACCAACTGCAAACATATTGAGCTTTGAAAGTTGAGCAAATAGATTCATAAAGACTTGAAACTTTGCATGCTGACTCACATTTATGCATAGAATTGAATCCATTTTGAATTTTACCATGATGGTCAATGGGGAAAAAGGTATAAACACTCAAAGTAGGCTACTTGGTAAAATCTGCATTTGCACCTAAAATGCACTTTCAGCTCACCCCTTGAAATGGGTACCTGATAAATTGATCCAAACTAAAATCTGAAAGTTTCACATCATTGTATAGGCTAAATGAAAGGTGCAGGACATTCTTCCCAAGCCTTACCCCTTGAAAATCAACTGGCTCCATTTTACCCTTTCTCTAACTAGGCCACCTGAATGAGATTAGGTGCCTTTCTGAAAATGCAATATCAAAATTTTGAAATGGGGCTCAAAAACAACTATACAATATATACAAACATACTGACAACTGAATATAAACTACTCCACTTTCCTCAGTATTTACCTCTATCAAAAATCTGATTCTCATCACTTGATATCACGATCCAAACAAAGGAACCTTTCAACAACAACTGAGCATGATCCTTAGAATCAACCTCTTTCATCTCATTACTATAATAGCTTGTGTGCATACCTTTGGCCTGATTTTGAACTTTGTAATCACACACTACTTCAACAAAAGTAAAATCATGAGACAAAACACTATAGAGGCCTTCCCACAAGCTGCCATACATTTCACTATCCCAATCTATTCTATCATTTGCAAAGGCATCATCATGTTGAACTTCAAAAATAAAGCATTCAATCTCAACATTGTAATTCTCATCAGTACATGCCTTATTATCATTTAAATTCATAGAATGAGGGGCATTACTAACCAATTGATGCAAAAAGGAACATAAACATTTTGATCCAGATGTGATACTTCACTATGCTGATCATATTCTATACTATCCTTGTTTATCCAACTCAATACATCTGCATCCTCCATATCCCATTCATGGAAAAGAATGCATACCTTTGGTTGAAGCAAACCTCAGCTAAGTCTTTCTCATTCAGACTTACATCCACCTGAAAAACTTCCATTTGTGGTTTGAAGTAGTCATCACACAACCCATGCCTCTTATCTTCATCATGAAGTAAAATTTTGCAACGCATGCTATAGCTGTTCGGAACTTCATCAACATTAAAAAATTATTCAACACAAGGGGAAACTTCAGCATTTTCATCAATGAAATCAACACCATAAACATTAGTATCAAAGGCAAAGAACTCCATATCCAGTTCAAGCATACTATCAACATTCACATCCTCTTCATGGTACCTCAAATTCTGAAAGCATTCAAATATAGGTTCATTTAAATTTGAAAATAGAACATTATTCACACTTTCACATATATTTTTATCTTCAAAAATACTTTCATTTTCAGATTCATGACTGAAGTATATAACTTGGTCTCCTCTTATATCATCTTCACAAGATGAATAATAAGAATTCTCATAACCATCATCAGCTACATGACTGGCATTCATTTGCTGATCATAAGAAAGTGAATAACTCGTGCCAAGATCACTCTCATTCTGAAAATGATCTTCATTGTTCATTTGTATACCTTCAAGGTGCTGAAAATCAAACTCAGTATCCTCATAATCAGCAACACCACTCCATTTTGAAACACATTTATCACTGGGTATACTTGCACTGAAAACACTATCAGCATCATCCGCAATTTCATTTTCAGCTTTATCAGACTTAATCAAAATCTAATTTACATCATATTGCACATCTTCACTTGCATAATCAGCAACATTTGGTGATCCCTCAGTATTTAGTATTTGAACATCAAGTACATCAGCAACATGTAAAGATCGATGGTCATCATCCTCATTAATTTCATTATTATTAACCTTGGGAGATGCATTATTTACTTGAAAATTTGCAGTCACATAATCAGCATAACTGGCATACAAATCAAATGGTACATATCCTTTATATATATATCTATCTCTGTATCAGCATTATCACAAAGTTTCCCACTGATCATTCCATCATTACTGTGAGAGACAACCAACATTGACAACAAAGATTCTTGACTCTCATTTAAATTTGAATCACATGCATCAATGAAACCATTTGGAACAGCAGAGCTTGACGCATTTTGACAAGGAATGATTTGATCAGCGTCACATGGTATTTCACCATTGAAGGTATTTTGGCAAGAAACAACAACAGACACAAATCTCTTGGATATCCCAAATTTTAAATTATTTTCAATGTCCCTAGCTATGTTAAAAGCTTCATACAAAGTTTTGGGTTCTTTGTTTCTCAATAGGAAACCCATCTTCTTACCAAAAGCACTCATATAAATATCCAGACATACTTTATCATCAAACTTATACTTCCTGGAAATTTTAGACAATGTTTGTGAAAACCTGATATTAAATGTTGGTACCAATTCATCTTCCTTGATTTGTATGTAAGTGAATTCTTTTAGCATATCTGTTACCTTGTCATTCGTCCCTCATAACAAGAGTGAGTCACCTCGCAAAATTTTTAGTTGAGTCCTAGTCTTGTTAAAAATTCATTGGTTCAATCCCTAATCCACATGTAAATCATTTCTAAATCCTTGGCATTACGTTTCAATGGTCTATTTGAACCTCATGAACCCCTCAAACCATCCTGAAAAGCGTTCATAGTGTTCATTTAGGTACCGTAGGTTCTAAGTTGTGTCTACGACATTTTCAGGCTAACATTCATATCAAGTGTTTTGCAGCAGCTCTATTCCACAGTCACGGATGATGTTTCATATAATCTTTCTCCAGACTATGAACCATTTGAACCTAGTTCAAACGGTTCAGTGATGTTCAAAATGTTCGACGCAATTCAAGGTTCAAGCTCTATAGGTCTGATTTTATGACAGCCATATAGACCCGCACACAATAGCACATATCTTTTTACTCAGACATTTTTTTTGAATCGTTCTAGTCAACATGCAGAAAACTAGGTTAAGACGAACATATCCAAAATTGAGAAAGATCCAACAGTGCAAACAATAGTTATGGCCCCCGCACCGAGACAGATTTTGACTATCACAAATTTTTTTAGTCCGCCAAGCATAAAGAATATTTTCATTTTGGGATAAAATATTCAAGTGCCACCTGTCCAAATATTCTTATAAACTTTAGATAATTATATTTCTAATGTTTATAAATATTTAATGCAATAAATAAGAGTAATGGGGAAAGTAAAATGCATAAGTTAAAAGGTTTTTCAAGATTCAGTTATAAAACTGAATAAAGATCTCATGTAGCTATATATTGCGAAGGGATTGAAGGAGGCTAGGTTTTTCTTCTTTTCTTTTCTTCCAGCAACCTGTGCGTGAGAGGGAGTAGATTTTTATTTGTAAGGGAGGAGTTGAATCTTTTCTAAGCAATGTTTTGTACAGAAAATATCAATCTTTGAGTTGATTTTCAAACATGAATAGAATGCAGATGATATCTTCAATCTTTGTGTTGTTGATATTCTTCTCATGACTGTAGTTGGACTTTGAGCCTTTGCAGTTGTTTATTAATGTCTTTTCTGCTATAATCAATTGTGTATGTGGATTTATTACAAGTCTGTGTGCTTGAAAGTAAGCCATATTGGAGCAACAACATTCTTTGTTATTTTTTAGTCCAAATGCTATCCATAAGTGCAGACAATTAAAATTTGATTTAATGGTCTTCATTTATATTTGTTTTGTAAATTTTTGGCATTCATTTTCATGGCTATGGATGAATGTTATTTTCCTTTATTGCTCTCTGGTTAAAATCATATCAGCAATTTAATTCCTTGTAAATCTTCTAAGAGGGAGTTGTACCTCTCAATTCAGAGGAAGATTATCACTTCAATGATAATCTATCCAACTGTTAGTTCTTTTTGTCCTTCATTCTGGGCATTTTGAGTTTATTTGTATAGTTATTTTAGAAGGACAAATCTGTTCACTAACAAATTTTTGGCAACGCTGCTGGGGATTCGGAATCAAAGACTAGTGCATTTTGTTTCCTCATATTTTTAGATTTATCTCTGTGCAGGAGATTGGCAACTCTGTATATAAACATCATGCTCAAGGCAAGAGCAATGACAAAAGGGAAAATACCAGATCCTTCGATCTTGGAAATTATTGCAATAGATGATAAAATATTGCATGACTTCTTGGAGCATTACAAAGAAAGTATTTCTCATGTTGTTAGAAATAATATAAGTGTGGAAGATGATCATGCATCCACTCTTCTATGGAGAAGCCTTTGCATTAGATTTCACAAATTGAAAGAATTGAAAGAAAAGACAAGAATTTTGCAAGTTTATGCAAAGAAAATATTGCAACTGAAAGAAGAATTAAAATTTGATGATGATGAGGCTCCAATCATCTCAGTTTCATCTCACTCCTACAATTTCCTTGTCTTGAATGAGCGATAAGTTCAACAAGAAACAGTTCAGTCTCATGCAAGTCAGACAATGGTAAGTGAGAATAATCAAGACAACATTGGAGAACCTGCGAGCTTGAATGAAAAAGGTTTTTTGAGGTCTTGCTCTTACCCGAAAATAGAAACTTTCAGTTTTGATAGTATGGAAAGTTATCTTGTTCCAAAAAGTATAAATGATGAAAAATTTTAGATTTACATGCAACCAGAGTATGAAAGCTTTCAATCTTATACATGAAGTTGATGAAAATGATTCTTTATATTTAAAAGCTTGTGATGGGTCCTTTGTATAATCATTTCATTTTGACAGTAAAGCAATATTATGTCTTCCTAATGAAGATTGTGTTCACAATAAGGTGGAATCATGTCTTGGTAAAGATGTTTCCCATTCTGAAAATCTGATTGAAAAAGAAAATTCAGAAGTGAAACAAAATAATGGTCAAACTTATGAAGTGTTGTAGTCCCAAGAACTATTGGCCGGTTTGGATAGTACTTCTTTTTGTGAAGAAGAGATCATAGAGCAGTTCTTGTCATCCATTGAAGAAGGGGATTTCAAGGAGAAGGATTCAGGTATTAATTTATTTCATGCATTAAGTTTGGATAGGGAATTTGTAGATTTAATCTCAGTAAAAGATGTTGAAGTTGTTTCAGCTAAGTTGGACCCCATGCATAATGAAGTGTCTCTCGATTCTGAGATTAGTTCAAATGCTGAAAATTATTTTAAGAATGATGGTCTTAATAGTGGTGATTGTGAGAATGATGCAGCCTTTTCCCTACGAATTTCTGAACATTACCTTTTTCAACTAGAAATAGAACAATATTTGAGAAGTGTTGTGTAGATGTTTCCAGAAAATTCAAAAGTTCATGATGAAACATGGCTTTTTGGGCATGAATGTGCATTCACAAAGTTCCTGCATATTGTTAGTTTGGTGTTCAGCATTGAAGAAGTTACCAGAAGAGCATGGTTTTGGGTTGCTTCATTTGAACACAAGCCATTTTTCCAAAAAGGCTACTTCTTCTCCCAACTGGTGGATGGTTTTGTGTAAGAAGTTCTTGGCTCCAGTTCTCATGGTGGGATTTTCCTACCTATATATTTTTGTAAATAATATTTTTGGTGTGTTCTAGGTGTAGCTTGTCTTAATTTTCAGCCTTGGTTTAGTGTGGATTTTGGCTTGTTAGTTTTTCCTTGTTGCATCTGCCCTCTACCCTCTGCAATAAGCTCCATGTGCTTTGTTTTTCTTGACTCTATTGCCCAATGGCTAGGCACTAATCTCTTCCAAAGACATTCTGGATTCTCCTAGTCCTTTACAGTCTCGGTTCCCAGTCAGAGCCAATGTTACCTTGTCATGAGTCCCTCGTAACAAGAGTGAGTCGCCTTGCAAAATTTTTAGTTGAGTCCTTGTCTTGTTAAAAATTTGTTGGTTCAATCCATAATCCGCCTATAAATCATTTCTAAATCCTTGGCATTACATTTCAATGGTTTATTTGAACCTCATGAACCCCTCGAACCATCCTGAAAAGAGTTCATAGTGTTCATTTAGGTACCACAGGTTCTAAGTTGTGTCTAAGACATTTTCAGGCTAACATTCATATCAAGTGTTTTGCAACAGCTCTATTCCATGGTCATGGATGATGTTTTATATAATCTTTCTCCAAACTGTGAATTGTTTGAACCTAGTTCAAACAGTTCATTGATGTTCAAAATGTTTGACGCAATTCAAGGTTCAAGCTCTGCAGGTCTAATTTTATGACAGTCATATAGACCCACACACAGTAGCACATATCTTTTTACTCAGACATTATTTTTGAAATCTCTCTAGTCAGAATGCAGAAAACTAGGTTACGACAAACATATCCAAAATTGAGAAAGATCCAATAGTGCAAACAATAGTTATGGCCCCCGCACTGAGACAGATTTTGACTATCACAAATTTTTTTAGTCTGCCCAGCATAAAGAATATTTTCATTTTGGGATAAAATATTTAAGTGCCACCTGTCCAAATATTCTTATAAACTTTAGATAATTATATTTCTAATGTTTATAAATATTTAATGCTATAAATAAGAGTAATGGGGAAAGTAAATAGCATAAGTTAAAAGGTTTTGCAAGATTTAGTTATAAAACTGAATAAAGATCTCATGTAGCTATTTATTGCGAAGGGATTGAAGGAGGCTAGGTTCTTCTTCTTTTATTTTCTTCTAGCAGCCTGTGGGTGAGAGGGAGTAGATTTTTATTTGTAAGGGAGGAGTTGAAGCTTTTCTAAGCAATGTTTTGTATAGAAAATATCATTCTTTGAGTTGATTTTCAGACATGAATAGAATGCAGATGATATCTTCAATCTTTGTGTTGTTGATATTCTTCTCATGACTATAGCTAGACTTTGAGCCTTTGCAGTTGTTTATTAATGTCTTTTCTACTATAATCAATTGTGTATGTGGATTTATTACAATTCTGTGTGCTTGAAAGTAAGTCATATTGGAGCAATAACATTCTCTGTTAGTTTTTAGTTCAAATGCTATCCATAAGTGCAGACAATTAAACTTTGATTTAATGGTCTTCATTTATATTTTTTTTGTAAATCTTTGGCATTCATTTTCATGGCTATGGATGAATGTTATTTTCCTTTATTGCTTTCTAGTTAAAAGCATATCAGCAATTTAATTCCTTGTAAATCTTCTAAGAGGGAGCTGCACCTCTCAATTCAAAGGAAGATTATCACTTCAATGATAATCTATCCAACTGTTAGTTCTTTTTATCCTTCATTCTGGGCATTTTGAGTTTATTTGTATAGTTATTTTAGAAGGACAAATCAGTTCACTAACAATATCATAATCACTCACCTTTTCAGCAAATTGGTTTATGAAGTCTGAAATTAATTCTTCCCATGAGGAAATACAATCTGTCGGCAAAAAAGAGAACCAATCCCTTGCATCCTCTTTCAATGACTGGACAAATAACTTCATGCACACATCTTCTTGACAAATTTCAAACTCTCCCATCAAATCTGAAAATCTTTTCACATGTTGACATGCTGATTCTAATTTCTTCCCACTGAATATTGGCAAATACTTTCTAATCTTTGTGGGTATGGGATTTGGGTAACCCAGAATATCTTTGAAATTTAGAGCAACATAATACTTCATACTGAAACCTTTCCTACTACATGGTTGTGACACTTCACTAGGCATGGTCATATGTGGCAATACACAAGGCTAAAAAACTTCACTACTCATTTCTTCTTGCTTTCTACAAATAATTGCACAACCTTGAGTTGAATAATGAAACACTTCAAGCACACATCCTCATTCAAATCTATTCATAACATTGCTTGACATAAAGCTTTCTTCAAATTTGCATACTACGGAAGAACATATATATTGGATATTCAACAAAATAGATATGAAAATAAGTTTGTAAATCCTCTCTTTCCCTCTTACTAGTGTTGTTCACTTAATGGGAAAGCTATTTTACACATTCAAATTTTCAGAAAAAATGTCTTGCATTGAAACTTCTGAAAATACCTGGGTGTTTGCAGTTGTAAACTCATGTAGATCTGAAGATTAACTTCCACTTTCAGCACAGTCTTTTACCTCAGAGTCGCCACCTCTTGCATAGAGGATATTTTGAACAACAAAATGCCATTCAATCACAAATTCAATTATCTACTTACTCTTTTAATCTCCCTGCAACCAACACTCTTCCAGGCCACAAACATATAGATTTGGGAAAATAACATCAAATCTATGTGTATCTTGCTACTGCACTTTTTATAAAAACTTTTATGATGAAGAATTTATCTGTAAATCTACATTAGTAGTGATAGCTCATATCTCTGCACTATACATCGAACCATAAAAACCTTAAGCAATACTAATTGCAAGGAAATTTAACATTGGTATGAACCACAGAGTCGCCACCCAATAAGGAATTGGGGAAAAGTTTGCATACAGTTGCGAGGACTTGCTCACAACTCAGCAACATGAATTTACTGTTACTCTTTTATAAAATATGACATGACAAACATATCATTCTACAGATCCAGAATAAGGAACATTCTCTTCACCATAAAATCACTTTCAACTCTGTGCATATACAATGGATAGACTGGTTGGATATGAAATTGACAGGATGAGGAATACATTCAACTTCTAACCTTATCAATCAAACATTCAAATCCACGAGGACTTGCTCACAACTCAGCAACATGAATTTACTATTACTCTTTTATAAAATATGACATGACAAATATATCATTCTACAGATCCAGAATAAGGAACATTCTCTTCACTATAAAATCACTTTCAGCTCTGTGCATATACAATGGACAGACTGGCTAGATATGAAATTGACAGGATGAGGAATACATTCAACTTCTAACCTTATCAATCAAACATTCAAATCCATTAGTTCCCCTGCAGAGTCGTCATTTTTGCTGTTCATCAAAAATGATTAACCCAAGTACACCTGCAATTGATCTATGAAGTAGCCAATTCAATCTATGAAGAACCTCGGGGCTTGGACAACATGACAAGGATATGAATCCTTCTACTCTTCAGGCTCTGCAAAACCTAGGTGGGTATACCTTTGATGCTTAAAATTTAGACTCATTACCCACATATGACAACATCAATAAAGCAGATAAATATCGTAAACGGTTCAAAAACAAGGAGGGTACTATAGATAGGCTAAATCTACATTGACAACTCAACAATGTTTGAATCATGAGATGGAGGGACACTACCATAGAACAAAAAACAAAAGATATTCTGATTTGAGTTTAAATTATGCTCTGACAACCCTTCAATGTTACAAAAGATCAGTGCCTTATCCAGGCCACATAGTCATGCATAAAACTGGAAGAGAAATCTCAAATGCAAGTTCCTTTCAACATTAAATTTTCATGTATCAATTCCTTACATTAATACAATTTTTTGCTATGTCATAAAATCATGCTTACACATCCAATATACATATTCAACATCATTAATGTTGGGTTTCAGGATTTAAATTCTTCCTTGAAGAATACCCAAAGACAAACATTACACTCTTAGAGAAGGCTAAAAGAGACAAATCCAAATTATCCTTGACAATATGAAATTATATGAATCTGAATATATTTTGGAGACAATTTCATGGAAAATCACACATGCCTTGCATATGTGTGAACCTACAAACTGAAACAAGACCTACAACAAAGACAACATTGAAAACCTCAAAGAACACACTATCATTTGCAAGAATAAAAATATGCCATCATTGGAACCTGCAATTTTGGATTTCTCCCTTGGAGAAAATCTCTCAAAAACTGGAACCCATACAATTGAGAAGAATTGGGAATAAGGAGAGGGAAAAAGATCAGAATCCATTAGAACATGCCAAGTGTCCCTTTTTCATAACTGAAAGAATATATCCTTTTCTTCCCATGGAAACTGCTCTCAAAATATCTGAGATCTGTTGAAACAAAATTCATAACTGCATTCTTCATTCTGAGGGCTTTCCAACGGTATATACTACTTGCCATTTCAGACAAAAATGAGCCTCTGAGCGAATTAAATATCAATATGCCTCCATCATTTAAATTTTTCAATTTTTTACATAGTCTGCACTATGCAATTTAACTTTGATTTTCACTCTATTTTTTGGCCTGACACCCTGCCACATGGCAGCCTTTGATTCACTAACGGGTCCACTGGGTGCCACTTGGGATTACACCTCACCTTTTGCCACCTGTTTGCCTCATCACTGCCACCTCATTGCCACTGGACTACTTGCTTGCACGCCACCTCGTCACCACCTCAGCGACACGTAAGCGGGACCAGTGAGCTGGACCTACCACCTATGTGCCATATGTCTTTTGCTGCTTTGCAATGGGTAATATGTGTGCATGTTTCCTTCACGAATCCACGTGCACCGTCGATCTCGCTGGACATGCTCGATCTTTAACCTTTGATTTTTCACCTGATCTTTTCGCCATTTCGCAGGGTTTAACCAACATGCATCTTTGGGTTCCAAAATCACGCAAGCCATCGAATCTTCTTGAACCTACACAGTCTTTAACACTATTTTTTCTCCTGAGCTTTTCGCCATTTCGCAAAGGGTATTCTTCGAGCATCTTCCCTTCGCAAATCAACGTGCACCGTAGATCTCCTGCAACTTGCTCATTGGTTAAGTCACCCTTTCTCTGCAAAACTCACCTACCTCGGGATCCATGCCTACGTGGGGTCCACCTGGTCGCCACTCAACCTCCTTGGTCACCTTGTGAAGTGCACCCATGTGTGTGGGGTCTGCCTTGGGGCTAGCCAACACCATCCGTCAAAAGCCTCTTGAGGCTTTGACATTATAGATGGGTGGGGTTTTACTTATAAATGTTAAAAACTCTCATTTCCCAGCGAATGTGGGATAAAATGTTTTGCCTGAGAATGCATTTATGAGCTTTTCCCTTGAGCTTTAATGGCGACCTTTCATCTAAAAATTGAATGTGCCTTCCTCACATGATTCTCCAACTTACCTTGCTCACGTGGCAGCCTAGATGTTTGGCATTTACACCTTGCAAAATGCACTTTGCATTCGGAGGTTTTGAAAGGCCTTTTACCACATCATTGCATTTGTTTGAATTTTAAAAGTGCCCCTTCTAGAAAATACGTAGGGGACTGTTGGGTTCACACTTACCATATACATTTCATTTTAAACCTCCCCACTCTCCTCGCAGGAGCTCCAACGTAGCCTTCCAAACTTCACATGCAACAGAGAGGACTGGCAAAGGGCATGGATTTGGCATTTGCTATGGTTAAAGCTTCTTCTTCAGCACATATGTGGAGGAGGAATACTGGCTGCACACCCAACAATTGCATTTCCATTTTCCTTTTAAACAAATACCTTCATCATCCTGCGCAGAGGAGGGAATACTGGCAGCGATTAAATACTTTTTTCAACAAGCCAATGCAATTTCTGGGGTTCATGTTTAACGTGGCTTCTTCAATTCCAAACGCTGCATAGGGGCTTTATTGGTTTTCATGTGGGGGAGAGGATGCCTAGCAAGGGAGCTCCATGCCACACTCTGCCAGAATGCACTCGCTAAAAGCTTTCTGCAACCTTTTCAATGTGACTTACACGTGAGGATTTGGCACTTGCTTGGAATTTTATTTGCTCTTGAAAATCATGCAGAGGGGAGTGAAGATTGGCTTTTATGCCAATTGAAATTTGCTTTGAATATTTTAGAACACCTTGGTCTACCACGTAGGGGCAATGACATTTGCTTTGAATTTTACTTGCTGAAGGTTCTAACAGTCTTCTTCATGCTCTGCTGCATTGGATTTGGGGGGGACAACCAACAGTTTGCATTTGTCATTGAGCATTTAGTTATGTCTAATCTTAACCAATTTACCACTTGTTGTTAATGATTCTAACTTTGAGGACAACAACCTTCTGAATTTTGGAGGTGTAGTATGGGTTTCTTCAATGTACATTGCAATTGCAGATTTGTGTGATCCATTCGTATCCTTTAAAGAAGAGACAACATCCAAGATGAGGTTATCTAGCTGTGAAGCCAATTTCTTTGTATGTGAGCTGTGATATCACACCACAGAGTCACTTATAGAGTTTGAGCTCAGCTTTACACTATCCAAGACTACATATTTCTTTTCCACCTCCATCTTTTACATTCTTAATGATAATACGGTATGTTGTTTTCAAGTCTAAGGTTCATTTGTCAATTGTCTTGTTGACCATGCCAATCTCTTCCTCTTCCATACCAGGCCTAAAACAATCAACAAGAATTTATAATAACATTGCTATGCAATCCCATATCTTTATGCATCATGAAGTCATGCACTAAGAACATTTTCGCCATAAAAAATTAATGCATAGCCATGAGCCAGATCAGGCCCCAAAATGGGTCCGACTAAAAAAAAAAATTGTTTTCATGCCACTAACCACTGAAATGCCTTATGAACCTTAAACATACCTTTGGAAATGATCGGCACCATTTTTGGATCATCAAACTGAGTTTTGCAACTTTCAGGCACTTACACCACATTTTCATATTTAATCGCGAAGACGTAATTTTCAAACCAGTCAAAACACCTTTTTGGACCTCGCCATCTAACAGGCGTGTACTCTGATATACAAGCATGAACTCTACCAAACGGTTTCTCCAGATGAATCTTGAGTGAAGAGATATTAATTGTCAAAAATGACCAACTGGCTTTGTCAGCACTGTGGACCTGATGAAGTCAATGCGCAAGCAACTCATGATGCCTTTCTTAAAAATATTAAACGATCTCCATAGGCCCTCAAATATGAGACATAGGTACCTTAAAGTGCATATCAAATCTTTGAAGTCTCAATTCAACCAAAAGGATGACTGGGTGCAAATGGTGTGCTCATGAAAAAAGCTACATTAACTGATATGGCAATGAAAGTACAGATCACTGAAACAGATGGCTCAAGGAACCCTTTTGAAAACTGATCAAACGGATTGGCAGGAGCTTAAAACTAGAAATATAGCTTGTCATTTATACCAAAAATATCCCGTGACAAACATTATGACATGACACTCACTGAGGTAACTTCTACACTTATGCAAAACAAGGCTCCGACTAGCAGCTAAAACAGGGACTTGTCAAACAACACCAACTGCAAATGGATTGAGCTTTGAAAACTGAGCAAATGGATTCATAAAGACTTGAAAATTTGCATGTTGACTCAAATTTATGCATAGAATTGAATCCAATTTTAATTTTACCATGACGATCAATGGGGCAAAAGGTATAAACACTCAAAGTAGGCTATTTGGTAAAATCTGCATTTGCACCTAAAGTGCACTTTCAACTCACCCCTTGAAATGGGTACCTGAAAAATTGATCCGAACTGAAATCTGAAAGTTGCACATCATTGCATGGGCCAAATGAAAGGTGTAGGAAACACTTCCCAAGCCACACCCCTTGAAAATCAATTGGCTCCATTTTACCCTCTCTCTAACTAGGCCACCTAAATGAGATTAGGTGCCTTTCTGAAAATGCAATATCAAAATTTTGAAATGGGGCTCAAAACTTGACTCAAATTTAATGAGTCCCAATAGTGTGAAGCTACGTAACAGAGATTTCATTCAGTATAAGGTCGAGTGGGACCAATATTATGAGGATAGTGCTACATGGGAGGATGTTGAGATGATTGACCGTTATTTTCCTCATTTTCTTTCTTAGAGTAGTATTTACTTAGTGCATGAGATACCTTGGTACTCTGATTTGATTTATATGTTGTGAACTTGGATAGCATGGATGTTATTGTTATTGTTTATGTTTTGATTTGAGACTATGATATATGGTTAATATTCTATGATGTTGAAATAGTATGTGCTTATTGATAGATAATAAGACATCGGGATGATGTTTCTTTCAAGTAGGGAAGGATGTCACGAACCATATTTATCTATAATTACTTATTTTGAAAATGATGATTATTTTATTTATTTATGAAATCTAAATGAAATGGATTTTTTTACTAAAATAGATGATAATGAAATAGGACTTCAAATGCAATAAAAATATTTACATTTGTAGACACCTAAAATTGTCTTGTCTAATTAAATAAATAATTTTATTTATTTAATTATTTTAGCCTAATTCTTCTATTAATTGAATAAATCTTTATTTATTTAATTAATTCATTTATCCTCTTCTAGCCTTATTTCTCATTTAAATAAATACTTTTATTTATTTAAATTATCCTTTTCCTAAATTAAATAAATATTTTATTTATTTAATTGATCCTACTTCCTCTATTAATTAAATGAATCTTTATTTATTTAATTAATTCATTATCCTTTTCTACCCATGACACATATCATTCATCTCTTAATTCCTACACTACCTACCCTCTCATTATTTTCTTATTTCCTCTACCTACCCTCTAATCCTAGCCGGCCATTTATCTTTTACACCTCTTAATCTTATACCTTCATTTCTTATAGTGTCTTCTATATAAGGAGATGCTTCCTTCATTATCAATCCTCCTTATCAATCTCTAGAGCATTCTAGCATTCAAACTTTCATATGCGATCAAGCCTACTTGCAACCACATTTCCATTCTTTGTTGAGCTCTTGTGCACACATAAAATTTAAGAGCAAATATATCAAGCAAGATCAATGGAGATAGGAAGACTGGAGATCCAAACCCTATTGGACATGTGATGGTATAATCTTTGTGATTTCATTTGATTTGCATTGTCTTAGGTAATCTTCATATGTTATGGTGGATCTTTGTTGTTGTTAGGCTAGGGTTTTGTGGTTGAATCTATTCAGTCTTTCAATATTGTTGTTTCTATTTTTACCATAAACATTTTGGCATGCCCGATGGGACTCTTGTCCCTTTTGCATCCAACATCTTTTGTTGCAAATTTTGTGTATTTGAAGTTGTAGATCTGACATTTCCGACAACATTTCAACATTTTCGCGTCTATGCATATCAGAACCACATTTTTTATTTTCTGTCGCATTTGTGACCTCTATAATTGCGTCTGCATTCGACATTATTTTACTTTTTTTGCAAATTGCAGGGTCGCGTTTGTGTTCCTAAATCGTGTCTGGGAATCTTTTGACCACGTCTGTGTTACCTAGGCGCATCTGTGGGGGTTTTAGTCACATCTATGATCTTTAACCGCGTTTGTGTTAGGCTAAATCACCTTCGTGTTTTATATTTTTGCAATTTTTGGTTTTGTTTCAAATTTCAAGGCTTTATTTCATCATTTGGATTTCAGATCTGGTTTATTCGGGCTAACATCTTATGATTTAGCTAACAAATCAGTGCAACTTATCTTTGAAGCAAATCGCATTGTTGAAGGCCCCCTTTTCACAAAGTCTTTTGGATCTAAAATTTACCTAACTTGTGTGCTTGCAGGAGGGGTATTATTGCAAAACTACTAACAAATCTTTGTTGTAGAATTTTGGCAAGGGTTTTTGATCTTTATTGTGTGCCTTGTTTTCATAGATTAGCAAACACTTCAATTGGTGCACTAAAATTGAAATCAATGTCTTTTGTGTCTTGAGCAATAGGCTCTTTTTTTTTAATCTCTAGAGGGCATGTCTCCCCGTGTGGTCATTAGGACTACTAGTGAGGAGATAATGACCCAAGTGGTAGCGAGGAAAACCCACCTCTTCTGAACCACTATAAATAATTATACCATGGTGAAAGCCATGGGTAACATGTGCTGATTAGTTCATATTGACACTATGTCTCCCCATAAACCCGTTTGATCAAATTTATTTGATCAGTTGTAGGGTGTAATCCCTACCAGTTGGGAGCCTTCTATATTTACAGAGCTGAAAGTGCCGCATGTATGGCCACACGAGTGGATGCCCTTACTAGCACATTTTTGTTTTAGAAAGCCAAAATATTTCTAGTTGTTGGGGCAGGAGGTCGGACCTCTGGAGCGGCCCACACACATACGATTCTTAATAGAGATACAAAGTTCACCAAGGGGTTTTTGTGGGGACTAATGCCTGGCTGCCCTAGACAAGTTAGTGCTGAAGGTGGAGCCAGTGGGGTCAAGCATCTAAGTATCATCTTTGAATAGCGTAGCCTCAAGGGAAACCCCATGTGAGATCAACAACTATTGTCCTGGCCAACAATAAGAATTGTGTTTGTCTTCTTTTGAACATTCAAACATTCAAGATCAAACATCAAAACATTGTGTCTTTTGTGTCTTCAAGTGTATGCAAAACATTTTTTACATCAAACAACACACTTTCTTTGGGGTCATTTTGAGTCTAAACACTTGCAAACATTGATTCCTCGTCAACATTGTGTCCTCTTGTCACGAAAAGAAGTCAAAACATTTAGATTTGGTCACAACATTAACTTTACAAAATTGAAAAAATTGCAGTCAGTTTCTAGAAACGCGTCTATGAAGGGCAAAAACTCGTATGTGTTATCATAAGCAAAACTGCATTCACAAAATCTTAGAAACATGTCTGTGCAGTGATTAATCACATCTGTGTTGGGAAACCACATCTGCGAAGTATACATGCACGTCTATGTTCAGTATTGAAAAAAACTTGCAGTCCAGCAAACAAGAGCAATCAATTTCAGAATTCTTGAGCTTCCTAGGTTATTTCACCAGTTTTTCATCTAGAATTCAGCCTATCTTTGGGTCTCACAAAGTTCATCATTTCTTCACAACTTGCATTACATTCACATTTGTCTAAACTTGAGTCAAAAGGTCACTTGCTTGTCCTCATCTTGCTTTGTCAACACACTACATACAACAACATTTTGCTAAGTGGTCCCTCATCAAGGTCTATCACCTTTGGGTCTCATTTGGTCTTACTTAGAGTCAAGGTCAACTTACCTCATCAAGAGAAACTATCATCTCTTTGGAAGCCACACCTACTCTAATACATACATATTTGGTCTTACACTTTGGACATTGCAAGTAAACCTTAGATTCATTTACATTCAATCCAACTCTTGGTCTTCCATACTCTTTACATTTTCATCTAGTCTCACACATCTTGGTCAAGACCTAGTTCATGGTTGAAACCCATTCCCAAAAATCTAGGAGAGAAGCTAAAGAGGCTCAAGAGTCCGCAAACATGAGTGCCTATGAGTATGACAATGATGTCTTGTTCAATTCTAATCATACCACATTACCTGACATGGATGCTTCTAGAAACATTCAAAATGTTGAGAACATGGACAATACAAACAACAATGATACACAGAATGACAATATGGATAACTTTTTTGTACATTCAACAGAAGTGGAAGACTCCATTATGGATCCCCATTTTAATCGATTGGTTGAGGAAATAATGAGGGGATATAGACCAATATTTTCTACAAGTAATGGCGTAAAGTGGAGCCAAGATTCCTCATGATTTTGACATGTCTCAAATAATAGAACATCGACCTTTGCAAGAACCTCAACTCAACATGGATCAAAGGAGACCTAATAGTGGAGGTAATAGAGGACCACATTTTGTGCCTAAATCACCATCACCTTTGTTTCAAAAACCTGAGGTCCCACATACATATGGTCAAGCTTATGATACTCACCTTCATAGACCATTATGGAAGTCTTATGCAGAAAAATATACTCAATAACATACCAATGCTAAGGACCAACCACCAAAGCAATTGGATATCCAAAGGCATGTTCAAAATTTGGACACAAGGAAACCCCGTGTCAAATTTGGGGGCAACACACTAGAAAAAACTCATGACATGCCTGTAGAGTATGGTATACATGGAAAAAACATGTATTCCATTCCTCATCATGACTCTATACCAAGTGGTCCCTATACATGGCATCACTATAGACCTCCTCCATATGAACATGTATATGATCAATATCATCCATATATGCAATATGCTCCTCCTCCTCCACCTGGTGGCTCGTGAATGGGATATGGTCCAAGAAGTTGATCTCTACCTAAGAACAATTTGGAACAACAAATAAAGGACTTACAAAAGAAGATGGAGGACATTAATACACCAAAGCCAGCTTACACAATGAGAGACATATGTCCCTATCAATTTGACAAAAGCATTCCAATGCCTCCTTTTCCTACACATTTTGTGACACCAAATTTTGATAAGTACAGAGGCAAAGGAGACCCTAAGGCACATATAAGACAATTTTTTACAACTTGCATTGAGGTAGCATCAGAAGAAACATACTTGATGAGATTATTCCCACAGAGCTTAGGTGATCAATCAATGGAATGGTTCTCCCAACTTCCACCTGGAATTAAGTCTTGGGGTGATCTAGCAGAAGCTTTTATCCAACATTTCTCATACAATATAGAGATAGACATATCAGTCACCACTTTGTGCAACACCAAGAAAAAAGATGGGGAGTATTTTTCATCATTCTTACAAAGATGGAGGAATTTAGCCAGTAGATGCTCTTGTGAAATTCCACAAAAACAAATGGTAGAGATGTTCACACAGAATGTCAACAAAGACATTGGTTATGACTTGAGAAAAGCTTGTTTGTCCACCTTCAAGGACATCATTGAAAAAGGCTTAGCAACCGAGAAGGTCCTAATTGAGCAAGGTGTCATAAAAATATTCAAAGAAAACAAAGAAGAATTTAAAGGAAAAGAGAAGCCAAGATTTTGGAACAAGAACAAGAACACAGTCAATGATGGTGTTGTTGATGCTAATACAATGCGACCCAAAATCATATTTTCTGGATCAAGTTCTACAAATAACCAAGTGAATACTCAAACAACTTCCAAACTACGAAAGAAATACACCCCATTGGGAGAACCACTTGAGTCAGCTTTCAAGAAGCTAGTGGCAAACAAGATAATAACAATTCTTGACAATCCTCCATATGAGCCAAAGGTCAAACCAAATTGGTGGAATGATGATGAGTACTGTGAATATCACAAGAGCAAAGGACATAAAATGGGAAATTGTCATCGGCTGAAGAACATCATACAAGATCTTATTGATAGAGGTGACATTGAGATTGAAGGACATTCAGCCAACCAAGAACATGAGATGTTTAAGGAACCATTCCCTAAACATGACAAGGGAAAAGCCAAAGCCACAGATGAGCAGACCAACTATACTAGAGCATCCTATAACTATGATTCAACTGTTAATCACATCTCAATGGATAATTATGTCTCTACCATTATCATCAAGGAAAAAACACCTGAAAATTCTACCCAAAGTTGTCCTAAAAGGCATTGGACCTTCTTTTGAATCTACCTCTGAATGTAATGTCATGACTCATCGAGGTAAGGTCACTTTACAAGGTGCTCCAGCTAAAACCGCCGCTTCCTCAACAACTAAACCTGAGTATGATCTGGTAGAAGAGTTAGGGACGACACCCACACTTATCTCCATTCTTGAGCTTTTATGCATATCCCCCCCACATAAGGCCATTCTTGACAAAACTTTGAGAGACACTTATGTCCCCACTGATCTGAACGTGGACCAGTTTCAAGCCATGGTAGGATACCTTTCTGTTCCACATTCTCTTACATTCACAAAAGCTAACGACGCATCTGTAAGCCAACCACATAATGCACCTTTACACATTGAAGCCTTCCTACACAAACATCAAATTAAATAAATCCTGATAGATGGAGGAGTTGGTCTTAATATATGTACTTTGAACATAATAATACAATTGGGATATTCAGATAAAGATGTGAATGCTACAAACAAAATTACCATCAAGGCATATGGTGATGAAGAGCATTCATCCAAAGGCATAGTCACCTTGCCTCTCAAAGTTGGACCGGTTACAAAGGATGTGGTTTGTCAAGTCCTAGACCTGGATCTCACATACAACATATTGCTAGGATGTCCATGGATTCATGAAATGAGAGCAGTCCCATCTACTACCATCAATGCATTAAGTTTCCTCACAATGGAGTTGAAGAAACAGTTAATGGTGATCCTAATCCATTTATATACTGCAATAACTTGAGGCCAAAAGCCGAGACGATAATTCCAATTAATAGAGAAGCTATCCCATCTTCTGCATATATTGACCCTGAATCATTAAAACCTTCAACATCAAAGCAAGGTGAGCTTAAAGGGAAATATCAGGACAAAGGCATGGGTGAATACACTTTGAATCAAACCATGTGCTTACGACAATTTATGAGTTCACCAAAAGAATATGGATGACCACATCCTTCTAAATGGGTATCTATCATTACACTAAAATGGGATCCTACTATATTCCAAAAGTGGGGTGAAATGGAAGAAGAAGACTTATACAAAATTCTTTACAAAGACCCTAAAGATGGTACACAAGACCACATCAAGATACCATGTGAAAAATATGGCAAAGGATTCAAGATCCTACAAAAGTTTGGGTATGATGGTAAAAGCCCTCTTGGCTTAAGAAAAGAAGATATCATTCAACCTTACAACCAAAATTAACACTTAAAAATCAGCGCTCGAAAGGGCTTGGTTTCATATCTTCCAGGGTAAACACTTGAAAGGCAGAATAAGTATTACAAATCAAAGCTTCTGAATTTCAACAAGAGAGCTGCTATTCCACTGACTCTAATGAATGGGAATGGGGTTTAGACAAATCCTTCAGTAACTATGAACTCACCGAGACATTCAGAAAACCATGTGAACCCACAAAAGAGGAGAAATTTCATAGAAAATTCAAAGTTGGTCAAGAAACAACCCCTGAGGATCCCACACAGTCTTTGTCTTTAGGTTCTAGGTTGAAATCATGACGGATGAGGACAACAATTCCGGAATGTGCTTTTAGTGATGACAATTTGGACTCGTTCACGATCGAGACAGATGAGGAGAGTGCCAATGATGACCTTGACAACTACCTTGACATACCTGAATATAACTGTATCTGCACCCTAACACCCACTGACTTTGAAAACATTGAGGGCCTTCCCCCTATTCACCACCAACTTATTGACTGTGACCATGAAGGACTTGTACAATTGGACACATTCCAAAATGATGAAGCCTTTATCGACTATCTAGGCATACGAGATGATCTTCCACTTCGGGACCATAAGGCGGGATGCACTATAGAACTCAACAACGTGGCATATTTTGGTGAGGGTGTTGGGCCTTCCAATTGCAAAAATGTAAAAATAAAAACAAATCATGGGTTTTATGGTGAAAACCACATTTTGGCACTGTCTGACCCCAAAAAAGTAAAAGGAAAGGATGTATCTGAGGGTGAAAACTTCTCTGAGGCGCCTGAAGATGGAAGGCTCAACATTCTTCTAGCATCATATGAAGATAAATCATCTATGTTAGTAGAGGAGACCATAAAAAAAAACATTGGTATAGAAGAGATTCCACATAACATCTTTCTGGCACAATCTCTGCCATAGAGAGAAAGATCGAAGTTCATAAGTTTCTTCATAGAATGACAAATCAATTTTGCATGGTCATACATCGATATGCCCAGACTATATCTAGATTTAGTGATGCATCATTTGACAGTTAAACTAGGGGCAAAGCCAGTGAAACGGAAATTAAGAAAGATCCATCCACAAGTGGCATTATTAGTCAAAGTAGAGCTTGAAAAATTGTTAGATGTCGGATTCATACTACCCATTGATTATCCTGAATGGATCTCCAACTTGGTACCAGTCAGTATGCCAGATCGCAACATTAGAATATACACAGATTTCAGAGACATCAACAAAGCTTGTCCTAAGGATGACTTTCCATTGCCAAATATCGACCGTATCGTAGATCTCACAACAGGTCATGCAATGTTATCTTTGATGGGCGGATTCTCTGGCTACAATCAAATAAAAATCACATCCGAAGATCAGCACAAAACAACTTCTACTTGTCCTTGGGGAACTTTCTACTGGAATGTTATGCCCTTCAGGCTAAAGAATGCAAGCGCTTCATACCAACGAGCCATGACTACTATCTTTCATGATCTCATGCATGTAACTATAGAAGATTATGTTGATGACCTCTTGGGAAAATCAATAGACAAAGATACACATTTGGACATCCTTTCAGTCATTTTTTATCAATTGGAAAAATACAAAGTAAGACTAAACCCCAAGAAATGTGTCTTTGGAGTAACCTCCGAGAAGCTCCTAGGATTCATTGTTTCAAAAAGAGGGATTGAAGCTGATCCAGCAAAAGTCAAAGCGATCCTATAAATTCCACCACCAAGAAATATCAGTCAACTTTGATCTTTACAAGGAAGACTCCAGTCGATACGAAGATTCATAGCACAACTTGTAGATAAATGTCATCCTTTTCAGCACTTGCTACACAAAACATCAAATTCAAATGGGATGATAACTATTGATAGGCTTTTTAGATAATCAAAGATTATCTTCTAAATCCACCAGTCCTAGAATAACCCTTGTTACTCTACATATCAACTACATCAACACCACTGGGGGAACTCTTGGTGCAACAAGATGTTGAGGGCAAAGAAAAGACAGTATATTACATATGTCGTACTTTGGTTGGTTATGAGCTAAACTACACACCAATTGAGCATGTGTCTCGCTATGTTTTTTGCTTCACAGAAATTATGACATAACATGCTAACTCATAAAACTAAGCTGGTCACAAGGATCGATCCAGTGAAGTGCTTTCTCAATAAGACGATGCTTACTGGCAAACTAGCTAAATGGGTGATGCTCTTGAATGAATTTGACATTGAATATGTGGACATAAAAGCAAAAAGGAACAAGCTATTGTAGATCAATTAGAAGATGCACCCATGATAGATGATACTCCTCTAACTTTAGAGTTTCCAGATGAATCCATACTGACAATATCACACACAAAGCGTTGAAAATTATACTTTGACAACTCATACATGCAACATGGTGCAAGAGCTGGAATCCTCTTTATCACACCTCAAGGGGATTCCATTCCAATATCATATTGATTATCATTTCATTGCACTAATAAAATAGCATAATGCGAGGCATTAACATCTAGATTACTGTTTGCATTTCAATGGAAGATCCAAGAACTTCTTGTTTTTGGGGACTCTCAACTTGTAATTCGTCAAGCAACGGATGACTACCAAAAAAAGGATGAAAAATTAATGCCTTACAAGAAAATGGTAGATGACTTCAAGCAACATTTCATGAAGTTAACCTTTGAGAAGATACCAAGAGAGCAGAATCGAGCCACAGATGCCATGGCTACTATTGCTTCATGGGTCGATCTACCGCAGAATGAAACCCGCTATGAGTTCTTGGTGGATAACCTTTTGCTTCCCTCATATGAGATCACTCCTACTGAGATGATATGTGTCGTTGGTCCTGATTACTAGTTATACAGTTCTATTTTCACATACCTTCATAGTAACACCCTCCCTCCTGACTTATCCAACAACCAGCGTTGCACTTTCATTCGCCAATCTTCCCGATATGTCATTTTAGCTGATATCCTATACCGTCGAGGTCTAGATGGCACTCTCCTTATATGTTTAGAAAGGAACGAAGCTCAGATTGCATTACGTGAAGTTCATGAAGGAATATGTGGCCCACATTCTAGTGGTCCTACCTTAGCCAAGAAACTCATCAGGACTGGATATTACTGGCCCAATATGGAAAAAGATTCACATCAATTTGTCAAGAAATGTAAGCAATGTCAAATTCATGGAGACCTTATTTAAGCGCCAGCACAAGAAATTCAACTGATTGTGACTCCTTGGCCCTTTTTTCAGTCGTTCCTCTTACGCAAATCACTGGAAAACAAATTGCTACATTCATTCTTAACTATATCATTTGCCAGTACGGTATTCCTCTTTCCATCATTACTAATAATGAACATCCCTTCAAAAACCAAGATGTTCATGAACTTTGTGATCGCTTCCATATTACTCATTGCTTCTCCACTCCATATTACCCCCAAGGTAATGGTCAAGCTGAGGCATCTAATAAAATTATTCTTAAAATCCTCAAAAAGACAGTCGATGACGTTGGCCGAAATTGGCATATCCAACTTAATCCCGCACTTTGGTCTTATCGCACAAGTGTTCGCACACCTACAAGAGACACACCTTATTCACTTGTTTATGGCATTGAAGCTATCTTGCCTATTGAGGTCGAGTTACCATCTTTATGAGTCCCTTTGCACAACATTATCAATGATGAAGACTATAGGGTCTCTCGCTTACAAGAACTATAACTATTGGATGAACGAAGACAAACTGCTTTTAATCATCTCAAGGCTTATCAACAATGGATGAGTCACGGTTACAATCACAAGTTAAAGCCTCACACATTTGAGGTAGGTGACTTAGTTCTCAAAGAAAATCCTAAAAATCAGCAAGACGGAGAGAAGAAGGGCAAGTTTGAACCAAAATTGGCTTGGTCCTTACATCATCACAAGAGCCTATGGATCAGGTGCATATCAACTCTCAACCCCAAAGTGTGAACCTTTGGAGGATCCTATCAATAGCATGCACCTTCACAGGTTTTACACATAGCTCTTTAGAGTATCCTAATTCAAAAAAAATACAAAAACAAGAAAAATACAAAAATACAAAAAAATTATTAAAAAAAATAGAAAAACATTTTGTCCAATGATGAAAACCACTTTGGTAGTGCCCTGGGCAAGTACCATGGTGAAAACCAGGTCACCAGTGCCATGTGTAGAGACATTTCTCCTCCCTCCTTCAAGAGTTAATCTCATCCTTTCACTTTTCACACACTCACAACCTTTCCATCCATAATAAATCAGCTCCTATCTGTGGCTAAGGAAAATCCTACATCTAGTGATGGGTGTGGAACTAGGAGCATCACACATTCCGAGGAGTACAGTTTCTTCCAGTTTTCTTCAGTCTATCCGCACAAAATCTACAATAAAGCAACACTTTCATTACGGATCCGCAACAAAGTTTCATCTTCTCTGCAATAAAGTATCAGTTTTTGTTAGGCCCAATATAGAAAGCTAATGTACTGAGAGGGGAGGGGTGAATCAGTACTCCAAAACTTTTCCTTGATAATAACCTTACTGTTATGCATAAATAGAATAGTGCAGTAACATAAAATAAAACTATAATCAATAGATAACAATCATACATGATTCACTCCATAACACATATATTTTGGTCACGTAGAAACTCTTGGTTAGAGAGAAAAACTGCGGTGGGGATGGCACCCACAACTTCACTACTGCAATAATAAAGAATGCTTAGTTAGAGCTACATTTAGCTATTTTTGATAGCTTACCCTGTTTGGAGTATTAAGATCAGTTAGATCTACCTTACTAAAGGATTTTTACAACACTATATAAGTGTAGCACCTAGTTAAAGGGTTTACAATTTATAGACTTGGTTAGAGTCTTTTACCCTGTTAAAGGTTTCTCTTACAACTTCAAAATATTACAATATAATCATTACAAATATCTGCAACTTTACATCTGAAATGCTAAAGCAGATTCTATGTGCTCTGAATAAGATTACCTATCTTGTAGCATGCCTCGGTAACCCATAATGAAACTCGATAAACCCTTCTGTTTACTCTGTTCTTCGACTGTTCATTGATAACCTTCTCGGTGACCTCTTTGTGTCTCTGTAATAGTCTTCCTTCATGCATACACACTGCTATCTCAGTGCATCTCATATCACATCATATCATCTTATCTTTCTAACCCTAGAATCATGTTGTATATAAGGATCTCTTATAGCGGTGATCTGATTCATTGCTTCGATCTTACAAAAATATTCTTCGAATGAATAACTAAACAAAATATCTCATAGGTTAGATTGGCCTTGTAATCATACACAATCTCATAGTGCAATTTCCAATGCAAAAATGGTTAGATGTGCCTCGATCTTGTAACACATTTTCATGTGCATGTCCAAGTTCAATGTATCTGGTAAAACATTTCACTCGGTGAGTTAACATTACCACTCGGTAGCCATGAAACTTTACTCGGTAAACTACTCGGTGAATACTGTGTTCTGTGACTGCTTTCTTCAGTAATCGACTAGACTGTTCATACCGACTTCTCTATGTGTACCGACTGCATGATTCGGTAATACTAACCGACTAGAATATAGTATGACTTTGGATATGAAACTAATGGCAATTTGATAAGTAGTAACAGTTTCATGGATCCAGTCAGTTTCAGATGCGACATAGCAACAATGGGCTTCAACAAATCAAATCTTTCAACAGACTCAAACAAAATTATGGTTAAGTTCTATCTATCCTTTTGTGAACAAAAACATTATGACAACAATCAAATAAGACTTATACAAGTGACAAGAGACACTAAAAACCTGAGTTCTATAATGGATGTTAGTGTCAAGTCTTGGTTTTCTTTTGATTTAATCTTTTGGTGACATGTCTTTTAGCTTTTTTGGGATGTCTCTGACTAGAGATTTTATTTCCAGGATGTCTTTGACTAGAAAGGCGAGGATGGGGTATGGTCACCTATTTTTCTTTGTTGTTTGTGGATTGTCTCTTAGTAATACTATGACTTGTCCAAGGATATGAGGACACTGTGAGTCTAGTGTGAACTGGGGCATTCCTTGTTTGTGACTGTCTGATCTCCATGCAAACAGGTACAATGACTTTTTGGGTCGAACATATGCCTCGATTGTCATAACCTATTTGCCATAATAAAGCTCAATGATGATATAGCGCAAGAAGCTCTTTCACTTCCATATCTTCTATCTTCCATCCCCCTTTCTTGATTGACCTCCATAGTCCTTCTTGAGTCCATATAGCCTACTATCACATGACTGAGTATAATGACATGCCAAAAACATTGGCATTTCATGTAGTTGCACCTGCATTGCCACATATTAGCATTTCATACATATAGATATCACAATTACATCACATCCTGCACACAACACATGTTAGCACATTTTACATTCTCATCATGTAAATAGTTATTTGCATTATCATATTCATCTACATTTCATACATTCCCATTCACATTTGCATCATACATAACATATACAACATAAAAGAACAAAAATATTGTATTTCATCATGTACATATTTGCATCCATATCATAAGCATCATATTGACACATACATCACATAGAAGCAACATCACACAGGTACACATGCATACAGTTGCCGCAAGGATGAATCATCTCATATATATATATCAAAATCATAAGTGTCATGATACAATGATGTCAAAATAATATGGCTAAAATCACCCGAAGGTGTCATCATACAAAATGGTACAAAAACTGGTACATAGGGAGCCCTCTAAGGCTATGATGAACTCCCTCCCTTAGAACTAGCTGGCCTCAACGGAGTCTGAGTCCTAGAAGGACCCACCCCAAGATCATCTCTCCTGCCCCCTCTATCTCGTGGTGGTGGAGGACCCATGACCCCACCGCTAGACACCTGTCTCCAGTCTCTCCCTCCAGTGGTCGTCGTCATCCGCGCTAATCTCTAGAAGCTCCTAGCCTGCTGATCTGGTGGCACCACTCCATAGTATAGGTCTCTCCAGTATGTTATCTCCTTCTCTGCCTGTAGAACATAGGTGTATTTGACCCCTGTGTCCTTTGTTTCCTGTCTCCCTGCCCTTAGTGTTGTCTTAGCCTTTGTATAGCGCTGAATAGTCTGATCCCTCTCCCACTCAATATCCCTCAACTGTCTCTTGAGCCTCATTGTATCCCTCTCCAGATCCTGGATCTCATCTGACTATCCTTGGGAGATCTCCCTCAAGGATAGTAGCTCATCCTCCTCCTCTCTCCCCTCACCCTGTCCATGTGGCTGCTCCTATCTCTATCCCTATCCTTGTACATGTCTAGGAGCCTGTACCTATCTGGGCACCTGTGTTGCTAGCACATGTAATGGCAACCCACCTCTACCCCTCACTATATGAGCCTGATGAACCTGTCTCTCCTCTTCGCTCTCTCTCCTTTGTGCCACTCTCCTCTCTACCACTACGTCTCACCTCTGTCGTCGACCTCTACCTCTGCCATCTCCACTATCATCTCCATCACCTCCACTGTCTCCCTCTATCAGCTCCTCTGGATCCATTAGCCTGGAAATGGATGCTCTACCCGATATGCAGTGTACTCTGAATCCATCCCTGCATCCTCTACATCTGCCCATATATCCCAAGGCATGGGAACCATCTCCAGCATTTGTGTCACAACCTAATCATATGACAATAGTGGCCCCAAATGCACCTGATCCCTCATGGTCCGTGCATACATCCCTAAGCCATGTGGCATCCGTTGTATCCTATCAAACTCCCTGCATACCCTGTCTATCAACTACCTCTCAATAATATACGGTGTCCTCCCTATCAAATACCTGCTCCTGAATACATATGCCAGCTCCATTGCATCATCCTCTCACTCCTCACAGTCCTGGTATGACCTCCATACCACACTGTCTATCTCATCAATCACCCTACGCCAATACTCCAGTCTCCCAATCCATGGATGAGAAGTAATCATATCATATAGGTGTACAAAACTGCGTCCATGTCCTCTACCTCTAAAATGTGTCAGTCGTGTAATCGGTAGATGCTCATATGCCCATACCTATAGCAATGTCACTCTCCACCCCAATCCTACTGATCCATGATATACAAACTGATGTAGCTCATAATACAAGTGTACTAGAAGACACAACCCCCATGCAAACCTAGTGTTCTCAGTCACCAATGTCTCCAGAGTCCTCCCCCATCCCACAACCAACGCTCGTGTTGCCCTATCTGGATAGAGGAACCCACTGATAACTCTTGCTAGCACCGCCAATAGCGCCAATCCTGTCGTTGTCATGGTGTCCCAGGCCACATGTCCAACCCTCATCTCCAGTCCTGGATCCTAGAACTCTCATCTTAGTGCATCCCTGTCTCCATCTCAATCATAAGGAACCGACTCCCCAATGATCGGTATCCTCAGTATCCTATATACATCCTCTAAGGTGACTGTCATCTCACCCATCGACAAATGAAAAGTGCAAGTCTCCAAGTGCCACTTCTCAGCTAATGCAGTTAGCAATCCCATGTTCACCCAAAACTCAAGCACATACATAATATATCAGGGGCCCATAGCCTCCACTACTGCCTTATCCTCGAATGACAACTCTTCTCGCAAACTCTGAGCCAAAGGGAATCTCTCTCATGACTCCAGCATAGGTAGGTCCTCCTGCAGTCAAGCGAATCAACTATGTCAATCCTAGTGGTACTCCCTATTCATCACAAAGTGTTGCTCTGTTTATCCTAGTGCTTATATCTATCATATGGCACTCTATCCTAGTAGTACTCCCTGTTCATCACAAAGTGATACTTTTTATCCTAAGTGCTTATATCTATCATATGGAACTCTATCCTAGTAGTACTCCCTATTCATCACAAAGTGTTGCTTTGATCCTATCTTTTAGGGCACCTACTTGAGTGTATCCTCTTGAGTAGCTTATCCAATTGACAGTGTATGTTCTATCACAGAATTGTCAATTTCAACCTAATCCAATTGGCAACGTATTTTCTATCATAAAATTGTCAATTTCTTTGGTACTCCCTGTTCATCACAAAGTGCCTCGATCTATCCTGTCCTAGGGCCTCTTCTTGAGTGTATCCTCTTGAGTATTTTCCTGATTGACAACGTATGTTCTATCATAGAATTGTCAATCCTAGCCCTATATGCTATCCTAGTCTTTCGTAGAGGACTTGCTTGAGTGTATCCTCACGACAGCTTATCCAATCGACAACGTATGTTTATCACAGAACTGTCGATTTGACCTTGAAGACATAAACGCACATTCATGACACACACACTTCACAAACACGTCTGCTCTACACAGACGCACCTGAATCACACAAACGTGCCTTTGTTCGACATAGATGTGTCTGCCCTGCACAAACGTGTCTATCCTGCACAGACGCACTCGCATTGAACACAGACGCTATTACAATCATAGACACGTCTGGCCTATCACCCAGACGTGCCTTAACATTTTTCCCCCCACTTGACACTTTTTGCAACCTACCTAAAGCACATTTATTGCACTACCTAGCATGCATTTATGACAATAATTAATGCAATAAAGTACAAGGAGGTTTTACGGTACTCACCGGCTCTCCTGCATTTGTTGGCCTCTGATATCGGTGAAAGCGATCGAATCTATGAACCAATGCCATCGTTGTTGACTGCTGACTACTCTTTGCTCTCTTTGCACTCTGATCTCTTAGGTGTGTGGATGACAATGAGGATGTTTTCCCTCATAGTCTATCTTATAGACTACCCTAGCCCTTGTTTCCTGAGTCAGTCTTCTTTATCCCATGACTTTGTTACTCTATCCTGTCTTGTCAGTCCTTTCTAGCCTTTCTTTCTTATCGAGAGATTGTCTGTGATATTTTCAAATATTTTCATCCAATTTCTCGAGGGGGCATATCATTCCCATCTTAGGGCAACTTTATATTAGTTTATCTTATCTTCTTTGAAACAACGCGACAAGCTGCATTGTCTCAAAGAGGGGCAAAATGTAGACACCTAAAATTGTCATGTCTAATTAAATAAATAATTTTATTTATTTAATTATTTTAGCCTAATTATTCTATTAATTGAATAAATCTTTATTTATTTTATTAATTCATTTATCCTCTTCTAGCCTTATTTCTCATTTAAATAAATACTTTTATTTATTTAAATTATCCTTTTCCTAAATTAAATAAATATTTTATGTATTTAATTGATCCCACTTCCTCTATTAATTAAATGAATCTTTATTTATTTAATTAATTCATTATCCTTTTCTACCTATGACACATGACATTCATCTCTTAATTCCTACACTACCTACCCTCTCATTATTTTCTTATTTCCTCTACCTACCCTCTAATCCTAGCCGACCATTTATCTTTTACACCTCTTAATCTTATCCCTCCATTTCTTATAGTGTCTTCTATATAAGGAGATGCTTCCTTCATTATGAATCCTCATAATCAATCTCTAAATCATTCTAGCATTCAAACTTTCATATGCGATCAAGCCTACTTGCAACCACATTTCCGTTCTTTGTTGACCTCTTATGCACACATAAAATCTGAGAGCAAATATATCAAGCAAGATCAATGGAGATAGGAAGAATGGAGATCCAAACCCTATTGGACATGTGATGGTATAATCTTTGTGATTTCATTTGATTTGCATTATCTTAGGTAATCTTCATATGTTATGGTGGATCTTTGTTGTTGTTAGGCTAGGGTTTTGTGGTTGAATCTATACAGTCTTTCAATATTGTTGTTTCCATTTTTACTATAAACAACATTATGTTATTTATGTAAATGCAATTAAATGATCAATATTATTTTTGTGAAACTGGGGATTGTCATTGCTAATGAGAAATTGAGTGCAAGTGAATGCAAAAATAGGTGAATGTGGATGAAAGCGAGAATAGGGTTAAGGTAGAGTTGTTTTAACTCTTGGACTTCGCTAGAATAGATGGGAATCTCACACACCACATTAGAATTTATAATCCACATCTTGTAAAGATGGATGATTTAAATGACTTTATTTGAGTGTTTGTTTAAATTGGAATGATAAATTTGGAATGAGTAGTTTTAATTGATAGATTGATTTAAATATTTGTACATATATTTTGATGTTTGTATGTGAATCTTGTGAAATGGATTAAATATCACACTTATATTTCTACTTCTTGATTTATGATAATGATATATAAACATATATATATATATATATATATATATATATATATGTATGTATGTATGTATGTATGTATGTATGTATGTATGTATGTATGTATGTATGTATGTATGTATGTAAAGATATACATATACAAGTATATACACATATATATATGTATATGAATTATATGATGTCTTGAAAAAAAGAAAAGATAATTAAATTTGAATTAATTTATTACTATAGTTATATTTATATATATATAATTAAATATATTATATATATGAGTTAGAATAAAATTTCGATCACACACACACAAACACACACACACACACACATATACGTATGTAATTATTATATATGTAAATATATTATTGAAATTAAATTATTTTATTTTATGATAAACCATTATATATATATATGCATCAAATCGACTTATTTGAAAGCAACCTATCCGATATTGTGGCAGGTTATCACTGCAAGTCATAGTCGACAAAGTACATTTATGAGGGGATCGATACTAATCGACTTAGCATAACATAGCAACTTAGAAACTATTGCAAAGTTAAATTAGTATTAATCGACCATGTTGCAAACAATACTTAGAGTTCAAGCTGAATATGGAATGATTGACGTGGCTAAAAAATGTTAGAATAAGCATCGCATGGCATGCAAACTAATCCACATACCAACAGTGGTGCATGGGAAGCTAACAAACTGCATTGATAGCAGTGGGAGTCGATAGTAATATCAACTAAGAAATTTCCTAGCCCACATAATAACACCAGTAATAATGAACTTAACGGCTTGAGAAACTGATGAATACTGAGAGGGGAGGTGAATTAGTATTCCAGAGAATACTAAACTCAAACACTTTAACAGTTTAGCAGTAAATCGGTATAACAATTTAACTAACAAATCGGTTAACACAAATACAAACCAAACAAGAAGTAAGGTATTCACCCATAGAAGCACAATCACCATAACACAAGAGATTTTGTCGTGGAAACCCAAATGGGAAAAACCACGGTGAGATGAAACTCACAAGTAACTATCTGTAGAATAGAAACCAGACCCGTTAAGGTCATACAATGTTCTTTACCAGAATAGATCCTGATAGGAATCTCAATCTCTGTTAGGAGATAAGTCCAATTAAAGACTACCTTGTGAGAGGATTTCAGATCCACAGATGTGAACCACCTTGTTAGAGGATTTATAAAGGCTTTTTTGGGCCTACTCGGTTAAGGGTTTCTGACTTGTCAAAGATGTGAGTAATCAACAAGTGAATGATCTAGCAAATAGCACACTCTGCTTGGTTAGATCCATGATAGCTCATTGCTAATGCATTTCAGAATTACTTCAGTCTTCAGTAAATCCACACTCTGTTGCAGCACACAGACTTGATCTTCTCTATTAATATCGCACATAAAAAAACTCATCAACCACCAAAAACCCTAATAGCTACACCTCCTAAAACCCTAGACATGATGTCCTTAAAAAGGAATCTGATTTCATGTCGGTCCAATAGGATTGCATTGCAAGTTCCTAGGTTCATTGCATCTAGACACATTTTATAACATGGCGCAAATCACCATCAAAATGTCTGTGGATGGTAACTCATCACAAAAATACCAGTTGGTAACTCTCACAAAGTATTACCAGTTCATACAACTTTACCGATTATTGGTTGGTAACTCATCATAGAGTAATACTGGTTTAAACATTAAACTGATTACTGGTTGTCCAAAAATGAAGACTGGGAAAATGATAATTGTCGCTTCAGTTTCTTCGCTCCACTTGAGATCCTCGAACCGCTTGAGGTCTCCATACCGCTTGAGATCGGTAAACACTTTCTGCAAAACACAGATAGCCTATAGACTATAATGCAATACCGGTTTGGAACAAATACCGGTTGAGCATAACTCATACATACAAAAAGTGATCTCAAAGAAAGTGTGTGTCCATCAATGACAATCACAACATAATCATCAAAAATGCCAACAATATCCCCCTTTGGTATTGATGGCAACACTTAGGAAATTTTTGACATCTAAGTGTCTTATAACAAAAATATGCCATAATCAAAACTACTCCCCCTAAGCATATACACTATCCCTTTTGCAGAAAATACAATGTATACTACTCCCTTTCAGAGATAAACATGAAAGTATACATAGCATGCATCAAAATTTTGAATACAAGATCAAAATACTACTCCCCCTTTGCCAACAATGACAAAGTGCAGCGGAATAACCCTTGTGTCCATTAGCATTAAAATAATAAGAGTTGATGACAATAAAGAGTGAAACTTGTCAAAAACTGATTTAAAGTCTTGCATAAATGTCTTCATGGATACAGACCATGACTCAAGCAATGAGGTAGCAACCTCACTCTCCGTTTGCATCTAGGACACTTGTTCCTCCATGGCGTCCAAGGTACTTATCTCTTGAGTAACCGTCAAGGCATCCAAATTGAGATAGCATTTCTGAAGTATTTGCAGTCTTGGTAGTAGAACCAGTTGTAGTTCCTGCAAGTCCTTGGTCTAGTTGCTAATCTCCAAATCAATTCTTGCAACCTGAAGTTGAAACCGGTGAACGGTTTGCCCATAAGCGGTAAAGGAATCATATGGCATCTTGAATGTGCTTATGAATGTCTACAAATCAGTTTGCAGTTTGTCTTTCTGAGCAAGCACATAATCACATAATAGATGGGGTTGACATATCTTGTTGAGTAGTAGATTCCCCTCATCCAAAACATCTTTAATGTCCTTCTGTGCCTTCTGCAGATCGAACCGAAGTTCATTTAGCTTTTTCACCAAGGCAGTGTTCAAAGCCTTTTGATGCTTCTTTTTGGCATTAGCTTCAGCAACATCTTCCATGCATTGCACTTGGTCCTCTACAACTGTGCATAAGAGCTTCAATTGAGCTAAAGAGGAATCGGTACTTGGGAGATTGGTACTGGGAATCAAACTGGTGAGTGTTTCCACCACAGTTTGAATCACATCTTCCTCCTTTTTCATCCTTAGTGCATCCAATCGCTCTTGAGCAAGCTTAATTCTTTGCAGTAGCTCTATTTCATTTGCAAACTGGAGGTGAATGAGACTGGTGATGTCAGCTGGTTTGGCTTTATCACCAGTTGCCTTTGGGGTCTCTGTATGAGTACTCTTTGCCGCTTCCTCCTTTTCTTTGGCTTTCTGCTTACCTTCTTCTGCCTTCTTCTTCTCTTCAACTTCTTTCTTTCTTTTCTCTTCTTCCTTCTTCCTTTTTTCTTCTTTCTGCTTCTCTTCTTCTTTCCTTTCCTCTTCCTTCTTCTTCTTCTTCTCTGCTTCCTGTTTCCGCTCTTCTTCCTTCTTCTTCTTCGCTTCCTGTTTCTTCTCATTTAACTTCTTCTTCTTCTCCTCTTCCTATTTTTGCTCTTCTGCCTTCTTCTTCTCCACTTCCTATTTCTTCTCATCTTCCTTCTTCTTCTTATCCTCTTCCTGTTTCTTCTCATCTTCCTTCTTCTTCTTCTTCTCTTCCTTTTTTTGCTCTTCTTCCTTCTTCTCCGATTCCCGTTTCTTCTTTTCTTCCTTTCTCTCCTCTTCTTCCTTTCTCTTCTCCTCTTCCTTTTGCTTCTTCTCATCCTTTTGCTTCTTCTCATCTTGTTTCTCTTGTCCTTCCGTTTCTGATTGTGTATCAAGGGTAACATCTTCACTGTTCAGGGCATCAACATCAATGGGGTCCCGTTTGTTTAGGGACCTGTTCTCCCTCACTATTATACACCTCATCTGGTTTTGCAATTTCCAGTTCGTGTTCAACCTTTTTGTTGGATTTAGATACTTGGTGCAATCTCAAAGCAGCTTGGGCATGAGAGTGGGTATCGTTTACCACCTCAGGGAATTTCCCTTCTAGCAACAAGAGTCTCCTTCTTCGCATAAAGAAGAAGCCTTTATATTTTTCCATAACTTCATAGAGTTTGGAATTGGACACGTCAAGAAAATATTGTGCAAATATTTCCTCTCTTATTTCTTGTTCTTTCTCTATGGCAATGCGCCATTTATTGTCCAAAGAATTATATAAAGAATCTGGTGTCACAGATTTAATTTCTAATGGCGACCGGTCATTAATACATAAATATTGAATGACTGCCTGTTCTACTTCCTCCTTCTCATTATCATTGAAATCATCAAAATAATCTACTAAGTCACTCAACACTTTCCTCTTAATATTCTTAATGGTTCTTTGACAATGTGTCAAAGGTTTGTAAGAGGAGATATCAATATTTACCAGTGTTGATGATGTCGGTTCACTGCTAGTTGCCTTTGTCTTCCTCATTTGCCTAGTCTTCTTAGGCAATTCTTTAGATATAGTGTCTTCTGAGTCTGGTGTGTTGCTTTTTGTTTTCCGCTTTCTCTCAAAGACTTTGGCAGGAGCAACTTCTAGTTTCTTCATTTCCGGTGACCACTTGGTCACTTTAGGGCTCACTGGAGTAACCGGTGCCAATACAGATGGTATTGCCTTCCCTTTCTTCATTGAGGGCTCCTCAACTGGTGTAATCCTCTCCAGATAGGTGTCGGTTCTCTTCTCCTTGGGATCAAGTGGTGAGGCAAGTAGGGTAGAAGCATACCCGTCCAGCATCTCGTACATTACCTCATAACCCATAGGCTCTACTTCTTCCTTTCTAGGCTCAATAGCCTCCATTATGCACTCATCTACTTTGATGATAAAGCAAATGTCCTCTTTATACTTCTTGACAATATCACTAGATATTCTCAACCTTTGGCTCATCTTGCATCTGAACTCATCAAATTATTTGTTCAGGACTTTAGGGTAACTGGTTCCAACCGCTTGTAGACTCTCCCTGATTTGCTTTGTAACCGGTTGGTCAGTAGACCACTGAATATCACCCACTCCTGGAAAGTAGACTTGGAAGTAGAAGAACAATCCGACCAATAGTTGTCCAAATTTAAATCTCAAGGCATTGTCCTATTTTATTGACTTCAGGTTCACTAGGAGTTGCCTTTGCATACAAGTGCATAAATCAAATGAGGCATCTTCCATAATCATCTTGTACCCAACATTTACTACTGTAGCAGAGACAGAGTTGATCCTACTAGCATAGAATGTCTGGTAACCTATCACCATGCAGGCATACTTGACCAGATCATCCTTGATGGTATTGATGGTCATTCCCCTTTGGTCGCTCATAGAACTGGTGAGCTTAGCCATTTCAATCTTGTTGATCTTCCTTAGGGCTGGCACTTCCCCAATGTTATAGAAACTGGTGACAACATGAATCGCTTCAGGTGTGATGTCAACCATCTGCTCTAAATACATTTTGTCACCATGCACTATGCTTAGAATGATGTGAATGTGATCATCTGAGAATTCTTCAAGGAAATAGACCGCATTGTGAAGCTTCTTCTTTTCCAAGATGCTGAATTCTGGTTTGATCTTCTTGTCCTTTCCGCAAAACAAACTCAACTAAGAATGGATCACTAGAGATCCTAGGTCTTCAATTTTACAGTCAATGTAATCCAAAATACCTTCCTCTACTATAACACCAGCGGGAATTTGGGATAGGGTATTATATTTTGCCTTCTGTTGAATGAAATCAACTGAATCAACAGGTGCACTAGAGCTAGAGTGAGAGGTTGAAGCCATGATAAATAGAGAAACTTGAGAAATACCTTTGAATGTTGAGATTTAGGGCTTGCAATTTCCTCTTCGTCACTCACCACTTCAGTTGCTGGATTACCGCTTTGGGTTCTACATTTGACCGATTGATGATATCTTTATATTCTTCTTCAGGGTTTTGAAATCTCTCTGAATTGCAAGACAAATCGCCTTTTGTCGTTCTACACTTGAAAATTGATAAGTGAAAATGACTTGAAAATCCTTTTTAAATGAATTCTTCACCTACCATAATAAATGCTCCACTATTAGGGCATAAACCCTAATTTTTTTTTTACCATTTCTGGTATTCAACCAATTGACAAGTATCACATATCGGTTAAGGTCTTTTATCGGTGTAAACCGGGGGTTCGAAATATTTCATCAATTTGTTCCCCCTAAGCTTTTCTGTTGCTTAGTTTGCCGGTTCAGCGACTTCCAAATGAGGTGCAGAAACCGGTTCTTCTTGAGACACTTCTTCTGGCTTCTTCCAGGTTTTCTTCATATCCACTTGAATAGTTTCAACATCAATCTTTCCTTCCGGAGTGACCGGTATATCATCTGATATATTCTTTCTCATTCTATAGAATCTTGTTGTATGACCTGGTTTGTTGCAATGATGGCAAATCATTCCAGGTGCTCTCCAAGGTCCATTATTCATGTTTCCATTCTTCCTTCTTCATGTTGTAGCTGTGTGGCCACTACCATGATAGATCAAACAGGTTGCTCTCCATCCGGTTGCCGCTTGATAGCCACCGCTTCCTGACTAATGATTATAGGTATTAAACCGGTTTGGATTCCGGTTCCCAGAGGGTTCGGAAAAGACTCCTTGACTCCTTTGAGGATACCTTCCAGTGGTGTGCATGACAAACCTGCATTCAAATTCTCTATGCCCAGACTTGTTGCATGCATAACAATTTCCATTAAATCTATTAGATCTAGGCTTATTTTTTAGAAAGTAAGGAAAGTTATTGTAAGCCTTGTTTCTACATACATTAGTAGTATGTCCTTCCTTGAGACAATTAAAGCAAACAGGTTTGAATTTTTTCTTACCTTTATCCTTTGGTGTCAGTTGCTTCTTTGATGCTACATCTTTTGCTTCAGAGGTCTCACCTTCCTCATAACCAGAAAAACTAAGTCCAGTGGTATTCTTCACTGGTTTAGCTGATTCAAGCTTCTTCTCTAGCTTGACAGTGCTCTTATTGAATTTAGCAAGTATTTCCTTTGACTCAGTAAGTTCTTTGGCAATAGCAGCATTGGATTCCTTCAAGGTTGCATTCTCGGAAATAGCCATGTTTATTTCACCTTGCATTTCCTCTTTTTCCACTTTGCTCTCTTGGAGATGAGCGATAAGTGCATTAATTTCTTGCTTCAGTTTGGAGATCTCATGATCTTTGTCTTTTACCAGATCTTCAGCTTTTCTCCGGTTCTCAAGCTCTTGACATATTCTGATAGTCAGTCCTTCAAGTTCCCTTCTTAGGTTGGCATTAGATTCATTCATCTTTTCAACTTCTTCAACTAGGGCATCCATGTCTGCTTCATCAGAGGAACTGTTTTCAGTTAGCTCCATCAGTTTCTCAACATGCTCTCTCCTTTTTGCCACAGAGGCCTTATACTTGACTTTGAGTTCATCATAGGCTTTATCAGACTGAGTGAGCCGATGAGTAAGTTCCCTCACAGTGTATTCCCCCATATCTCTTTCCAAGTGGTTAAACTTATAGAAAGGTTGGCTCTGATACCAATTGATGAATACTAAGAGGGGGGGGAATTAGTATTCCAGAGAATACTGAACTCAAACACTTTAACAGTTTAGCAGTAAACTGGTATAACATTTTAACTAACAAACTGGTTAACACAAATGCAAACCAAACAACAAGGCATTCACCCATAGAAGCACAATCACCATAACACAAGAGATTTTGACATGGAAACCCAAATAGGAAAAACCACAATGAGATGAAACTCACAAGTAACTATCTGCAGAATAGTAACCAAATCGGTTAAGGTCAGACCAGTTAAGGTCATACAATGTTCTTTACCAGAACAGATCCTGTTAGGAATCTCAATCTCTATTAGGAGATAAGTCTGATTAAAGACTACCTTGTGAGAGGATTTCAGATCCACAGATGTGAACCACCTTGTTAGAGGATTTACAAAATCTTTTTTGGGCCTACCCGGTTAAGGGTTTCCGACTTGTCAAAGATGTGAGTAATCAACAAGTAAATGATCTAGCAAATAGCACATTCTGCTTGGTTAGATCCATGATAGCTCATTGCTAATGCATTTCAGCATTACTTCAGTCTTCAGTAAATCCACACTCTGTTGCAGCACACAGACTTGATCTTCTCTATTAAGATCGTACATACAAAAACTCATCAACCACCAAAAACCCTAACAGCTACACCTCCTAAAACCCTAGACATGATGTCCTTAAAAATGAATCTGATTTCATGTTGGTCCAATAGGATTACATTACAAGTTCCTAGGTTCATTACATCTAGACAGATTTGATAACACGATGCAATTCATTGTCAAAGTGTACGTGGATGGTAACTCATCACAAAAATACCAGTTGGTAACTCTCACAGAGTATTACCAGTTCATACAACTTTACTAATTACCGGTTGGTAAATCATCACAAAGTAATACTAGTTTAAACATTAAACCGATTACCGGTTGTCCAAAAATGAAGACTGGAAAAATGATAACTGTCGCTTCAGTTTCTTCGCTCCGCTTGAGATCCTCAAACCGCTTGAGGTCTCCATATCGCTTGAGATCGGTAAGCACTTTCCGCAAAACACCAATAGCCTATAGACTATAATGAAATACCAGTTTGGAAAAAATGCCGGTTGAGCATAACTCATACATACAAAAAGTTATCTCAAAGCAAGTGTGTGTTGATCAATGACAATCACAACATAATCATCAAAAATGCCAACAATATCACAACATAATCATCAAAACACTTTAACATTTTAGCAGTAAATTGGTATAATAGTTTAACTAACAAATCGGTTAACACAAGTGCAAACCAAACAACAAGTAAGACATTCACCCACAGAAGCACAATCACCATAACACAAGAGATTTTGATGTGGAAACCCAAATGGGAAAAACCACGGTGAGATGAAACTCACAAGTAACTATCTGTAGAATAGTAACCAGACCGGTTAAGGTCAGACTGGTTAAGGTCATACAATGTTTTTTACCAGAACAGATCCTGTTAGGAATCTCAATCTCTGTTAGGAGATAAGTCCAATTAAAGACTACCTTGTGAGAGGATTTCAGATCCACAGATGTGAACCACCTTGTTAGAGGATTTACAAAGGCTTTTTTGGGCCTACCCGGTTAAGGGTTTCCGACTTGTCAAAGATGTGAGTAATCAACAAGTGAATGATCTAGCAAATAGCACAGTCTACTTGGTTAGATCCATGATAGCTCGTTGCTAATGCATTTCAGCATTACTTCAGTCTTCAATAAATCCACACTCTGTTGCAGCAAACAGACTTGATCTTCTCTATTAAGATCGCACATACAAAAACTCATCAACCACCAAAAACCCTAACAGCTACACCTCCTAAAACCCTAGATATGATGTCCTTAAAAAAGGAATCCAATTTCATATCGGTCCAATAGGATTACATTGCAAGTCCCTAGGTTCATTGCATCTAGACACATTTGATAACTTGGTGTCATGTAGTAGATAATGAATATCATTGCATAGAGAACACATAAGTGTTTGAAACCATTGAGAATTGTGATGTTGCAGTTAAACAATGTGTGGTGTCACTTAGATACCAATAAATCAATCCACCACTGTGAGAGATTGGCTCAAAAATAGGAATTAATATAGATTTGGTCACTATATATATAGACTGTTGGTTTTGGAGGAGAAAGAAGAGGGAGAAACATGAGGGAGAAATATGCAGAAAATATAGATGAAAGAATAGAGAATAGAGATGATAGAATAAAGAATAGAGATGATAGAATAAAGAATGGAGATGAAAAGAACACAACAAAAGGAATTGTAAAACATAGAGAAAGAAAACCATTGGAAATATAGAAGTGTTGCGGTCAAATTTAGAAGAAGAATTAGTGTTGAATATCACAGTTTCGGTCTCAAATTTCAGAGGTATGCTCTTAATCGAACAATAGTTTATTATATATTTATAGATTAAGAATAGAATTATCTTGAGAATTGTTTGTTTTAGATCACTAATGAAGAAAGAGTTAAACTTTGAATTAGTTTATGCATTAGAAGTCATGATAATTGATTATAAGAAATTTCGTTTGAAGAAGCCATATAGGTATGTGCATTATGAAATGTCATCTTACTTAATACTCATCAAGTAGAAAATTTACTGAATTTAGATAGTTCACTTCGTAAATCATAAAAAACACATGTTAGTGTCAAATTTAATATGTTATTTGAAGAAATAATGTGTACTCGTATTCTATTCGTTTATATGTAAATATACATACATTTGTTACACCTTCTTATTTTAATTCTTATCTTTGATTTACTTGAAAAGATAGAAGTGAAAGATTGTTCTCTTTTCGGATATATTTGTTTTTCCATGAAAGATTAGTTTCTTTTCAGATAAAATTGGTTGTAAATGAAAGATTGTTTCCTTCTATTTCTATTTAACGAAAGATTGTCTTCTTTAACATTGTATTTTTATCATGCGAGAAATAGGAAGCTAGATTTGAAAAATGAAAGATTGTCTTCTATATATTTATTCTAGTTTCATATGAGCATAGAAAAAGATAGATAGGCTTTTGTTTGTGGGAAAGTTACCTTCTGGGATGGGTGCCGAATGTGGAATCATAGAGAGAATAGTTTGCTTTTCCAAACTATATTTTATTTTTATGCATGGCATTATACTCAACCGAGTAACTAATTAACCATTGAAATAGATGGGTTTATTTATGCTCTTTACCATATCCTTGATTGATCTTGCTTGTTTCTTAATAGAATTAGAAAATAGAAAATGCATGTATCATTCTAGGCACGCACTAGATTTCATCTTGTCTAGATCAAATTCTTTTTCCTAAGCAATTCGTGTAGGGTCGAGTATTCTTGATTGACCAAGAATTCCGGGGAAGTGTAAGCTTCAAGGTTAGGTGGAGAAAGCACCTGAATCTTGTCCTTGTCTTCATTCTAAAGATTGCATTGAAGATAGCGTGGATTATAGATCAAAGGACGCATCTCATTCTTTACTTTATATTTTCTTGTTATTGAACTTAAGGCATTAGAAAGGCCTAAGTATTGTATGTAGATATTATTGAAATACTACTAAATTTTCTCATTGAATAAAGAATCTTTATCTCTTTATAGAAATATCCTATATATTATGATATAGATAGAATAATGATTTAGAGCTAAGAATGGATTAATGGAAGAAAATAGACTTATTAAAGGAATTATGAGTTTATTTAAGAATAAAGAGTATTTCGTTTTATTATTGAATTTAGAACGTTTTACATCTTTACATATATTATACATTATTTTAATTATTGATATTTATAATTAAATATAAATAGAATAAAAATAATATAATATTGAAATGATAACATTAATAATAATATATAAAGAATACATTTTTAAAATCATTTAAATTATATTACTTAAAATATTTTTATTTATTTTATTTTTATTTCAACTTCAAGAGTACAAGTTCTTCATCACTAGGCCAACTAGCCCAACTCAAATTGTTTATGATTTCTTTAAAATTAACAAATTTCCTTTAAAATGTAAATTTCAATTAAAATATTGAAATTTTATCTTAGTTTCTAACCTACTCATAACTTCTAATATTTCAGGATCCTAATCTAAGGGGCATTTTAAATTGATTATTGACACTTTATAGGTAAAAATTTAGAACCTTATCAAGGTTTGCGATGAGCTAGTAACCTTCAACAAGGTTCCTAATCAAGCCAAAATTTTATAGCCATACAATATATCATTATCATCCATATATTACTATTTATAATTATTATATAATGTAATATATCATTTTATAATATATGTAGAGGGGGAAAAGTGAACCACTCTAATAAGTGAATAACAACCTCTTGGGAACTCACCAATCAACCTCTTCACTCAGGATAAGCACAAAGCACAAGGGCTGTCAAGTGCCAATAGATAACACTAGACGTGCCACATAGATCTTCTAAGAACCTCTGCCAACTCTTTGTCTGATGATGCACACACAGGTCGTGGATGATAGCATGACACATTGGCGTCCCGTATAGATAGAGTATGTAGTATTGTACAAAAACTACAACGTGACTTAGATGGGTATTTTTAGATGACATATAAGAGTAAAAGGAATTCAACTAACTATAATTAAGAAGTAAACAAATAGTAAAGGGAAAAGAGAATGCTCATAATGGGTCCATGATTGAAGCCTCTAGCAAAATGTCTCTTCTCTGATATAATCTGCACACAAACCAAAAAGGAAAATGTTGAGGTTGTGTTTAGAGATTTGTCATAGTTAGACCCTTATTTTGGTGTTTCCACCTCCATGGACAACTGAGTAGATAGATAGATTGATAGATTAAAAAAATGAGATACAAAGTAAATGCAACCATAGATATGCTAATAAAGATAAAATGAAAAGAGAATAACTCCCCTTCGACATCCAAAGTGGAAAGCTTGTTGAATGAGAAGAAGAAGCACAAAGTCCTCAAAATTCAAAATGGTGAGAGTTTCAAATACGAAATGAAATTCAAAATGTGAGAGAGAAAATATGCTTGAAAGAGTGTCAAGAATGCTGGAGATTGTGAGAAAAATACTTAGAGAGCTAATTTTTTTCATTTTAGAGCATAAAAAATTCATTTGATATCATAGAGAGCCAAATGAAGCAAGAAAGGAAAGATAAACAAGCCCAAAAATCAATCCCATGTCGATGGATGCGATAGGAAGTTTTATGAATTCTTCTAGTCAGGCATAATGCTCCAACGACCCCCATCAAACTGCATATTTGTTGGACACTAGTGCAGTGCACATGTCTCTGTAGTGCATAGGCGTCCATGAGTCAAATAATTAATAGAGTAAAAAAAGGCCAAAAATAAGGGCGACGGGGAAAGCCAAGAAGAGATAAGGATAAGAAGACCTAAAGGATTTTAACACCAATTAGCTTAAAGCGAAGGCACTTATGTAGCATGGAATTGCACGAGGTGCAATTTACGACATTACGTTTTTCTCCCGCTTTAACGAGCATATCATTATCATGAGATGTGAGATAAAGTAAAAAAATATTTTACCAAGATATGAAGGGGAAGTAGAATCTTCAAAATATTTAGAGTTGCAGGTTAGTGCAAGAAGCTAAGTCCACTTTTTGGCCAATAAGTGGAAGTGTTTTCCCTGATTTTTTCAGGTTTTGTCTCATTTGAGCTTAAATTTTAAAACACTTGGAGATTGAATCTTGGAAAATGTTAGTAATGTAAAAGATATCCCTCTGAGTCTACTTTCCAAATATGTAATTTATTTTAATACCCACATAATAAAAAATAACTTTTTGAATGGAGCTCTAAAAACTATGTTTTAAAATTGTATGTTTCAGGACTATACCATGCATGTGTACGACCCACACTTTTTGACACAATTAAAATTATTTTCTCAAAACATTTTAGGAAATGGTTTTTAACACACTGAATATTGATGAGCGTATTTTTCTGTATTTTTTTTAACTATTTTTTTAAATTAATTTTTTAATGACTGCAATAATCTTTTTAAAAATTTGACGTGTACGACCCACATAATTTGATGTTAACTTAACATTTTTTTATTATTTTTTTAAATAGAATTTTTTTGTGTGTAGGTTGATGACATATATTTTTTTTTTCAAAATTCATTATAATAAAAAAGTTATTAAATTAACAAAATTAGTTAATATTTCAAGTTTATGGACCCGATTTAGTATAAATTAAATGAAAAATAGTTTAAATAATCATTTTTTTTAAATTACATATTCAGAATCTAGACAGTATAATCTGAAATGGGTTTTAATTTCGTATAAAAATTCTCTAACTAGAGGCACGTAAACTATTTCAGAAGTTCATATTTGTGCTTTCGTTCATGGAGATTTGAATTTGCAGGTCCATGTCTCAGGTGTGGCCATCCGAGGCCTATCCCAAACCTAATCCCAGGGCAAGTGGCGGTTTGTGGAATCAACTTTCATAGAACGGGCCCTCGTTAACAAAATGGGAGCTCGTTCCTTTTTTAACTTTTGGTTTTCGGAAACTTCCACAGAACGAACCCTCATTTACGAAACGGGGGCCCGTTCCTTTTTTAACTGTTGGTTTTCGGAACGGGCCCCCGTTTTTAAAACGAGGGCCTATTATATAAATAATTGGCCCTCGTTTTGAAAATGGGGGCCCGTTCCTAAAATTACCATTACCATTACTGTTGGTTTTCGGAACGGGCCCCCGTTTTTAAAACGAGGGCCTATTATATAAATAATTGGCCCTCGTTTTGAAAATGGGGGCCCGTTCCTAAAATTACCATTACTGTCCAAAAAAAGGACAAATTGCATCAATTTACCAGATTATCATTGGAATCCGTACTGACAAACATTTTTTATAGAATTTGGCACTATTTTTTTTATTTTTTTTACACAAATTTCAGAAGAACTAGGCAAAAAGAAATATTATTTTTTGAAGAGGAGTTTGTAAAGATGGGTTCAAAGCAACGCCAAAAGAAACAAAGAAAGACAATGACAGCGGATGAAATTCAAGCATAAAGAGAGAAGGAGGCAAACCGCCAAAGAGATCGAAGATCACAACAATGACATTTGAAGAACACTGAAGCATCTAGTTCAGTGCCCATTGTAGATGAGACCATTGAAGAAATCCTGATGGACGCAAGCAATGTAGAACCAAACACGGGTATGATTGTTGATGAAAATGTTCATGTGGATGTGAATCCTGGTATGTTTTTAAATCACCAAGACTATGATATCAATCAAATTGCTGATTTAAATGAAGTTGGATATAAATTTAATACACCAATACGAAAAGAAATAAAAATTAAAAATATTACACCACCCTCTTTGAAAGAAAATGAAGGTAATTTGTTTACTATTGATAGCAATATGCTAGATAATCTTAATAGGTTAGTTTCTTGGAGAGAAATCAAAACACATGCGAACAAATTATATAAACAAATTTTCTATAATAAAAGTTAGGATTCCAATGTCAATTAATGCTACAATTAATAAAAATGTTAAAAATGTGTGAAGTCATGAAAAAAATAGGTATTTATGCAAAACCAAAAAGAAAAGATGAATCATATAAGCAAGTTGTATCTGTTGTTGCCAGTGCCATTGATTCTATCAGAAAAACAAGTCAATCTAAAGATAAGAATGTGGCACATAGAGTTATAACAACTGCTATAGTTGACAAAACAATTGTTAGTAAAAGAATGTTAAGTGATATAAGTGGATATTTAAACTTACATCGTAGAACCTTGTCAAGAGCAGCCAAAAGAAGAGACACAATTGAAATTGATCCACTAAACCATTTGGAGTTTTAGTGGTAGACTTCAAAGGTCGGACATGAAATTAAATGATGAAACTAAACTATTAATCATAAAATTTTGGCATGATAACACTAGAGTTTCATCGAATGCTAGAGATGTTTTAAAGTTAAGGTGGGATAAAAAATTAGTGATCCTCATCCAAATCATCTTGAAATGACTCAAAATAAATTCTTTAAAAAAATTAGTGATGAATCTGTGTTAATGAATTTATGAATTAGTCAAAGGTCATTTGAAAAATGCAAACCCTAGAATGTTAAAATCAATAAACAAAGAATATCTTGTTGTTGTATAACTCATGTTCAGTTTTGTTACTATTATGATGTTTTTTTATATATACGGTGTATGTTGCATGGTAATGATCTTGTGCAGGATTGTGGTGTTTATGTTCCACCTGAAACTAAAAAAGATTTTATTACAAGTTTATTTCGTAAACCACCTAATGAGCAATTATTTATTTCCAGTTCATCCATTTATGGCCTTTGCAATTTATGTGGGAACTATTCTTTGATAGGTGAATGTTTGCATGAACATGTTTCATCCGAGTTTGGACAAAAAATGATTGATGTTAGGAGATTTAAAAATATAGAATACCCTCTAAAGGATGGAAAGATGGGGAAACATTTAGAATTGATTACATAACATAATAGCATGAAAGCATTTATCAGTGAGTTTAAAAGTCATATAGCTCCAAAATATGTGAAACATTCCCAATATGCCTGATGGCTTGATGGATAGTTTCGCATATGCAAGAACACATTTCTAGTTGGAACAATAGTATCAGTTGTGGATTTTGCAGAAAATTATACTCTAAAACCACAAGAGGAAACTCAATCACAATACTAAAACCTAGTGCAACTGGCCATATTTGTGCACATTATATATAGACATGACCATGATAGTACAAAAGATAACAATTTTTTTTTGAGGGAGTATCATTTCTATGTTAGTGATAATCGATTACACTCGTCAGAGTTTGTTCAGCATTGCTTCGAGGTATTTCATGATAATCTTAAGGAAAGAAAAATTGACATGAAACAACATATGATATGGTCAGATAACTGCACTGGACAATTCAAAAATGCAAGAATGTTTTATTGGTCATGCAGAGTTCACAAGAAAACCAATGTCCAACATTTATGGAGTTTTTTTGAAGCGGAACAAGGTAAGGGGGAACACGATGGAGCTGGTGCCTATGTAAAAAGAGCTCTTGCTAGAGAACAATTGGAATTCAAGGATGCAGTGAAATTCAGAGATGTTCGTGCAGTTGTAGATTGGTGCAATTCAGAGTTTTCAAAAGGATCAATTGAGAACTCTGTGATTCGATGATTCTTCTAGTTGGTAGAGCAAGATAGTATTCCTATTCCACATGAATGTAATACCATAATTGGACCAACTAAATGGTATTCATTTAAGAGACTATATTCACAAGGGAGCTTGCTTGCTTTTGTCAGTTTTGTGTTTTCGGAGATTGGGAATTTTGTGAGAATAAAGAATGGGTTGAAGAATGGCAACAAATATCATTGACACCCATAGATGCAAATAATCCGCATGAAAGAATTGATGAAGATATGGATCAAATTGTTGGCATTGTGTTGGCATTGATGTCAATCGGTATAATATGGCTACCAGTATAAGAGATGTATGTGCAGCACTGTCATGGATGGATACAAGATGAGAGGATGAGATGTCTTTGATATCACCTTGTGTTGCAGAACACCGGTAAGGTAAAGGAGAGAATGTCATTTAGTACTGTAGACGTATAAAAATGACCATATTCCTAAATGAATATTTTATGTTCATTTCTCTATTTAATTAAATCTAATTTAATTGAATCACCCACATTCTTCTATTTTAAATTAAGTAAATTACTCAATTTATTTAAATTAAATTCACTAGACTTCTTTTTACCATTTAATGAATAAATCATTTTATTCAATTAAATCCCTTCTATCCACTTTTAAGTAAATTCAAATTTAATTAAATAGTTTATCCTAAATTGAATAAATCTAATTTATTTGATTTCCCCAATTACAACCAAATTGAATGAAATTCATTTTATTCAATTAAAATCCTATTATCCCTCCATCCACTTGCAAAATCCTACATCTCCCACTTGCTTCCTAAACCCTATTCCTAACCCCCCTTCTAGACTCTTCTAATCACTTCTAAATTAACCTAACCCATCTCCTAAATATTGTCACATCCTAAACAAAGGGAAGTCACTTCTCAAACCCTCAAAGTCTTCAATAACCATTAAAGGCTCCAAGTCTCCAACAACTTTCTCTTACAAACCATTAATGGTTAACTTAACCCCCTTGCATGATTAGAGACTTTCTCTAAACTCAACCTCCATGTAACCCAAGGCTCTCATCAAGCATTCATTGCTTTGACCATGGTTATCCCTTAATTATTTGCACAAGGGTTTATCCTTTGATAAAAGCTTAATCCAATGGGTAATCTTAACTTAAGCTTGACCCTTACCCCCTAAGATAACCATGAGGTCTTCTCAAGCATTTAATGTCTCCAACCCCTTTTCTCGACCAGTCTTATGTTGACATTTGTCACCATTTCATTGGTGCCAATTGCAAACATGGATTCCCAACTTTCAAACTCAACCCTTGATTAAACCTTTCAATCCTGGCCATCCATTGCCCTATTTTTGCTATAAATAGAGCTCTCATTCCTCCATTTAAAAATCATCCAAGTCTTTAGTATCATACTTATGCTCAAATACATTCAAGCTTTCACATTTCATATATGCTTTTCATTTAGCCTCTCTTTTAAAAAGGAATTAATCTAAATATGCTAATTTAGAGTATGTTCCTTATTATATAGCTTAAATCATTGAACTAATATAGTATGCTAGGATAGTTTGTTTACTAACCTTGTCATCTTATAGTTAGTTTATTGCATTTCTAGAATCATGCATAGCTTAGGATGCATCTCATATTAAAATCAATAAAAGCATCCCTCGTTCTTGCATTTGCCATCCCTAAACCATTTTGCTCAGTGATCTGAGCAAAAACATTGGTTTGAGGGACCGTGCAAGATAGAGAACCATGGAACCATCCTTGGGAAGCTAAGTTATGCTTCATAACTCCATAGCTTGCACCAAGAAGTCCTGTGGGTGTGTGAGCAAGGCTCCATAGAGCTCCATTTTTCGCATTTTGAGTTCTATCGACCCGCTTTTCCCGCATACATTTTTGGTGCCCGCCATGGGGCTGTACCCCATATATCAAATCATTTTTTTTATTTAACCCCTTTTGCAGGTACGCGAGAAAAATGAAGTAGCGCGTTGGGTTAACTGTTTAGCGCATCCGGTTAACAACCTAATGCATCTGGTTCACTATTCAGCGCATTGGGTCCATCATCTAGCACGTAAAGTCTGTTTATTAGCACATCAGAACACTAAATTTTTCCTATAGGTTTCGGCGCGGGGGAAAAATAGAGCAATGTTTCTGGAACACAGAGTAGCACATCCCGAAGATAGTATAGCGCATCGCTGATTTATTTTAGCGCATTACTGTGATTTTGTAGCACCTACAGTTTGTTCTGTAGTGCATCACAGACGGAAATAAGAAAAACAAAAATTGTAATTGAAAGTTAAAAATTAGACTTGTGGAAGTCCACCGAGTTATCTAACGTCTTTCACTGGTTATTTTGTAGGTTTCTAACAACTTTATTGCAGATGGGAGCTTCGTCTTAGGATCAAGATAGTTAGATTTTTACTAACTTACTTAAGCTAGTTTAAAATTTGATTTTCTTTTCTTTAAAATTGAACTCACTTTGTTTTTAGGCTATAAAAAGAACCACTATCAAAAATTTTCTTGCTTTCATAGGAGAAAACCTTTATTTTAGGCTCTAAAAAGAACATACAAACTTTTCTTTTTGCAAACGTAGCTTTAAAAAGAACCTCACCATCCTTTGGTGTATAAAAGGATTCATTTTAAATTTTGCAAGGGAAAGAACCTTGCTTACGAAGTTTTGTTCACAATCAAAAGAGGGAAGTTATTCCCTTTTTCACGATTTACTTTGTTGACCATGTTTATTTTTCGAAGGTTTTTGGAAATACACACTTTGCTATGAAGGGTTAAAAGGAACACCATGCTTTTTTTGGAGCAACATCTCCAAATAGAGGTTAGCAAATCACTGAATTGAAGGCTTTAAAATAACTTTGATTCCCTTGTATCGAAAGTGGAAGGTATATGCTCTCCCCTTAACTGGGTGATCAAAAAGCCAGACCTCTCTTAAAAAGCTTTCTTTTCTTCAAGCATTTACATCCTTTAGCAGGCCTGCCTTCCCGAGGAGTTGAAATCAACTCTTAAATTCGTTTATGGCGGGTGTGAAGGGAATGACCTAAGTGGGAAATGACTTTGACGCCAAGTGTTCCAACCGACTATAATCAAAAGTGGAGGGAGACGAAAGTCCCTTTCAACGATTGTGCGCAGCGATTAGCCTTCCCCTAGTATCCTTGAGATATGTAAAGCCTTTGTTCTAAAGGTTGGGAAGCCTCCCGAGGGAGTTTATCAATGGCCGAACAGGAAGCCTGATTACAAGCCATAGAAATAGAAACTTTGAACCGAATCAGTAACCAAACATTTATAACATCATAGTGCAAGGGTGGGGAAGAATCCGCCCCCAAGATTACTCACCATATATCTCCCAAGATAACTACTCAACTGTGAAGCAATTCACTTTGAGTTAATTTCTGGCAAAAGGCAAAAAAACGGGCGCCCTCTAGGGGGTGACACGGTTGTTTGAGCTAACGGAGTATCAAGACTAGTGGGCTATAATGTTATTTATGACCTTTGAATAAAGAGTCTTTCTGAAGTGTATAATTTGTATCCAAACCTGTTAAAACATTGGGGATTTGAACACATCTTCGCAGAAAATACACTTTTTGTTAGATTAGGCAAAATGGTTGTACTTTTTGTGCTGTGCTTACATTTACTACTTCAGAAAATCATCCATCAGAGCTGAAAAAATCACAATTAAACCCAAAAATTGCAGAAAAACCAACTGAAGGAAAAATCAGGGCAGATTAGTGCGTGGGGACAACTCCTTAATGCATAGGGTATTTCAGTTAGCGCATCAAACCATCCAGTTAGCGCGTCTATTCCAAACAGTAGCATTTTATCCTAAGTCCAAAACAGTGTTAAAACATTTAGCGCATCAGAAAAATAGTCTAGCGCATTGAAACATCAGCTTAGCACGTGGAAACCAAACATTAGTGCATCAGGTTTAATAGTTAGCACATCACAGACCCAGATTAGCGCGTAATTTTTCAAATAGGTAGAAAACAAATTTTGAACAGTCAAAACTTTTGGCGCATGTCTGGGGACAACCTAGCATGTGGTCATTCTTTTAGCGCGTGGAGTAATTTTGGTAGCGCATTTCGTCCCTGTTTTAGCGCATGACCAAAAACATATAGACAGGGGGCAAAATAGTGAGGAATTTTAAAATTTTTGAAAACATTTTCAGAAGCCTCTTTTCATCAGCATCAATTCTCATCAAAGCGGAGTAGCGAAAACAAGACTTTAAAAGCTATTTCTTGAGCCAAATTTGTGTCAAAACAAACGTTGTAAAAATCCAAAAACTGATCGCACGGTAAAACATATCTATCCTATCATAATCCAGAAACCTCATCATAAGTATCAACAGAATCCTTTACCATCTTACGGATTTCATCTCAAAAACACTTGTTTTAAACAATTTCAAGTTGTCCAATCAAGTCTCTATATCGGGAGGCTTTTATCCATATCATTTGAGACACTTTGTCGTGAGGGGGCATCTAAACCTTCATTTTGATAGAGTAAGACTTGAAATTTTCAAAACAAGATCAACTGAATCCAAAAAAATCAAAAGAAACCATTGATCACTCATGCATGACTAATCCCCATATTCTGAGAAGAAAGAACCTTTGCCATAACATCATGTTGAAGAAACAACAACCTAGTTTTTCCAAATTTATCAAGAGAAATAAGTTTTTATACATCAATCGTCAACTCTTCAAATCTCATCAAGTATTCCTTCATCACGTCAAACGTTATATCCAAAACAAATCCAACGAATTTGACAAAGAGCCTTTAAAGACTAGGGCATATTGTCAAAAGTCTTCTTTTAACCAAATCATAAACCGTGGAGGAAGGATCAATCTGACATTCTTACCCAACGAGTGTATCACTTATAACACACCCCGGCTAGAACCTCCAACCCCCGAGCACCACATTGAAGAGGATTTTGTCCCCTTCGTCACTGAAAGTTTCTACTAAAATGCTTGTTACTCACTCTCAACAAAACCAACAGAGCAAGACACATGCAGAGTCTAGTATGAATCGAAGGTTGTAAAATCCTTTTGAGGGTCCACACCTAGAGGATACTGAAATTTCTAAAGCGCTTCTTCAGGAATGTCAGGAAAATGCTTCATTCCAAAAGCTTGTAGAAAGGCTCATGGAAAATGACAAAGAAAAATATTTGCTCATGTTCACAAGTAAAGGAGTAAAACTCCCTGACAACCTTGATGTAGATGTGTTTAGGACACACCCTCAGCATTACGAATATCAAGAACAACAATGAGAAAGGGAAATCCGAGACCCTGAACAAAACATCCTGGATCAGAACATACCAGAACAACATACACCAATGCAAAACATCTCGGATCAAAACATACCAAAGCAACATACACCAAGACAATACATTCCCAAGCAAAACATACCATTCCAAACACCGTTCCAACCCAGGATCAATACAAGGGAAGGACTTTTCCCTTGGCAAAACAATGTACCTTTGGTTTCCCTTACTCAACAAATGCAAATGTTACAAAGGCAAATGCAAGACATACAACAAGGGACAATAGTACGGTACTCTTTAAACGAAATCTATCCTTATCCTTTTGACAAGAGATTGCACATGATCCCTTTTCCTCCAAACTCAGATGTGCCTAAATTTGACAAATACGATGGAAAAGGTGATCCCCGTGATCATGTCAGAGAATTATGTACCATGAGTCTTGAGTTTGCTCATGATGACACCTATCTGATGAGGTTATTCCCAAGAAGCTTGGGAGGGCAAACAATGGAATGGTTATCCAAAATTACACCACTTGTTAGATCATTTGATGAATTGGTTAACAAGTTCATAACCCAATACTCCTATAACATCCAACATGCTATAACCATGCTAGATGTCTGCAACACTAAACAAAAAAATAACGAAACATTCATGATATTCCTTCAACGCTGGCGACGTATGGTATCACGATATCCTCGAGATATTCCCGAAAAGGAGAAAATGGAAATCTTCATCGACAACTTGAATGGTGAAATGAGTTACAAGCTAAAACTCCAATGCATACCGTCTTTCGCTAAATTGATTGGAAATGGCATTCAAGTAGAGGAAGCGTGTGTCAAAAAGGGAACACTCAAATTCTTCAAGGAAGGAACAAACTCATCAAACTACAATAACCAGAACAACAACAACTTGGACAAATCTCGATTCTGGACTGGAAACAAAAATGAAGGCAACAATGAATCACATGATCCCAAATCTAAGCAACCAGTGCTTGCATTATCCAGAAATCCTCAGACTACGAAAAATCCTAAAAATGCTAATCCAAATGTTAACACATATGCACCAAACACCAATCAAGGATAACTCAACACAAACAACACCAATGATACTCAAAGCAAAAACACGAATTCAAGACCTAACAACAATTCACGCGACAGCACGAACAATTTCCAAAAGCGTGTCTTCACACCACTGGGGAAATCACTAGAATCAGCATTTAGAGAACTTCTGGCAAACAAAATTCTCTCCTTGCCTGCAATCAGCAACTAACCACCTTGGTGGAATGATTCGCACTATTGTGATTTCCATCGTAACAAGGGTCATCGGACGAATGATTGCATGAGATTGAAAAACATTGTGCAAGACATGATTGATCGAGGTGACTTAACGGTAGATGGTCTCAAAATGAATGGTGACCATGGAGCCTTTAAAAATCCTCTTCCAAATTACAACAAAGATGGAGCTTCAACCTCAAGCGATACACGCGGAGCTCATATCAACCATATCTACAATAACACCATAAATCACATTTCAGCTGAATATCATCAAGTAAATGTCATCACCATCCAAGATCAGTGTGATCATGAATCTGTCAATGTAACAGCCCGAACTCAAAACTATGTCTTAAAAGGACATACGACGCCTACAACTACTACACCAAAGATCCAATATGATTTGGTTAGCCAACTACGCAAAACTCCAGCTCAGATATCTATACTAGAATTGCTGAAACTATCACCCAAACACAAAAACATATTGGAACAAGCGCTATTGGAAACCAATGTACCTCAAGATCTGGATACAGACAGATTTCAAGCCATGGTCGCCCATATGACAGGACCTCATAATCTCACCTTCTTAGAGTAGGATAATACTTCCTTGAGTCATCCACATAACACTCCTCTCCATATTGAAGTCATTGTTTGCAAACACCGAGTAAAAAGAGTCTTAATAGATGGAGGAGTTGGACTTAATAAATGTACTTTAAAGCTTATCCATGCATTAGGCTTCTCAGAAGAGTCTATTGATCCCTGTAAGAAGATTACCATAAAGGCTTATGATGATGAGGAAAGGTCCTCTAAAGGAACCATGATGTTACCTATTCAAGTGGGACCAGTGCAAAAGGATACTATGTGTCAAGTCTTAGACATAGATCTCACCTACAATATTTTGTTAGGGCGACCCTGGATACATGAAATGCAAGTAGTGCCTTCTACATATCACCAGTGTGTCAAATTTCCTTATGACGGACAAGAAATCTCCATATCTATTTATCACAATCTATTTCAACATTGCAATGCAATGGGGGTAGCCCAGGATAGTTTAGTTCCTCATAATAGAGAAAAGCAGCAATCTTCAACATCAGATCTACAAACAGCAGAGCCCAACTCATTATCTAGAGATTTCAAACAGCAAATGCAAATCAAAGACCAAGGTATGGGAGAATACTTTTTGGAACCCCTATGTTTGGCCAAATTACCAACGTCACCTAGATCTCATGGATTGCCTACTACATCAACACATCTGGTAACTCAGCCCATCGCCAAATTTGATGGTAGCTTCATCCAATTGGGCACTCTAGCACATGAATCAGAAGATAAGGACATTCTTAGCTGGTTATACCAAGATGAGGAAGAAGATAATAGAGCAGCTGCTCTGGACATTGTTCTACCAACACACCCATATGGAAAAGGATACTTAATCATGCAGCAAATGGGATATGATGGTAAAGGACCTATTGAGAAATGTAAAGAAGGAGTCACTGAACCCATAGAGCTTCCTTCACAGCCCAGTAGAGACAAAACAGGATTGGGTTGTAAGCTCACTTTCCTATTAAGAAAGCCGCCATGTATAACTCCAAAACTTCAATGGAAAGTAAAGAAGAAGTAAAAAGAAGAATCCTGGCAGGAAGCACTATTTGAGTCAGTAGAAACAATCCGCAAGGCACGGGAATGTCAAGAACAGAAGTTACATCAGGACAAGCTTCTAAGCCACAAGAAGGCCATATCTGCAGTAGTAGCTCATATTCAAAATCCACTATGTCAAGAACAAATAAAATCATCTCAGGATACCATTATTTCTCCCCAAGGAGGCACAGTCTATGAACAAATACATAAAGTAGAAGCAAGATCTGACACCAAATCAACAAAAACTATCAAAATGGTATCCATTATCAAAGATTTGTTTTCACCATACAACATACCAATTTACAGCACTGATAGAATCTGGGATGATGCCTCAGAGACTGATTCCAATGAATATGAGTGGGGTACCTACTCAAATGCTACTATAGATATCCCTAATAACATTGGCACCATACCCCTTTCTCAGAAAGAGCATAACGCAGAAGATAGACCTCTTGAATTTGGACCACAGAACATCTATGACGCCAAGAAAAGTGAATAGAAACATTATGAACAAGTCTATATAGAAGATAATACCATCGAAGACCTCACCAAAATCCTAGACTTCTTTAAAACCAAGAACAATCATGATGAAACCTCTATCTTGACACTTACAGTAGCAGAACTTGATCCACCTAATGATTCCTTACCACTTGTCTTTCCTGACCTCATAAACTGGGATGAACCTGAAATCCATGATATACCAATTTTCCCAAATGATGAATCTATTATCCACTACCTATGTACCGTTAACTCGGAAACAGGCTCTACCAGTGAACAAGGTAACAATGTCTGCCAATCAGGGAGTGCCAAGTCTCTCAGTCGCAAAAATGAACCAAGTAAAAGATCTGGTGCTGAAAACCAGTCAATGGCAGCTCTAGATCACAAAAAAGTAAAAATAAAGGACACATCTAAGGGTGAAAACCTTTTTAAGGCACCTAACGACAGGAGACTTGACACTCTTCTTGAGCACTTTCATGAGAAATCACCCATATTGATTGAGCCCACTCAATCAATCAACATTGGTACCACAGAAATAGTCAAAAACATACACCTTGCAGAATGTCTGACAGAGGAGGAAAGATCAGCATTTATCATTTTCTTTAAAGAACAACAAATTAACTTTGCTTGGTCATATGACTACATGCCCGGAGTCGATCCACACTTAATCATGCATCACTTGTCCATCTCTCTAGGAGTTAAATCAGTCAAACAAAAGTTGCGCAACATGAATCCACAAGTGGCACTCATGGTCAAAACTGAACTGAAGAAACTATTAGATGTCGGATTCATCCGACCCATTGACTATGCAGAATGGATTTCTAATATAGTACCAGTATCAAAACCAGACGGCAGTATTAGAATCTGTACTAATTTTTGAGATGTCAACAAAGCTTGTCCAAAAGACGACTTTCCTCTGCCCAGTATTGACATAATTGTAGACCTCATAGCGGGCCATGCAATGCTCTCACTAATGGATGGTTTCTTAGGCTATAATCAAATCAAAATAGCCCTGGAAGATCAAGATAAAGCTGCATTCACCTGTCCTTGGGGAACATACTATTGGAATGTTATGCCTTTTGGCTTAAAGAATGTAGGGGCTACTTATCAAAAAGAAATGACAACAATCTTTCATGACATGATGCACACATTTATGGAAGATTACGTGGATGATTTACTAGCTAAATCATTCACTCGAACAGAACATCTCAGCATCCTAACAAAAATCTTTGATCGATTAGAGAAATTCCAAGTCAGGCTCAACCTTAAGAAGTGTGTCTTCAGGGTTACATCAGGCAAGTTACTAGGCTACATAGTCTCAGCTAAAGGTATTGAAGTAGATCCAGCAAAGGTCCAAGCCATTATGGAGATGCCACCACCAAAGAATATCAGTCAACTCAGATCTCTACAAGGACGGCTTCAATCAATCAGGTGATTCATCACTCAACTAGCAGATAAAAGTATACCATTCAATCATTTACTACACAAAAATGTGCCATTCAGATGGGAGACCAAGTGTGCAGAATCTTTTTATCAAATCAAACAGTACTTGAAGAATCCACCAGTTCTAGTACCACCAGTCACAGGAAAGCCACTTATCCTATATATCTCAACAACAGATATATCGTTGGGGGCACTATTAGCACAAGAAGATCAACAAGGAAAAGAATGAGCCATCTACTACATCAGTAGGACATTAAATGGCTATGAACTCAACTATACATTCATTGAAAAGGCTTGCCTAACAATGGTCTTCGCATCTCAAAAGTTCTGACATTATATGCTAGCACACACCATTAAGCTAGTAGCAAAAATTGATCCTCTCAAATATCTACTCAACAAAGCAGCTCTTACTCGATGATTGGCTAAATGGGTCATGATTCTCAGTGAATTCGACATCCAATACACAGAAAGATGAGCCATCAAAGGACAAACAATTATAGATCAACTAGCCGAAGCACCGCTACCAGGCAAACAAACTATGGAGATTGAATTTTTGGACAGGGACATTCTTGCTCTTTTTACCAAACAATGGACTCTATACTTTGACAGATCCTACACCCAACACGGTTCAGGTGCTGGTATTCTTTTCATCACTCCAAAAGGACACACTATACCAAGATCATAAAGGCTTATGTTCCCATGCACAAATAATGTGGCTGAATATGAGGCATTGGTTATAGGCATCAAAATGGTCATAGAATGGAAAATCATGGAGTTAAAAGTCTACGGAGATTCACAACTAGTCGTCAATCAGATCAACAATGACTATCAAACAAAGGATGACAAGTTGCTACCCTACAAATGAATGGTGGATGACTTCAAACAGTATTTTGTGCACATCACCTTCGAGTAGATACCAAGGTTGAACAACAAAGCAGTCGATGCCATGGCTACTATCGCTTCATTACTACAAATTCCAAAGCAACAGAGTCGTTACAAGTTCCTGGTAGAGCAACTGTTCTCCCCAGCGTATGACCACTTTGAATCCCATGTTATCTATGCCTTGACTGGTTCAGATTCTCTGTTATATGGGCCGATATATGACTACCGTAAGAACAATATCTTACCCATTAACCAATCCCGTAACCAAAAATGTAATTTTATCTGGCAAGTTGCTCGTTATACACTTACCGCTGATACTTTGTATCGTCGAGGTCTAGATGGTACTCTTCTTCATTGCCTTGATCGTAATGATTCTGATTCCTCTTTACACAAGCTTCGCGAAGGTATTTGTGGAACACATTCAAGTGGGACTACTCTTGCTAAAAAGCTTCTAAGGATGGGATACTACTAGCCTACAATGGAGAAATATTCTTACCACTTCGCCAAGAAATGTCCTAAATGCCAGATCCATGGGAATCTGATACATGCACCAACATAGGAACTACAACCATTTACAACATCCTGGCCCTTTTGTCAGTGGGGACTAGACTTGGTCGGCAAAATTCATCCTTCATCTTCAAATGGACACAAGTTCATTATAACTACAACAGAATACTTTACCAAATGGATAGAAGTAGTCCCCATGACCACAGTGACTGGGAAACAAATTGCCTCTTTTATCCTAAATTATCTAATCTGCAGATATGGTATTCCAAGTTCAATCATCACAGATAATGGATGACCTTTCAAAAACCAAGATGTACAAGAACTATGTGAAAAGTTCAAAATCTAACATCGGTTCTCTACACCATACTACCCACAAGGAAATGGTCAAGTAGAAGCATCCAACAAAACAATACTGAAGATTCTCAAGAAAACACTGAATGATGCAGGCAAAGATTGGCACGTACAAATTAATCCAGCACTTTGGGCCTACAGAACCAACATCCGTACGCCTACAGGAGCAACACCATACTCATTGGTATATGGATCAAAAGCCATTTTACCTCTGAAAGTAGAAATCCCATCTCTCAGAGTCTCTTTGAAAGATTTAATCCCAAATGAAGAGTATCAAGTTAACCGACTGCAAGAACTTGAACTATTAGATGAAAGACATCAGCATGCTTACACTCATCTCAAAGCATACTAGCAATGCATGTGTCGCAGCTATAACCACAAGGTCATCCCTCGCAACTTCAAAGTTCATGATCTAGTCCTCAAAGAAAATCCTAAAACCAACAAGATCGAGAAAAGAAAGGAAAATTTGAGCCTAACTGGTTAGGTCCCTATGTCATCATATCAGCCTATGGATCAGGTGCATATCAACTAACAACTTCAAAAGGAGATGTGCTCGAAGAACCAACTAACAGTAGTCACCTGAAGAAATACTATACCTAAGGAAGTCTAATGCACGGAAAAAGCCAAAACAAGAAAAAATATCAAAAAATCAAGAAAAAGCAAATAACAAGGTACAATAAAAGCAACTGGTGAAAACTTGGTAACAGGTGCTATTGTGAGAGGATGGCTCCTCTATCTATATCCATAGTGTTCTCTTCACCATAAAACACTATCGGTCATCGCCCGACACTTAACAAAAATCCATTTAGGACATACTTAGCATAGTCATTATCCTGGTCCATCTATACATCCTCTTACCACCTTCCACCATGGCTTGGAAATCACTGTACATATTCACATCAAGAGGAACACTCGGCTAGTGGCAATAAATCGTCAAAATTTGCAACACATTCAAGACATTGAAGCTATTGGCAAAAACTCAAAACCAAAGCATCAAATGAACAAAGCTAAACTTCATCACAAAAGCAACAACAAAGCTGCACAAAAAATACCAAAGATGGATGATTTTTTGAAGTACTAAATGTTGCATTATCGCATAAAATCTTGACTATTTTTGCATTTTGAACTTTTTAAATAATTGGATTCTCTGCCTTTTCTCACTAAAATGCTTCAAAGCTAGAGATCATGGGGAAACTCCAATATTTTCTTAGTCTTCTGTCTGGGAGGCGATCATTTGTACTATGTGAATACTTGCCTCGAGACGTGATACATCGAATGTCACTGAAGGCATGATTCCGCTTCACACATACAAATGATTTACTCTTGTCTATTTATACGCAATCCGCACTCTGGTCATCCTGGTTCAATTATACCTTGACACTTGTGCTATCTTGCAAAATCAAACATCATGTAAATTTTTCTCAGGTCATTATGGTTCAATTATACCATTATGCTTGTATAAATTTTCAACATATCCCAAAATCAATTCAATGCTCAATGATGACACTTATCTCGAAAGCAAATAACATATGGTTATATCAGGATGGCAAATACAGAATGAGGATGCTCCAAAAATAATTAGTTGCATATCATGTTACAAATTAGTTGCATATCATTATCATACATCTCATTTTCAAGATACATCTCACAACATATCATTATCATACATCTCATTTTCAAGATACATCTCATAGCATATCATTGTCATACATCTCATTTTTAAGATACATCTCACAACATATCAAAGCATACATCCTGCATCATACATTATATCATATATTTAAGCATTGCATCATCATAAAGTCAAGAAAAGAACACATAGCACATACATCCATGTCACACACCACATGATCAAAGACAATGATGTCGTATATATATATATATATATATATATATATATATATATCAAAAATGATCAAAATGTACAAAATATGTCGTATATGTGCCCAGTACAAAGAATACAATGATCAAAAATACAACAGAGACAATGTCTCTCAAGTATGGCTATCCCCTGATGGAGATGGTCTAGCTCTAGAAGTCCCCACCCCTGGATCTCCAAGGGGATCATGTCTCGATGGCCCTGTCACCCCTTGGCTCTCTGATCGCGACCCAGTATCTCAAGATCGATTGGATCTCGACTGTGTAAAGCTTTGTACTCGGCGATCCCTGGGTACCGTAGCCTCATAGTGACGACGGTAGTACTCTGCCTCCTGAGCTCTCAAAGATAGCTCTCTTAGGGTGTCTCTCATTGGACCACCCACTGCTACTCTCTACACGCTCACTGCAAGCTCCTCCGCTCGACCCCACCGCTCTATCTCTGTGTCTCGCTCAATGGTCAACTGTGCAATCTGTCGCTAATATGTCAATAGTTGTGCCTGCAGCTGTTGTACCGTCACCTGTAGGGTCCTAATCAGTGCATCCTCAACATGAGTGGGGATCCGGACCCATAGCGGTACCTGTGCAGGGGTATCCCCTCTCCCTCTGCCTGTCGTCGGTGCTGGAGGTAGGAGCACATCTGTCCTCCTCCTCTAAGCTGGCCGTGTCGCCTCGTCAGTTCCCCCCACTACAGCTAGAACCTCCCCCACCCTCCCCTCTCCACTTGCTCCAATGACCAAACTGCCTCTCCCTCTGTCCATCACCGCCCGTCTAACTGCTCTCTCCAACCCTCTATCTTCTCTCCTCCCTCTATCTCCTCTCCTCCCCCAATCTCCTCTCCCTCATCGTCCTCCTCCACCATCTCCATCATCCTCATCATTTCCACCTCCCTCATCATCATCATCATCATCAAATGAAGGCCGCATCTCCTCTGGATCTAATATCCTCGCCACTGCTCGTGCAGCAAACAATCTGGCAAACTTGTCTGTCATGCTCACATCCAAAATCTCTGGGGCATAATCCCATATCTGGCCTGCTAAGCTGACAAACTCCTCTACCACCACCGCACTATCAATAGTCGGACCCCAATCTAGTATGTCCTACCTCCGACGTGCATACAAATAGGCCCCCTGAGGTATACCCTGTTGTCAAGCAAACTGTCGCAAAACTCTGGTGACCACAAACCTCTCGATCACGAATGGGGTCCTCCCAATCAGGTATCTCGTCATAAAAACATAGGGCATCTCCAGCCCATCCTTCGCCCATACCTCGCACCCTGTATACGGTCGCCAAGTGACCATATCAATGTCATCCAACACTCTCCTCTAATGCTCCAGTTTGCCTAGCTTACGCTAGACAACTAGACCCCTGTAACCATAGGCATAAGCACGTCCAACGGGCCTATCTCTGTCTGCTAATGGCCTGCCTGCTGGAATGTGATCCCAGCACCATACCTGTAAGAGCATCATGCCAGCTGACAAACTATCGTAACCCAGGTATACCACCTCGTGCAAATCCCTGTACAAATGGGCTAGCATAGCCAATCCCCACGCGAACCTGCGGCCCTGTGTCACCATATCCTCTAAAACTAGCCACCATCCCACAGATAGTCCCTTCGACCTATGGTCGGGACATAGAAAGCCACCTATAAGCCCTACCAGTACTAATGGAAGCGGTGCATAATCCAAGTCCAGGAACTCCTGCCAAGGGATCTCATATCCACATACTGTCTCATCATGGAATATGCAGCGAAGTGCCTCTGTACCGCCCTCCTCTGACTTCTCATAAGGTAGTTGTGAACCTACTACTGGTATGCGCAGAATCCTGTAACAGTCCTCTGGCGTGGCTGTCATCTCACCCATGGCAAAGTGGAAGGTGTTCTTGTTGTTGTGCCACCTCTTTGCGAGCGTTGTAAATAAACCCCGGTTCACAGTGAACCGAGGCATATCCAATAGGGAAGTAAGACCGCATCTCTTGATAATGTCAAGGTCGGTTTGTGCCAACCTTGGTATCAAAGTCCAAGGCCTAGGAAATCGCTCACGCGACTGAACCACACCCAATCGCTCCTGTCAACCAGCAAAAACAAGTCCAATATCAGTTTCCAAATCAAAACAAAGATATCAAAATCAAAATCACATCAAAAACATGAAACAATTTGCTCATCTACATCAAGTTCAACATCCTATCATTTCATATCAGCTTGTAAAACAACTCAAGTTATCAAAAACCATATCAAAACTTGTAAAGCAACTCAAGTCTCCAAATCACATAAACTTGTAAAACAACTCAAGTTTCCCACCCATATCAGCTTGTAAAACAACTCAAGTTTCCAACCCATATCAGCTTGTAACACAAATCAGGCTCCACACAATGAACTTGAAACACGGTGCAAAAACAAATCATACTTTGATCAAAACAACACATTCATATCTATGCATAACTTGACATATCACAAATCAAAACAAGTTATATCCACACTCATATTGGACAAATCAATAAAAACCATGACAAAAAAACACAACAATGCACAAATTACAACTATCTTGACAAAAACTGGCCTTATCCTATCAATTTTTCTCATTCACAAATCACCCCATCTCACAAAATTTTTCCTGATGCGCTAAAACAGATTGTCTACGCGCTAAAATACACCCATGCGCTAAGCTATTTTCCCCACGCGCTAATCTATTTACCCTATGCGCTAGACTAACTCTACGCGCTATCCCTTTTCCCCCATGCGCCACTCAACCTACCCTATGCGCTAAAATCGGTTTATGCACTAACCTATAACATGCTAGCGCTACCTATTTAACCCTATGCGCTAGGTCTATCCTACGCGCTAAATCCCCTTACCCATGCGAACCCCTGTGACCCCTATGCGCTAGGTCTAACTCAAGTACTACCCTGTTGACCTGACGCGCTACCCTGTGTTCAACATGCGCTATTCTACCACCATATGCTAACCTAAAACTTTCATGCACTACCCTATTTATTTCGGACGCGACCCTAACTTAAAACGCTATGCGCTACCTAAATTATCGTATGCGCTAAATTATAACTTCTACGCGCTAAACCGATGAAACCGGATTTCAAAAATCAAAAACTGACCAAAAATGACAAAATCAAAAATCAAAAAAGGGTCAAAGGCGTTGACTTACTGGTGGTCCATATGCAGCAGGTCTTCAGTACCTCCGAACGCGCTCAAAACGATGCCTGGAATACGGAATGGGCATTTTGACTTCTCTCCAAAATCTCTTTCTCCAAAGTCAACAGTGCACAAATGAATCAAATCAAAGCACTTTTCCCCTTTTATAGGAGAAAAATGAAATTAGGGTTAGGGAACTGGCCATGTAATTTGCTCGTGGTCTCCCTTCTACCCTAAAACATGTAAATTATCGGGAGATGAATCAATTTAAACATTTCACATAGACAAAATCATACACACCAAACACACATAACCAAATCCAATCAAAATTTTCCAAATATTGATTTATCTCCCAAGGGGGCATCACCATCAAATCAAATCTGGGGCACGACTTGAAAATCATAAAAGTAACATAAAATTGCATTTGATCATAAATCATAATAACACGTCATTTTCTTTGAAATAACATGTGCACACACGTCACTTCAAAGAGGGGCAAAACGTAGACGTATAAAAATGGCCATATTCCTAAATGAATATTTTATGTTCATTTCTCTATTTAATTAAATCTAATTTAATTGAATCACCCACATTCTTCTATTTTAAATTAAGTAAATTACTCAATTTATTTAAATTAAATTCACTAGACTTCTTTTTACCATTTAATGAATAAATCATTCTATTCAATTAAATCCCTTCTATCCACTTTTAATTAAATTCAAATTTAATTAAATAGTTTATCCTAAATTGAATAAATCTAATTTATTTGATTTCCCCAATTACAACCAAATTGAATGAAATTCATTTTATTCAATTAAAATCCTATTATCCCTCCATCCACTTGCAAAATCCTACATCTCCCACTTGCTTCCTAAACCCTATTCCTAACCCCCCTTCTAGACTCTTCTAATCACTTCTAAATTAACCTAACCCATCTCCTAAATATTGTCACATCCCTAAACAAAGGGAAGTCACTTCTCAAACCCTCAAAGTCTTCAATAACCATTAAAGGCTCCAAGTCTCCAACAACTTTCTCTTACAAACCATTAATGGTTAACTTAACCCCCTTGCATGATTAGAGACTTTCTCTAAACTCAACCTCCATGTAACCCAAGGCTCTCATCAAGCATTCATTGCTTTGACCATGGTTATCCCTTAATTATTTGCACAAGGGTTTATCCTTTGATAAAAGCTTAATCCAATGGGTAATCTTAACTTAAGCTTGACCCTTACCCCCTAAGATAACCATGAGGTCTTCTCAAGCATTTAATGTCTCCAACCCCTTTTCTCGACCAGTCTTATGTTGACATTTGTCACCATTTCATTGGTGCCAATTGCAAACATGGATTCCCAACTTTCAAACTCAACCCTTGATTAAACCTTTCAATCCTGGCCATCCATTGCCCTATTTTTGCTATAAATAGAGCTCTCATTCCTCCATTTAAAAATCATCCAAGTCTTTAGTATCATACTTATGCTCAAATACATTCAAGCTTTCACATTTCATATATGCTCATCATTTAGCCTCTCTTTTAAAAAGGAATTAATCTAAATATGCTAATTTAGAGTATGTTCCTTATCATATAGCTTAAATCATTGAACTAATATAGTATGCTAGGATAGTTTGTTTACTAACCTTGTCATCTTATAGTTAGTTTATTGCATTTCTAGAATCATGCATAGCTTAGGATGCATCTCAATTAAAATCAACAAAAGCATCCCTCGTTCTTGCATTTGCCATCCCTAAACCATTTTTCTTAGTGATCTGAGAGCAAAAATATTGGTTTGAGGGACTGTGCAAGATAGATAACCATGGAACCATCCTTGGGAAGCTAAGTTGTGCTTCATAACTCCATAGCTTACACCAAAAAGTCATGTGGGTGTGTGAGAAAGGCTCCATAGAGCTCTGTTTTTCACATTTTGAGTTCTATCGACCCGCTTTTCCCGCATACAAGTACAATGACCATTGGAGTCATCGGTACACAAGTTAGTGCCTGACTTGTGTGGGAGATATGAACAAGTTACCAGTACATTCTATCACCGGTAAGGAGAGGATGTCAACTAGTAAGTGATGTGTTGATAGTAAGTAGTTGCCAACCGACAAGCTTATGACCAGTGTACAAGCAGGATGGGCAAGATGCTTGAGTTGTTTTTTGTGATGGAGAGGCAAAATGTTACCTAAATACCATCAACATGGGAGAAGAAGGAAGTACATGTCACTGGTATGTTTTGTGGATGTAGATTAATAGGACTCCCACCAGATAGAGATGCAATCACCATGTAAAGAGATGACTGACAATGAATGTGCCCACACTGGATCACATGTGCCTATTTGAAGATATGTTGCACAAATAGGGAATCCACATGAGTGCATTGCAAGATGTAGATGATAAGGATTCATGATCATCGGTAAGTGGATCTTATCTCCTATTATGCATAGTGTGCATCATAGTTCTATGAGATAAGGATGAAGAGGTAAAGGCAGGTGTTTGAAGGCCCACACCGGATCTACCGGTGAATCAAAGGAATGCCTCAAGTGCATGAGATCAGGGACATGCACTGGACCGACATAAAAGGCATGTTGAGTTGTTGGGATAGATGAAGTGTGATGGGTTTGTCACTTTGACAAACCCACTGAGATATGGTCTGGGTTGATGAAGAAGAAGGCAAGGCTGAGCAGATGCAGATAGAGGAAAATGGTTGGCTTGAAGATGGAGTCTATCGAAGTATGATGACATAGTGTCATCAAGAGAGTTTTTCAGTATCTAAGTCCACTGGTAATAGGGAAAAGGTATAGATGTAGATGACTTCCCATTTGATGAAGATGTGCATAAGGTAGGTTAGAAAGTGTGCTAACCAGTTGAGTATTCCACTGGAAGAGAAGCAGAGTGCAAGGTTGATAACAGACCGGTTTCAGGGTTTAACCGACAAGGTTAGTAAGCCGCTAGATGAACCTGGTAATGGATTTGATCGGTGATCCCATTCATATGGACACATATGACCTAGCAGAGGTGGATGCCGACATAGTTGCCACGTGGAGGTGAAGTGGCACGCATGCACAAGCTGGTGAAGTGCTGTGTAGGGATAGGTGACTCTACAGGTGTGCATTTAATATGGAGCCCATGATTTGTGGATCGGATAAGAGGTTTGTGTCTCTAGGTCAGGAGGACAACAAAGATCCAACCCAGACTGATTGAGAAGATCGAGGCAGTAGAAGGAAACCGCAAAACCAATCTTGGTGATCGACCAAGAAATCAGCCAATAGGTCAAAAGCAGATTCCCCAAGATAGAAGGTATAATCAGCAAAGCATGACAATGGCGGGATTGATTAATGAGTTACAGTTTAGCTATCCAGGCAATCAGATCGGATGAGATCTGATTGGATTTGGTTTGTCTCAAGGTTGATGAGAAAACCCTAACCGCCCAAAATTTGAATTGGCTTTTGGCGGGAAAACTAGGTTATAAATATGCAAGCCAAAATCTGAGAAGCCTACCACTGGATGAGATAGTATTGTTGTTGAAGGAGTGAAATCATTCAAATGCTCATCTAGAAGAAGAATAAGAGACTAGGTGTGAGGGAGAACTAGGTTGAAGTGTTCAACTGACATCAGTGAGGCTGCCGACAGTCAGCTATTGATTTTGATAGAGGAGAGAACTCACAGAGGTAAAACCAACAGAGAAGAAGTGAAGAAGACTGCAGAGAAGGTAGACATAGAATTGGTAGAAGATAGTGCTAGTGAAGAGCAACAGAGAAATTGAGAGAAGAGGCAACCAACAGAGAGAATCGACAAAGAGAGAACCAATAATGTCCATACTGATAGAGATGAAGTGAAGGTAACTACAGAGAAGTCAGGCATAGAACCAACAAAGTGTAGTACCGGTGAAGAACAACATAGCAATAGAGAGAAGAGGCAACTAGAGGAGAGAACCGGCTGAAAGAGATCTGACTGAGAACTAGACAAAAGATCCAACTGATAGATTTGCAAAAGAGTTACCAAATTCATTTGTAACAAGAAGATAAGTTTGGTATCAAAATATATGTGTAATCACTGAGTTGTAGCTTAGTGCAGGGGATGTAGCTCCTTGGGTTGGTGCCCTAAATCAGGGGTTGGTAATCCTTGGGTTGGTGCCCTAAAATCAAGGGTTGGTGCTCCTTGGGTTGGTGCCCTAAACATTGTAAACATAGTTTCATTGTGAGACTAGATTGGAGCAGTAGTCTCCAGCAACATTTCTCACCAAGGTTTTTCCCATCTTGGGTTTTCCTCGTATATGTTGGTGTTATGTGACGTCCCTCTTGTGTGAATGCATTTGTGATTAGTCTCCTCACTAACTAGTAAGTTTACATTCAGTTAGATCCATTAATCGATATACTCACATAAGGTTATTAAAGAGAAAATTTTGAGAACCATTGATTCACCTCCCTCTCAGTGGTGCATTGTGTCTAACAATTGGTATTAGAGCATAGGTTCTCAGTCAGACGAGCTTTCTCCATCATGGGTAGATTGTGGCTTAAGGACACAATGATTTGTCTAGTTTCAATCCATGCTACACTGTTTGATGGTTCAAATGATTCTATTTGGAGTTGTAGAATGGAAGTCTACCTATCCTCTCTAGGGTTTGATGTGTGGATGTCTATTGTAAATGGCTTCCCTAGCAAAGTCAGTCCTCCCACCGATTCAGATGCAGAAAGAAGAAACCAGTGCAATGAAGTAGCCATGAAGACTATACTCTGTGGTTTATCTGATGATGTTTACTCATCGGTGGATAGATGCAGATCTACAAAAAGCTTGTGGGATAGATTTAAGAAGCTCTATGGAAATGAGGCCACTACTGCAGAACTGACTTGTGATGATAAGAGGAGAAATGCATCTCATGAGTCTACAGATGATGAAGGTTGACCTACTAACAGTCACAACATTGATGAAGAAGGAACCCACCTCTTCATGGATCAAGAATCAGAAGATGAGACACACACATCTGAGAATGATCATGCAGATCACTCCTACCAGTGATATATGTTTGGCAGTGATAGTGAAGGTGAAGAAGAAGAGGAAGAAGAAGTTGATCTTGAAGGAGAGCTTGTAAATGCACTTGAAGAACTCAGCAGAGTGAGAAAAGAATACAAATTATTCAAGAATGTTACTACAGTGGAGCAGAACCGGTTGATAAAATGCCTTGAAGAATGTGAGAAATGCATCTCAGAGTTGAAGTCTCAAGAAGAAGGCACCAAGGAGTGCCGGTGTGAAGATCTAGCATCTAGGATAGAAGTAAAAAATGAAGAATATCAACAATTTCTTGGAGAAATGGAGGTTCTCCGAAATGACCTTGAGAAATGTCAAGATGAGCTCAAGGTAAGAATCTGGTTTGATAGTAGCAGTGATGCCTTGGACAAAAAGTTGAAAAAGAAAAAGCATGCCAAGGACACTAAAGGCTTAGGAAGTGGTTCCGGTGAATGATCCACCAGAAAGAATGTCCCCCACTATGACATTTTGTTTGTCTCCTCAAATGGAGAAAACAAGGGGCAAACCTTCACAGTTAAAAATTAATCCCAAGAAGAAGGTTGCTCTAGATACAACCGGTGAAGACTTGCAAACAAGAATGAAGACCGGTGCTAAAAGAAGGAGGAACAATGTAGATCCCAAAGTAAAAAGGGAAAATGGGAGAATACAGCTTCACTGGAAGCAAGAACATGAAAAGACAACAAAGAAGACCTCCTATTGGTAGAGGACAAAGAAGTGCTATCGCCCATATATCAAGACAAGTGTGTGAGATGAAAAGATCAGATGGAGGAAATGAAAAGAATGGACAACCCAGAATCCATCCTCAAAGAAGGAGAAATGGAGCTGCCAGAATGGTAAGATCTTCCCATGCATGGCAGAATAAATTTGTAAGTAATAAATCTTCCTTTTCTAGTTATTGCTTTGCATGTAATGGTCATTGACATAGGATATAAGAATGTAGAAAGAGATCTAGAAAGAATAATATAGGATCTCATAGATGTCATGCATGTGAGAAAAATGTATCCAAGAGTAGATACATGCATGTCCCCTCTCTTGGTTATGCAAGTATTATGTGTTATAACTGCAATGGGATTGGCCATAGAGAGGTCGAATGTAGGAAAAGGAGCTTGCAGTCACATGAATACCTGTTTAGTATCTATGCTCAACACATAAATGGATATAGAGCATATGAGAGACGAAATGTTGCATGGAAAAAAATTAGAAGATGTTTTGTTCGCATAAGATCAAGTGGTCCATCAGTTCCCGTAGCAGGATACAATGGGATAACCATAAGTAGATGGTCTAACCGGTATGTTAAGAGATTCCCCAATCATGAAGTTGGGATGAATGTTGTGGGATACTATAGCACTACTTTTGGTTATGCAATAGGATCCAAAAATTCAAGGACCCATCAGTAGAAGAAGGTAAGACCCACTCTCATGACTGAAAATGGGAAGAAGAATGAGACCAAGCAGGTGTGGAGGAAGAAGACCATGGACCGACAATGTGCATTCTATGCACAGGTGATATCTCCTAAGGCTTAAAGGAGATGCAGGACCATAGGGGGAGTAGTATACTAAACTTATCATTCACCCTCCAGTGAAGAAGGTCACATGGAAAAACAAGCTGTTGCCGGTAAGAAAGAAGAAAATGAGATAAGTGTGTGTAGTGGTTGCCTTGGCTACATACCTACATATCAGAGTTGGCTCACTATTGCATGTGTATATAGATGGAGATTAACAATTAGAATCAAATGTAAAGTGACACTTAATGTCAGGAGCTGTAGAAAGGTGCTCCGGTAGTGATGATGGACCGGTATAGGAAACCAGTATGTGCAAGATGATTACTATTAGATTGCTAATAGGTTCTTGCAGGTTATGTAAGAAAATGAGACTCAAGATCATTGCATTATCCCCGGTAACATGGAATGAGGATTTTATGTCTCATGTAGTATTGGAAAAGACCTGAATGATGTATGATGGCCCAGTTGTTAATTATGTGTGCATACATCCCTTGAGGGCTAACCGGTTTGATTTTTGGCATGATGATGATATTGTATGGCATTGTGTACATCCAGGATCATGTCATAGACTATGGTGGATATGATGGAGTTGAAAGATCATCAGATGATCACATATGCACAACTCAAATGATATATGGATTTGTTTAGAGCCCCAATTTTGGATCTAAGATGGACCTAAGATGCATGACTCAGGGGGAGTTGACAGCCATGTTTTCTGACTAAGTATCAAACTTGCTAAACATAGAGGGTGTGCAAATGTCTAAGGTTGTACCGGTATGTTTGGGTCTTTGGTGGTATCTAGGATTGTGATATATTTTAATGCCTATTCAATTGAAATCACAACTGGATCACCGAGAGTGTTGTTTAACAAAGAGGGAGAGTTACCAGCACAAGTGAACATGCTTTTGGTATCGGAAAAGATACAATTCGTATGCATTAGCCTCAACACTTGATATCAACATTATGGGGTTAGAAGGGCTACTGCATGTCAAAGGGAGATGATGCAGTCCAAACAACAAGTAAGCAATATTCACTAACACATCCTTCTATAAATTAAGTGCTTTAACAATTGGTATCAAAGGAGGAAAACATCCTATCGAGAAAAATGGGAGAAAAATATCTGACAATGATCGGTAAATACAAGGAGGGAGATCCTAACAATTCCCTTTGCCATTGTTGTCAAAGGGGGAGAAAGATTTTGTAGTATACCGTATACTACATGTGTGTGAATCAATGGATTATACAAAGGGGGAGAGTTGGATCACACAAAGGGTGAAAGAGATTATGTAGTATGTCAAATACTACATGAGTTGACATTAATGCCAAAGGGGGAGATTGTTAGCATTGTGTTGTCATTGATGTCAACCGGTATAAGATGGCTACTGATATAAGAGATGTATATGCAACACTACCATGGATGCATACAGGATGAGAGGATGAGATGTCTTTGATATCACCTTGTGTTGCAGAATACTGGTAAGGTAAAGGAGATAATGTCATTTAGTACAATGACCATTGAAGTCACCGGTACACAAGTTAGTGCCTGACTTGTGTGGGAAATATGAATAGGTTATCAGTACAGTCTATCACCGGTAAGGAGAGGATGTCAACTGGTAAGTGTTGTATTGACAATAAGCAGTTGCCAATCGACAAGCTTATGACCAGTGTACAAGCAAGATGAGAAATGTTCTTGAGTTTTTGTTTGTGATGAAGAGGCAAAATGTTACCTGAATCACATCAACACGGGAGAAGAAGGAAGTACAAGTCACCGGTATGTTGTGTGGATGCGGAAAAACAAGACTCCCATTAGATAGAGATGCAGTCACCATGTAAAGAGATGACTGACAATGAATGTTCCCACACCGGATCACATGTGCATGTTTGAAGATATGTTGCACAAACAAGGAATCCACATGAGTGCATTGCAAGATCCAGACGACAAGGATTCACGATCACTGGTAAGTAGAGCTTATCTCTTGTTATGTATAGTGTGCATCATAGTTCTATGAGATAAGTAATAAGAGGTAAAGGCAGGTGTTTGAAGGCCCACACCGGATCTACTGGTGAATCAAATGAATGCCTCAAGTGCATGAGATCAGGGACATGCACTCGATCGACATAAAAGGCATGTTGAGCTGCCGAGATAGATGAAGTGTGATGGGTTTGTCACTTTGACAAACTAGTTGAGATATGGTATGGGCTGATGACGAAGAAGGCAAGGCTAAGAAGATGCAGACAGAGGAAAATGGCCAGATTGAAGATGGAGTCTATCGAAGGATGATGACATAGTATCATCAAGATATTTTACCGGTATCTAAGTCCACCAGTAATAGGGACAAGGTGTAGATGCATAAGACTTCCCATTTGATGAAGATGTGCATAAGGTAGATTAGCAAGTGTGCTGCCCGGTTGAGTGTTCCATCGGAAGAGAAGCAAAGTGCAAGGTTGATGACTTACCGGTTTGAGGGTTTAACCGATAGGGTTAGTAAGCTAGTAGATGAACCCGATAATGTAGTTGGTCGGTGATCCCATTCATACGGACACATATGACCTAGAAGAAGTGGATGTCGACTTAGTTGCCACGTGGAGGTGAAGTTGCATGCATGCACAGGTTGGTGAAGTGTCGTCTAGGGATAGGTGACTCTACAAGTGTGCATTTAATATGGAGCCCATAATTTGTGGATCAGATTTGAGGTTTGTGTCTCGAGGTCAAGAGGAAAACAAATATCTAGCCCAAACTAATTAAGGAGATCGAGGAGATCGAGGCAGGATAAAGAAACTGCAAAACCAATCTTGGTGATCGACCAAGAAATGAACCGACAGGTCAAAAGCAGAATGCCCAAGATAGAAGGCATGATCAAGAAGGCACAATAATGACGGGATTGATTGATGAGTTACAATTCATCAATCCAGGTGATCAAATCGAATGAGATCTTATTCAATTTGGTTTGTCTCGAGGTTGATGAGAAAACCCTAACCGCCCAAAATTTGAATTGGCTTTTGGCGGGAAAACTAGGTTATAAATATGCAAGACAAAATCTGAGAAGCCTGCCGCTGGATGAGAGAGTATTGCTGCTGAAGGAGTGAAATTATTCAAATGCTCATCTAGAAGAAGAAGAAGATACTGAGTGTGAGGGAGAACTAGGTTGAAGTGTTCAACTTGCATCAGTGAGGCTACTGATAGTCAACCATTAAGTATGAAAAAGGAGAGAACCATTAGAGGTAAAATCAACAGAGAAGAAGTGAAGAAGACTGTAGAGAAGGTAGGCATAGAATTGGCAGAAGATAGTGCTAGTGAAGATCAACAGAGCAATTGAGAGAAGAGGCAACCAACAGAGATAATCGACAGAGAGAGAATCGGTAGTGTCCATATCGACAGAGAAGAAGTAAACGTAACTACAAAGAAGTCAGGCATAGAACCGACAAAGTATATTACTGGTGAAGAGCAGTAGAGTAGTAGATAGAAGAGGTAACTAGAAGAGAGAACTGACTGAGAACTGGACAAAAGATCCAGCTGATGGATTTGCATAAGAGTTACAAAATTAATTTGTAACAAGAAGATAACTTTGGTATTAAAATATGTTTTTTGTATTGATTGAGTTGTAGCTCCTTGGGTTGGTGCCCTAAATCAAGGGCTGGTGCTCCTTGGGTTGGTGCCCTAAACATTGTAATCAGAGTTTCATTGTGAGGCTAGACTTGAGCAGTAGTCTCTAGGAGCATTTCTCACCGAGGTTTTTCCCATCTTGGGTTATCCTCATATGTGTTGGTGTTATGTGATGTCCCTCTTTTGTGAATGCATTTGTGATTAGTCTCCTCACTAACCAATAAGTCTGCATTCAGTTAGATCTATTAACCGATATACTCACATAAGGTTATTAAAGGGAAAAGTTTGAGAACCACTGACTCACCCCCCTCTCAGTGGTGCATTGTGTCTAACACAGATGTTTGCATCAAATAACTATGATCTCATTTCAGATCTTATACAACAAGGTAAAATTATTTTTGAAATTTGTTTTTATTTATTAAATAGTACATATATGAAATCTTACAGTGTATATTTTTGTTTTTATATCTCATTAAATATTAAAATAAAATTATTTTGTGCACAGGACATGTCTATGTTGTTGTTCCACCAGAGGACAATGAAGAGGAGACAGAGTATTGGTTGGTTTGATGTGTAGATCCAAAACATAATCTAACCACTCCTCGAGTAGATGATGATGGTTATGACTATCCAACAGGATCTGTGGTTGTTGCTGGCACCTGGCTACGCAAATATCTAACAAGAAAGAATGGATTGCCTGCGCTTGAAGATTATGAATTAGAGAATAATATTATACATTACTCACATTTGGTAGTGGCAACTAATATAAAATTGGATAGATATCGTGGCAGACCTGCTAATAAACAATTACAGAATCTCTCTATGGAAGAGCACGAGACAATTATAGATGCTTTACAAAAGAGAGAGGATGCAGATGGTATAACATAATGAATATATACAACTAAGTTATAATTTGAACCCTTAATCCATCTCCCTTTTAAAATTCATGATGTATATTTTATATAGCATTTTAAATCATGCATCCTAATTATAAAATCTAATTTAGTAATTTTGTTTCAAGTCTACCACAAGTAGAAGGCATCAATGGAAACCAAGTTATTTATGCATACTTTATGTTTCATTTTGAATAATTACAAGTTAAAGTTTTGTGCCCTTAAGGCAACTCCCTTTTAAGAGTCGTGATGTATGCTTTATGTTGTATTTTAAATTGAATGCATCCTCATTATAAAAACTAATCATATGTATATTTTTTTTCCAGGTCTCTCAGAGTAGACTTGGCCTCAATGACTACTATTGTTTGTGCATACCTTATGTTGTATTTTGAGAGATATATCCTTATTATTATGATTTAAATAGACTATTTTTTATTTTATTTCAGGTCTTCCACATGTACATGGCATCAATGAATACTATTATTTGTGCATTTACAAATATGTTTAAGGTTAAAATTTTAAACTTTACTTGAGTAAAGTAATATTCTTGCACTTGAATGTTGAATTATGATTGTGTATTTTATACGATATGTTATTTTTTGCAAGTCCCTTAGGAGATGAAGTCAAAGATTTAGGTAGGTATGTGTGATTACACTTTGTGTAATATACATAAATGAGAGACTATTGGTCAAATTTATGAATGAGATAATTATGTTCTAATCAAGTTCTATTCAATCTATTATATATTCTATGGGGTAAATTTAATTCCATACATAGCACACTGGTTCTACTTGTTGGACCCCACCATACCACCTACTTTGTTCCTTACACTTTGCTCTTATCATCATTGTTATTGAAATGGTAATTATATATGTATGCGGGAAAAGGGGGTCGATAGAACTCAATATGTGAAAATATTTCAAAAGACTTGTCCACACACACACACATGACTTCTTGGTGCAAGCTATGGAGTAATGAAGTATTACTCAGCTTCCCAAGGTGGGTCCCATGGTTCTCTATCTTACAATGTCCCTCAAACCAATGTTTTTGCTCTCAGATCACTAAGCAAAATAGTTTAGGAATGGCAAATGCAAGAACGAGGGATGCTTTGATAGATTTTAGAATGAAATGCATCCTAAGCTATGCATGATTCTAGAAATGCAATAAACTAGATTATAAGATGACAAGGCTAGTAAACAAACTATCCTAGCATGATATATTAGTCTATGATTGAGCTAAATGATAAAGAAAGTATTCTAAACATGCATATTTAGACTAATTCCTAGTTAAAAGAGAGGCTAAATGATGAGCATATATGATATGAAAGCTTGAATGTATTTGAGCATAAGTATGATACTACAAACTTGGATTCTTCTATATCTCAAAATGGAGGAATGAGAGCTCTATTTATAGCAAAAACAGGGCAATGGATGGTCAAGATTGAAAGAGTTGATCAAGGGTTGAGTTTCAAAGTTGGAGATCCATGTTTGCAATTTGCACCAATGAAATGGTGACAAGTGTCAACATAGGGTTGGGTTGAGAGAAGGGGTTGGAGGCATTAAATGCCTGAGAAGACCTTATGGTTATCTAGAGGGTAAGGGTCAAGTCTAAGTTAAGATTACCCATTGGATTAAGAGTTAATCCAAGGATAGACCCTTGTGCAAATGATTAAGAGATAATCATGGTCAAAGTATTAAAGGCTTGATGAGACCCTTGGGTTGGATGAAGGTAAAGTTAGGTAAAAAGTCTCTAACCATGTAAGAGGGTTGAATTAACCATTAATGGTTTGGGAGACTTTGGGAAATTAAGTGGTTGAAGATTTGAAGCCTTTAATGGTTATCAAAGACTTTAAGGGTTTGAGAAGTGACTTCCCCTTGTTTAGGGATGTGACAAAGTTTAGAAGATGGGTTAGGCTAATTAGAAATGATTAGAAGAGTCTGGAAGAAATTAGGAAGGGGTTTAGGAAGCAAGTGGGAAATGTAGGAGAATGCAAGTGGATGGAGGGATAATAGGATTTAATTGAATTTAATGAATTTCATTCAATTTGGTTGCAATTTGGGGAAATTAAATAAATTAGATTTATTCAATTTAGGATAACTATTTAATTAAATTTGAATTTAATTAAAAGTGGATTGGGGAGATTTAATTGAATAAAATGATTTATTCATTAAATGGTATAGTGAATTTAATTGAGTAATTTACTTAATTAAATAGAGGAATGCGGATAATTTAATTAAATTGGATTTAATTAAATAGAGAAATGAACATAAAATATTCATTTAGGAATATGGTCATTTTTATACGTCTACATTTTTCCCCTCTTTGAAGTGACGTGTGTGCACATGTTATTTCAAAGAAAATTTGTCGGATATGCTGTAAAAATTTGATCGATATGATGTTGTGGATATGAAAAATTGATTTGATATGAAAAGTCGATATGATGCCCTAGATTTGATGAACAATATTGATGATGCGCCAGATATGAAGAATTGTTTTGATATGAAAAGTTGATATGAGACTGATGTCGATATGAAATTGATATGATAATGCCCCCTCGGGAGATCGTTCGTGCACACAAAGCATGAATGATCTCTCGAAAGAAGAAGAATGTTGTTTGAAAGATAGAAGAGTGGATAGTGATGGCATGCATGGGTTTGATAAGATTGATTAGATTGATTGGAATGAGAGCAAGTTTGGTTTCAAGTATGACACCTCCTGTAGAAAACATGGATGATCGAGCGTCTGGTTTCAGGAATGATATCACCTGTATAAGACATGGATGATCAAGCATCTGGTTTCAAGAATGATACTGCCTGTATAAGACATGGATGATCGAGCATCTGGTTTCAGGAATGATATCACCTGTATAAGACATGGATGATCAAGCATCTAGTTTCAAGAATGATACTGCCTGTATAAGACATGGATGATCGAGTGTCTGGTTTTAGGAACGATATATCCTGTATAAGACCGATCAAAACGCCTGGTTTCAGGAACAATATATCCTGTATAAGAGCTGATCAAAACATCTGGTTTCAAGAATGATATATCCTGTATAAGAGCTGATCAAAACATCTGGTTTCAGGAATGATATATCCTGTATAAGAGCCAATCAAAACATCTGGTTTCAGGAACGATATATCCTGTATAAGAGCTGATCAAAACATCTGGTTTCAGGAAAGATACATCCTGTATAAGACATGATAGAAGATATTTTGGAAGAATGATAGAAGATAGTTTGGAAGAATGATGAAGATAGTTTAGAAGAATGATAGAAGATAGGTTGGAAGAATGATAGAAGATAGTTTAGAAGAATGATGAAGATAGTTTAGAAGAATGATAGAAGATAGGTTAGAAGAATGATAAAGATATGAAAGTGAAGAAAGATTCCATGATGATGTGATAGATATGCATGCGAGGGATGCAATGATGAATGATGAATGATATTTTGAAAATGAGATGTATGATATGATATGCAACTAATTGTAAAATGATATGCAACTATGTTAAAATGATATGCGAATATGTTAAAATGATATGCAATTAATTGTAAAATGATATGCAGCTATTTTAAAATTATATGCAGCAATATTTTTGGTAGCATCCTCCTTCTGTATTTGCCATCCCTGTATAACCACATGTTGTTTGCTTTCTGTGTATATATCATCATTGAGCATTTATTGATTGTTGGATATGTTGAAAATTTATACAAGCACAATGGTATAATTGAACCATAATGACCTGAGAAAAATTTACATGATTTTTGATTTTGCAAGATAGCACAAGCGTCAAGGTATAATTGAACCAGGACGACCTAAGTGCGTATTGCGTAAACATACAAGAGTTAACCTTTGTCCCATACAAATTCGAAATGTCCTCAGCGATATGCCACCTGATTTCTTCATTGGACAAATTTTCATGATAAAAGACTTCACTCACAGATAGAAGACAAATAAAACATCACATTCCTTCCTTGCTTCTCTAGTCGTAAGACATCCTTGAGTCACTTAGGAGATATGATAAGCAAAAATTAACAACCATAAGTAATCATGCATGCTATTGGAAATGTATTCTTGTCAATTAAAACATCTTGCAAATAGATCTTTGTTCAGCTGAAATCAGTTCAAGTTCGTGATGTTTAGCCTTCTTGCATTGTCATTTGGCATTTGTTGGTTGTTTTGATCCTTGTTGTCTTGCTACGTGTTTGGTCTGATGTTGAAAACCTTGAAGGCGAAATGCCCCTAGCGAGGTTAGGATTTTGCCCCTTGTTGTTGATACTAATTTGATATGGATATGTACATTGATCACCAAGCCATGGTGGGATATTATTTGGATAATTATTTTAGATAAACCAAGGACAGTGACTACACTAAGTATGTCCAAGATTGATAAGCATTTGTGAATTTCTGGTGATGCCTCAGATGGGTGGATATGATATGTACAATATGATTTATGAAACATGTATTTCCATCAATTGATAAAGATAAGGCTAACTAGACCAAAATCTAGCAGTCATACTGATTGATGTCATTGTTATGATTTGGTCAATGATTGATAAGAATGTCTGGTTTCAAAGAGTGAGTACCCCGTATAAGACCGATATGTCTGGTTTCGAGTGTACCTATCCTTGTATAAGACATGTTGATGTTGATGTTGATAGATGGATTGATTATCAAGACTTGATGATTGATAGGAATGTCTGGTTTCAAAGAGTGAGTACCCCGTATAAGACCGATCTGTCTGGTTTCGAGTGTACCTATCCTTGTATAAGACATGTTTGATGTTGATGTTGATTTCAAGTAATGAATTGATTAACAAGACATGTGATAATTTGATTGCAGACTTTGAGAGTTTTCCTATTGTTGATATGATTTGATGGATGGTCCATGTGTTCATGCTTTGATTGTTTTTTATTTTGTTGATTTTTAGTTTTTGGATATTTTGATTTTTTTGAGTTTTTGGATATTTTGATTTTTTTGATTTTTTGGATATTTTGATTTTTTTGAGTTTTTGGATTAGAAGAAAGATGTATTTGGTTGCCCCAATGTATATCAAGACAAGGAATGGATGAATGGATGACTGAACCATTGAGGTGGAAATGGATTTTTTTATTTATTTTTTGTCCATAGTTTTGATCAAGATCAAGGATGGAAAAGGGGATATGGATAGAGATAGGATATAGATAGCATTGGATGATGGAAGAAATGAATAGATAGGATAGATAGATATGAATTAGAGTGAAGCAATATTGTAGAAATAATTGGATGATAGAAGAAATGAATAGATAGGATAAGGGATATGGAGTAAAGTGAAGCGAGATTGTAGAAAGAATTGGATGATAGAAGATATGAATAGATAGGATAAGGGATATGGATTAGAGGACATGGGAGATATGGTAGGAAGAATAGAGTGGATGAAATTTTCCCTCAAGCATAGAGGTTTCCATTTGCAAAAAGGTGATATGTAAGATTGTCATAGTATTTAGCACCATCTGAATAAGTGTTTCTGAACTTTTCAAAGATAGAGACCCAACCCACACTTGGAACCTCTGGAAAATTCAACTGAACATTTCTAGCAACTAGGAAGCAGACTCAAAAGGGAATAAGAATCCCAAACTAGATCAAGGTACTTGGTCTTTGATTACCCATGTGTGTGCAAGTGGGTTCATTCTGGCTCATATGATCATTGTAATCTTCAGAATCCAGCATGGCGAGCTACATGAGTTACCTTGACTTCAAAAGCATCCTGGATAGAGCCTCGCTGCCTGCGAGCATCCATAGCCCCAATGAGGTTATCGTTGTAATCTCACAAATATTGCTCCATTGCCAACCAGGCGTCCATAGCCCCGATGGAGTTACTTGCATGTTCCCATAGCCAATCATTATGATATTGGATTTCATTGCATTTTCCTTTTCTTGATATTCATTTTCTTGCTCATGCTTTGATATTTCTTTTTTTTTCTCTTTATTTTTCTTGCATTGGCTTGTAAGTGATGAAACTTACATGGGTCTGATAATTACAGTGGCACTGAAGCAAGATTTTAGATTTTTCACTAGCCATGTCTTCAATTTAAGAGATCACAATGATTTTTAGAGCAATCGATTAAGTGTATGAGATATAGTAATCAAAAGATGTTAGTACCAAGATACGATAAGTGGTTCTTTTCTGGATTGAGTGTGTATCCCAACCAAAGAAATGTTAAAGAGGAACAACCTCGGATTCTGAAGCATTTCGTGAATAGATATCTAGGAAAAGGACTGAACATGAGATTCGAGCATGGGCAAGTATGTGACAAAATGACACAAACACCTATCTCACAGATGAAAGATTTTATGCGAAGGATTGAATGAAAGGGATGGAAGGATAGAAAAGAGGTGTTGGATAATAGATAGAATGTTTGAAGATTTGTGCAAGGATAGATAGAAATGTTTTCAGGATGAGTGTTGGTACTTGAGAAGTGATGAAGAGATGGAGGAAAATTGAATTTTGGAACAGAAGGACCCTAAATAGATAGAGAAAATGATAGAAGAATAGTTTTGGAAAGATGTTTAGATAGAGGGTTGAAAGAAGTTCAAAGATGTGTGCCTTTGTTGATCTTGCTTATGGATCATTTGAGGTGATGGATTTGTGGATGGAGGGAAGTAAGGACCCAAGATGGATGAAAGGGATGGAGAGTTTGATTGTGGAATGAAAGGACCTAAGATAGATTTGGAGGAAGAAGAAGAGTTTACTTTGGAATGAAAGGACCTAAGATAGATTTGGAGGATGAAGAGATTGACTTTGGAATGAAAGGACCTAAGATAGATTTGGAGGATGAAGAGATTCCTTGATCTTGATCTTGACTTGGAGTAGGATCATTTGATTTTGTGCTTTTCTCTTGATTTTGAATTAGAATAGTGGAGGATAAGGAAGGAATATCATGATTTTTCTTAAGAGATGAATGTTGAATGGGACTCTGCTCTTGAGATGAAAGAGGTTCATTGTGGATGGAATACCAAAATTTTAGGGGATCATCATAAGATTCTTGACAGGTGGGATCTTGATAAAAAATGGGATTAGATTGGAGAGCCATGATATCTTGATCTTGATTTATGTTAGAACTCATTTCCTTTGACTGAGTTTCCTTTTTCTTGGTTTGATGATGAATGGTCATATGAATGATCAAAGTTGATGTTTTTGATAGGTTGATGTAGAGAAATACTCCTATTGATAAGGGTCTTAGGACTAGGTTGTCTCTTCTTTAACTTAGTTTTTTTTGATAAAGACTTGTTCGTCTCAAAATATGAGGAGTGGTCATACACGAATGATCAATGGTTTCCTTCGATGTTTGGATTGAGATACTTCGTTTGGAAACTTAAGTCTACTTTTATCAAATGAAGGTTTAGATGCCCCCTCACGACAAAGTGTGTCAAATGATATGGATAAAGTCTCCCGATATGGAAACTTGATTTGACAACTTAAGGTTTAAACTTGGTATGTTGTTTGATAGAATCCTTTAGATGATGGACCTTTTGATCAAGGTGATGATAATACCTAATTTTGATAGGATAAAGTCTTATCTTTAGCTAGTTTTGAATTTGACAATTTTTGTTCTAAGACTAACTTGTTTGATTTGGAAATGATTTCTCTGGTGTTTTGATTTGATTTCTTGTGATCACGTTTGATATTGGACCTGAAAGGATACTCAAGAAGTTTGAAAACTTTTTCTAGAAAGGCTTGTTTTGCTCTCTAGTTTTCTGAGTTTTGACCATGCGCTAAGCCAGAGAGTAGATGTGCTAAAAAAAAAAAATTTCTCAATGTGCTAGAGAAAAGACTCCATGCGCTACACTACCCCCTGATACGCGCTAACTAGTTTATTTTGCTTTTGCCTTGGTTCAAAAAGGTCATGCGCCAATATGGGCCACCAATGCACTAACTGTTAAACCCTACATGCTAAAGTTTGGCTTCCACGCGCTAAGCTGATGCTTCAATGCGCTAAACTGTTTTCAAAACGTGCTACTTGAAACTACTAGAATTGGATTTCTATGAAGCGCTAATGTTAAGACTTAATGCGCTAAGGTGAAGGTTTAATGCGCTAAAAGATGGTCCCCACGCGCTAAGAAGTTGCTCTCACGCACTAAACTGCTCTAATATATTTTGACTTGGTTGTTTTTCTGTTTTTTTTGGAATTTTTAACACTTGTGATTTTGATGGATGATTTCTTTTTTGGTACTAAGTCGAATAGATAAAATCTTGATTACATGGTTTGGTATTCCCCTAATCTTGCTGGATGAAAGTCTTTCCTAAAGATAGTTGAAATGTTGATAACCATCTCAAAAGATGTTTTGTTGGATATGGAAATCTTCTCCACTTTATGATTTTTCCTTGTTTGAATTGACTTTTGAGTTTGATTGTTGGATACTTTGCAAGATATTTTAACATTTGTGACAAGAATACATAGCACACATGAAGACAATGATCATCCTAATGCTAAACATTGAGTGTATATTCTTTTGAGGATGTGTTCAAATCCCCGATGTTATCACTGGTTTGATCTACAACAAAAGACACATCAGATAGACTCTTTATTCAATGGTCATTGACAATATCATAGCCCACTAGTCTTGATACTCAGTCAGCTCAAACAACCTTGTCACCCACTAGAGGGCGCCCATTTTTTTGCCTTTTGCAAGAATTTATCTCAAAGTGAATTGCTTCACAATTGAGTAGTTATCTTGGGAGATATATGGTGAGTAATCTTGGGGGCGAATTCTTCCCCACCCTTGCACTATGATATTGCCGATGTTTGGCGACTGACTCGGTTCAGAGTTTCTAATGCTAAGGTTCTTAATCAGGCTTCCTGTTTGGCCGTTAGTGATAAACTCCCTTAGGAGGCTTCCCAACCTTTAGAACAAAGGCTTTACGTATCTCAAGGATACTGGGGGAAGGCTAATCGCTGCGCGCAACCGTTGAAAATGACTTTTGTCACTTTCCACTTTTGATTATAGTGGGTTGGAACACTTGGCATCAAAGTCATTTCCCACTTAGGTCGTTCCCTTCACATCGGCCAAAGAATGGCTTTAAGAGTTTTTCAACCCCTCAAGAAGGCAGGCCTGCTAAAGGATGTAAATGCTTGAAGTACAGAAAGTTTAAGAGTGGTTTGGCTTTTTGGTCACCCAATTATGGGGAGAGCATATACCTTCAATGATTTGCTAACTTCTATTTGGAGATGTTGCTCCAACAAGCATGATGTTCTTTTTAACCTTTCATAGCAAAGTGTGTATTTCCAAAAACTATTGAAAAATAAACATGGTCAACAAAGTAAATCGTGATGTTGGTCAACAAAATTAATGTCGATAGGGGAAAACTTTCCCTCTTTGCCTTGCACAAAATGAAGATGAGGTTCTTTTTCCTTTTTCAATTTATTGAGATTGATCCTTTTAGGCACCAAAGGAAGGTGAAGTTTGTTTTAACCTTGCTAAAAGTAAATTTGCTTGTTCTTTTTAGAGCTTCCAAAATGAAGTGTTTTTCCTCTAATCTTGCAAGAAAGCAAATATGAAATTGTTGTTCTTTTTACCTTGCAATAAAGAAAAGATGAAGTTTTATTTTAAAACACCAAAAAGGAAGGCATGAAGTTCATTTTATGCATCCAAATGAAATGATGAGGTTTATTTTAAGCTTTTGCAAAAAAAGAAAGGTGAGTTCTTTTTAACCAACTTTTGTTGAAAGAAAGTAAAAAAGAGACTTAAACCCTCTAAACTAACTCCTTCCCCTGCACAAAAAAGATTAGAACTTGCACATAGCCGGTGATCAAATGTTAGTGTGGGCTTACACAAGCCTAAATTCTAATCTTGGTTACAAATTTTACAATCCTGATCCTGAAATGCCCTGAAATTTGTCTAAGTCTGAATTTTGGAGGATCTTCCAAAAACTAGATTTTGCATTACAACTCCTAGAGGTCTGAAACCCCTCTCAAACATCCTGATAATATATATGGAATATAACTTATACTTAAATGTTATATTCCATATATATTATGCCTCCCACAAGCCTAATTTTTGACTCTGTCATAAATTTTTTGCTCTGCCAACTCTATGCGCTAAGAAATGATGTCTATGCGCTAAGAAAAAGCACCTACGCACTATTATGTGCCCCCAATGCGCTAAGCTATTTTCCTAATGCGCTATTCTATTTTTCTCTCGCGTTGATACCTACATAAAACTGTTAGAAATATGATGCGCTAAGGAAAAGACTTTACGCGCCATAGAATAGACTGCATGCACTAAACAGTGAGTTGGATGCGCTATCTAACAGACCCAACGTGCCAAACTATTTTTCAGATGCGCTACTTTGTTTTTCTCCCACGTTGATACCTACAGGAAAAGATTAGTGGAAGTCATGCGCTAAAGAAAGGACTTCATGTGCCAGAGTATAGAACCCACGTGCTAAACAGTAAGCGTGATGCGCTAGACTGTTAACTGGATGCGCCAAGGAATGTTTCCCACACACTGATTCCTTGTTTCCCGCGGACCTACAAAAGTGGTTAAATTCAAAAACCGATTTGATATATGGGGTCTAGCCCCACGGTGGGCGCCAGAAATGTATGCGGGAAAAGCGGGTCGATAGAACTCAATGTGTGAAAATATTTCAAAAGACTTGTCCACACACACACACAGGACTTCTTGGTGCAAGCTATGGAGTAATGAAGTATTACTCAGCTTCCCAAGGTGGGTCTCATGGTTCTCTATCTTACAATGTCCCTCAAACCAATGTTTTTGATCTCAGATCACTGAGCAAAATGGTTTAGGAATGGCAAATGCAAGAACGAGGGATGCTTTGATAGATTTTAGAATGAAATGCATCCTAAGCTATGCATGATTCTAGAAATGCAATAAACTAGATTATAAGATGACAAGGTTAGTAAACAAACTATCCTAGCATGATATATTAGTCTATGATTGAGCTAAATGATAAAGAAAGTATTCTAAACATGCATATTTAGACTAATTCCTAGTTAAAAGAGAGGCTAAATGATGAGCATATATGATGTGAAAGCTTGAATGTATTTGAGCATAAGTATGATACTACAAACTTGGATTCTTCTATATCTTAAAATGGAGGAATGAGAGCTCTATTTATAGCAAAAACAGGGCAATGGATGGTCAGGATTGAAAGAGTTGATCAAGGGTCGAGTTTAAAAGTTGGAGATCCATGTTTGCAATTTGCACCAATGAAATGGTGACAAGTGTCAACATAGGGTTGGGTTGAGAGAAGGGGTTGGAGGCATTAAATGCCTGAGAAGACCTTATGGTTATCTAGAGGGTAAGGGTCAAGTCTAAGTTAAGATTACCCATTGGATTAAGAGTTAATCCAAGGATAAACCCTTGTGCAAATGATTAAGAGATAATCATGGTCAAAGATTAAAGGCTTGATGAGACCCTTGGGTTGGATGAAGGTTAAGTTAGGCAAAAAGTCTCTAACCATGTAAGAGGGTTGAATTAACCATTAATGGTTTGGGAGACTTTGGGAAATTAAGTGGTTGAAGATTTGAACCTTTAATGGTTATCAAAGACTTTAAGGGTTTGAGAAGTGACTTCCCCTTGTTTAGGGATGTGACAAAGTTTAGAAGATGGTTTAGGCTAATTAGAAATGATTAGAAGAGTCTAGAAGAAATTAGGAAGGGGTTTAGGAAGCAAGTGGGAAATGTAGGAGAATGCAAGTGGATGGAGGGATAATAGGATTTAATTGAATTTAATGAATTTCATTCAATTTGGTCGCAATTTGGAGAAATTAAATAAATTAGATTTATTCAATTTAGGATAACTATTTAATTAAATTTGAATTTAATTAAAAGTGGATAGGGGGGATTTAATTGAATAAAATGATTTATTCATTAAATGGTATAGTGAATTTAATTGAGTAATTTACTTAATTAAATAGAGGAATGCGGGTAATTTAATTAAATTGGATTTAATTAAATAGAGAAATGAACATAAAATATTCATTTAGGAATATGGTCATTTTTATACGTCTACAATATATTTAAACCTATGTTTTGATACTTTTCTCTTATCATCATTATTATTGTAATGGTAATTATATATTTGATTATATATTTGTGTATCTATGATGATTGATACTTTTTAATTTAGTTTAAAATATGTTATAATTATAAGATATATTTTGATACTTTGGTCTTATCATCATTGTTAGTTCATGATGTTCACCTTTATTTTATCTAGTCACAAGTTATTTAAATAAAATTTCAAGTCCACATAATCCATATAAAGTTGTTTAAGCACAAGTTCCATAAATAAAATTTCAAGTCCACATAATCCATATATATATATATATATATATATATATATATATATATATATATATATATATATATATATATATATATATATATATATATATATATATATATATATATATATATATATATATATATCTGGATGGTAACATGATGAACTCCACATAATATCTAATGTGCATATATATATATCTGGATGGTAACATGATGAACTCCACATAATATCTAATGTGCATATATATATATATATATATATATATATATATATATATATATATATATATATATATATATATATATATATATGTAGTCCAAAAAATATATATGATCTAATCCTATTATGCAACAATCCATATATATACAGTATGTGCATGTCCAAGACAATATATACAATGTTAAAAAATAAGTACATGTGTAAACAAATGTGTAAAGTCCCTTAAAAAGTACATATCATATAAAATAGTACATGTACATCATATCAAAGCCAAATAAATAGTAAAATCTAAGTGTTATCATCAATAACATCTCGTGGTCTCTTCTCCCTAGGACGTGGACCAGATTGACCCATCTCATGTTGTACAAGGAAAAAATAATATTAAAATACTTGATTAACTATTAAAAAATCATTTATCAAATACAGTTGGAATTCATAAATTAAGTTACAAACTTACCGTATGCGTGTGCACATCAACTCTAGTAACTTGTTCTACATGTACTATATGCTCAGGAGTTGTGCCATCCTGTATACAAGATAAGAAATATGATATAAAGAACATGAGCACATACACATGTGTTTATTTCTTTATTAAATAACAATGAACATTTATAATTTGATTAAATAATCATATAATAAAAATAACATACATAAGGTTGCTCATCTCCTCTAGTAGTATCTTGTGCACCTTGACGTGTATGTACATTGAAATCAACACCAAATGTAGTGCTAGCTAAGTCCTGTACAAGGTCAAATTCAAAGTGTCCAATTAAATGTCAAATTAAGAGTCAAAATAAGGTCAAATTAAGTATTACATATTAAGACCTCAAAGGATGTCGATGGACGTTCAATTTGGCTCTGATAAAAATGATGAGGATAATCTATCCGGATAGCAGTGTCCACCTGCAAACATGCATTTAATGAAATCATATTTATTGAACATATATATGTGTATTAAATAATTTCAAGTTACAATGTTGTAAGAACATATTTAATTTACATGAATTCTAAGATACATACAATAGATGTGTCATAGTTGTCACACCCTCTTCTCGATGTGATGTAGAGGGTTCCTCATGACCTGAAGCCTGGAGAAAGAAGCATTCAATGTATCAACATGAAAATTTATATAGTATACGATGATAACATATTAACTTAAAAAGCTAGTACAATGTCTAGATAGAAATTGATACTATACCCCAAAAGGTGTGCCAAGTTGTGTAAGAGTAGATGCAATATTGACTCGAACATTTGTTGTAGTCCTTATCTACATAAACCAAATTTAATATAATGAATTATTAGATTGTATTAAAAAAAAGACGTGAACTTAATTTATATATTGGCATGTACATGTATATATATCTATACTTGCTCAAGATGATCATCAGAGCAAAGAAAATCCATATATGACATGTCATCATAGTATCATCTATTGCATCATGCTTAGCTGCAACTGAAGTGGATCTTGGATCAGCAGTAGGACCTACACACATCTGATGATAGATCATACACATATGTGGCATCGATCGAGGAGAGGTTGCCATGTGTGCAGCTTGCATACTCAGGTTATTTGTGACGGAAGTCAAAGAATCTAATGTTGAAATGAATGATGTATTCTGCACATCTGCAAGAATCGATGGAGCAACAGGTGAAACCATGGGTGGATCTAGTAGGGGATTATTAGTGTGTGCCCCTAATCTATGTTGTGGCATTCCACCACCAACAGCCTGGAATGACTTAATATCAAAATAATTTGGTTTTTTGTGCAATACGAACTCACAATATAATTTCTTCAAAAAATATAAAAGGACCTTATAATTACGATGTGGTGGATAATCAAAAACCATCCACCATCTATCCCAGAAGTGTCTAGCCATTTCTGGATGATCACACCACCTAATTGAAATTCTTTTCTAGGTAGGTTGCATTTGTTCTTTTGTTTTTGGGTTAGTAAAATATGGACATAAATGAGCTTTGTGTTGGCATATGGCATATGTGCAGAGTATGATGACATGATAGTATTGTATGTTGTCATTGATGTTAATATGCTGAAGTATGAACCGGTATATTGAAGTAAGCAAATTGGCAAGTGAACCGGTATGATGGTACAAGTGAAGCAGCATGATGAAGCGTGAACCGATATGTGTGAACCGGTATGATGGAATGAACTGGTATATGCAGAAAGTGAACCGGTATATCGAAAGTTTGTATCGGGGTTTCTGGTTGATGCATTCCAAGTCTGTGTGATTCGACCGATGACATCCTATGATGGGTTAGCATTGAAATGAAGATCAAATCATATTTCCACATCAGCCTTGTGCACGTGAAGGATTTCCTTGAGGATCTTGCATGAAGAAGATTGATCCTATCTACCTCGAGAATGTGCGAAGTCTCAGTAAACGGTGGAGAGCACGTGATGGGTTATCAACTTCTAGAAGTGGCAAAGAATGAACAATGGAGAATGTATTGAGATTTGTTCAAGATAATTTTACACTATGCAATGTGATTGAATGGTCAGGATTGGACTGACTGTATTGATAACCTAAATGTTTAGGGTTTAGGGTTTATGCCTCCGACCTATCTATTGTCTATAAGGTCGATGAGGATTTTCATTGTGAAGTTGTTGGCAAATATTGTGTGTGTGTATCCAAGTGAAGAGATACTTGATTCTTGCCAAATCAGAGAAGTGTGTAGATACCTGTAGAGTGTGATTGCAGAAGTAAAGGAACTTAAGTGGATCTACATTGGCATTTAGTGTTGTTATCAAATCAGTGTTTTACCTGTTGACTTCTAACCATTTTAGTAGTTGGAAAATACCTTAACCGGGTAGCTTTAACAGGCTTTCTATAAATCCTTTAATAGGGTGACTCAAATTCATTGAGTTTTTCAAATCCTCTTGCGAGGTAACCTTTAACAGGGTTCTAACCTTTAATTGGTTATTTAGCCATCCCTTAATCGGGTGATCCCTAGCAGGACTGGTTCCTAGCAGAACCTATTGTAAAGTCCTTAACCGGACTAGGATCCTAATAGAGCGGACTTCAGAAGAGTTCAAAGAACAACTTGTGGGTATTCTCCCAGCCGTGGTTTTTCCTAGTTGGGTTTCCACATGAAAAATCAGTGTGTTATGTGTGATGCTTTTTCATGTGATGTCTTAGTGCTCTCTATTAAGTGGTAAAGCATACTGATCCAATGGTCATTATATTTCTAATGATGTATTACTTGCTTATGCATATGGGTGAAGTGGAAATGAGTTATTAGGTTTTGTGAAGATCTAAGTGTTACCGGTTTATGTGTTTCACAATCTCGTTGTGTTTTACCGGTAGTGCCCTGATTTAGATCGGTGATCTTGTTTACCAGTTAGTGCAGTCTTTATAGTCAAAGTGGTTTAAGGAAGTTTTTGTCTATACTAATTCACCCCCCCCCTCTTAGTATCTGTTGAGTACTTATTGTTCATCATTATTCACCACTTTGGTTATTCTAAGATCAGTGATCTACCTATAAGTTAACCCATCAGCATAAAAATCACGCAACTCTTTTCGTTGTCTATAAAATTGATCTAATTAAGAATCAACTGATCTAACTGACTCGAAAACAGTTTGCATTGATTTTGAAAACTCTAGAAGATGGGGGGGGAAGGGGGGTGATTGGCTCATTTTGGATTGAAGTAATATTTTGTTCAATAACTTGTAGGTTTTCATTAATTCTTTCTCTTAAACGAATTTCATCTAATCTAGGGGGTAGAGCTGGAGGTGGTGGTGGTGGTGGTGTAGGTGGTGTAGGTGGAGGTGGTGTGGGTGGAGGTGGTGTAGGTGGAGGTGGAGGTGATTGGCTCATTTTGGATTGAAGTAATATTTTGTTCAATAACTTGTAGGTTTTCACTAATTATTTCTCTTAAACTAATTTTATCTAATCTAGGGGTTGTAGGTGGTGGTGGTGGTGGTGACAGTGGTGGTGGAGGTGGTAGTGTAGGTGGAGGTGGAGGTGGAGGTGGAGGTGGAGGAGGAGGAGGAGGGGTTGCGGTGGGGGATTTTCACTTAACAATTCATCTATGTCAAACACATCCATCATAACAAAGAGCTCCCGCATATATATAAAGATATACATGAATTATATACAACTCTATGTCAGAGAATAATCTATTTTAGTTTTAAAAAAAGCATTTATAAATAGTAACGTTTCTATGTTATTGAATGAGATACACATGAAATATAATATAATATTGAACTTAAAAAAATATACATGTACATACTATTGAATCTTTAAATATAATATTTGTGCATAAAACTTAATGAAAAATTTCATTGAAACTTCATAAATCTATTATATATTCAATTTAATGCATTCATTTCCTGTGAAATGCATCAACTATTAAAATCAATATAAAATATTCCATACATGAACTTGTAAAAAAAGTAAAATAAGATCAACATATATAAAGTAATAAATAATAAATAATTAGTCACAATTCTAATAAACATGTTGAATTAGTACTTTGTGTTGGAATAGTACTAATATATTAGATGGTAACCTCTCTAAGTGGTCATTTACTAAGTAAACATGTTGAATTAGTACTTCGGTGTTGGAGATGAATTAGATGATGAAGTTGGCAATTCGAGAAAATCATATCATGTCATTTCTTAATAGGTCCTATTATGGACCTATTATGCCTAATAGGTGGACTATTATGCAATGTCATGGCATAATAAGAATTATTATGTCATCATGGCATAAAAGGTCCTATTATGCCATGACATGATATAATAGGTCCTATTATGCCATGACATGGAATAATAGGTCCATAATTGGTCCTATCATACCATGACATGGCATAATAGGACCATAATAGGACCTTTATGCCATGACATGGCATAAATGGTCCTATTGTGCCATTTCATGGCATAATAGGACCTATTATGGCATTCCATGGCATAATTGGACCATAATAGGACCTTTATGCCATGACATGGCATAAATGGTCCTATTGTGCCATTTCATGACATAATAGGACCTATTATGGCATTCCATGGCATAATTGGTCCTATTATGCCATGTCATGGTATGATAGGACCAATTATGGACCTATTATGCCATAATCATCCCTTAACCTAGATACTTGTTCCTTATCATCCTTGTCATCCTTGTCATCCTTGTCATCCTTGTCATCCTTGTCATTTCAATAACCCACCTTCTAAAAATTGACATCCTTGCTTATTTTTTGAGTTGTCAAACTTCTCTCCATGTAACACTTATTCAAGTTATGCTTATTTCTCTATCTCTATTGATTCTTTCATTATTTTTTTAAGTCAAACTTTCATCCATTCTCCCACCTTATTTCTCTTTCCTTGATTCCTTCTAAATATTTTCACTTGATAACTTGCTAAATATTTCCCATCAAAGTTTGAGAATTAGAATTTCCTTCAAAATGGTACTAGGTATGATCAAGCCTAAACTTTGATATCTAAAATTTGAAGGGTAATGTTAATTACTTAAGGTTATACATTTGGATTTCCCTCTTCTAAAATGAATTTTTAGTTACCCCAATGTCCAGTAGCTCAATTGTGGTTTTAATTATGGATTTTGTCTAATCCATGAAATTTAAAACATCTCGCCTATTTGTTTTACTTCCCATAACCCACTAGAATAGCCCAAAAGGCCACATGGTCACCTAAAAATGATCCAAGGCACTAGAAAGGCACCAATAACTAGTAGTGGTAACTTTTGTATTGCCTAATGAGGATTATGAACAATTTTGGTACATCTATGATTTAAGGAATTGGAATGGTGGCTTGCTAGAAGTGGTTAAATTTTTCCATTTATTGGTTGAAAGGCCCAATACCTAAAAAATAATTCCTAGAAACATTTAACCCAAGTCTCACAAATTCAATATTGAAAGATTCAAAGTCCATTTGAAATTTACTATAGTGGATCAAATCTTACTACAAGTAAAGTCTCTTGATGTCTCAGTAGTTTTCACTATGGATTTCATGAATTCATTGACTGTCTTGCATGTAGATGGTGATGTGATTGGTGAGAAAACTAACATATCTTAATGGAAAGATCTTGATAGTTCTAGTATGGTTTTTGATGTCAGGATTACATTTTTGAGACAACATGGTGCAACATGCAACATTTTTTATAATGGCATAATAGGTCCATAATTGGTCCTATCATACCATGACATGGAATAATAAAACCATAATAGGACCTTTATGCCATGACATGGCATAAACAGTCCTATTGTACCATTTCATGGCATAATAGGACCTATTATGCCATGTCATGGTATGACAAGACCAACTATGGACCTATTATGCAAAGTCATGGCATAATAGGACATATTATACCATCATGACATAATGTGTCCTATTATTCCATGAAATATGGCATAATTAGGTCCATAGTTGGTCCTATCATACCATGACATGGTATAATAGGAACATAATTTGCCATCATGGCATAATGTGTCCTATTATGCCATGTCATGGCATAATAGGACTTGCTATATTCCTATGATGCCATGACATTCCTTAATATGACATGATGGCATAATATGTCCTATTATGCCATGACATACCATAATAGGTCCATAATTGGTCCTATTATGTCATGTCATGGAATAATAGGAAAATAGTTTTCAAATCTATAATAATTTGACTATGTCAATGGCTAATTCTTAATGAATATTCATGTTTTGAAGGTCTCATTAAGAAATTAGAGATATTATACAAGAGGAGAGAATTAAATCCCTCTAATATTGGTGTATAAACTATGAAGCCTTTGATTTACCAAATGGGATATCTAAGTAGGGTCATCATGAATGAGGACCCTTGAGGTTTACATTTAGAGCTATGGATGATCTTGACCTTGGTATCCCACCACTTCCATGTGTAAGAATATATGTGCTAATGTTGATTTCACACCATTAGGGTGAATGAAGTTACAATCTTAGGAGTTTTAACATAGAGGAAGAGCACTTGGTCAAACAAGTTGATAATCATTATAAAGTGAAAGAAAAAAGGAAAAAAACTATTGAGATTGAGACAAAAACTTTATGATAACTCATACACTAGCATCTCTTTCATAATCTTTAATAGGCATGATTACGCATATGTTAGTTAACATTATCTAGCATATAGTTTATTTTCTTTATTCGACACATTTGAGAGGTCATAGTTGGGCGATCGTATGGATCTGTGTCGCACTTAAGGCTAACAATGCCTATTCCGGTCGGACCAATTTGGCCCCATTCCGAAGGTGCCGAAATCCACCCAAGCCGCTCATTTTGTATTGAGCGGCTTGGAGTTAAGCAGGAGGGCGCAAAAAGTCTCAGAGATCCAACCGGAAGGGTTTCGGCGATAAGTACCTTTTTTTAATTTTTTAAATGTATTTATTTTAAGATATTAATTTATAATAATTTTTTTTAATCGTTTTTAATAGAAAAATAGTTTTTTTTAAGTTTTTAAAATATATATTTTATATATATTCTATCATATTAGTTTAGAATATTAGAAAATAAATACACACATACATATGTAAATACATACACAAACATACACATACATACATACATACATACATACATACATACATACATACATACATACATACAAACCTACATACATACGTACACATACATACATATACATACATACATACACCTACATACACATACATACAAACCTACATACAAACCTACACAAACATACATACCTACCTACATACATGTACATACATAGATATAAAATAATTATATGTACACCTTAGGACATACACGTACATAAAAATATATACACATACATACATACACACATACATAAATACATACATGCATACATAAATAAATACACATAAAATAATTATATACGCCTTAGGACATACATACACCTCAGGACATGCTATGAGGGGTCGTGTGTGGTCCTGAGGGCTCAAGACCACACACAACCCCTCATAGCATGTCCTGAGGTGTATGTATGTATGCATGTGTATGTATACATCCTAAGGAGTATATAAATATTTTATATGACCCCTTAGGACCACTGAAGGCCCCTTGCTACACATGTGCACCCCTTAGGACCTATTATGACCACATAAGACCAAATGGTTTCGCAAGGGGTCATATGTGGTCCTAAGGGGTCACGCATGTGTTCTAACACATGCATTACCCTTAGGACCACTTAAGGCCCCCTGCGACACATGTCCGCCCCTTAGGACCTATTAGGACCACATAGGACCAAATGTTGTCGCAAGGGGTCATATGTGGTCCTAAGGGGTCATGCATGTGTTAGAACACATGTGTGACCCCTTAGGACCACTTAAGGCCCCTTGCAAAACATGTGCACCCCTTAGGACCTATTAGGACCACAAAATACCAAATGTTGTCGCAAGGGGTCATATGTGGTCCTAAGGGGTCACGCATGTGTTCTAACACATGCGTGACCCCTTAAGACCACTTAAGGCCCATTGCGACACATGTGCACTCCTTAGGACCTCAAAAGACCAAATGTTGTCGCAAGGGGTCATATGTGGTCCTAAGGGGTCACACGTGTTCTAACACGTGCGTGACCCCTTAGGACCACTTAAGGCCCTTTGCAACACATGTGCACCCCTTAGGACCTATTAGGACCACATAGGACCAAATGGTGTCGCAAGGGGTCATATGTGGTCCTAAGGGATCACATGCGTGACCCCTTAGGACCACTTAAGGCCCCTTGCGACACATGTTCACCCCTTAGGACCTATTAGGACCACATAGGACCAAATGTTGTTGCAAGGGGTCATATGTGATCCTAAGGGGTCATGCATGTGTTAGAACACATGCGTGACCCCTTAGGACCACTTAAGGCCCCTTGCAACACATGTGCACCCCTTAGGACCTATTAGGACCACAAAAGACCAAATTTTGTCGCAAGGCGTCATATGTGGTCCTAAGGGGTCACGCATGTGTTCTAACACATGCGTGACCCTTTAGGACCACTTAAGGCCCCTTGCGACACATGTGCACCCCTTAGGACCTATTAGGACCAAATGGTGTCGCAAGGGGTCATATGTGGTCCTAATGGGTCACACATGTGTTCTAACACATGCGTGACCCCTTAGGACCACTTAAGGCCCCTTGCAACACATGTGCACCCCTTAGGACCTATTAAGACCACAAAAGACCAAATTTTGTCACAAGGGGTCATATGTGGTCCTAAGGGGTCACACATGTGTTCTAACACATGCGTGACCCCTTAGGACCACTTAAGGCCCCTTGCGACACATGTGCACCCCTTAGGACCTATTAGGACCAAATGGTGTCGCAAGGGGTCATATGTGGTCCTAATGGGTCACACATGTGTTCTAACACATGCGTGACCCCTTAGGACCACTTAAGGCCCCTTGCGACACATGTCCACCCCTTAGGACCCATTAGGACCACATAGGACCAAATATTGTTGCAGGGGGTCATATGTGGCCCTAAGGGGTCACACATTTGTTCTAACACATGTGTGACCCCTTAGGATGCCTTAAGGCCCCTTGCGACACATGTCCACCCCTTAGGACCTATTAGGACCACATAGGACCAAATGTTGTCGCAAGGGGTCATATGTGGTCCTAAGGGGTCATGCATGTGTTAGAACACGCGTGTAACCCCTTAGAACCACTTAAGGCCCCTTGCAACACATGTGCACCTCTTAGGATCTATTAGGACCACAAAAGACCAAATGTTGTCGCAAGGGGTCATATGTGGTCCTAAGGGGTCACGCATGTGTTCTAACACATGTGTGACCCCTTAGGACTACTTAAGGCCCCTTGCGACACATGTGCACCCCTTAGGACCTATTAGGACCAAATGGTGTCGCAAGGGGTCATATGTGGTCCTAAGGGGTCATGTATGTGTTCTAACACATGTGTGACCCCTTAGGACCACTTAAGGCCCCTTGCGACACATGTGCACCCCTTAGAACCTATTAGGACCACAAAAGATCAAATGTTGTTGCAAGGGGTCATATGTGGTCCTAAGGGGTCACACATGTGTTCTAACATATGCGTGACCCCTTAGGACTACTTAAGGCCCCTTGTGACACATGTGCACCCCTTAGGACCTATTAGGACCACAAAAGACCAAATGGTGTCGCAAGGGGTCATATGTGGTCCTAAGGGGTCACACGTGTGTTAGAATACATGTGTGACCCCTTAGGACCACTTAAAGCCCCTTGCGACACATGTGCACCCCTTAGGACCTATTAGGACCACAAAAGACCAAATGGTGTCGCAGGGGGTCATATGTGGTCCTAAGGGGTCACGCATGTGTTCTAACACATGTGTGACCCCTTAGGACTACTTAAGGCCCCTTGCGACACATGTGCACCCCTTAGGACCTATTAGGACCAAATGGTGTCGCAAGGGGTCATATGTGGTCCTAAGGGGTCATGTATGTGTTCTAACACATGTGTGACCCCTTAGGACCACTTAAGGCCCCTTGCGACACATGTGCACCCCTTAGAACCTATTAGGACCACAAAAGATCAAATGTTGTTGCAAGGGGTCATATGTGGTCCTAAGGGGTCACACATGTGTTCTAACATATGCGTGACCCCTTAGGACTACTTAAGGCCCCTTGTGACACATGTGCACCCCTTAGGACCTATTAGGACCACAAAAGACCAAATGGTGTCGCAAGGGGTCATATGTGGTCCTAAGGGGTCACACGTGTGTTAGAATACATGTGTGACCCCTTAGGACCACTTAAAGCCCCTTGCGACACATGTGCACCCCTTAGGACCTATTAGGACCACAAAAGACCAAATGGTGTCGCAGGGGGTCATATGTGGTCCTAAGGGGTCACGCATGTGTTCTAACACATGTGTGACCCCTTAGGACCTCTTAAGGCCCCTTGCAATGCATAGAGAGTATGCAATACAAACAAACAATGTCTAGAGTGTGTGATGTGGTCTCTAATTTATGTCTGGAGGGACTAACTAGTTTTGGAGTTGGACGGGGAAACCTATTGGGCCACGCTTGGAGGAAATCATTGTGTTCATGCAAGGGCCACCTTTTTTCTATTATGAGAATGATGATTTTGCACCGAGGATATTTGGAAGACAATTCTCAAAAATTTCTATGGTGTGGAACCAGAGTTGGTGGACTCGAAGTACACTTTTCAGCGTCCTAGAAGACCAAGAGGCTATGTACACAATCTCCCAATAGAAGAGTGATTTTGAAAGTACAATTCTCTAGTCTTCTGGAAGTTGAATTCAGTACTTCGACAAGTCCACCAACTCTAGTTCCACACCATAGAAATTTTTGTATATTGTCTTCCAAATATCCTTCAGTGCAAAAGCATCATTCTCATAATAGAAAAAATGTGGCCCTTGCATGAACACATTGATTTCCTCCAAGCGTGGCCCAATAGGTTTCCTCGTCCAACTCCAAAACTAGTTAGTCCCTCTAGACATAAATTAGAGACCACATCACACACTCCAGACATTGTTTGTTTGTATTGCATACTCTTTATACATGTATTTAGATCACCCTTAAACAAATTCCTCTGCTTTTCTTCAATTGCTCTCTTCTGGGCAACTAATGAGCTTGTTTCTACATCATTCAAGATCATGCAGATCTGTTTGGTTTCTTTACAAAATTTACTTGCACCCCAAGTACGACCTATTAGGACCACATAAGACCAAATTAGGACCTATTAATTAATTTGTACATATGCAAAATTGTGAATTAATTATAAATTAATTTTACTTAACTTGGGGTCTTAATTTGACTAATTTTCAAATTAATTATTGTATATGCAAATATATGTAATTGTAAATTAGACATATATTGAAATTTAAAATTAAATTTATAGTTGTTTAAATTTCTTTTGTGCATAGATCTCTAGAAATTTATCTTAAATTTCTCTTTATATCTAGAAAAATTTAACTCGAGTATGCATTTATGACGTTTAAATTTCTTTAAAATGTATATATCTAATTTCTTTAATTTACATGTTTTTAAAGTTACATGTATACGTTTTTAATTATTGTTTATTGTGTACTACATACATGCACATGTGCAGGATATATATATCTAGATCTACATTATCCACTAAACATCATGTCTGACGAGCCTAGATCACATAACACGAGTACTTCTGAGCCTAGTGTTCATCCTCATGGGAGTGAGCAGACGTCACATAGGTCTACAACAACTCCACATGAGAGACAATAATTCTACAATCAGACTATTGAGGCACTCCAACGTGCCTTAGATCATTTAAATATCACTTTGGGAAATATGCATGATCACACAAATAAACAAAGGGGTTAGACTATTAGACATGAGTTAGTTCATATGATTGGCCTCGTCGATAATTATAATCCATATGACGAGGTCAACACAGAGGAATTATATAGATCCCTTTCATGCAGTGTATGCGGTACTATGAAATGGGACACGGTGAATGATAGGGTTTCCACAGCTGATGTGAAAACCATGTTTCCTCATTTTCAAGCCTTTGGTAGGGTGAAAGGCTATATGCCTACTAGGTGCACAGATGTACTAGTAACACCATTTATCTATCCTAGATGGTTAGCCACTCATCATAGGTGGCCCCAAAAGGATGAGTTGCCCCTTTATTTCTGCAAACAATTATTTGCAGAGTTTTATTTGTTGGATGATGTTGATTACACCGATTTTCCGAAACATGTTAGGCAAGGGAAGGGCAGATTTTCAGCTAAGAGACGACCAGGTGCACCCCCTCTCATTAATAAACGGGCATTGATTGGTCCAAACCTTGTGGTTCTTCCCAAGAGTGCAAACCTAGCACATGTTGCAGATAGTGTGCCAGATGACACTCGACATTCCATATTTTCCAGTATTGCTACTATAGCCACATAGGTGGATGAGATGACATCAGATCGGGTGGGTAGATATTTGTTGTGCTCTCATACTAGCATTCATGATGCATCAGCGAGTGATGATCCATATGTTTGAGTAGACATACCATCGTCGATGGATGCTACACGCATGCATGACATAGATCCTTTACGACAGATGAGTGCATGCTTATCCAGTGATCTCTTGGATGCATATCAGGTCATTGCTATGGATCATGGGATCCCACTATAGGAAGCCCCATCATTTGTTAGGAGTGCACTTGGTAGACCGGGTGCATCTAGCCATGGTTGTGAGCATATAGATTCTCAACCTACTGATACTGCACGTCCTATTGCCCCACCCCAGCATACAGCAGTTGGTCAGGATACACCTCCTCCTCCTGTTTATACATCAGTTGATCGAGCCACAATAGCTAATACTAGATTTTTGGGGATGTTCACTACCATGCTTATGGAGCCAGACAGTGAGGGGGGTCATGTTGCAATGGGCTCCTTGCATGATTATGACATTAGTAGGATCAGACAAGCCTTACATGATGCAGGAGAGGTGTGAACTATATAATATATAATTTACTAATTTTAATTTCGATATTTTATATAGCTACTTGATTGTACACATGAACTGCATAGATTAAATTAATTAAATATATATATTGGATTATATTTATTGAACTATATAGGGTATCATGTTAGAGTCAATGTATGGAGATTTGGATGTTGCCACTGACCTAATTGTTCATCAGGAGACACAGGTATATATAAAGTTTAAATTATTATTTTTTTGTTTTTAAGTTCTATTTAAATGGATATCTAGGTGTTGATTAAATAATTTCTTGAGCGATTTAAATTATATATATATATATATATATATATATATATATATATATATATATATATATATATATATATATATATATATATATATATATATATATATATATATATATATATATCCAACAAAATGTGTGCATTGTCTAGGATGAGCGAGCTTTGCGCAGGATGAGCCATTCATTCTGTAAACGTTCTAGAGTCCAGCATGCGCGCGATGGAGGTGTTAGAGACCCCAAGGTATGTTTATCTACAACCTCGTGTACATGTACATGTTCAAGTTCATGTGTAATTTATATTGCAGGCACAGGGGGCGATGTTTGAGGATTTGCACATTGCCACTGACTCTGTTCATCATGAGACACAGGTACATACATAATAAATTTAAATTAATTGAATCTTAAATATTTAAGTTCTATTTTTAAAGGGTTAGTTTGTAAGTTATGAATATATGTGTACACATGTATATCTAACAAAATTTCAACATTGCAGGATACACCACTATCATGTAGGTTGAGCTCCTCATCACATAGATGTCCTAGAATCTTGCATGCACATGGTGGTGATGTTAGAGACTCTTCATAGGTATGTTTGTCTACGTACAAATGCTCATAATCTACGTTACTTAATTTTTTTTACTTTAGTACATTCAAATTAAATGTTTAGTGTATGATTTTATGTGTGCATGCTCTAGTGCAGGTGCATGGATCGGGACATGCTTCAGGACAGGGCCCTGAGTGACCCATTCTTTATGTGTGTGTGTGTGTGTGTGTGTGTGTGTGTGTGTGTGTGTGTGTGTGTGTGTGTGTGTGTGTGCACATTTTATAGACATTTCATATATATTTGTACAAGTGTACTAGACATTTCATACATTTGTATTGTACACATTTCATATGCGTATGTGTACACATTTCATATGTGTATGTGTTAGATAGATGTACACTTCATAGACATATATGTGTATGTGTTAGATAGATCTACATTTCATACTACTTTGCATGTTTATATATAGATAGATTACGTTTTTGAAAGTTAAGTGTTTAAATGATAGAATCTCTAAGTCATTTGAATTTAGTTAAGTGTTCTAGTTAACTGTACATGTATATGTTAAAGTTAAGTGTTTATGTACATGTTGAATGAACTTACTTCAAAAATTTAATACCCCCTTAAGTATCCCCTTAAAACACCTTAGGACAACATAATTAGATGAATCCAAACAACATAATTAAATGAAACAATATATGTGTAAATATAAATGAAATGAATGTACATAGATGAATAAAATGAATCCATACATGTGTAAAAATATAAAAGAATCAATCCCCTTAATTATCCCTTTAAATCCCCTTAAGAACACTTAAAACACCTTAGGACAACATAATTAGATGAATCCAAACAACATAATTAAATGAAATAATATATGTAAAGATATAAATTAAATGAATGTACATAGATGAATAAAATGAATCCATGCATGTGTAAAAATATAAAAGAATCAATCCCCTTAAATCCCCTTAAGACCACTTAAAACACCTTAGGACGACATAATTAGATGAATCCAAACAACATAATTAAATGAAACAATATATGTGTAAATATAAATGAAATGAATGTACATAGATTAATAAAATGAATCCATGCATGTGTAAAAATATAAAAGAATCAATGACACAAATATCCCTTTAAATGCCCTCAAGACCACTTAAAACACCTTAAGACAACATAATTAGTTGCTCATTTTAGTGAAACTATATATACATGTGTAACTATATATACAACATTAATTAAATGAAACTATAAATGTGTAAATCAAAATTAAATGAATACATAGATGAATAAAACATGTAAAATCAACGTATAAAACAAAAAATAAATGCATCAACAAAACTAAATTTCCACAAGTTATCCAAATTGCTACACATGTCTAGAAATATCTAAATATATATGAGTTTATCAAAATACAACCTATCTAATATATTTTACTTGTTCAAACATGACAAGTGAACTTAAAGCTCGTGGTACATATAATCTGGATCCTCCCTATCTTTTATAATTTCTAAAAAAATTCATGATCTTCAATAGGCGACCTCCACTTTTGGTTGCCACGTCCTCTTTTTGGCAATGTCTCCAACTGCAATCTTGTCGCTATTACTAAGTGACTGTAGTGTAGAACTTTTTGGCCAGGCATATAATCAATGAATGTTACACCATTTGTATCTATCTTTATTTGTTGATAATAGGTGCCTTCAACAACAACTAAACTAGTGGGATATTGTTGCCCATCATCATCATTGACTGATTCCAATAGCTTGCATTTTGGTTGTGTGCATCTCAGTAGATAATAATCTACACTTTTAGTATTGTCAAGATCAACAATCACTGCAAAAATATCACTTGTGAAAATAGACCGTGCATGTATATATATTACAAGCAATATTAGTTCATTACACATTTTTAAATTAATGAAGAATTTAAAAATTTGTACATGTACATATATGTAATTTACAAAATATGCATGCACACACTTGTAACAACTAAATCAGAAACACGTTCATAATCAGCTGAATATAGAGGATCGTGAATATCAATAATGTCACTATCTTCGTAAGGAGGAATTGTGATAAAATCTTTCATATCCCATTGCAAAACATATCCATTAGCAATATTTTGACAATGAGTATCTTTGTTGTTTGCAATGCAATCAACACAAAGCATGATTTTCCTCTTGCAAGAATAACACGAGGCTTGCTAAATCCCGTAGTCATGACTTGATGAAAACTTCTAATACCATTAATTGTTTGACAATTATAAGGATTTGATCGATCAATATATGATAATGTACAAAAATTATTTAGTCAATTTTAGTTCATTTTGCACACATATATATATACACTTGAATTTTAAAAATAATTCAAGAACACCAAGAATGTTTAAGAAACACTATATATATACCTTTAACTTCCCAAAAATAACGCTTGTTGTAAGTTGTATCACGACCAGCAAAATTATTTTTGCACCATTCAATAATATCATTAGAATTACATATGGTGTTACTTGTACAAAAGCTCTTTCTTTAGAAAATTGGACAATCCACATGTGTGTGTGTATATATATATGAAGATAATTTACCTGCAAGTTCATGTTGGCGAAGTGCACGCTTCACACATGCTCCTGCTCCATCATGCTCTCCTTTTCCATGTCCACTCTCAAAGAAGTTCCACAAAAAACTTTATGCTACGTTGAGCATGTTGTAGGGATAACCAGTTAAAAGCTTTTGCAGACTTACATTGCCCTGACATGAATAACATATATATAAATATATATATTTAAACTTTTGATCTGTTATATACAATCAAATCATATATATATAAAAAAAAACTTAAATAATCAATTTCAAATCTAATGTACTTATCGGCACATCCATCTGACCAAATCCAATGTTGTGTACATTCTATCCCACGATCTTTAATATCTCTAAAAAACATTCCAAAACAATGTGTTATATAGCTCCTATCATGACACGTATCATCACTGATATAGAAATGGACCTCCTTGATGATAATGCGTTCATTTTCAGTACTCTCTATACCATCCACATGAAATTGTGCATGTCTATAGAAAACTTGTACAAATATTGCAACTTGATTAGAATGATAATATTGACTTTGAATTTATGTGTGAGGACTAAATGTATAGTTCTCGGAGAAATCTACAATTGAAAGAATACAACTTGGTGGAAAACAATTCTTTGAATCACGAAACTATTTAGCCTGCCATCTTGCACCATGAAAATGCTGGATATGTAGATATATCATATTACGAAATCTATCTATAAACTGAATGTAGGGCAATTCACTCTCTTTCAACATAATTTTTTTGGATTCAGTTCCTAACTTACTTTGGTATGTCTCATATTCAAATCTCTTCCATATAACTAGTTCATGAATATCAAAATTCTCCATTTGTAACACAAACTTACTCAAAAATCCACAATCATTGTATTCACCTTTTATACATTGTATTTTGAACTCATCGGAATCTTCTAATTTATCACATAAAATAGACTTCACAAATTGTGTTGTACTTGTAGGAATGACTAGATTTGGATTAATTGTTGCCATGAAATTCTTACATGATTGCAAGTGTAGATGAAATTCAACATGATTTTGACAACAAGTTTCACGTACCTTATTTATGCGTACAAAGCAAGGACGAAATCTCTCAAACATCCTTTGGCAAATCTTTACATCTGAAAATTATTGCTTGAATGCTTCAAAAAATTCACTTTGTGTTGTATCTAAGAAATGTTTTGGATGTGTAATATTTTTACCATCTTCATCTATCATCTATATAGTATCCCTTCTATTGGAAGAAAAATGAGATTGGTTGGTCCAATAATCAATGACCTGTCTTTTTACATCTTCAAAAAATTTGTCTTTTCTAGGAACCCTATAGATATTTACCCAATTCTTTTCGATGTTTTCATCAACATATTTCTCTTCCTAATGTATCTTTGAACAGTTCTTTGTTGGGAAAAATGGTGTCTCAACCTTGCATTTATGCGAGCTTACTATTTATAGTAAGTTTTCATTTGAGCACGAAATGGTGTGAAACTCTCCCTGAAGCTTCTGGTTGGCTAGATAAGCATTCCGGTAAAGTTTCGTCGCAAGGTCACAGCTAGTTTTGAAGATATTAAAGTTTTCGTCTTGGAGGAGTGCAATAAAATATTTAAACTTAATTTTGGGGACTTTAGAGGCTCCGAAACGCCCTGAAAAGTGGCCGTAACCGGCAAAGCGGGTTACGAGGTGATAGAGAACTTCGCGAGCTTTCCGGCGCTTCAAACGGTTCGTCAATCGGACACCCGGTTCTCAAGTTATGGCCTCCGGAAGTTTGTACTCCTGAAATAGGAAAAATAATTTGTATCGGATACATAAATGAGCAGTAAAAGGGAGCGACATGTGTTGATGTGTGCTTTAACATGTCATAGGGAATCTAGAAGGGAGATAAGGTCGGCTACACCTTATTGGGTGGTTTTAGCCCATGGTTTTGTAATACTGTTTGATGGTTTCTTGTATTGTATCTCCTATTTATGATGTGTGTGAGATAGAGGTTGTGTGAAAGAGTCCTATGGCTATTGAGTTGCCTCTGAATCTCTGATTAGTGATACTCCTGCGAAGAGCTTGCTCTGCAAGTATTTTGTAATCTATTTTTGATTGCTGAATAAAATATTGAGTTGCTTTTGGAGGGTGGGGTTTTTTCTCCCGAAAGGGTTTTCCCCACGTAAATCATTGTGTTGTGGTATGAATGCTATTATATCTATTTTTATTTTCTGTAACTGTTGTAATGATCTGAAAAAGTTTTGCATTACCCTCCTCTCAAGGTAAGTGTAGGAAGTTGTTTTCGCTACTTAACTTCCTTACAAGTGGTATCAGAGCCTGATCACCTTTGGTTTCAATTGTGGGCAGTTGGGTTTTTTGAACTAATCCAAATTTGAGTGGGAGCTTGTGCAGAAGACACTTTTTGATCTTGTTGCAGGAATATTCAGATGGCGAGTTCGTCAGGGAGAATAGAGGTGGAGAAATTTAATGGAAGTAATTTTGAGATGTGGAAACTGAAGATGGAAGATCTGCTAATAGATCGAGATCTTTGGGATGCTGTTGATGCGAATGTCCAAAGGCCCTCAGATCCTACTGCGGCAGCTCAGTATGATGTTATGGACCGAAAAGCCAAGGGTCTAATCAGACTGTGCCTGGCAGACTCTGTTCTAATCAATGTCCATGAAGAAAATTCTACAAAGAAGCTATGGACTAAGCTTGGTGAGATGTATCAAGTGAAATCTTTATTAAATCAAATTTTCTTAAGAAAGAAATTGTATTCTTTGAAGATGGAAGAGGGTGGACGAATTGCAGACCACCTGGAAGCATTCAATATGTTGGTGGCTCAATTAGTATCCGTCGGTGTTAAGATGGACGAGGAGGAGAAATGTCAGATCTTGCTTTGTTCTTTGCCTGATTCGTGGGATTCTCTTGTTATGGCTATCGGTAGTACTTCTGTTATTTTAAAATCTGAAGACGTGGTGGGTGCCCTACTCGGTGAAGAGATGCGAAGGAAGGTATCCATCAGTTCAAAGGAAGCCCTAACCGTTCGTGGAAGACCTAAGGAGAAAGGCAAGAAGAATGAGAAGCGCGGCAAGTCCAAATCCAAAGGGAGATCGAAATCTCCTAGAAAGTCCAAAGTCATTTGCTGGAATTGCGGTAAACCGGGTCACATCCGTAAGGACTGCAAAGAAGAAAAGAAGAAGAAAAAGAAAAAGTTCGATTCTGATTCTGAGTCCGACAAGGAAGATGGCGATGCATTTATTGCGGCTTTGGTGACTCATGCAGGTAATGATGCTTGGCTAATTGACTCAGGTGCATCTTTTCATATGACTTCCAATAGAGATTGGTTTTCTGAATATGAAGGATTTAATGGAGGTAAGGTGTACTTGGGTGATGATTCACATCTAGACATTGTTGGTCGAGGTAAAGTTCGAATTAGGTTTTCTGATGGTAGAATAAAAAGGATTAATGGTGTGCTACATATCCCTGGATTAAAACGAAACCTGTTATCTGTGAGCAAACTGATAGATGCAGGTGTGCAGGTAGTCTTTTCTGAAGCAGGATGTAAGATGATTAAGGGTGCTATGGTAGTTGCTAGAGGTGGCAGGTTTGGCACTTTGTATAAGCTTGAAGCATACACTGTTGAGTGTAATAGCACTTCTATAAAAAGTAAATCTATGGATACTTCACTGGAAGATTTGAAGGTTTCACCTTCAGCAGATGGAAATAGTTTTTGGGTACCTAAGGGTGCACTTTCGTCTGAAGCAAAGTTACCTGCAGAGAAGACTATGTTATGGCACCAGAGACTTGGCCACATTGGAGAAAAGGGTCTAAGGACCTTGAAAAATAAAAATCTTGTTGAAGGTTTGAATGATTGTAATCTTGACTTTGATTTCTGTGAGCATTGCATTTATGGAAAACAAAACCGTGTTCAGTTTTACTCGAGTTCTCATAAAACTTGTGGTGTTTTGGATCTTATCCATTCTGATGTGTTTGGTCCAGTAGATGTCTCTTCGATTGGAAAATCCACATATTATGTTTCATTTATTGATGATTTTAGTAGAAGGACATGGGTATATTTTCTAAAGAGTAAATCTGAAGTTTTTAGTCGTTTTAAAGAATTTAAAGCAATGGTTGAGTTGCAGACTGGAAAGAAAATAAAATGTTTGAGAACTGATAATGGCGGTGAGTTTTGCTCTAATGATTTTGATAGATTTTGTAAAGACTGTGGAATTAACAGGCAGAAGACAACTCTGTATTCTCCACAGCAGAATGGAGTTGCAGAAAGAATGAACAGGACACTGATGGAGAAGGCTAGGAGTATGTTGAGTGGTGCTGGTCTTGAACAAAAGTTTTGGGCTGAAGCTGTTGCCACTGCTTGCTACCTGATTAACAGGTCTCCTACATCAGCTCTTGTTGATAAAATGCCTATGGAAGCATGGTCAGGTCACAAGCCTTCATTGAGACATCTTAGAGTTTTTGGTTGCGAGGCATATGCACATGTGCCAAAGGAGAAGCGAACAAAGTTGGAGAACAAGGCTGTGAAATGTATCTTCATCGGGTATAGTTATGGTGTGAAAGGATACAAGCTTTGGGACCCTGTTGCACAAAAGGTAATTCATAGTAGAAGTGTTATTTTTAGAGAAATTAAGTCTCCTTCTGTTACATTGCAGCCAGAACAGACTAAAAAAGAAGATGTGATTCAACTTCCTTCTACACCTGAAAGAGTTGAATCGAGACCCCTAGATAGGCAAGAATTTGAGGAGAGCTCGTCTAGCTCTGAATCTTCAGAAGAGGAGGAAGAACCTCCAACTCAGCTTGTTCGAAGGTCTACAAGACATAGACAACCACCTGAAAGGTATTCACCTGATGATTGGAGATGTATTTTTGCTCTGAATACTAGTGTGGATGAACTGAAATCTGTAGAAGAGGCATTAGATATGAATGATGCAGAATCCTGGAAGATTGCTATGGAGGAAGAAATGGCAGCTTTGAAAAAGAATGATACATGGGATCTTGTACCATTGCCTGAAGGACGAAAACCTGTTGGTTGTAAATGGGTGTTCAAGAAAAAGATTGGTTCAGATGGAAGCATTGAGAAGTATAAAGCAAGGTTGGTTGCAAAAGGCTACTCTCAGGTTGAGGGTGTTGATTACGGTGAGATATTTTCTCCTGTTGCAAAAATGACGTCCATTAGATTTTTGCTTTCTATTGCTACTGCTTATGATTTAGAGGTTGAACAAATGGATGTGAAAACTGCTTTCCTTCATGGTGATTTGGAGGAAGATATTTATATGACACAGCCAGAGCACTATGTGGTGAAAGGCAAAAGTAATTTGGTCTGTACATTGAAGAAATCTTTGTATGGCCTCAAACAAAGTCCTAGGATGTGGTACCAGAAATTTGATACATATGTGTTGAGTTTGGGATTTGAACGTTCTAAATCAGATCACTGTGTTTATTATAAATCTTATGGTGATCATTTCTTATTCATTGCATTGTATGTTGATGATATGTTATTCATTGGTAAAGGGAAAGGTATGATTTCAGAACTGAAGTCTCAGCTCGCTGCTAAATTTGAAATGAAAGATCTTGGTGCAGCAAAGCACATTCTTGGGATGGAAATTAGAAGAGATAGGGTGAACAGAAAGCTATGGCTAGGCCAGAGTAAGTATGTGAATTCAGTGTTACAGAGGTTCAACATGCAGAATTGTAGACCATTGAGTGTTCCTTTTACAGTTGGAATGAAACTATCTATTTCAGATTGTCCTACATCCCCATTGGAGATGGAAGACATGAGCAGAGTGCCTTATCAAAGTGCGGTTGGAAGCTTGATGTATGCTATGGTCTGTACTAGACCAGACATTGCCCAAGCAGTGGGAGTACTTTCTAGATATATGTCTAATCCTGGTAGAGTTCATTGGGATGCAGTCAAAAGAGTCTTCAGATATTTGAAGGGTACTTCAGAGTATTCTTTGTGTTATCATGGTAATTCAGTTGGAGACATGACTTCCCTTGATATCCATGGTTATGTGGATTCAGATTGGGCAGGTGATATTGATAGCAGAAGATCCACCAGTGCTTATGTGTTTACTTTGTTTGGTGGTGCAATTAGTTGGATGAGTAAGCGACAGGCTGTGGTTGCTTTATCCACTACTGAAGCAGAGTATATGGCAGCTACTCATGCTTGTAAAGAGGCCATTTGGCTGAAGAGACTGTGTTCAGATATTGGAATAAAACAAGGTGCAGTGATAGTTTACTGTGAGAGTCAGAGTGCAATTAGCCTAGCTAAGAACCCGACATTTCATGCCCGGACCAAACATATTGATGTTCAGTATCATTTTGTTAGAGATATGGTCGAAGATGGTAGGGTGAAGCTGGTTAAGGTGGAAACTTTGATGAATGTTGCAGATGCTTTAACTAAGGCTGTGAGCACAGAGAAGTTCAGATGGTGTTCAGAGTCTATGGGCCTTATGGCCCCTAGCAATTGATTCATTGTGTTGACATTCCCTTCCGCTCTTGCAAGGTGTTCGACAAGTGGGAGATTTGTTGGGAAAAATGGTGTCTCAACCTTGCATTTATGCGAGCTTACTATTTATAGTAAGTTTTCATTTGAGCACGAAATGGTGCGAAACTCTCCCTGAAGCTTCTGGTTGGCTAGATAAGCATTCCGGTAAAGTTTCGTCGCAAGGTCACAGCTAGTTTTGAAGATATTAAAGTTTTCGTCTTGGAGGAGTGCAATAAAATATTTAAACTTAATTTTGGGGACTTTAGAGGCTCCGAAACGCCCTGAAAAGTGGCCGTAACCGGCGAAGCTAGTTACGAGGTGATAGAGCACTTCGCGAGCTTTCCGGCGCTTCAAACGGTTCATCAATCGGACACCCGGTTCTCAAGTTATGGCCTCCGGAAGTTTGTACTCCTGAAATAGAAAAAATAATTTGTATCGGATACATAAATGAGCGGTAAAAGGGAGCGACATGTGTTGATGTGTGCTTTAACATGTCATAGGGAATCTAGAAGGGAGATAAGGTCGGCTACACCTTATTGGGTGGTTTTAGCCCATGGTTTTGTAATACCGTTTGATGGTTTCTTATATTGTATCTCCTATTTATGATGTGTGTGAGATAGAGGTTGTGTGAAAGAGTCCTATGGCTATTGAGTTGCCTCTGAATCTCTGATTAGTGATACTCCTGCGAAGAGCTTGCTCTGCAAGTATTTTGTAATCTGTTTTTGATTGCTGAATAAAATATTGAGCTGCTTTTGGAGGGTGGGGTTTTTTCTCCGGAAAGGGTTTTCCCCACGTAAATCATTGTGTTGTGGTATGAATGCTATTATATCTATTTTTATTTTCTGTAACTGTTGTAATGATCTGAAAAATTTTTGCATTACCCTCCTCTCAAGGTTAGTGTAGGAAGTTGTTTCCGCTACTTAACTTCCTTACATTCTTCTAGATACATTCATTAATTGAGAAATTGCATTAACTTGTTTTTTACGAGTCAATTCCTTACTAGTAATCATAGTCATCAATGCTCTACGTGCAACACTTAAATCAACACCTCCACTTGTGTTCTCAATACAATTCAATGCTTCTTGTAAATTTTCAATTATAGTTTCTTTTACTAATGTATCTTTAAAACTTTTCTTATTACCAACACCCAACAAGTCCAAAACAGGTTTCATTTCCCTTTCCTAAATAACTTAGCAAATAATTGTGCTCTTTCAACAATAGACTTATTTTTAAAATAATCATCCCCCAAATTCTTACAATGCAATTTTAATGTCCTTTCAGGTCATATCGTTAGATGGAATTTCATTGAAAAGACTATCTTCATCCATTTCCATCAAATTTTCCATACCAGAAAAAAAAATTTATCTCGTACCCGAGTAGATGTTTCTTGAACATCATCAGGTTGATCTTGAACAATAACATATTGTTGTTGACTACATTTTGTATGACCTTTCATCTTATCATCCCTTTTACGATCATACAACCTTGATCTAGTCCTCTTATTCCCCATTGCAAAAAATATTTAGATCTTCAAAATTTTGTGCTTTGAAACTAAAAACAACACATGCAAATATGCATATCTTCAAATTTTAATGCTTTGAACTAAAAGGGTTATATATCTAATAACTTTTTGTCAGTTCGTTAAAAAAAAATGTAATTAGTGAAATGTATAAATAATTTTGCATTCTTAAACTTAACATGTGTAAATTTCATCCATTTAGATCATTTGACTTGAAGTCCAATTTTTATATTTTAGAAAATGAAAAAATAAGGCTCAAGAAATTTAGGAGCATTGATAAAAAGTAAGAAATTAAGTATACTTCAATTAGATACATTTGACTATATGCAATGTACATATGAACGTGATTTAATAACATTAATTGCTTGAAATCACTTAGCTAATATATATAGAGAATTTGAGTCAAGCATTAGGAAATAAAATATAATATAATTCAGTACTAAATAGTGTTGGATATATGGCCAAGAAATAGTTATCGTCGTATCGCAGTGACTAAAGAATATGGTTAATCTAAAAAATATTTAATTTCCAAATAAATATCTAATATTGTAAATTAAGCATGATTGAAAAAATAATTTCAAATAACATACTTGGAAAGGGTAGATGCCTTCCGAAAAAAAATTCAAAATATTCGCCTCTTTGCAAAATTAGAAATATTCGCCCCTTTATAATCTTCCTACTTGCTCCAAAATGCCACTTTATTTGAAAAAAAAAAAAAAGGATTGTTTGCAAAAATAACTCTTATTATTTTCACACTTGATTGATTTGGTTTTTTTAATGGAAAAAATAATTTTTTTTATACGTGGTTCAAGCGACTAATCACTTGTATGACCGGTCGCGTCAGTCGAAACTATTTGTGAATTGTTTTGTCTGGAACCCTTCCGGCCGGAACAACTTATGTGGAATGCCAAGTGGCAGCCACATCAACAAAAATGATGATTTTCTCAAACTTGTCACTTCTGCAACAAAATTCAATAGGTAAATTAAACTTATTAAAAAAATTAAAAATACCCTTTTTTAGAGATCGAAGTCACGATTTTACTCTTATAATTTTTTTAATGTTTTGATTACATTTAATATATAAAAAATTAAAAATACTACAACTAGGTATTCTTTTGTTTGATATGAGTCTGCTTTGAAAAACGAAAAAAAATCAAATAACTTCAAAAAAAATTGAAAAAAATATGGTTCACTAGAAGAGAGGGTCTTCTCCAAAAGGGTATTTTTAGTTTTTGGATTATCATAAATTGAATAGACAAATTGTGGCAGGAGACAAAAACTGTCAAATTCTGGTGTATTCGACTTCCAAATGCTATTACAAAGAAAATATGCATCAATTTTTTTTATTTTTTTTTCATGCACTATATAAATATGTGATCTATAACTGATATCAAAATGAGAAAAAAAAGCAATAAAAAAATGGACTTTAAAGCTAAAAAAACATATAAATTATTGACAAAAAAATTTCAAAAAATAGTAGACTTGAACTTCAACAAATTTTACACATTTCATCAGTTTGCATCATCTTCAAATTCAAAATGCAAATGACACTTTTATGGCGACGAAATTGAACGACTATTGTTGTGTTAGCCTTTTCCTTTGTAAAAGTGTGACACAGGTTTGTACTTTTACCCAGTTTGACTTTATTATGTCATATCATGGTATAATAGGAAATATTATGGCATTATGACATGATATGTCCTATTATGTCATGACATGCCATAATAGGTCCATAATTGGTCCTATTATGCCAGGACCTATTATGCCATGACACATGCCATGATATTTCATTTTGGTTTTGGTTTTGATAAATCCATTTAGTTTCAGTTTGGTTTCGATTTGGTTTTGGTTTTGATTTCCATTTAGTTTCGGTTTTGTTTCGATTTGGTTTTGGTTTTGATGTTTGTGAGATATCTTGTATCTTGTAAATTTGATATTTTATTTTGTTAACTATCTAGATTTGGTTTTGATTTGTAAATTTGTTGATTTTGGTTTAGGATTTAGGGTTAACTGTTGAAGAATATTTTAAATCAAAATTAAGAATTTACAAATGTAAAAACAAATTTACTTATAGACTACTTTAAAACAAAACTTAAATAATACCAAAAAAACTTAAATAATATTAAAAAAATAGGAAAAATATACAAGAAAATAAAAAAATGTGAAAATGGATGATCGAATATGTACCTGGGATAGTGGTGGAGGCTTGAAATGGAGTCCACAACATGGGGGGCCATTTTTGATCTCCTTTTCTCACTACAGTTGCAGGTAAAAATGATAAAATGCGCTCGAAAAAAATGGGTAAAATCGGATTTAAAAACGGGGGCCCATTTCATTTTCAAGCGGGCCCCTGTTTGAGAACAAAATGGGGGCCCATTTAGTTTTGCCTTGGGACCTGTTACTTTTTTCCTCGGGGGCCTGAAGAAAAAATGGGCCCCCATTTTTTGAAACGGGCCCTCGTTTCTAAGAGCATGTTTTCCAATGTGTGGACTTCCGCCAATTTGTGACCCATTACCTTGCACTTACCCTTGCCCCTAGGGAAGAGACCTAGACCTTTGTGAGATACTGCTAGGTTGTTTCATCACAAGCATGTTATTTGTAGACAAACATGCTAGATAGAAAAGCAAAAAATAAATAAAAATGATATGATCAGACACAAAGATAAGAAGATAGTGATCACCGAGATAAAAAAAAAATTGGCATCTATTGTGTTATGTTTTATAACCATATGATATGGTGACCATATATTGATTAGATAGTGGTTTGGATCCCAAAAAGGCAATAAAGATCAAGTGGTTTGGTCCCCACAAATGCGACAAGGTAAAATAAAGATCAAGTAGTTTGGTCCTCACCAAGGAAACAAATAAAAGATGATACAAGATCATTAGATAAATAGGTATCGAGATACAACGATGCTAATGCAAATATGTAGAAATGCAAAGCCGTAATAACCCCCCTAGAATGGTATGTGTTACACACATGTCATTCTAAGGAGAAGAGATGTTGTGTCATGTCAACATAACAAGATATTTTTGTGGAATGTCACCTTGCAACAGATGACATGTGAGACCCACAACATCAACAAAACACAAAGAGATAGGGGAATCCACAGATTCGCCTTCAAGAAAACTCACAACAGTAAAAATAAATAATGTTAATGTTTGCATATGAGTTACTCGTCATGGTCTCGAAGTATGTGGATCTGAAGAAGGCATATGGAAACAAATATAAAATAAAAATTTCCTGGTCCACATGGAAGAGAGCCTAAATGCCCCCAATGATTTGCATCATCTCTGAATGTCAAAAATTAAGATACTACAATTAGAAGAAAGACAAATAAGAAATAGAGGAAGTTTACAACAATTAATCCCATATTTCCAAGCACTTATAGAGTGACTTGGGTCCTCCAACAGAGAACTAGCCCATAAAGATAGTCATCACCCCCTATTTCCAAGTACCTATGGAGTAACTTGGGTCCTTTAGAGGGGCACAAAGACATATAAAGAAAGCATGGGGGAATAAAAATAGGCTCACTCTAGTCTACAAGATAAGAAGGGTGTTATTCTAGCAATCACCCACCATTAGGTCATCCTCCTCCCAATCTTTAGCATATGGTGAGGGAGGACAAGACCGAAGAGGGGCAACACCAAGCGCTTCACCAACGAAAAGATCTAGGGATGATGTAACTTTATCATCCTCATCCCAAAGCTCCTAAGAAGCAGGATTCAATGATCATGTAAAGATCATAAATATCCCCAAAATATCCTCCAAAGAGTCAAACAAATGCCCCTACAAAAAGAGGCACCTTTAGCTTGAGGTGGTGAAATAGGAGTCAGACTACTAACCTATGGGAGGGGGATGAAGGAAAAACCGCGAGAAGGTGGGACCTTCTCAATAAGAGAAACAAATTATGCAAACAAAGAAACACACACTAAAATAGATAAAGAAATAGAAATAGAGGTCGTCAGAGCTAGTTACTGACAATGAAACTTAGGGGCGGGGCCATGCTCAAACTTTCACTTAGGTTTCTATGGAGGTGGGGGTGTTTGATCAACCATGATACGTCTAAGTACCCCAAGAAAGATTTGATGAAGAGGATGTTATGAGGTAGGCAAGGAAAACAATGCTACACTGGACACAACCTATGTATGCAACATGTCAATGGGTTGAGAAAGTGGAGGGATATCGAGAGAGGAAGTGATGAGAGGTGGCTCTAAGGAGGTAGCAATGAAATCTTGTACCCTTTTGGGGCGAGGTTCATCAATGGTCTCTGGAGTGGTAGGCAAGAGAACAAAAGATGAACCTAGCATATAAGATGCAATAAGAGCAACGAGAGTGGGAGTAGGCACAAAAACAATAGGAGTAGGGGAAAATACTAATAACTCATCTACAACCATCAAGGCGGCCTCATGTACAAGATGGTTCCAGTGTAGATGGGTATCAAGAATGAAAGTCTAAGAAGGCTCAACAACATCATACTACATGGGAGATGCCTCTTGAACCATTGTGGGCAAAGAAGAAGGCCTGACCAATGAAGCGAGAAGTGATTGAAATAGGCCCCATAGGTGTAGTTGTAGACACCATTCCTCGTTTTACTCTAGGATCATATGAAGGATTAGGGGTACCCTCAGAGGTTGTGATGTAGGATCCAAAGGTGATAGATGAGCTCTAGATGAATGCCTACCCTTATTGTATCAGGCAAGGTAAGTGATATCAAAAATAATCAGAAGTACAAGTGGAGGGTGGGCAATGGACATCGTCAATGCAGGTGCCTTTCCTTTGCCTGCACTAGGTGCAAACACAAGAACTGAAGACATTGCTAGAGGCTACGTAGTCCTAGGCATGTGAGGAGGTATACCTTAAGGAATGAGTATATCCTTAGCCCCCATTGCAGAAGGAGAAAAAGGACAACCTACTAGAATACATAAGTAGATAGGGAAGGAGGAGTGGAAATCGGTGCAACAGGAGATAGAGAAACTGCAGACTGAAATTGACATAGAAGCCAACTCCCTCATTTTGTACTTATGATAAACCTTCAAATGTTCCTCCTACAACTCCACTCTCATGGTTGCAATAAACACTCTCAAAGAAAAGAAAGGTTGTAGAATTGAGCATTTCAAAGAATGATGTTGTTTCTAATATGCTACAATGGACTCCTCAATGCAAATTTAAATAAAATAAAACTTCTTAAGATTAATGTTACCTTGGGGCTCATTTATACATAGAAATCGACCATCTTTCTACTCAAAAGGATGCCAATAGAGCAGGGTAAAAGCACAAAACTGTTTTACATTTCAGGCCAACTTATCAGCACAAGTGAATTTAAGTAATTCTAACTAAAAATTATTTTTAGTCAAACATATGGTCTATAGAGATGCATTATAGCTATCTTATACATGGGCCACAACTTTTCCTATTGGAATTGTCTACTAAATGTATATTTTATACCACTTTAGGTGTAATTACCATTTTTTTTTTGTTGAAAAAACTCGATGTTTCAACAACTCCTACTTTTATGAATAATATTTTTTTTGAAATGTAAAAATACCCTTTTATAGATTTATAAGTGATTTTTTCAAAATATATATCTTTTAATATTTTAATTAGTTTTTATATTTTATATTTTTATTTTTATTGAAAGTAGGACATCATCACTAAAATATAAGGTTGATTATCTTGTAAAGAAAAAATAATAAAATTTATTTTAAAATTTTGAAAAAACAAATGCACTAGAGAAAGAGTATATGTCAAGATGATATAATTCTTTTCTAATTTGTATAAATAATTAAGAAAAAATGTGACACCAAATGGAAAGAATTATATTTCAGTACACACAATTTTTTAAATTTATTGAAAAATATATATACATAAAAAATAGTTTAAAATATATTTTTGCACTGAAGTTTCAAGTTATCAAGATACACAAAAAAATTGAGGAGAAAAAGGTAAAATTTACTATATAAGAAAATATATTCAAATAAGTTTTTAAATTTTTAAAAAAATTAAAAACATAATATACACAAAAAATATACATTTTATTACTTTACATCATTTAAAAATTCAAAACATATATTTCACTTTCTATTGATTCAATTTAAAAAGTTGAATCAACATTGGTCATTCCTTTATAAAAGTGTGACATGGCTTTGTGCTTTTACCTAGCAACTACACATGATTTTAATATTACTAAAGTGAATTTTCGACCTCCCTCTAGAGATGGTAATGTTCAAAATTTGTAGGTATTGGTTGTGAGGTTGTTAGAAAGAATTGAAAAGGACAAAATGTCTAAGACTAAACTTGAGCAACATGTAAGACTTTTGACAAATTGTTTAAAATATGTAACAAATACTTCAACTCAAAGCACTAGAATCCATGTAGTAGATATTTGTTAGAACTTAATGTTATTAAGGGTCATACCCTTATAATATTTATATATTGTTCTAATATAAAATTATAAAACCTTATATATTATGTGCTTTATTAAGCATATCCATTTTCAAATAATTATAATCTAATAACTATTAGGTTATTAATTATTTTTGAATTGAGGTTATTGAATAGGTGCGACTAATACCCTTGGAAGTATTTTTCCACCAAGTTCCTCTTATATTAAGGAGGTTCTCTCTCATTTGAGAGTGCATGAATTTGGAGATTTATAGTGAGTTATATCACTATGCATAGAAGGTATTATTGGCCATGTGGAAGTAAGAAGAAATGTCCCTAGGTTCAGTCTATTTATTTAATAGATTATATTTTGTAATTGTTTTAATAAAATGATGCTTTATGGTTTTTTCTTACCTAAAAAGGGGTTTTCCCCATGTATATCTTGTGTGATGTGTATATTCTATGTCTGTACAGCTCTCATCTTATTTATGTTATCTTTTGTTTATAATGATTAGTATCTTGTTATCCTAATTTCTAACATGGTATAGAGCCAACTAGGATGTGCTAATCATTTACTATGTGTAAACTCAATTTATTTACTTATTTTCCTAAATTACTTATATCATCATATTTGGACTAAGTTAACAATATTTTTTAAAGATTTTTGAAGAATCATTTACTATGTGTAAACTCAATTTATTTACTTATTTTCCTAAATTACTTATATCATCATATTTGGACTAAGTTAACAATATTTTTTAAAGATTTTTGAAGAGTGTAGATTTTTTGAGAGATTGGAATAGATTTTTACCTTCTTTATTTAATGTATGATTCATTTCAACACGGTTGGATATCCTTCTAGAGAATCGTATGTGCATCTACAATTTAATGATTATGATGTTCATTTTTTGAATATTAAATTTTATAATCTAACTAATTCAAAATTATTTCCTAAAATATTTTAATAGATTAATTTCCTTTATTAAAGACAAAAAACTATCTTTTAATATGAAGGAAATAGTCATAAGTCATTACATGTGTTGCTCTCCTCTCACATAGATTGAATTTGTTCCCATCATCACTACATTAAAAATATTCAAATTACATTCTAACCATTATTCAATTTTATTTCTTAGAAAATAACCTTAGACAATTATCCATTAATAAAATTCTTTAAAAAATCAAATCTCTTTAAAAGTTGAAATCACTATAAAAGTTAAAATTCTTATAAAATTTTTAAACAAGACCAAGTCTTTCTTTGTAATGGATCAATGAATGCCATTAAGTTGCATATATTTGAATAAAATAATTTTTTTTTCTAATGAGAGGTCATGATTTATTTGTTGTATAACATATGTTTGAATTTTTCTAAAAACTAACATATACATATCAAATAATAATATATATCAAATATGTTGAGGGATGTCTTTTTTGAGGTGTCTATTTTTATCAATATCTAAGGTACAATAAGTGTTTCGAGAAAGATAGATATATGTGATGTATTTTATTTATATTATTATTTAATACATTCCTTTGTATTAACCTATTGTTTCTCTTTGCAATAGTTTTTGGATCCATTCAATGAGTTACATGTTCTAAATATAAACCTAAATACAAAGATATAATAGAATATCTATTCATTATAGCAACTATGATTTTGATATTTATGAAATTATAAACAATATTTTATTCCTTGATTAGATTTAATGACTATAATTAAAATTAATGTACACTTTAATTTTATATTTTTAAAATTAGATTATCCATATCAATAATATATTTAAATATTTGTAAATACTTCTATCCAAACCTAGAATTTGATGGTCTAAATGGTCGTTTTCCCGCTTTTGGATGGTATATGACAAGTGAAAATTTATTAGACTATATAGATTGGCATGCTCTATTTTCATAAAACTCTAAATATGGCACTTTAAATTATTAATAAACCGTAAAAAATTGTTATAACTAAACACAATATAGTACTATAATTTATAATATAATATATATTATTTTTATGATATTTATTATAAAAATATAAACTAATTTAGAAAATATTTTTAATAAGATTGTCTTAAAAATGAATTTACAAACTTGTCATAATATATTATAAATTTATATTAATTTAGAATTTATTTTAAAATAGAATAAATTGTAAATACAATTGTTTTGATTTTTTTTGTATGAACTTAAAAACTTAATAAATTTGATACTTTTGTATATATCATTAATTTGTCATTGTTTTGTGTTTCTATTTTAAATGTCAAATGAAAGACATTGAAAGTCATAAAAAAATCATCTCACAGATAGAAGTGACCGTCAAATTCCAGACCTCTTTCTATCTTATTTGCAATAGCTAAATGGAAAGAATCTTCCCAGCTTATTTGCAGCATCTCCAAGGAACAGAAATCTCCCCTTCATCTGATTTTGTGTTTTGAAGAGAATGATTTCAATCAGAGTTAATGGGACTATTACAACATTGACGAACTTCTGACATTACTATTATGATCTGAAAGTATGCTTTCATTTACATATCTGATAAAACTATTGTAGTCGCCTACATGCTCATAATGCCTTCACGTATGCAAATTACTATTTGTTTAGCAAATAATGCACCATGACAAATGAGTAACGAGTCATTTGGAACCTGTAACATGTTGCCCAGAAGGGTATGGAACTGAATAATTGTCTGCTCTTGCTCTTCCTCCACACTGAAATTTCCTCTCTTGATATCCGAAACAAGTATTATTACCAGCATTCTTAGGAAGGTCCCTCCAGCTCACAATAGAATTCTTCAATATTGTTATCATAAATTTAGGATGCCTCCATACTACAGAATATAGAGACAAACCACTTCTTCTTCCAGACGAACCGTTTAATTTTCCACTATTCTGTGTCTCTTCCATTTTAATTGTAACAGACAAGCATGTCAAGCATTTCTTTTTTATTATACGAAGTCTTGTGGCTGTAGAAGATGGCTCTCGACGTAACAAGTATGCCGGTCATTCTTTTTTATTACATGAATTGTTCCAATTCATTCTGCGACTGTAAAAGACACTTGATCTTGACGTAACAAATATTTCTTTTTTATGTACACAGACTCCTTCAATCCATACTATCCATACTGTAGCTGTGGACGATGCCTCTAAATACAAGTCTACTTCAAAATTCTTTTTAAAAGTAAAAAATTATCCCATAATACTATTCATGCCTTTTCCAGGCATACACCTTACAAATATAACCAAACAGAGGTCCAAAATAAGATGTTTTCGATAGTGAACGAAGATTCTTACCTTTTGTTTCTTGGTCAAGCTTCTTGAAGCACTTGATATCTTTAACTTCATTTTAACCTTGAAAACATTAAACCGGATATATTCAATTGAAAGATATGCCACCTATTTTAATTGACCTTAATGACCACAAACCTTCTCAAATTGCCTAATAAATGAATGGTATAATTATACCTCCTCATATCAACTACCATTTGCAAGATAACATAGGCCATGTGTTATGATGAGTTTGAACTAAGTCAGCCTTCTATGAGGGCATTAGATAAGGCTCTTGACATGCCTTGGTTGCTGGACTTACTGTCATGTTCTCATTTGTTGCTAAGCAAGCTTGATAGCCTTTTCAGCATATCTCATTTTCACACTCAACATCAATCTCTAGGTTCTCTTTGAAATCACTAGTCTACCCCAAAGTTGCCATTTGGAAGTTTCAACATCCTCTTATGATCATAAGACTTTACCTTCTAAACTAACCTTCTCTTCATTCACCTTTTCAACAGTCACCTTGACTATCCTTTTGACTTATCCATTTATGGAAAATTATACTTTTTTTATCACTCTCTGTAGCTTTACGACACATGCATCTGTCACTTGTTTGAAGGCATTGTTAATGGATAACTGACTATGGATGGCTCCCTTTGATATCACTACCTGACACATAACACTATTCACCAGCCCTGCCATATCTTATCCATGGTTTATTATCATTTGAAGCACTATCATTCATCTTCAAGTACCACAAACTTATCCTAATTTAAAGATCATAACTGGATTGTGATATTTTCCTCTTTCTTCACTATCCAATCACACCTATCATTGTTATGTAAGCTGTTTTTCCTTGCTCTTCACTATCCAATCACACCTACCATTGTTATGTATGCTGTCACTTGCTCCCATCTTTCCTTTTCAATAATTGTAATTCAAAATCTTGTATTGGCTACTGTCATTACCCTAACAATGCTCACTTGTCTACTATTGACTAGCTCTTCCATGGATGGTCACGGAGTATATGACTATCCTTATAGCACCTATTGTCGTCATATCATGACTATTGACTGTCCTTCATACTTCCTTGTGATGATACTTTCACACCCTCTGTCAACACATCATTGTGCAAGGCCATTAACTTTATGTCTGAACTGCCTTATCCTTACAAGATTATCATAAGATTTTCAAAATTATTTTTTAAGTCTCAGGTTTCAGAACACTTCTACAATGTTCTAAAACCTTTATCTACTACTTCATGCTTTTCTATCATTAACAACAACTTAACACTACCTTCAGTACTGTCGTGCACTATTTTGCATTGATGCCATCAAGGTCTATCCATAGGTTGAAGGCACTATCAATTTTTGATTCGTAGGCTACCTTTTGACAGTTTCTTATAGATTGCTTGTCAAATATGACTATTCTTCACGAAAATTTCAGTTCATTTCACTCTTATATTCATGCTTATTCCTTAGAAAAGTTCCCTCTGCTGTACTTTTAACAGTCTTATGACTATTATGTGCTCATCCTTCTCTTTGTATGTTTGAGACATTGTGTCCTTATAACTATTGACTATCATTTAAGCCTTCTCTTGTCTATCATGCATAAACTTGTCATTGCTTCTTTTAACACTACTTGCCTCTAGAGTGTCTGCCTATTGTGCTAAAGCTACTTCACCCTCATAGAGAGTTTTCCGATTTCCATCCATTGGAAGCACAATATCAGCTAAAATGCACTCTTCCTCTTCTTATATAGGCTCACATATTTCTCTAGGCTTGAATTAACATCCTCAAAGCTGCCAATTGTGTCTCTCTTCTCATCGGAGAAGGGAAGTTTTTATTGAGAGAAGGCACCATTTGTTTATTCCTGAAGACCCTTAGCTTATCACAGTTAGAATTAATGATGCTGTCTTGATAAAGGCTCTTCACTGCTCCATTGGTATGCATACAATTCTGCCTTCATGTTGTCAACTCTTCTAAAAATTATAATTTCCTGTGAGTCTACTTCCAGATATTTCTCTTTACCTATTCTCCTTTCTCAAACCTTTGATTTATTTTATTTATCTAACTGTGATCTCTTATTAGACATATCGTTGATAGCTTTTGAAAATGCTTTCATTTGATCAAGGAAAATCTCTAAATCTTCCTTGCATATAGGCAACTTGAAATGACAAATTATAAAAAAATTCTATTGGCTTCCTCTAAAGCATCCTGCACCGCTTGTTATTTCTACTGACCTTAAGATGACTGTAGAATCCATGTACTGGATCAGGAATTTTTTTCCCATGTATTCACTACAACAGATCTTTCATGCATTGCTTAACCATCCTGGGTGGAGAGTTCTTGAAGTTATTCACAAAATGTAACACAGAGATCATAAGAAAAGTTTGGGCAACTTCTATGGTAATCGAGAGTTGAAACACAACACTTGTCACCATAAAACATTTCATACGTCACATTTCATTGCTTATATTTTTAGAGATCGACCTTTCCTGGCAACAACTTTCCTCCTAAATAAATGGACGTGGATTTTTACAAAACATTGCAAGAAAATGTATTAGGGAAAGTTCAAAACGACAAGAGAGAACTTGAGACAATAATTAAAAGGTTGAGAGATTCATCAAGAATAAACTCGAGCATAGGTCTACCCTCACCGCTTCATTGAAATCGATCGTCTCTCACATAGTATATGTGAGTGTAAAATTAACACTTAGTCAAACAAGAGAGAAGAAAAAATATAATTTTATGTCAATAAATTTATTATGAAAAAATAAAATAAAAAATATTGAAATTTGACTTGTGTGCATTGTTCACTAACCCACAAACTAGTGCACCCCTACATGGCACTTACAAGATGTTTCATATTCATTGGTGTCACTCTAAGAGATAAGGAATAATTTTTGGGATAGGTGGTGGATTTTTTTAACTATCCTCTATGCAATAATAATAATGAGTTCCTATAATACTTTCCGAGGAAACTATATAGTGAATTTGTCCTCAACCAGATTATGGACTATTTCAACATGCAAGAGTTCCAAGGTAAAGGTGAGGACTCTACATAGGAAACGAGGGGGCACAATGTGTCCAAAATTAGGTCACAAGATCCCTTGCTAGGCCAATTATTAACCATTTCACAACCCCTTCTATTATTGAAGGCGTTGAGGTCGAGACCCGACAATTCATCAACTTAGTCACTCAGACCCTTTTACAACACATTAGGCCTCTAGCACTTGGTAATGTGGTTGTCTCTACCAAGGCTCGATGTTCACCTCACTTATGTCAAAACTATGGATCTCTTTGTGTTTATGGGTTTGAGGATGATCAATATGTTTTGGAGTAAATGTGGTCTTATTGCATTCACATAAGCTTAAGTTTACTTAGGTAGCCAACATAATATTTTATTAGATATTAATTGCATAATGCATTTAATATTTGTAGATTTAATATTTGTAGCTGGTAGTTAGATATCGTTTGTATCTATCTCATCACACCTCTATTATTTATATAAGATGTTTGTACATTTCTGTATCTCAATACAATTATTTTTTCATTGGTGAAATAACCTTGTTTCTTCCCTTGTACATTGTGAAGGTGATTTTGTACACAGATGGTTACTCTAACATGATATCAGAGCAACCAATTTTCATCTGAGAGTTTTCATTAGTTAATGAGTTTTTGAGGTCAGGAGTTTTGCCTGCAACAGGATATTCACTATTTATACTTTGTTTGTGCCATTTCATTTGACGCACAAAGCTTCAATATATCTCCTTGTGGTTTGGCGATTTCCAATCCATTTGTGGTTGTGCAATTTTGGAGTGTTGATTATATTCTTTACATGACTTGGGTGTATTAATATTTTGACATCAGCCTGTATCATTGCCCAAGAGGCCCATATAGGGTTGACTGTATTTGTAGGTGTATTATTTGCATTTCTTCGTCTGACATTTTTATATGATCGAAGGTTTATTATAGGTCAATCAGTGTTTTCTTGTATTGGCCACGCTTCGTACATGTTCGATCAACCCACTTGCAATTGATTTAGAACAAATTTTTCATTGGTGTATTCAACTGTCTTATTGGCCTCGTCCTTATTTTCCTTATGGTGATAGGCGCATTTGTTGGCTGACGTTTCTACTTTTATTTGTGATCGAAGTCCCACATTTTTACTTGGAATTGTCCCATCTGTTATCGGCCCATCAGTTGTTATTATTATATCATTAAGTTGTGGCCTCATACATCGACTGACATTTTTAATTCCACGGTGATTCTTCGCATTTGATCTGAAGATTTTCGAAATCTGTCTCGAATCCTTTATTCCCATTGGGTGATTAATGGTATTTGTTCATAGGGTCCCCCACTTTTTTGCCAGAGATCGCACCATTTGTATTTGCAGGCTGAAGTTTTCCAAAATATTTCATTTATTCGTCGAATAAGGTTTCTTAACTGTCGTTGTAGATTCAGTAGTGGGCCTCGTGCGCAGGTTTTGAACTTTTTTGGAGACTTTAGTCCCACATTTCTTTTGAACTAATGTTTTTTTCTTTATATGTTTTGGTACTTCACCATGTTTCTTGGAAAATTTTGAACTAATGGATCGGTGGAATTGAAGTGGGTACCTGTCACAGACTCATATAGGTACTAAAATCTTTTTAACTCGCAACTCGCAATGTTGATTTTGTTAAATGGTTGGCCCCCACCACACATGGTCGTATGGAGGATTGAGGGCTGAAGCGATTTATTTGATTTTTTTATAGGGAAGCCTTTTTTTATTCAATTCAAATATCAATTGGAAGTTGAGAAGATTTTTGTTCCATGTGGGGTTTCTCCTTTTTTCTATTTGTGAGAGATTGCATTTCATTTGCATTGTACATGGGTACTTAAAAAATGGTTTTGTAGTTGAGACTTATCTTGCATCTTTGCTTTCATATTGCATGATAATCTTCTCCATAAATTGTTCTTAAGGGGGGATGTTGGATATCATTTGTCTCTACCTCACCCCACCTCTGTTATTTATATAGGGTGTTTGTACATTTCTTTGCTTCTCAAAACTGTTATTTGCTCATTGGTGAAATATCCTCATTGCCTCTCTTGTGCATCGTGAGGGTGATTGTGCTCACAGATTGTTATTCTTGGGTGGTTACACCAACAATATGTACGCGGTCAGTAGAAAAACACATCTATATTGGATAAAATTATCATGATAGTGTTATGGTGAAAAATAAGGGTTTCACCATAAAATGTAATAAAATCACTAATTTTGCTTAATTTACCATTACATTAGTGAAAGATGGGAATTTGATAGATTTGATCTTGAGAGACCAAGATTCTGATCATATTCTAGGCTTCCTAAACGGGGCTCTTCCTTCCCTAAGATTGAATTGAATTTTTGAATTGTTAAATATTAGGGTAAAATAGTGAATTGTTGAAGCAATTTGATAGAAACGATGAGCTGCAGATGTCTTATAGAGCCACCTACTTGAATCCAAGTGGGAGAGGAATCTATGTGCATTGTGAGGGTGATTGTGCTCATAGATTGTTATTCTTGGGTGGTTACACCAACAATATGTACGCGGTCAGTAGAAAAACACATCTATATTGGATAAAATTATCATGATAGTGTTATGGTGAAAAATAAGGGTTTCACCATAAAATGTAATAAAATCACTAATTTTGCTTAATTTACCATTACATTAGTGAAAGATGGGAATTTGATAGATTTGATCTTGAGAGACCAAGATTCTGATCATATTCTAGGCTTCCTAAACGGGGCTCTTCCTTCCCTAAGATTGAATTGAATTTTTGAATTGTTAAATATTAGGGTAAAATAGTGAATTGTTGAAGCAATTTGATAGAAACGATGAGCTGCAGATGTCTTATAGAGCCACCTACTTGAATCCAAGTGGGAGAGGAATCTATGTGCATTGTGAGGGTGATTGTGCTCACAGATTGTTATTCTTGGGTGGTTACACCAACAATATGTACGCGGTCAGTAGAAAAACACATCTATATTGGATAAAATTATCATGATAGTGTTATGGTGAAAAATAAGGGTTTCACCATAAAATGTAATAAAATCACTAATTTTGCTTAATTTACCATTACATTAGTGAAAGATGGGAATTTGATAGATTTGATCTTGAGAGACCAAGATTCTGATCATATTCTAGGCTTCCTAAATGGGGCTCTTCCTTCCCTAAGATTGAATTGAATTTTTGAATTGTTAAATATTAGGGTAAAATAGTGAATTGTTGAAGCAATTTGATAGAAACGATGAGCTGCAGATGTCTTATAGAGACACCTACTTGAATCCAAGTGGGAGAGGATGATTTAGATTTGTTCCTAGAAGTTCGACCTGATTTTCTGGGACCATGGTGGGGATCACCCTGGTCCTCCAAATTTCTTATTGTCAAAAGGTGAACCTATTCGTCTTTGTGAATCCTTTTGATCCTCCCAAATGCAGCTTTGTACCTAGTCCTACACACAATGAAAAGGGGCAAATTGTTAGGAATAGGGGTTTGCCTTAGGTCAAACCCCAATTTTGGAATTAGCCATAAAATTGAATTGACATGTGAATGAAGTACTGCAGTAAAATATTTTCCTTTTGAGGGAAAGGCTAAAAATGAATGAAAACCTAATGGCATACCTTTAATGAAGTTTTGTTTGTCTTCACAAGGAATTAAGGTTTCATGTAGATAGTCTTCATAAAACATTGTCATCTCCAATGCTTGAATTTTGACTTCACTTATGCTCCAATGCTTGTTACAAGACTGATTGCTTGCTTACTTGAATTTGCTAGAGTGTAGATTTTGATTTCGAACTTTGTTTGTTTAGAAATGAGAGGGGTAGACCTCCTTTTATACTCACTGGTCAAAAAACAAATTGTATTTCCAACACAAGACAACACGGGATCTAGATCCCCACCCAAATTAGGTGACCGTTATGAGGCCCCAAGATCAGGGCTCTAGGATCTTGGGGAGTAAGTGTGGACAGTGAAGAATTGTGTTTGATACTTGGTGTGAGTAGAATCACTGCTTTAGCTGGGCCTTAGAGGATGGATGCCAAAGTGAGGCTTGAGTGAGGACAAAATTGTAGGAGAGTAAAAATTAGGATGTTACAAATAGATAATTTGTTAGATCAAATATTTAGCATTAATACATAGGTGAATTTGAACAAGGTCAAATTACATTTATCATATTTCATTTTGAAATGTAATATTAACTAAATTTCTAGATTGATTGTACTAAAATACTAGGGTCAAAGTGCCCAACTTGCATCTAACAACCCTCCACCTCCCAATTACACGATATTGAATCCACATGTATGTAACTAATAAAGACATAACGAATATAGTACATGTGAATAGTTTAACCCTATATGAATGGTAATCTTAAAACTCGCATTGGATGTACTTAATAGGTTGATGTTGGGCCTTCAACAATAGCACCCTTGATTTCGAGTTGCCATATATCTTACACTGAGTTTTCCAGATTTATTTTTAATAATTAAATGCTTGTAAAATTATGCTAGGTAGATTATGAAAATTTATTAGTGTTGTTTCACTTTTTGATGATGACATCATTTGATACTCCTCTTGGTATTTGTACCACAATAGAGCATTATGTTGCCACAACACTATAATATTTGATGTCTTTGATAGAGATATGAGATAGATTAATAAATTCCATATTATATTGATTATTTTGTGTGTCTATTAGTGAAAATATATTAAATTCATTTTTAATCTAATTTGTATATTGATGCTTTCCAAAGGGCTTCACAACTCTAGATCATGAACATGCATCTCTTATGGATGAAGAGAGGAAACAAATTTTGTACATATATTATGAGTTTTGTGGTAAGTGAAATTATTTTTGTTATATTTCATTCTATAGTTCACTTTTGAATATTAATGTTAATACTTTTTATTGTATTAGGTAGAGCTCCATGATAGATTATAGAGGAGTTTGAGTCATTGGGTTTGAAACCAACCATCATCATATGCCTTTCCATCCACTTGACAGTCAAAGGTGGCTAGTGATCTCTTCCTTCCCCTAGAGGGATGTGAATACATTAGGTTCCTTTGTTGTATACCTATATGACAACTTTGTTCATATATTTTTGTATTATAGATAATTGAATTATATGCCTAAGTGGATTTTTTGTAAGCCTATATGGATTTCCTATACATATAATATACTTTTAACTATTCATATATGAATTTTGGGTTGATATGATTTTTTTATACAAATGTTATCCACATTCACTATAAATGATTAATTCCAGACAAATAAATATTTACACAAGTAAAACGAGGGAATATATGACACATGTTTAATAATAAATGAATAATTACATAAGTAAAAGAAGGGAATATAGTGACCCCTTTATGACATCAATCCAACCACCTTATTTCTATCTTTCCATGCTATATATTTGCTCAAAAATGATGACTATGTGGCATAAATATATAATTATCACAACATTTTTTCATTGTGATTTGGTCATGTATTATGCATAAATTGTCAACATCTCTCTTTTTATGGATTTTGATGAAATTCCTCATCATCTCATAAATCACCTTCTTTACTTTTGTATTTGACTATACAAACACATGTAGATTGTCATCACAAACCTCTTTAATGACTATTCAAAGCAATATGATTGTCATGTGTATCTTAGAGAGGTTTCACTATCATTTGACTCCCTTTTATTTTTCAACTATTAATATATTATGCCTACATGTAGATTTCCCCTAATGAACATCTCTAATGAGGTTTATGAAATACAAATTTACTGCCTTATTCAATGTCTTTCATGAGTCTTTACTTGCAAACATTATCCTTGGCTCATTCATCTTAGGTCTTCAGGCTATCTACATTGTCCACATGCAAAGTTACCTAAATACATAAGAATCACTATTATTATGCTTTTTAGATAGTTAAGTTTGTCATATCTTCTAATTTCTAGCATGCCTTGATTGTTCTTTATTTACGACTCATTCAACTCAGCCTACAATTTTACTCTTTAGATCATTCTCTCAATTTATTGATATCATCTAGACTTAATTTTTTGGAGTTATTGTGCTCTATCTCATGATAAGACTTTCACTATAATTTAACTTTGCATTCAATACCATCCTCTTGATTGTCCATTATCATGCATGTTGTAGATTCTAGAGGCCTGTTATGGACTATGTCACTTCATTTAAAGACTAATGCCATTTATTAGTTGATTGTGCATTGATTTCTTTGAACATGTTTCAAATTTTTTTGAAAGAATTATCACTATTAGGATTGTATTATTATAAGGAATTGACATTCAACTCCTTTTCATTATTGAATTGTATAGGTCATGTTGACTATCCATGTCTACCATATATCTATATTGGAGCATTAACTACAATGAAAACCTCTTGAATTAGTATCATTCATTGTCCTTTTAGAGATTTTTTTATTTTACAAACATTGCATTGATGGCTTATTCATTTGCATGTCCACTCATTTGATTACCTTTTTAAAGTCATTTTAATAATAGTTCATTATGACTATGCATTATGATTCTGTTTAGATGCACTATGAATGACTATACTTATGGTCAAAACATTCAAGATAAATTCCACATGTATGTATTCCAATCACTCCTTGATTGAAATATATTATCCTCTATTATGCATCTTTATATTAACACTATTTTCATTTGGTCATCTATAGGTGTGTAGTGGTTTAAATGTATAATTTGGACTTTCATCAACATAAACTTTCATATTTTTGGTATATATGTCATCAAACTATTAGGATCCTAGAATTTGGATAAACCTTTTATACTTTACCCTTGCGACTATGTTTCATACTTAATTATCGTGTCATATGTTCATGATATCATGTTGACTTTCATTTCAATGTTTCTCTCAGCATTGTCAACATTGTTTCTACTTTATATCTATGAGCCATCTTCTCGAGTTTGTATGCTTCTTTCTTCAACATATCTCATGGAGTATCATTTCATTATTTTTCTTTCTTTTCATGGAGCAGTATACCTTCCTCATGACCTTATCATTTATTCAAGACCATTTCTCTTCACAACACTTTGGTCTTTTGACACTTTCCTTTATCTTTTAGGTCTCTTATCACTGTGGTTTGAAGACCACCATCACACATTTGAGACTACTATTATGTATCTATTTCAATACCATGTTGTAGATGAGGATATTCCCTAGCCTCAAGATGACAATATCTCAAGGATCAAATGGCCCTTCACCACCTCACTTAACTAGCACTCTGGTGAGATAGGAATATCAGTGTAAAAGAGGAAATCTAATTGTACCAAACAATAGTCATAAACTGAAAAATATTAAATAAAAAGAACATACAAAATAGTAAAAATATTTTGGGTAATTACGAACAAAAAGTTCACAAAGTACACTTCTTACCAGAGACATGATGAGCCTTGGCCTCAAACATTAACACACCATGGGGACGTCTATGTGCCATGTTGTCGTTTGTATGGCCAGAGAATAGAAAATATCAAAAAATACACCAATGGATATCTCACACTTCACACACCTATTTTCCACCTACACATAGATGAGGAAAAATGTTGGAGATATATAGGAGTTTTCCTTACTCAAACCCCATTTTAGTGTTTCCACCTCCATGGATAGCCAAATATATAGAATGGATAAAAAGATAAATAGATTGTGTCATAGAAAAAATCCCCTCTTAATGGAGGAAAACCCCTATTATTAAAGATTAAATGCAAATAGAAAATATTTGATGCATTTATAATTCAATAAAATAATATTGTATTGCAATGCAATAGATACTAGAGATAAGAGAGATAGGAGAGCATTCCATTGCAAGACCCTTCTCTTGAGATGGAAACATGATTGAGCTTAAGAGAAGACTTGACTAGTATGGGATCATGTGTAAATTTTGACAGAGATTTGCTTTGTGAGAGCAAGAGATCCAAGAGTGTGAGAGTGAGAATTAATGAGAAAGATGAGTTTTGTTGCTTAGAATGGGTGAGAATAGCCATTTCGAACACATCCAAGTGAAGGGACGTGTGTCAAAGAGGATTGATGAGGAATACTCCCTTTGAATTTGGAATCTTTTCGAGATATTTGTGTGCACATAAATGTCTAAGTGTCGTACTATCGTACAACCAAATCAATCCCAAATTTTGATTAGGGGCTACAAATGCTTCATCTTTGTAATCCATAATGTCAAAATGATGAAATCTTGATCATGAATTTTGTCGTAGATTCACCAAGATCAATGCAAAAGTGTCATAAATGCACAAGGTGCAATTTGAAACATTACATTTTGTCCCCACTTTAGTGAACTGGTCAACTTAATGGATCAAGTGCACTAAAGTGGGTTAGAAAGATGTATTCATTAAATTAGCACCAAAATTAGAGGAAACTGATTCAATGAGAAGAATGTTTAAGAGGCATTAGTAAGTGTCAAAAAGGATAATATGATTAAGTGTGATTATATGACCCCTTATGTTTTCCCCCTTATTATGTAGGTAAAAATGGGAAGGAAGATGATCCAAAACAACCAAAAAAATTCAAGAAAATTTAGGTAAAATTAAGCTATATACTTGAAAGGTGGGCCATAGAAGGGTCATTACAACTCTTCACTGTGAAGATTTTCTCTATTATTTCTATAGAGCCACAAAAAAAATTCCTCATAGACAAGAGTTCCAATTGACCCGCATCGAGAATTTGAGCACCATCGTAGACAAGAGAAATCCCTTAGATGAGGTAGGCCTCATTTCCCATCTTTGTGATTTATTTTATGCATTTTAGAATAGTTTTTCAGTTTTTGAGTAGCACGTGCATCCAATTTTAGTACATTCATCCTGAGATGAGTTTCATGTTGTCATATTAGGAACATGTTAATGTCCGAAGAATACGATGACATTTATGGATGCCAAACATGTTGACATCCTGATTTTGTACATGCATCCTTATGACCCCTGGGCAAAAAGATAAAGTAAACATATGATAAGTAGCATGTATATAGATAAAGTTAGAATGTATAGATTACATGATTGTATTTTTACAGGTCCATCTAGAGGTTCATGAGCACATAGGAAGGCACTTACTGAGTATACTACAAAATCACACAAGTGATCTACCACTAGGCCATTGAGGGCACCTATAACAAGTTGGTCTCTAGTGGCTCTACTAAATGTTGGAGATGTGATTCCATACACCTATGGTCACAACACTCATTGAGAGATGGGACACAGATACCATGTCTAATGCAGAGAGTCTTGGAGCTTTATTTGTTACACCTTCTTGAGTGACTTGTCCTACTCAACCTTTCAATTAATCAAGTCCTTCCTATGACACTTGGTAGGGGTTATGATAATGAGACCTCCAAGGTTTGAACATTCTTGACTTGCCTCCTAGGTATAGCCAATGGTTTCTGGACAATCAACTCCACCACTTGAGGTTTCCACCTCAATTACTCACACACTCCTCTCCTGGGCTCCAACCACTCCTGGAAGGATCTTAACACACAAACACTTCCTATGGTTTCCTAGTGCTTCTACTAGGTGTATTTAATGTATTTTGAGGTTTAAGGCTCACCAAATACATCGCCTTGGCTTCCTAACCCTTCTAGGTCTCTACCGGCACCTAAATAGGCCTAATTGCATTAGCCCTCCCTAGCCAGTTTTAGGGTCTTAATTTGCAAAAGTACTAAAAACATATAGAAATAAATCATGGATTTGATTACCCTTTTGGAAGTTACAAACAATACTAGAAAATTGCATCTGGTTTATCCGTACAAGTGGGGTTTCCAATGCTGCACTATTTTGAAGGGTTTTAGGTCTAACCGGTGACTTGGCAAGATGGGTCTAAAACTCTTCACCAATCAAATCTCTTGCTCCAAAAAATTTGGGAACCTTCAAAGGAACTCAGAGGGATTTCCATTCATGTGTCACTTGGTCCTGCACCAATCCCCATGTGCTCATAAATCACACCTTTCTTGTTGTCCTAACTCACCTACTCCTAGTGGTGAGCCTAGGGCTTCATTGTTTCTCCTCCTCCTAGACCTGCAAAACCACACACCCTATTATAGAGATATGTACAGACCCTAACCTAGCATTATTATTTATTTCAACAAGTGCCATCAAAGAATGCTTAGGTTAGAGCCATTTTCTTGCTCTTAAACCCTATTTGCAAGGGTTTTGCTCCTAGTTGCAAAGAATTGAAGAAATCTCTACAACCTAGGACAATAAAACCTGAAAATCAACCTTAATGAAAGAAAATACAATTAGCATTCAAATATGGCAATGAGTTTACACCATCTAGTCCGTACTAGACCGTACAAACAATGAAAACAAGTCAAAAATTGTCAAAAACCGATGAAAACAAGGTTGCTTCACAAACCGAAAACTTGCTCTTGCATTTCCAATCCTCCAACCTTTATAATGAAATGAATTTTTGGCTTACATTCTCTTGTTTCAATCAGTTCAACCAACTTATAATGCCTAAAACCAAAAATGCAACTTTTGCAAGAAATTGCAAATTGTTGCTCAGCAACTTTTACAACTTTTTGCTCCAGGATGCAATTTTGCATTCTAATGCATTTTAAGACTCCTAAAGGTCCTCAAACACCCTAGAAGATCTAAACACAACTCAATTGACTCCTAATACATGAATGCATTCATCTGGAGTATTTTACCTGTGAACTACCTAAGCATCTCACTTCTTAGGCTGTCAGCATCCCGAACACAATTGACTCAAACCAAAACTTGGACAACTCAACCATGGCTCTACTGAGTCCTCAATGGTTGGTCCCTTATTAAATCAAAAATATAACACATAAACTTAAAAGAAAACAAAGTTGTCATACTTGGAGTGTTAGGTGCCCTGCACCATACTCTCCTGGGTCAAACAACTCAAGTCCCTTGAGTTATAAGGTCTAAAGTCTCCACTCCATGGTGAAGTATATATGCTTCAGAAATCCACATGGCATCTGAATCAGGTAAACCTTTCCACTTGACAAGATAGTGCTTCTAGACTCATTTCCTTGTCTTTTTTACTATCTTGGTATCCAAGATACTCTCTAACTCAATCAGTTGACAAGGTGGCAAATCCTTTATCCATTCTTCATGAACCGATGATGGAATGTCTATCTGATTTGTTGGTGACTCTCCCTTGTATGGATAGAGAACACATACATTAAAAATAGGAGATATCCCCAAGGTAGGAGGAAGTTCAACATCATAAGCATTCTGCCCATACTTGTGCACCACCTTGAGAGGTCCAATTTTCTTCATCATGAGCTTGATAGGCTGCCCTTTTGGAAGCTTCTCCTTCCTAAGGTATGCCAGCACTAAGTATCCTACTTTAAATTGTACCTTCCTCCTTGTTTTATCAGCTTGAACCTTATACTGCTCATATTTTTGTTGTAAGGACTACCTTAGCTTATCATGCACCTCCTTAACACCTTCAGAAAATTTCTCCCCTTGTGCATTCTTGGGTGCCATTGAATTGAGATCTATGAGATCTAATATTCCCCTAGGATGGAATCCATACACTATCTCAAAAGGACTTTTACCTATGCTATGGTTCGCTGAGTCATTATATGCATATTTTGCCTGTCCAAGTACTAGATCACAAGTCTGCCCATGTTGTTTGGTAAGACATCTTAGCAAGTTACCCAATGACTGGCTGACTACCTCTATCTGACCATCTGATTGAGGATGATAGGTAGATGATAAATATAACTTGGTGCCCAACTTCCTCCAAAGTGTCCTTCAAAAGTGGCTCAAAACCTTCACATCTCTATCACTAACAATGTTGATTGGAAGACCATGAATTTTGACTATCTCTTTGAAGAAGAGGCTTGCAATATAGGTGGCATCATTGGTTCTCTTGCAAGGTATAAAATGTGCCATTTTGTTGAACCTATCTACCACCACATATACACTATCAAATCCTCTTGGTGTCCTAGGCAGGCCTAACACAAAATCCATGCTCAAACACTCCCAAGGCCTCTGAGGTATGACCAAGGGTTGATATAGACCTACATTACTTGAGGTTCCTTTTTCTCTTTGGCAGATGGTACATTTCTCTACAAACCTTCTCACTTTTGATTGCAACTTGGGCCAATAGTAAAATCTACCAACCTGCTCCAAAGTCTTATCAATGCCAAAATTACCTCTGAGACCTCCTTGATGCTTTTCTTGAATAATATTTTGCCTCATAGAACTTTGAGGTATGCAAAGAAGATGACCTTTGAACAACAAACCCTCTTGTATCATGTACTTTGAATAAGAGACATGTGAGGTGTTAGAAAAATTAGTACAAATATTATATATCTTTGCAAAATCCTTATCATCCTTGTAGAGGTCTTTTAACTCACTCAAACCCACACTTTGCAATTGTATTTCTTGCATAGTCATGACTCTCCTACTTAGTGCATCTGCCACTTTGTTGGTTGTCCCTTTCTTGTGTTTGATAGTGAGTGTGTAGGGTTGTAGGTACTCAACCCACTTTAGGTGTCTTTGGTTCAACTTCTCTTGCCCAGTGAGGAAACTAAGGGCATGGTTGTTAGTGAAGACTACAAATTCTTTGGATAGCAGGTAGTGACACCATTTTCTCAATGCTTGAACCATTGCATACAACTCCAAGTCATATTTGGAGTACTTTTTCTTAGCTTCATTTAACTTTTCTGAGAAGAAAGCTATAGGATGTCCCTCTTGGCTTAAAATTGCCCCTATTGCCCTTTGGTTTGCATCACATTCTACTATAAACAACTAATTGAAGTCAGGAAATCTAAGGGTTGGCATCTCTACTATCTTGGTTTTCAACATTTCAAATCCCTTATTGGCTTCCTCTGTCCACTTAAAGTGGCATTTAATCCCTCCTTTAATGGTATTGAGAATAGGAGCACAAACATGGCTAAAGTTTCTCACAAATTTCCTATAGAAAGATGTAATTCCATGAAAGCTTCTAACTTCACTTATGCCCCTAGGGATAGACCAATTAAGTATTGCTTCTACCTTACTTGGATCCATTTTTAAACATCCATGAGAAATAACAAAACTAAGGTATACTTGCTCTGTTATAAAAAACTCACAATTTTCAAGGTTAATCTTGAGTTGAGCCTCCTTCAACTTCTTCAAAACCATCTCCAAATGCTTGAGGTGTTCCTCCTTGAACATATTGTAGATCAAAATGTCATCAAGATACACAATTACAAATCTACCAATAAACTCAACTAAGACTTCATTCATGAGCCTTTGGAAGGTACTAGGTGCATTGGTGAGGCCAAATGGCATCGCCAACCACTCATATAGGCATGAATTGGTTCTAAAGGTCATCTTCCATTCATCTCCAGGTCTGATTCTAATCTGATGATAACCAGCCTTCAAGTCCACCTTTGTGAAATAGCTTGCACCTCCTAGATTGTCTAATAGGTCCTCAATCCTTGGCATGGGAAACCGGTACCTTATAGTAATCTTGTTGATTTCTCTAGAGTCTGTGCATATTCTACATTTGCCTCCCTTTTTTAGCACTAACACAGTAGGAACAACACATGGACTCAAACTTTTCTTGATAAATCCTTTGTCTAAGATTTCTTGCACTTGTTTGGCGATCTCTTCATTTTGACTAGGTGTCATTTTGTAGGCAGCTTTGTTTGGCAGATTGGCCCTTGGTATTAAGTCTATTTGATGATTTACATCTCTCATTGGAGGAAAAGAATTAGGTATGTCATCCCCTATCACTTCTTCATATTGTTTGAGTAGACCTTGCACCTCTTGAGGCACTTCACTCATTGGATCTGCCTTAGCTTCATCTCTAGGCTTCAACACTATAGCATGGCCTTGATGAACTTATTGTTTCAACACTTTGAGAAACTCTTTTCCTCTCATCAACATCACACTTGAACCTATTTGTTTGTCTTCCCTTGGTTCAGGTAGTGGATCCATTTGATACTTCTTCCCATTCTTGGTGATAAGATAGTTGTTCTTCTCCCCATCATGAGTAGCTCTCACATCATATTGCCATGGACGACCCAACAACAAATGACAAGCATCCATAGGCAATATGTCACATAGAAATTTGTCCTTGTACTTACCAATTCCAAAATCCACCCATTCTTGTTCATCAACCAGTACATGTTGACCCCGGTTGAGCCAAGATACCTTGTAGGGAGTGAGGTGAGGCAATCTTTTCAGTTTGAGTTTGTCCACAATTTCAACTGAGACAATATTCTTAGTGGAGCCTAAATCTACAATCACTTTACAAATCTTCCCATGTGACCTAGAAGTGGTCCTAAACAAGCTTTTCCTTTGTGGTGGCTCTTGAGCTTGGGGTATCTTGAGAATTATTCTCCTCATCATCAAGTTTTCTCCATTTGTCACTGGCCCTGCCTTGCTGATTGAAGAAGTTACACTCTGAGTGTCCTCTTGCAACAATTGAGTTCTTCTTTCCCCCATGTATGAGCTTGTGGAGCTTGAGGCTTTCCCCGGGCACTTACTCATGGTATGCCCAACTTGATTGAAATGATAACACCTATCAGTGAAGATTGTATTTCCTCTTCCTGAGTTTCCAAACCTGTGCCTAAAATTGTTCCTTCCTCTATAGGATCCTCTAAATGCTCCCCTCTGAGAGTCTCTACTGCCTTCTTGGCCTTGCTGCTCTTCATTTCTTGGTGATTACTTCCCTCTACCAAAGTTTCCTTTACCTCTGAAATTCTTACCTCCCCTATGTTTCTGATTTTGTTCACTCCTCCTTTTGATCTTCTCTTCTTCCCTTAGGGCCAACTAAAAACACTTATGGACAGTGTCTGGTGTGAGGATACTTATCTCATCCTGTATATTCTGTCTAAGGCCATTCATGTACCTGGCCAACTTCTCCACTTCATTCTCATGCTTCCTAGCCCTCAAACTAAGCTTATGGAATTCTTCATTGTATGCATTGACATCTAACTCCCTTTGTTTTAGATTTTGCAGTCTCTTATGGATTTAAACTTCATAATCTCCTGGAAGGAATTGCGCCTTAAGTCTGATCTTCATATGCTCCCATGAAGTTATCTTCTTTTTGCCTTCTTGTATCCTTTCTTCTTGCATCATATTCCACCAAACCAATGTCGATCCTCTCATTCTTGAATTGGCCGCATTGACTCTTTTCTCTTCTGCTACCTCTTTGTAATCAAAGTGATTATTGAGAGCCTCTATCCAATCTAGCAACTCTTCTCCATTGAGGTTTCCTCCATATGTGGGTAATCCATCCAAGTTGTCTTTAGAAATGGATTTGACTGCATCCAAGAATAACTTTTGGTCTTGAGGCATGGATATTGCTGATGGTTCCTCTCCATCTTCCACTTCTTCATCAGTCTCATCACCCCATTCTGTCTTAACATTCCCTTTCTCCTTCTTAACCTCTCTGATTCCTCTACTTCCTTCTGCATCCTTCAATCCTTCTATCATCTCTGCCACCAATTGTCAGATGGCTTCTGGAGTCATTGCCTTTGGAGGCATTGAAATTTCTTCTGATTCTTCACAATCTGACATACACCAAATTTTTCAAATAATGGCTCTAATACCACTTTAATGCAGAGAGTCTTGGAGCTTTGTTTGTTACACCTTCTTGAGTGACTTGTCCTACTCAACCCTTCAATTACTCAAGTCCTTCATATGGCACTTGGAAAGGGTTATGATAATGAGACCTCCAAGTTCTGAACCTTATTGACTTGCCTCCTAGGTATAACCAATATTTTTTGGACAATCAACTCCACCACTTGAGGTTTCTACCTCAATTAATCACACACTCTTCTCCTAGGCTCCAACCACTCCTGGAAGGATCTTAACACACAAACAATTCCTATGGTTTCCCAGTACTTCTACCAAGTTCCTTTAATGAATTTTGAGTTTTAAGGCTCACCAAATCCATCGCCTTGGCTTCCTAACCCTTCTAGGTCTCTACTAGCACCTAAATAGGCCTAATTGCATTAGCCCTGCCTATGTGGTTTTAGGGTCTTAATTTGCAAAAGCCCAAAACAAGCCTAGAAATAAACCATTGATTTGAGTACCCTTTTGGTTGTTATAGACAATACTAGAAAAGTGCATATGGGTTATCTGTACAAGTGGGGTTTCCAATGTTGCACTATTTTGAAGGGTTTTAGGTCTAACTGGTGACTTGGAAAGATGGGTCTAAAACTATTCACCAGTCAAATCTCCTACTCCAAAAAATTTGGTAACCTTCAAGGGAGCTCAAAGGGATTTCCATTCATGTATCACTTGGTCCTACACGAATCCCCATGTGCTCATAAATCACACCTTTCTTGTTGTCCTAACTCACCTACTCCCAGCGATGAGCCTAGGGCTTCATTGTTTCTCCTCCTCCTAGACCTGCAACACCACACACCCTATTATAGAGCTATGTATAGACCCTAACCTAGAATTCTTAGTGATTTCAATAGGTTCCATCAAAGAATGCCTAGGTTAGAGCCATTTTCTTGCTATCCTACTTGAAAGGGTTTTGCTCCTAGTTGCAAAGAATGGAAGAAATCTCTACAACCTAGGACAATCAAACCTGCAAATCAACCTTAATGAAAGAAAATACAATGAACATTCAAATATGGAAATAATTTTACACCATCTATTATGTACTAGACCGTACAAATAATGAAAACAAGTCAAAAATCGGTGGAAACAATGTTGCTTCACAAACCAAAAACTTGCTCTTGCATTTCCAATATTTCAATCTTTACAATAAAGTTAATTTTTGTCTTATATGCTCTTTTTTCAATCGGTTCAACCAACTTCTGACGCCTAAAACCAAAAATGCAACTTTTGCAAGAAATTGCAAAATGTTGCACAACAACTCTTACAACTTTTTGCTCCAGGATGCAATTTTGAATTCTAATGCATTTTAAAACTCCTGAAGGTCCTCAAACACCCTAGAAGACCTAAACATAACTCAATTGACTCCTAATACATGAATGCATTTATCTGGAGTATTTTACCTGTGAACTACCTAAGCATCTCACTTCTCAGGTTGTCAGCATCCTGAATACAACTGACTCAAGCCAAAACTTGGACAACTCAACCATGGCTTTACTGAGTCCTCAATGGTTGGCCCATTATTACATCACAAATATAACACACAAAATTAAAAGAAAACAAATCTTTCATACTTGGAGTCTTAGGTGCCCTGCACCAATGTCCTTCCATCTCTTGATAAGGGAGATGACAAATACCTTGATGGATGTGTACCAAATCTTGTGTATTCCTATTTGAGGACATCGAGTAATCTCTAGATGAGCCTTTATCAACTCAAGAGGTCATGGATAAATAGGATTGGTGTCCAAGTACGGTCATAGATTCTATTGGACACATTTACATTTGATGATTGGAGAAGGGACAAGTAGAGGTGCCTCTCAATCGATGTATTCTGATCGCGAAGGTGGCGTTTTGAATTGTCATAGATGAAGGAGGTTCCCACCTTCCAATAGGTCTCATCCCATAAATTGGATAGATGGAGGAGTAGGGATAAGCATTTGCTTGGAGTTGGAGCATGCTCCCTATATATCATGACCTTAGATAGTATATGCATCATGAGTACCACAGTGCTACAACCTACATTCGGCTATAAGTGTGAATGTTCAAGCATATCACATTCATGAGACTGGTAGGGTTTCCCTGCCCCATACTGAGACATGCCACAATACCACACGAACCCATTGTGGTGAGGTGATTGGAGACCTCATATTCTAGAGACTTATAATCAATCATCTATGGATTGGTGACATCATCTAGAAACCTTAATGGGGCATGGAAAGATGGGTGTAGATAGAATCCAATTTCCTTGGATGCATTGTGATCAATTCCTCATTAGTTGCCATGATTGTATTGTGGTACCATACTGTAGTGTCATAAATTGCCACCGGTATAATTTATACCTCATGTTTGAACTTCCACTTTAGCATGTTCTATCCTCATCCCCACTCTAGGTTTGGTTTGATTCCATTCTCCAACTTTTAGGCCATGAACACCCATTGGTGGGTCCCATGGTGAGGTACCCCTCCCCATAATACTTTATTTTGGTCATTTTTGTAGAGGGACCAAGGGATGAAATTCCCTGGTCTATACCATGGTGCCCTAAAACACCATAGTCCCCGGCGGGAGTTGATCCCCAGTGGGAATTGATTGTTGTAGGTCAGCCTAATTGGTAAATTAGCTAGGGAACCCTATATTATAAAGACATTTTATCAAACTATTCTCATCTAAGAAATCTAATTCTCCATCCCCATTATTTGTGCATTAATGAAGCATTCATCATCAAGTATTTTTAGAGATCTTCAAGTTTGCATATTCATCCTTCAAGCATTGTGGGGCAAAATTACATCAATCTTGTGCAAGCATGTGTGTGATTAGTGTTTTTCATGTTCATGTGTTTGTCATGCCATTACATACAACATTTATGATTACATTCAAAGAGAATTAGATCATCAACAACAATTGTAGATCTAAGGTATATCTAATCAACATTTATTTCAGTATTTGCATTATTTCATTCTAGGTTAATTCCTAAACCAGGGTTTGACTTAAGAAAACCTCTATTCCCAATAATTTTTCCTTTTTCTTTGTGTGTGTGAATAAGTGCAAATCTACGCTCAAGAGGATCAATAGAGTTCATAGTGATGAATAGGTTCTACTTTCGATGATGAAAAATTCAGAGGACCATGGTAGATTGATACTACTTGGTCTTGAAAAATCAGGCCAAACTTCTAAGAGTAGGTTCTAGACATCTTTTCTTAGATCTAGGCTTGTGGCTTTGTGGGACATCTATATCTTACTGTTTCTACCAAATCACTTCAATTATCACCTATTTTACCCTAATCATCAACAATCAAATCAATTTAATCTAGGGAAGGAGAAAGGCCCTACCCAATAGAGCCTAGAAATTTATCATAATCTCAGTCCTTCAAGGGGTCTATTAGATTCCCTCTCCCCACTAATGTAATGGTTAACTAGGTAATTAAGTGGTAATATTATCTTAATTTTACTCTAACCCTAATTTCCCACCATTACATTTTAGTGAACCTGACTTCTCACACCACTATTTCTGATTTGTGTTCTTAGATATGATTTGCATGCATTTTAATTTTCTAGTGTGCACTGATAGATTATTTTTAAGAAAAAATACATAAATTTAGAGGTTAAATTTATAAAAACCCTAATTCATTTTGGTTAATTTGATTTGCGGATTGCATAATGTGTAACTTTTGTAATTTAGAATCTATGTTTCAGGGTAACTACTTTGGTTCAACTAAGTGATGTTATTCCTTGATATGAGGTGAATCCTTGGATGTCTTTTCTTGCTTCGAAGTTTGTGTTGTATTGATTTTGGGTCCTACCTCGACATGTGAGGATCTGCATTGGGCTTATTCATTTGGATGATCTATGTTTTGGGTTGAATTGTGTCATGGTGTTTGGTGTTTCTAATCATTGCCTTGTTGTCGTCCTTTGGAAGATGATTGATAGCATGTGAAATGTTCCTACCTTTGTGGAAAGTAATGTTAAGATGAACATTTAGATCCTCTCTATCTCTTGGATTGGACCTCTTTCACCATAATTATGGTTTGGTGGCCGATTTGATAGGACCTATGCTTGTCCTATGTTTTGGCCAACCAAATTGAAATTGATGTTTATAATGGAGACGATGCTATATATCTAGAAGATCAAATTGATGTTGAGTGAAGGAGTATGGGTCTATGAGTGAAAGTGAATGTGTGTGTTGCACCTACATGATATCAATTTCAAGGGTTAGTTTTGCTTAGGATAGTGTGTGGTGATTGTTGTGGATTTGGTTGCTTGAGATAGAGATCCAAAGACAACTTCATGTTTGGAGATTATCGAAAGTTGTATTGTTGAAGACCTAATTGTTGTTGATTCATATATTTATTGTATCTTGCTTTGGAAAAGTGTTCTTTAGATTGCATCTTTGTATATTATCCTAGGGTTGTGCACTCTAGCTTGCAAGTCCTCTGGGGAGCCGTGTGCTTCCTTGACAGTGAGCATAAAACTCTATTGTAATTATTTCATATATTGTGAGTTGACTCTCACCATGGTTGTTCCCATTTTTGGTTTTCCACATAAATTTGTTGTTCTCTTATAGTACATGGTGTTTCATTGTTATATCTTTCTTTGTTGCTAATAAGAATAATGTTAAAGAGTGTGGATTAAGTAATGAAGTTTAAGTACTAGGTCCAGGCTGATTCACCCCCTCCCCTCTCAATCCTAAGGTGTGTTCAACAATCCTAAACATCTAGAAAACATGCATTCTTGCAAATCCTTTGCATGAATAGGCACCAACATATAATAGTATCTATTATCTTAGGTTCCATCAGAAAATTCTCAACACACCATCATAAGTTGACATGCATTAGTGTGCCATAAAATTTTGTCAAAAATTATCATAAAATATGTCATAAGTTGACACATGGAGCCAACGTGAATACATGGTGTAGAAAACCAAGTGGGATGTCTACATCTACAAGTATTTATTGCATGTCATTAAAATAATATCCAAGTAGGATGCCACCTTATTGGTAGGTCCTACCAAATGAAATAACATTGGTAGGTAATATAAAATAAATAAAGTAAATAAATAATTGATAAATCAACATTGCGATTAAAAATTCTATAAATTATTCTATGCCATCTATTCTAATTATAACAAAATAGATGACAAATTTATTTAGCAATAAAGAACTTAAAGAAAATGTGTTTTATATTTTGATGCTTTCTACATATATTGGATAAACACTCTCCCCTTCTCATGCTTAGTAGAGAACTAGTGAGCCTCTTTCTAGGTGCATTTCAAATTCACATCAAGGGTAAATTGAGTGGCTTTTACCTCTTCAAGGAAGCCAACTTCTTTATTTTTAGCCATATTAAGATATCTTCTAGCAACATATTTCCTGTCCGGGGATTCTAAACCCCTTACATTCCAAGAAATATAGTTGAGATCCATATTTAAGGTTATTTAAAAGTGTCCATTGACTTCCTAAAGCTTTCAAATCGATCATTTAAGATCACTTTCTTCTATTTATTTTTTTATGGATTGGTGATGAGGAGTCCTTAGTTTTTCTCTTTCTTTTATGCTTAGTGACTTTTATCTTGCCATATCCAATGGGGTTGCATATCTTCCCCTTAAATTTCCTTGGATGTGAGACATGAGCCACGGCTCTATTAATGCTTCATCTCAATTATTTGTAGTTGAGCCTTTCCTCATTAGCACTTGTGACATCCATTATGTGATCATTATCTACTCTAGGGATAGGCTCATGGCCTTCTTTCAAATTATGGTTAGGATTAGAGAATTGATGAGTGTTGTCATCTTCCACCTTATTTTGAATAACTTCAATTGAAACATGATAAGATGTTTTATCTTTTTCAAGTGTAATTGAAGTTTTCACCAATTGATCATGAATATTGAGAGTAATGGTCAACATGATAAGGGATCACAAGTGCAAAATAGAGAAAGGGTCCTTTAATACATAGGGTTATCCTTTATTCATTTCATCACATTCATAAAAATTGTTGCAGTCAACTTTACTGTGCCAATCATATTCACTAATATTTGAGAGAACATTGAAGTTATTGGATATTGGAGTTCCTCCTTGTGTATCTTGGGGGTGTCCACTCTATTGTGCATTTTCCCTCTCTTAATATCTTGATCCTTTCTCTCAAAATCATGAATGATGCTTGTAACAATGAGCACAACCTTAGAATGGGGGTCATATCCCTCAACTCTCTGGTATTAGAATTCAATATATCGATATTAATCTTAATATGCACAAAATCATCCATGTTATTGCTCTCTTTACAAGATTGATTCTTACTAGCAATATCCTTTCTAATCTTATCCATCACTAATTGATGGACATTTTTCTTGACAAGTTTCCTCCTCTTAGGGATCAAGATGAATTTTTTAGGGTCATCATTAGCAAGGGTGGAGAAAGCATTTGGGTTAGGGATTATAAGATAGCAGAGTGCGGAGGCAGATCAATGTTAAATTAGCCAATTTTAAGAGAGGCATCCAAGGGTTTAGAGACCATGGGGGTGGAAAGGAGGCTTAAATATTTTCTTTGCAACCCATTGCTAGGATTGGGTGTGTTCTTGGAACTAGGGTTGTTGGGTGGATTAAGGGTAACGGTTTACTTCAAATAATAAAATTTGGCTTTTAAGATAGTCTCGAGGGATTCCCATCATAATTTGGGGATATATGGTTAGAAACAAGATCTCGAGGAGTATTGTTAGGTTTTACATCATTATTGGGAGCCATAGTAGCACTACTAGCCTTCGAGTGGTTGGATTGGCCACCTTTATTCATGATAATAGGGAAATTTATACATATATATGCCCTTCTTTTATGCATAAAAAAGCATGCATTAATCCCACATAGGACATCAATTTCAAAAGAGAAGATCCCATTGTCAACAAATATTTTAAGAGAGCTAGGAATATCAATATTAGGGTTTATGGACATCAAGACCCTAGCATCAAGATGCAACAAGATAGCCTTGGCCTCATCCCGTTGAATGACTTTTCCCATAAAGGAGAGAAAATTAGGTATAGGATTCCACATCATAGGTGGTAAATTCTTGATAGAAAGCCATCTACGGCTTGAGAGAGCCATAATTTTGTCATTAATGGCCTCAAGAGTCCATTTTAGGGCATGAAAGGTGCAGTTGCCTATATTCCAATATTGTTTGTTGGTAACTAATTCTTGCATCTTGTTATCATTTAAATAAAATATATAAGCCTTTTGGACCATTCTAAAAAAAGAGATTCAAATTAGGTCATCTTTTTTATCTAGACATTCTTAAACCAATCATTGTGGAATCTTTTGGTTGGGGTTTTATTGTAGTAAATGGTTGCTAAGAAAATAGTAATATTTTTAAACCTACCTTTCTCATTATTAATAACTTTGTTAGCATTAGGAATAATGGTGAATTTTGATGAGAGGGACTTGCATTGTTCTCCTCTTTGTTCTCCATCTTCCTCTATATAAGTTACCAAATTAGCCACAAATTGAGAAGAATCTGGAATGTTAGTTGATAAATCCACAAGGACATCTTTGAAGCTTTTTTTCTCCATGCTTTCTAGAGATACATCTGTATCAAGAATGGGTGGGTTCCCATCCATCGATTTTGCCATGTATTATCACTACCCAGGGCATCAATGGCATGGTATAACCAATCCAGAAGAGAGATTAATATAATACAGATGAAAAGACCATAGGCACACACACACAATTAAAAATAATAATGCAAAGGGGTACAAACCCTATTTGGTGAAGGATGAACAGTTCCTCCACCACACATGTCTCTTGACTCCTCACAATAAAAGCCCTTGAGCTATTTTCCTTGTCAAAAATCAATCCCAATTTTTTTCTCCATGTCTCCACTTGTAACATTTTATACATGACAATTGTGAGATATATCTTATATGGGGGTTGCACATGAGAAAAATAAATTTAATATATTGGAAAACTTGTTACCAAAAAGTAAATTTATTTTGGATTCAATGGATTTATGCACTCATATTTTTAACTTACCACTTGGTTGTATTGTGTGATCTTTTGATTCTATAAAAGCAAGTACATGTTTAGTGGTTGGGGTTGGATGGTTTGAATTTTCAGCTAGTTTGGGCTTGGTTGTCATTTATATTAACCTCTCTTGTTGAATGCATATGTAAAGCATGACATGGGATTTTATTGGTTGCATGGTAACCAATTACCCTTGGACACATGTAGGATGTGTTGGATGAGATTGATATTTTAGAATTATTCATAAAAACTCTATAAGTATATTGTAATATTTTTATTTTGAATAATAAGTATGGATTCTCTTGGAGTTTGTGATTTTCCCTTGTGAGTATTTTCCTAGGATACATCTTGCATAATCTTGTGGTATGTATTTGATCTTTAGATTATGGTTATTATGTTATATTTTATGTGTGCTTTCCTCTCATAGGATTGTGTAAGAAATGGTTTGATCATCCTACTAATTTCCCAACACTTGTTTTCCTACTTAAAAACCCTACAAGTATCATAAACCAAAATTTTGATTTTCCTTTACAATTACAAACTAAAAACTCTTGATAAAAGCATGCCACTACAAGATTGCATAGAAAATTTGAAAGTCAATGTACCCAAATCCAAATTTTGAAGGTGCTAGTGATGAAGAGATTCTAGGTGGATACTTGGAGGATGATAATTTTTATATTTTTGTTATCATTATGTTCTATATTATTAAATATATATTTAAATTTTAAACTCATTATTTATACTTTTTAATGAAGGAATTTGATACTTTGTCACTTGTTGTTTGCAAGTCTAAAGTTTAATGGAAATGATAATTAGTTAAAGATTATAATACTATTTCAAAATAAAGTGGTTTTTTAAAAGTAAATGATAATAAATGTGTCCACTCTACTAAGGCATCAAATTTATAAGTTTCACCATAATGAAGAAATGACTAGAGGATGGTGAACCTAATTGGAGGTGAGATTGCATGCAAGAATAATTTTAGGCTTATATATGGTGAAATGCATGTTGTATATATGAGTCTTTGTTTTTCTTGATGTCAAATCCATTGTTGTGGTCCAGGATGTTGTTTTTGTTGGTTCGAAAGTGATGTACTGCAGAAGTATATGGTGAGGTGTATGCTTTGGTATTTTATTCTAGTTATAGTCCCCGTTGATTGGCTGTATTTGGTTGTTGGTTTGGATGTGGTTCAGATATCTATCTGTTCGTAATATAATAAAGAGTTATATGAATATTGATGTGGTGTTTTCAAGAATAGGTGAATTCGTTATGTTAACTATCTATAATCTTTTTGGATGACTAACATCGATGATCTGAAGTATTTTTGAAAGATTAATATTTGATGCCCTCCTAAATGGCAAAATGTTAGTTCTTGATCAAACAACCCAAAACACACAAGACGTTAGAGTTAATCAATCAAAAACTAAAACATATGAAGGCATTCCAAAGGAGACACTAAAAACATGCTAATGAATCTAACTAAAGAAGTAAGACAATGAGATATCTCCAACTATCTCTTAACACGATATTAGCTCCTTTCTCCCTTGTTCCTCTCCTCTCCAAGTTCCAAAATAGTGTAGCTCTCAGCAGCTTTTTGCACTATGGATGCTTATGGAGGATTGAGATTTGTAGAATAGCTCCAAACATGAAATGAAAAGCTATTTTTAATGCTAAAATGATTGATTTTACCAAAAAGACAAGATTTAGTTATGCTATGCTAAATGCTCTCTAAAATGGCTATAGTCTAAATGCTTACAAGTTTTCAGGATCTGGATTATGAAGGAATGGGCTCTATTTATAGGAAAAATGGAGCAATGGATGGCCAGGATTGAAAGGTTTAATCAAGGGTCAAGCTTGAAAGTTGGGGATCCATGTGCCCAATTGGCACCAATGACATGGTGACAAGTGTCAACATAGGGTTGGGTTGAGAGAAGAGGTTGGAGGCATTAAAGGCCTGAGAAGACCTCATGGTTATCTAAAGGCTAAGGGTCAAGTCTAAATTAGGATTACCCATTGAATTAAGAGTTAATCCAAGGATAAACCTTTGTGCAAATGATTAAGAGATAATCATGGTCAAAGCATTAAATGCTTGATGAGACCCTTGGGTTGGGTAGAGGTTGAGTCAAAACAAATGTTTTAACCATGTGGGAGGGTTTGAGTTAACCATTAATGGTTATTGGAGACTTTGGGGATTAAGTGGTTGAAAGTTGGAAGCCTTTAATGGTTTTCAAAGACTTTGGGGTTTTTGGTGGTTGAAGGTTGAAAACATTCAATGGTTATCCAAGACTTTGGGCCATTTGAGAAGTGACTCCATTTTGCTTAGGAATGTGACAATAATTAGGGGATGGATTAGGCTAATTAGGAAGGGGTTAGAAGAATCTAGAAGGGGATTAGATTTTGCAAGTGGATTTGGTGGGTGAGGGAAAATAGGATTTTATTAAAATAAAAATTCATTTATTTCAATAAATGTGTGCAAGTTGCATTTGTAGGAAAATGCAAGTGGGGTGGGAAAAATGATTTAAATAAATGTTTTATTTAATTTATTTAAAAGAGGAAAAGGGGATTTTTAATTAAATAAATAGATTTTATTTATTTAATTGATTGGAATTGGATTTTAATGAATTAATTAAAATAAATTGAGTAATTTATTTAATTAATAGAAGAATGTTTGGGGATGAATTAATTAAATATTTATTTAATTAACTGATGGCTAGTGGATTTTTAATCAAATAAATACGAAATATTCATTTAATTAAAATGGACAGATTTATGTGACTACAATATTTTTTTTGGTCTAAAAAATGTGTTACTATCTCTGCTGACTATTCTGGTAAAAATTATCTTTGTCTCCAATATATGTATACACCGAACATGAAGGTTGAACCCACAATAGTGGGTTACACTTTTTTGCCAACTTTGACACTGCAATATTCATTTTCAGAAAAAACTTCAGATTCAAACACTTATTACTTCTAAACTGTAAGGACTTTGTAGAGAATGTGAACTAGTGATTTGTTTCATTTTGTATTTATATTCTAAAAATAATTTTTTGATAATTTTTGGAATCAAGTTTCTTTCATTTTTCTATCTCCCTTGAAAACTAGTTTTTTCCAAAAAATAATATTTTTAAAGAGCAATACTCACTCTGTATAGCATAACATTTTTTTCTATAATAGCTATTAATGTGATTCTTTTGAATTTAGTTTTTTACCATCCATATTTAGTGTTTGAAATTAGATTTGTAACATTATCTTCAATATTTCATGTTTTATTAAGATTTGAAGTCAAGTTAACTGTAATTTTGACATATGTCCATTTGATATTACATAACTTGTTGTATATATAACAAAAATCATTTTTTTAATTTTTTGTTGGAAAGAGGACTTCAATAGCTAGTGCGCAAATATTTTTCATATTTTTTTGCGTGACGTTTACTATTTTTCCATAAGCATTGAACAAAGAAGTTCATGTTCGGTGAAAACCCTACATTCATAAGAAATAAAATAAAAATATATTAATGAAATTATATATATTAAAAAATATACTATTTAGAAATATTATAATCAGGGATAAATACTTAAATAAAATGTAAAACTTCTAAATGAATTCATTTGACCCCCCAAAAGCTAATGTAAAATTGGTTTTTAATCAGCATTTGATACATGCAAAGGAGACTCCATTTCAAGTATGATTTAGAAGTAGAGAGGTTCTATCCAATTTTTATTTATTTAAGAGCCTTTGATCTAACTCTCTTTAATTAATTACTTCAAATAGGACCTCTTAAAGATTAAATCATTATATTTTCTAAAAAATGTATTATTTTAACAAAAATTAGGATGTACGAAAAAGTGGGAACCAACATTGTGAGCTCACCTTGAAATGGCTATGTTTATTGGAGTACAATGATCCCAATTCTCCACTTAATTGGATATTTGTCCTTGAGCAACATTTATGTCTGTGATTAGTATTCACACAATTTCAAGAGTGTGTAGAGGAAATCGTTTCTTTCCTCATCTTTCTAGTGACTTGAGGTTATTGCGGATCATTAGATATTCTTCCTAATGTGTCATGCTTCTTTCGCATTGGACCACATATTTTATTTTTGGGTCTGGATTAAGATATTTTGGGTAAAAAAGTTTGTCATGAATAGGCTTATGTGTTTTGGTCCCTGCAATTGTGTGTAGAACCTTTGTGTGGATAATTGGAAGGTGTTTCAACATGTTGTGAATCCTCACATGTCTTCTTTGCCTTCCACATGAAATGTTTTGGGTTGATAATGCATATACGTGTTACATATTTTAAGCTGACCTAATAGAATTTGTTGATGTTCTAGTTGGTATATAAAGTATAGATTAATTTTGTCAAGATATATGAATAGATGGTGTGCGGAAGTATGGAGATGAAGTAGTAAGATATATGATGTAAATGTGATGTGTGTTTGAAGTAAAACATAGGTCTAGATGTATTACATGACACAGATGAATCAAATGAGTATTAAGTTGTGAGTTATTATCTGCATGTTGGTAGATGCTATTCCTTCTATAGTTCAAATTTATTATTCATGTTGTATCTGGATAGTTGTCTTGCAATTTTCTCTGAAGAAGTGCTCTTCAGTCAAGTGCAAGTCCCTCTTTTGTATGGGTTAGTGCAGGATCAAGGGGGGCCAAAAAGTGGCGATGTGAAAAAAATAGCCTTCCTCACTCGCCTAAAAACGCAAAAAACTGTGTTGACTTTTTGCTTGGCTTGGGTGTCAATACACCTTGGCCTGGTAATTACCTATGCAAATCGGATATCAGATAAAATTGGATATCAGATTTTATCCGATATCCGATTTTTATTTGTAATTTTAATTTAAAAAAATACATTATATCTTACGTATTATATAATACAATATTATATTATATATAATATAATATAATGCATATTATATAATACAATATTATATTATATATAATATAATATAATACGTATTATATAATACAATATTATATTATATATAATATAATATAATATTATATATTATATAATATTGTATTATATTATATATAATATAATATAATACAATATTATATTATATATAATATAATATTATATTATATATAATATAATATAATATTATATATAATATAATATAATATTATATATAATATAATATAATATTATATATAATATAATATAATATAATATTATATATAATATAATATAATATAATATAATATATATAATATAATACAATACGTATTATATAATATATTATTATATTATATATGTTATTTAAAAATAATTTAAGTGTTGCAATCGGATATCCGATTTTTTGAGACTTTTATATTTCGACAGTGACAATGTCGTGAGTCATTTTTAACTCACGGGTTGCGTGAATTTGTCAAAATCCGATATCCGGTGTTTTGACAAAAAATTTCTAAAAAATAGATTTAAAGGTAAGAATTTTGTTGTTTTGAATCATTTTCATTCATTTTTTGTGAATGTTTATTTGATTTTTCATTGAAAATATGGTTTTTTTTAATGAAAACTAGGTTTTTTAAAAATCAAATACCTAATTGTTTAAATTTGTTAACTAAATTTAATTGTTTACATTCAATTAGGTTAAAAATGGGGGATAACAATGAAAACACTGACCAACCACAACTGCAACAACCAAACCCTCATTTGTCAAACCCCCCCTCAATTCAAGATTTGATTGCACAAAATTTGAATGAATTGAGGGGGATTGCATAAGTATATTGTAGGATCCCTCGTCTAAACCCATTGTTTGATCCTCTCACGTCGATCGTAAAAAGTATGGAAACCATGACTGAGGAGCACGATGCCGCCTTTTTGTGGCGAGATTCTATGAAAGAAAAATATGCAGATGGCTTGTCGTATAAGGATATCAAGGATCTTGAGATATCCAAAGTCGAAATTACCTCATTGTTTGTCAATCCCCGTACTGGTCAACCCGTAGATCCCAAAAAAAAAAAAACTTTCTATCAAATGGTGCACAAATGATGGGATTGTGAAAAACTTTTGGGATCATTGGTGGATGGTTTTCGACAAACCACCCAACAACAATCTTGATATCCCCTTCTATTTCATAAAAAAATTGTATGTTGAGTTTGTTTTACACAAACATGTGAACTACTTTAACATCCAACCTTTCCAGGGTGTAGGTTTAGGTATGCCCCAAAATAGACCTGGGGCAGTCAGAGTAGTCCAGGGCTCATATGTCCCCCCTCCTCCTGTTGATCCCCCACCTGCATTTCAGCATCATGATATCATTTATGAGGCGGCTTCATGGACCATATCGGCTATTCACTCTTTGAGTAGCCTTTTGGTTTCTCAGGCTGCGTTAGTAGCTCAGCCTACTCTTGATGGTAGCGGTGCATCCGGTGTCGATGACACGTCATCCTCGGCTCCACACATATGTGTGCCTCATAGTTATGTCATGTGTGGGCACGTATGCTTGGGTCCAGTTGGACAAACCGTTGATCCTGTTGTGGACAGTGCAGATTACGAGGTGCATGATGCACCAGAGATTATTACACAGACTGGAGGATACCTTGGGGAGTCCTCACATGCTAGAGGTGAGGAGGCATCATCATCATACATTGATGATGTATTGGTAAGATTTGTGTTTTCACAGTTCATGTTATATTTTAATTAAATATTTATAAATTAGATAATATTAAGTACTAATTTTTATTTACATGGTCTATTTAACAGTTGATGACTGAGGATGAGTTGAGACAAATTCAAGAGGGCACCTTGTCAGCCATTTCATTTGGCCTCCAAAGCTTGACGGTACATATATTATTGCACCTAGTCATTTGTATTTTATTGTACATACATGCTCATCATTTATATTTGTATTAATTAGATTATGTAGTAACTTGCATGTATATCTTATTTTACTCTTGTAGGGCACAAGCAGCACAAGTGCGGTGCAATGTGATCTAGGATCTGGTAGTGCAATTGGAGATAAGGGAAAGGTAATTGAATGCAAATATGATTGAATGAATAGTTTAACTAACTTATAGTGCTTATACATGTCTAGACATAGATTGATAGTTTCATATACTTGTTGTGTATATATACAGAGAACTCTTGGCTTCACATCCTTGATGACTACACCCAACATACCCGAAGAAGAAGAAGAGATGCCTCGAGTAGATGTGTGTTTATTTTATTATTTGATTAGTAGATATAATTTGTTATTATCAGTGACAATTATATGCTAACTTGTATCAATCTCATATTTCTGAACATATGTAGGTTGTGTATCAAAATATTCAAAGCATACCTCCTCTACCAAAGACATACATCAAGAGTCCTGCAAAGATGAAGAGAAAACGTGGAGATGAGGTAAACATGAATAGTTCAATTAAATAGTTCATTTTTATGTTAACTTTTCGAATGTGAATTATATAATATAACTAATATTAATCATGGTTTGTTTTTCTTGTGCAGGATCCTTTAGAACCGAGCAGTGCAGTGAAGAGGATCGATTTTGATGATCCATCAATAGCTTAGGATGTTATAGATAGTTTTGGGATGCTTACATGTCTAGTTGGCATGTATATTTTGTAAATGGACATACATTCACGTATTTAGACATACATTTTGTTTCAGTTGGCGTTTATGCCATAATTGTGTATGGACATACATTTCTAATCATTCGACATTTTTATATATACAGAAGTTGATATTCGATCATATAAATTGTTGCTCATCTGTGTGTGGTGTTATCATGGAAATCTTTAATCTTCATTCCAATAATTAACAATGGTTAATAATGGCTATTTAATGAACAATACAATTTATTTCATTTCATCGTAAGTGTTGTTTTTATAATGAACAATATAATTCATTTAATGAACAATACAATACAATTTATTTAATGAACAATACAATTCATTTAATCAACAATACAATACAATTCATTCAATGAATAATACAATTCATGAACAATACAATTCATTTAATGAACAATACCTTACGCATTCTCCTATTTTTCCCCCCCCACTCGATCGAACGCTCAGGGTCATACCCTACCGGCGTCGCCCCTTGAGTGCCCTAAGTGCTCAAAATTGTCAAACACGTACAAGCCCTAACTCAGAATCTGTGGCACCTGTAAACTAGCCGTTTGAACCTACGGGGCCACGAGAGGGGTCCCTACAAAATCCTATCTTAGTTTTTCAAGTTTCCCTATGGTTTTATTAGGGCAGCAATTTTTTGGTTAGCAAAAAAATCGTCAGTCTCACTCAATGGAATGTTGTCGCGTGGCCAATTTCTCGTTCAACTCATCACGATGACAAACCATTGGCTCTGACATGTCCATTTAGGTATAATTACCCTACGCATGCTCTTGTTTTTCCCCCCCCACTCGATCAAACGCTCGAGGTCATACCCTACCGGCGTCGTCCCTTGAGCACCCTAAGTGCTCAAAATTGTCAAACTTTGACGGGCCCTAACTCAGAATCCATGGCACCTGCAAATAATTCGTTTGAACCTATGAGGCCATGAGAGGGGTCCCTACAAAATCCTATCTCGGTATTTCAAGTTGCCCTACAGTTTTATTAGGGCAGCAATTTTTCGGTTGGCAAAAAAATTGTCAATCTCACTCAATGGAATGTTGTCGCGTGGCCGATTTCTTGTTCTGCTTGTCATGATGATGAACCATCAGCTCTGACATGTCTAGTTAGGCATTAATACCCTACACATGCTCCTATTTCCCCCCCCCCACTCAATCAAACGCTTGGGGTCATACCCTACCGACGTCGTCCCATGAGCACCCTAAGTGCTCAAAATTGTCAAACTTTGACGGGCTCTAACTCGGAATCCATGGCACCTGCGAATGATCCGTTTGAACCTACAGGGCCATGAGAGAGGTCCCTACAAAATCCTATCTCAATTTTTCAAGTTGCCCTACGGTTTTATTAGGGCAGCAATTTTTTAGTTGGCGAAAAAATCGTCAGTCTCACTCAATGGAATGTTGTCGCATGGCCGATTTCTCGTTCTGCTTGTCGCAATGACGAACCGTCGGCTTCAACATGTCTATTTAGGTATTATTACCCTACGCATGCTCCTTTTCTTCCCCCCCACTCGATCGAACGCTCGGGGTCATACCCTACCGGCATCGTCCCTTGAGCGCCCTAAGTGCTCAAAATTGTCAAACTTTGATAGGCCCTAACTTAGAATCCGTGGCACCTGCAAATGATCTGTTTGAACCCACAGGGCCACAAGAGAGGTCCCTACAAAATCCTATCTCAGTTTTTCAAGTTACCCTACAGTTTTATTAGGGCAACAATATTTTCGTTGGTAAAAAATCGTCAGTCTCACTCAATGGAATGTTGTCGCGTGGCCGATTTCTCGTTCTGCTCATCACGATGACAAATCATCGGCTCCGACATATCTCATTAGGCATTATTACCCTACGCATGCTCCTATTTTTCCCCCCCACTCGATCGAACACTCGGGGTCATACCCTACCAGCGTCATCCCTTGAGTGCCCTAAGTGCTCAAAATTGTCAAACACGTACAAGCCCTAACTCGGAATCTGTGGCACCTGCAAAAAATCCATTTGAACCTATGGGGCCATGAGAGAGGTCCCTACAAAATTCTATCTCGGTTTTTCAAGTTGCCCTATGGTTTTATTAGGGCAGCAATTTTTCGGTTGGCAAAAAAATCGCCAGTCTCACTCAATGGAATGTTGTCGCGTGGCCGATTTCTCGTTCTGCTCGTCGCGATGACGAACTGTTGGCTCTGACATGTCCAATTAGGCATTATTACCCTACACATGCTCTTGTTTTGCCCCCCCACTCGATCGAACGCTCGGGGTCATACCCTACCGACATCGTCCCTTGAGCGCCCTAAGTGCTCAAAATTGTCAAACTTTGACGGGCCCTAACTTGGAATCTGTGGCACCTACGAATGATCCGTTTGAACCTACGGGGCCACAAGAGAGGTCCCTACAAAAGCCTATCTCAGTTTTTCAAGTTACCCTATGGTTTTATTAGGGCAGCAATTTTTCGGTTGGCGAAAAAATCGTCAGTCTCGCTCAATGGAATGTTGTCGTGTGGCCGATTTCTCGTTCTTCTCATCGTGATGATGAACCCTCGGCTCCGACATGTCTAGTTAGGCATTATTACCCTACGCATGCTCCTTTTTTTCCCCCCACTCGATCGAACGCTCAGGGTCATACCCTACCGGCATCGTCCCTTGAGCGCCCTAAGTGCTCAAAATTGTCAAACTTTGATGGGCCCTAACTTAGAATCCGTGGCACCTATGAATGATCCGTTTGAACCTAGGGGGCCATGAGAGAGGTCCCTACAAAAGCCTATCTTGGTTTTTCAAGTTGCCCTATGGTTTTATTAGGGCAGCAATTTTTCGGTTGGCGAAAAAATCGTCAGTCTCACTCAATGGAATATTGTCGCGTGGCCAATTTCTCGTTCTTCTCATCGCGATGATGAACCATCGGCTCTGACATGTCAAGTTAGGTATAATTACCCTACGCATGCTCTTGTTTTGCCCCCCCACTCGATCGAACGCTCGGGGTCATACCCTACGCATGTGACATCCATGAGAGAAAAGCTTCATATGAGAGAAAAGCTTCATTTTATCTCAATACAGTTGTATCTATTTCATTATTAGAAAAAATAAATACACAAAGATTTGTTATTAGTATCCTCTATATTATGGATTTGAATTGATGTTCTCAATTAGTTATTATCTATTCAGCTTTTCTTCATAAGGCACAACCATGTGGTGGTTATCATATCAGGACTGTTGGGAAATGGTGTTGTACACCTTGCATAATAATGGTTTATTATTGCATTATTTTATTATTGTGTGAGGTGGACAAAGAATTAAATTGTAATATCATTGTATTGTTGCACCTAGAAGCACCTAGATGGACGTGCAACATGTAGAGATCCTTTTGGATATTCTTGTAACCACTTGATGAGTTGTATTGACACATTGGTATTGTTATTTTATATTGGGGAATGTAATTGTGATAAAGTACCCAATATTAAATGTGGGTCATGGGTAGTTAAGGAAAACATTAAAAGGTTGGTAAGGAAAATATTATTGTCACATGGTTTTGGGCACATGGTTTTGATGTAATACCACTTAGTGGTTTTGTGGTTGCTTGTTTCTATAAAAGCACCACAAGGGTAGTTGTTTGGGATATGAAGCCAGGTTAGCATTTGTGAAGGAGGAAGCATGGCTTGGGATGTGTGGATTCATGCTTGATCACATGGAGTGCTTGGTTATGGCTGGGTCTTGAAGGCTTTCCATAGTTGTATTGTAATGGACGCATTGCTGATAATACATGGTGGATAATGCTTTTGGAGGCTGGGTTTTTCCCTCATGAGGGTTTTCCCAGGGTATGTCTTGTGTCACATTTTGTGAGTATGTTGTCTATTCTTTGCATGTGGATCTTATGTGTTGATTTGGTTAAAATCTGAATTTGGGTTATGTGGAAATTGTCATAAAGTTGGCTGCGAATTTCCTTTCAAGTGGTATCAGAGCTATATGGTTTTAATGGTGTTTATAACCCTATGTGGAATCCATGAATGCATGAAGGAATGAAAAGACAAGACAAGATGTATGATTTTGCAGGTTGTTATTGCAGATCTATGTTGTTTGGATTTGCTGTTGTGATGGGTTGTTTGCAGATTTAGGGTTGGAAGATTTTTGGTCAATCCAGGGCATCATTGAAAAATGCTTCGAATGAGGGTTTTGGGGTTGAGATTTCATAGAAGACCCCGTGGCACAAAATGGACCTCATGGATGGATTCAGGTTGGCTGAGAGACGAATTTTGATATATAATTTGCCCTATTTCGGTGAAGTTGGCCCAGGTTCGAAATTTTTTTAGACGGTACAGTTGTACGGCCGTACCGCCTGCATATTCCGTCAAAATATTATTAAAATTTTTCCTGCAAAATATTTTCATTTCGAATTGCTTTTTGTAAAATCAAAAAAAAATTAAAAATCAAAAACGGAAAAGGCATTTTGAAATTGGAATGAAAAAAAATATATATATTAAATTGGGAGGTCGAGGTCCGCAGACCCGTACCTCTCCTGTCACGCCACTGCACCGACAGTGGGGGTACCACTGTTGGTACCGCTGTCGGTGCCGGCAGTAGTACCGGCCACTGTACCCACTGCCGTGGCAGTGGTGGGGGCCCCGCAAGGGGTAACCCCCGTGGGGTTTAAACCCACGTAAAACCTTTTTAAATAAAAACAAACAAACAATTTTTAAATCCGCCCGAATCTTTTTCGGATTTTTTGAAATTCGATTTTTTATAAAGTTTTTAAAACTTTGGAAATATTTTTATTTTATATGCCATGTAATTATTTTATGTGCCATGTATTATTTTGGAGGGGTTAGGCCAAGGGCCGACCCGGAGGAGTTTTTGAAATGGATTTTTGGCATATTGGGAAGAAATTGTAAAAATTATTTTTATGGCATATTGTTGAAACTTTTGGAGTCCAGACTTGCATTTATAGCTGAATTGGCTGTTTTTCTTCAACTGAGCATAACTCGGGCATATGATGTCAGTTTTTGGACTTCTTACAGTCATTGGAAAGGTGGTTGAATGAACTTCATGTTTTTATCATTAGTTTTTCCAGATTTTGCTGTTTGGACAGTGAAATGTCAGCTGGAAGTGACAGGTGCCTTTATGGCTTTGAGAGGTCATAACTTGAGCATACGGAGTCATATTTTGGACTTCGAATAGTCGATGGAAAGCTCTTGGAGAGCACTACAGTTTGACTCAGGTTTGGGGCAGATTTGGAATGATTTATATGCTGATATTTTGACTTGAGTTGATTATGGGTTCTTTTGACTATGGTGACATGATGAGTTTATGGCATGCTACATAATGGAGATTTGGATTTGATGTCATTGTATACTCGATGTTGTATCTTGATTACTCTTGTGGTGACATGGATATCAATTTTGGTTTGAGTATGTATGTTGCATTGATTGGTCTACAAGTTGTGCAGTTTTGTGAGCTGTCTTTACTTACAGGATTTCACCTATGACTTGGATATGGGTTGTCTATGCCCATAGATCCTTCATTGTTTATGCATATTCAGATTTGGTGGCTTGTTTTAGTCATTGGTTTGTTGATTTGTTATCATGTTGAGGAGGAGAGATGTTGTTACCAGGTACAGTCATGATGGAGAACCTACATGGTTGACTATGTGATGCTGACAGGTTGGATACATTGAGAGTTAGATGCTTGTTTCATGGAGATGATCATGATGCCATGGTTGTTCCTTGTGTTTAGGGACATTGGCATGACATGGTTGAATTTGCAGGTGCTTTAATTGATGATCTTTTGATTTGGATTCCTGATTGATATGGCAATTTATCTTCTTGTTTGAGGATCATGGTTTATTTGGCTTTTAGGGAGCTCATGATGTGCACTTTGAGTTCTTTGATTGTTAGTTGTTCTTGGTTGATTCTCATGGTTAGAGGATGGTTTAATCATATTGTCATGGATAGCTTGATTACACTTTTAGTGGGAGCTTTTGACAGTGGTGATGTGGCGGTGTAGGATTTGATCCTGATTGTTTGTTGGTGGTTTTGTATCTTCTTGAGATGGAGTTCATGGTTTACTTGATATTATTGACTTTTCAGTTGTATGTGTGTAGACCTGGATGATCTTCATTTAGGAGATGGTTATCACGATGCTTTGGAGAGCTTGATACCACAGTTTAGTGGGAGCTTGTGGCAGTGATGTGTATTCACCATTGGATGGTGGATGATCTTCTTAGTGTGCAGATGTTTGGAAGATGCCTTAGATCCTGTTGCTGCAGAAGGGTCTTTCACATTTGCTGGTTCACTAGTAGGAGATGGTGATCTTCATGATATTTGAGGATGTTTGCATCTTGAGGGTTCAAGGAGTCCTTGGTTGAGATGTGGTTTATGCTTTCATTTGACATGTTGTCCTTATTTGATTGGATGGTTGATATTATGTCATGGTGCACTCTTGATTCTAGATTAGAGTTTTGGCATGATATGGTTATTTTGATATGTTCATATGGAGCATGTTATCTCTTTGGTTGAGATGGATTAGATCATGTTGTCATGTTATGTTCCTGATTCTGCGGTTGGAGCTTTGACATTGATCTTGATAGTTCTCTTTGTATTGGGTACATGATCATTTGCTTGATCACTTCATGGTGATGCTATGTTGCATTTGGAGTTTGGCATGGATTGATTGGATATAGGTACTCATGGATACTTGGAGGATGTTGGTGATGCTAGTAGTCTTTTGTGATTAGAGACATGTGTTGGAATGGTTTATGGTTTCAGCAGGAAGTCCAAGGAGCATTCACCTGGTTTATGGACTTGAGAGGAGAGTGTTTCTAGTATGAGTCATGATAGCTTGGTGAGCATTCTCATTCCCCACTCTTGGTCTACTTGGCAGTTTACTACTTGAGAGGTATAGCTCATTGTTCCTTTCAGGTACATTATGTTCATGCTATCTTTCATAGATATGGATCTTGAGCTATGGATTAATGGTTAGTTTTGGAGGATTCATTTGAGAGATGTATGGCATTGGTTATCTCCTTGTGCATTTGAGTTATTATTATGATGGTGGCAGTCATTGATATTAGTTTGGAGATGGTTTATTGGGCATATTCCTATGGTTTGGGAATGGATATTTAGTTTGATCTTCTTGGTTATGGGAGGCTTACATCCATGTTGTTTACATGATATATATGTTTGTTTGATCCAAGGGATTGAATGGTGCTTTGGGTGTTGTTATGCTTCTCATTTGGGGTTCTATGGAGGAGATCATACTTGACTTATTTAGAGGTGTTTGTAGAAGGACATACTACAGAATTTGGTTTGCAGTGTTTCTCTCTTTGTTCCGATTATCTTCCTGGATGTTTGTATTCACATTACATTGGTTGGAGGTTGTTTGGAGCTATGTGCTTATTAGTATTTGTATTCATGATATGTCATGTGGGAGATGACATGGTGGTTCCTTTATCTCTTTCTTTTGTTGGTGTGGAGAACATGGGAGAATGTTGGAGACATGGTGTGAGAGTGGTACTTGTAGTTTTGATGTTCATATGATGTGGATGTTCTTGATACTACATGGTTACACTTCTATGATGTGTTTTTAGTGGATTCATTTCTGATATTGACATTACCTATGCAGTGGGAGTTCTTTGGTGTACATACGTGGCAGGTATTGCACTTGGGATTTGTGGTTGCATGTTACAGGTTGCATATGTTGATGAAATGTTATTCACTTGATTGTATGCCTAGGAGGCATGTATAGTTGATGTGTTAGCACTTGATATGGGTGTTGTTTCAGCTATGTAAAAGAGCTACTCTTGCATTGGATACCTTTGGATTAGTGTTTGTGTTCAGATATCAGTTGGTGCAGGACTTATCATTTGTTGCAACAGGTTGTGTGGCTTTCTCTTTGGATGGCCTCTTCATGTCCAGTGGCAGTGGCATGATGGAGGGTGGGAGCATTCATGTATGAGATGGTGGTCACTTTGTTCTTGTTGCAGGTATCTTGGTTGAGCACATGGAGCACTTGGATTCCATGATGGTATATGTGCGTGGAGAGATCAATCTCTTGTTCATGTGGCAGATTACTTTTTGGCCCTTATGCAATGTATACAACAAGTGGGAGAATGTTGGGAAATGGTGTTGTACACCTTGCATAATAATGGTTTATTATTGCATTATTTTATTATTGTGTGAGGTGGACAAAGAATTAAATTGTAATATCATTGTATTGTTGCACCTAGAAGCACCTAGATGGACGTGCAACATGTAGAGATCCTTTTGGATATTCTTGTAACCACTTGATGAGTTGTATTGACACATTGGTATTGTTATTTTATATTGGGGAATGTAATTGTGATAAAGTACCCAATATTAAATGTGGGTCATGGGTAGTTAAGGAAAACATTAAAAGGTTGGTAAGGAAAATATTATTGTCACATGGTTTTGGGCACATGGTTTTGATGTAATACCACTTAGTGGTTTTGTGGTTGCTTGTTTCTATAAAAGCACCACAAGGGTAGTTGTTTGGGATATGAAGCCAGGTTAGCATTTGTGAAGGAGGAAGCATGGCTTGGGATGTGTGGATTCATGCTTGATCACATGGAGTGCTTGGTTATGGCTGGGTCTTGAAGGCTTTCCATAGTTGTATTGTAATGGACGCATTGCTGATAATACATGGTGGATAATGCTTTTGGAGGCTGGGTTTTTCCCTCATGAGGGTTTTCCCAGGGTATGTCTTGTGTCACATTTTGTGAGTATGTTGTCTATTCTTTGCATGTGGATCTTATGTGTTGATTTGGTTAAAATCTGAATTTGGGTTATGTGGAAATTGTCATAAAGTTGGCTGCGAATTTCCTTTCAAGGACAACCATCCATGACTTTCAAAGTAATTGATATTTATTCCTACACCTCACACTCACAAGATTAATAATGAAATGACATTTATGATTCATCAAATGCTGACAAAGTCTAATCAAATTTCAACTTCAAGATGTATACAACATATCATATTCAACTTCAAGATGCATACAACTTACCATATTCAAGCTCATGCCAACCACCACTTGGATATTGTTATATGTCGATTAAAGTACAATATATGTTATAAAACCATATAGTCTTACAAAAAAGCCATCATAGACCATCTATGTCGATTAAAGTACAATTCATTTGTAACAGGGGCACACTCACAATCTGAAGTTGCAAAGCCCTGTGGGAAGCATCAAATTAGAAATTTACTAATCCGACTCATACTATTGTCAAAAGCATCAAAGATGCTACTGCTAGAGAACACCATGCTCCATTGTGGAGAGAATATTAGGTGCATCTGATGTCAGCGTCTGAAAATGAAACATTGTTATTCAATTGCCAAAATCTAACTGACTTTATTTTATAAACCATTAATGAATAAAAATAGACAAGGTTACCTGGGTGAAAGTTCGATGACCACCTTGACTAGTAGGTGTTGATGTTGAAGGCCCAACATTAACAAATGTCAAATGTCAAATGTTTGATTCAATAGACCACCTTGACCATCAATGTCAAATGTTTGATTCAATAGATCATCTGTAATGACAATTTGATCCACTACAGATGTGTCCTGGCCACATGCATTTGAATCATCTTCATGATAATAAACACAACAAGACCCACAATTTAATCTCAATAATGCACAAGGAATATTTACCATCACCAAGAGAGGGTCTTGTCAACGATGAATGATCTAGCATGAACCTGTATTTTTAAGAATTATTAGTCTACACATAAAATGTATGGATGAACATAAAGGATTTATGACAATCACTTCAACTGAAATGCATGATAATAAATGAAAAGGTGGGATTATATACCATAAAAATACGTCCCTTCGAATTATATCAACAGAACCCACTATGTTGACGCAAAAATCGTAATGTGATACTGTTGTATATCATCAAAAAAGACCTTCATGAGCATAAAGGTTATGCGATAATTATATCATAAAAAATTATCAAATAGTGTTGTCTAATAACAAAAATTGTAAAGCTCATCAAATGCATGATAATAAGTCGTGTTGCAAAAATACGTCCCTTCCAATTATATCAAGTGTACTCGCTATGTGCATGCAAAAACCGTGTTGCCAAAAAAAAATGTTCATCAATAGACCTGCATTTTGAACACATCCTTAATATGCATGTAACAAACTTGAACATTAAGGTTTAATGATCATTGTTTGAAATGAAATGCATGATAAAAAAATAAGGCACCATTAAAGACCTACTACTCAAGTGTGCCTGAAGGGTCATCTCTATGTTTAAGAGTATCCAGTATTGCTTCATGATCAGCAGTAGTCACTATCCATAGCTCTTTGGTCTTCAGTTTTGCTTGATGCTTCAACAACTTGACATTTGTAGCTATAATAAGGTGTGAATACATTATAATGGTTTTGTGTCTCTCATAGTCTTCAAATGTAGGTATGTCATTCTTTCTAATCATGTATGTTCGCAACCAAATTCCCACAACAACAACTGAACCTGTAGGATATGTGAACCCATCATCATCTATCACTGGTTGTGTTAGCTTTTGTTTTCCTTGTACACATCGTACCAACCAATATTCTGATCTCTCTTCATTCCCTTGTGGTGCAACAACTGCAAAACATGTCCTGGTTGTACAAGATCTGATAGACGATCATACTCAAGTGAACTTTCCATGTCATCGTTTGACAAGGATATTGTTTGAGATAAAGGAGTTAGATAGTGGGGAACCCACGTATCAACCCACTCACTTGACTCGCACTGATCCCAATCACATTGAACACAACTCTGACAAAAACAAGCCAATGCTTGTGTCCAAATGGTCCATGTACTTGCATCTGAGCTAAGAAATGAATGCATCTTTGAAGAATCTTTAATTGTTTGACAATCCAATCTATCTCCCACTATTCCCTCCTCAACCAACCAAAAGAATCTGCTCACTACTGAATCAAGAGTACCTCCATGTGACAATGTTGAACTACACCAATCAACAATAGAATGCGCATCAGAGAAATTTGCACCTGAAATCCTCAATTGCTCCTTAACTAGAGCTCTCTTCAAACATGCACCTGCTCCATCATGCTCTCCCTTCCCATGCCCTGCCTAAAAAAAACACCAAATATGAGGTATACACCTCTCCACATGCATTCTACTCAACCAATAAAACATACGCACATTCTTGAATTGACCCATATAGTTATCTGACCATATTATATGTCGGTCAATTTCAATATCTTTCTCATGCAAGAACTCAAAAAAATTCTCGAAAGAATGTTGCACATACTCAGAGGAGTGTGATATATCATCACTCATATAAAAATGATACTCCCTGATTATCTTTTTGTCCTCTTCTGTACTATCAGGAGCATGTCTATATGTAATGTGAACAAAAATAGCAATCTGGATTGAATTGTAGTACTGAGACTGTACCTCATTCTGTGGTTGCAATGTATAGTTCTCTGCAAAATCAACCACCAATACAATAGTGCCAATCGGGAAAGAGTTCTTACACATCCTGAACTGTTGATCCAACCACTGAGACCTATGGGTGTGCCTTGCATACTTGTAGAAAATATTATCCTTAAAATCCAAAATAAAATCAGCAATACTCACTTCTCTTGAGACTAATTCGCATCTAGAACCTTCACCTCCACTCTTCAAAGTATATTTCACTGTCTCGTATCTTTTTTTCTCAACATAATTATTTCCAAACTCGTGTTCACTGCCCTCATGAAAACATGAAACAAACTTTGACAACCCACCACATTCTAAGGACTTCTCATTCAAACAATCATTTCTATAGAAATAGCAGCCATCATCTCTAGGGCATAAAAATAGATCTTGCAAGTCTCTTGATGATCTCAGAAATAACATTTCACCACACTCCTGCAACATCTCATTAGTATGCATCGTAGAACAAATATGACATAAAAGTTCATGGTACATTGAAAACTCCACATGGTACTTGCAACAATAGGTATTGCGAATCTTAAGAGGAACACAATAAAATGGTTTCAAAGATTCAAAGGCCCTTTGTGATATTTGCAAAGTTGGATGTAATTCACAAAATTTTTTGTACAACATTGTTTGGCTTGATTCTAAGAAATGTTTGGGATGCGGTGTGCGGTCTCGATTGCCGATTCTTAATTTCAAAATGTCCTTTACATTGGGTGACACTCTAGAATTAGAGTGCCAAAATTGTTGAATCTCTTCCTTCACATTGTCAGTCAACTTTCTATCAACACGTGGAAGCCTCCCACCAAATGCCCATGTATCTTGTTGAAGTGGATCGTCAAGTCTTTGTCTTCGTGCAAGTGCTCTATCCAAAGTTTTACGGTTTATGTTAAAATCAACACAAGTTTGTCTCATTTGATGAGCCTTCCTCAATTGATGGCTTACTAAGGAGGTTGTAATCACTCTTCGAGCGACTCTCTTATCTCTTTCTTTGGTATTCTTTCCAATAGAATTGAGAGCGTCAAATAGATTTTTTGCAATAATAGAATTTCTCTCCATCTTCTTGTTCATACGAATCTTCAATTTGTTTAGCAATGGTCTCATTTTTATCATCTTTAGCAATTGAACAAAGAGTTGGCATTGCTCGGTCAATGTCTTATTGCTAAAATTTTGGTTGAAAAGTTGTGTAGCCCACAACTGAATGGGTCTTATTGACCTCTTTCCTTCAAGATTCGCAATAATGTTCTCATCGATTTCAAATAACCATTTTGGGGTTCTTGAAGATCTTGGATTTGGAATTTGTCTTTCATCCATGAGAGGGTCTTCATTTCTAAAGTAATTAGGTGTTACATATGGTTCACTTGGTTGAGCAAATCCACCTTCAACGTTAAAGTTTTCCACATTTTCACCTCCTATGTCAAAATTTTCCACATGTTGAGCATTTTCATTATCACTTTCAACATTTTCAAAATTTTCAAAATTTTCACTTTCAAAATCTACATTTTCATTTTCAATAACTTGTGGCACATTTTCAAATTCAATTTCCTCTTCAGTTGAAGTAACACTAGCAATATTTAACATACCTTGTCTTCTCCTCCTATGACATTCTCTATCTCTTTCTCTATACACTTCAATTTGGTCATTTGAAAGTTTTCTTTTGCGTTTAGACTTCCGACGACTACTACTCCCCATTTCCCTCCACACATGCGCCTTCGTGATTGACAATGTAAGTTTTCACTTTAAGAATCTCCCAAAAGCACAAATTTGTCTCTAGTTGTCTGAAAACCCATGATCCTCAACAGAAAATAGAATATGCAGACTGTGGGTTGTTGGAATCTACAGAATGGCCCACAAACCATTTTTTTCTTGGTTTTTTGTACAAAAATCGGATATCGGATTTTATCCGATATCCGATTTTAGTACAAAATTTGTGGTCCCCCAAAAAAATTCCCATTGCCGCCATTTATTTGTAATCTGCCACATTGTAGAAATCCGATATCCGATTAAATCGGATATTGGATTTTAGTAGTCATAGAGAGAGAGAGAGAGAGAGAGAGAGGAGGAGAGGAAGAGAGGGAGAGAGAGAGAGAGGGAGGATGGGGTCCTATGGTGTCATTAGGGGTCATATGGTGTCTTGGGAGACCATTGGTGTCGTTAAGGGTCATATGGTGTCGTGGGACACCATTGGACCCCTTAAGACACAATATGACCCCTAACGACATGATTTGGTGTCTTAAGGGGTCCTATGGTGTCGTTATGGGTCATATGGTGTCCATAGGAGTCATATGGTGTCTTCGGACACCACATATCCCCTTAAGACACAATATGACCCTTTATGACACAATATAACCCAAAGCGACCCAATATGGTGTCATTAGGGGTCATATGGTGTCCTAAGAGGTCATAAGGGTTCATGGGACACCATATGACCCCTAACAACATGCTTTGGTGTCTTAAGGGGTCCTATGGTGTCCTAAGGAGTCATATGGTGTCTTGGGACACCATAGGACCCCTTAGGACACAATATGACCCAGAGCGACCCAATATGGTGTCATTAGGAGTCATATGGTGTCCTAAGAGGTCATAAGGGTTTTTGGGACACCATATGACCCCTAACGACATGCTTTGGTGTCTTAAGGGGTCCTATGGTGTCCCAAGACACCATATGACCCCTAAAGACACCATAGGACCCCTTAAGACACCAAATTATGTCGTTAGGGGTCATATTCTCTCTCTCTCTCTCTCTCTCTCTCTCTCTCACACACACACACACACACACACACACACACACACACACACACACAAATATGACTAATAAAATCTGATATCCAATTTAATCGGATATCAGATTTCTGCCATGTAGCAGTTTACCAAATAAATGGCGTCAACGGGAAATTTTTTGGGGATCGCAAATTTTTGTATTCAAATCGGATATCAGATTATCCGATATCCGATTTTTGTAGACAAAATTTAAAATTTCCAATTTAGGCTCGAGAATGCTTTAGTATTTGGCTTGGAAGTGACAAGCCTGGAAAGTCAATTGAAAAAATGTGTTTTTCAGTATTCCTTGATTTTCCAGACTTTACACTGGTGGCTGACGACTTTTTTTGTAGCCAAAATTGATAAAATGAAAAGGGTTTTTTAAAGACGTTCCTAGCTTTCCAACAACATAAGGCTTGTCTTATTTCGACTTTAATAAATAATTATTATTTATTTTCTAATTGAATTATGACAATAGTCCTGATTGATACACTGATTGAAAAACACTCATAACTTTCAAACGGTATAACATTTTTTGAAACCATAACATGCGTCACATCCTATGCTTCGTCTACTATAAGGAAAAATTAAAAAAAATTAAATTTCATAAAGTTTTGACCAAGTTAAGGTGGTCAGACGTAGGAGTTTCTGAATTTCTGAAAAGCTGTAGTAAAAAATTCACAAATAATTATTTAATTTATTAAAAATTAAAAAAAAATATATGTCACATCCAACATGAGTCTAATACTTATATTATAAATATTATAAAAAAATATTAAGATTTGATTGTGATTAGGGTGGTCAGACATACGTCTACTTCTTATTTTTTTCCTGAAATTTTAGTACCACTACATTGCAATTTGAAATTTTCATCAAATAGGATTTTTTTTTTTCCAAAAAACAACTAGTAGCTTAGAAACTGCATTCAATTTTCTATATATTCTCTTCTTACATATTTTAAAAATAATGTTCACAACTTATTCAAATTTTCATGTCAAGTTGCATAACTCTGATTTTCTGAAATTTCATTGCCACTTAAGGGCCTGTTTTGGCACACCATGATCCTGCACATACCCGTATCTTGCCTAAGGATGTGCGCCTTAATCTGTAACTTTGGAGTAGTGAGATCCTTGGCCTATGACCTAAATCATTGTAAATAGTTATTATATATATTATGATTCAGAATCCTACCATGGTTTTTCCCAGTTTGGGTTTTCAACGTAAAAATCCTGGTGTTCTTATGTGGATGCCTTTTTTGTTTCTATTATTTACTATCATGCACATCTATTGAATGTAGGTTATAGTTTAAGTGTTTTAATTTGACCAAGTTTTTGGTATATGTTAATTCACCCCCCTCCCCCCCCCCCTCTCCCCTCTTAGCATCTGATGGTGTTCAACAATACAATTTTAATAAATCATGAAAAGAGCATCATGTGAAGGTAGTGTGTCTTGTAAATTTTAGTAGTTATTAAGTACGACCCTTGTTCTCATTGGGTACCCAACCTTAAAATCTATGCCACTTTAATCACCAAAATTAAATTGAATTCTTATCTTGTAGCTCAAGAGCCCTTTTATCATATAATGAATTTTCTCAAAGGGGAAGAACCTACCTTGGAAATCAAGCTACTCCCCAATGACATATGAAGATTTTAATTTTATATTAATTTATTAAATAAAAATCATGATTACTAGCAACATTAAATTTTAAATCATTTACGACCATTGATCTTGCATGAGAAAGCCGTGAGATGTAATTTGCCATTTAGAGTTTTTAGAAAAATAATTGTGCTATTTTGGAGTTGTAATAAGTTGGAAAAGTTTTATTGATCCTTTTAATATAGTTTTTTCTATAATTTTTATTCTATTGTTATTAATTTTTACCTTGTTTCCAAGTTTTCTTAAAAATGAACATATTGTAAAGAGTATTTATCTTTAATTTAACCAATTTTGATGATTCTCAATGAATACTTAATAAAATATTATTCAAATTTAAATCTATGAGGGGTTGCATAGTTGATCTACACATGCATATAATAGTTTTCATGTTCCTTCATAGTTTATCTTCCCTAGACACCAACATTATTTTGTGTTCATGATTATATGAATATTTATCAGATTTTATCTTCTCAAATAGGTTATAAATAATATCATTATAAATCATTCTCATTCTTCTTTCCATTCACCCTTTATCTTTTGTAGTTTCTTAATATATCAAAATTAGTTTAAGGTTGCACTAGTGATCTATAGTAAAAATTCTAAACTTTTCATAGTTGCAAGTGGTTTATCAATATTGATCTTACATGACATACATATGATAAATGAATGCAAAGAATGATTAAATTTAATTACATATGAATGTTAAAATATAAAAATATCAATTCACATAGATGTTATTTATTTAATTTTACATGAAGTATATCATGACCATTGAATTGAAACATCAATGCATCAATTGTTGAGTTAGCTTGCATGACCATGAGTTTGTGATATAGGCCTTGTGAAAATTTAATTTCCTTAAAGAGAGTTAGAATAAATTTACTTTTGGGGTTAACCCTGCAGTGCAACGACAAGTTGCATCCCACTGTTGATAGTGGGTCATAGGTTTGAATCTTTGCCCGAGCGATGCCCCCATGTTGGTTTCCCCCTGTTCGTGCCTTGGTGCATGCTTGGATCGTCATTCTGCCTCCTCACCCTGCGATCGATGCTTCCCCTACATTGGCATTAATGCCCCTGTATGCTCATTGGTGCCTTCGGTGATGTCTTCCAAGCTGTCCAAGACCCCGTGAATGTTGGTGCGGTGTGATTCTTCCTCAATGCGGCTGCTGTGCAAACCTACTGCCAGATGGAGTGATAAGGTGTTCTAGTGGAGGGATAAGTAGTTGATATGGAGCGATAAGGTGGAGTGTGGAGAGATAAGGAGAGGGAGATATAAGGTGTATGGAGAGATAAGGAGAAGGGAGATATAAGGATTATTGTGGAGAGATAAGGAGACGGGAGTTATAAGGAGTAATATGGATATGATGGATTGTTAAAGCTGCATGAGACTTACATTGGATGTGTTAATGCCTCAACTTGTTCACCTCGGGGATGGGGTCCCCCTTTGTGATCCCACTGGTTCATAGCTCCAGTCAAAAGCATATATATTGGAGGGGCGAGACCTCGTATTGTCTTAAGTTAGTGGTACATTGTAGAGCAGCTGAAATTGTAATACCTGTTACCGATCAAAAAAAAAAAAAAAGAATATGTTTTCTTTTTATCTAAGTTGGTGTGTTCCAAACTAGGTATCAACAAAAGAATTATTAGAACACATCATCATAGGTTTATTGTATGCTTACTTAATATACATTTGATTTTTTCTTATGAATTGTAAAGCTAGTTTATTAGGGGTGTGGTTAAAAATAAATCAATCTTAGGAGTTATAGTAAATTACCCATAGATGTTCCTAAATGTTTCTAATGTGCATTCACACATAAAAAATCGAGGTAACCAAAAATTCACAATCTACTAGATAAAACCTTTAAGTTACAACTCAAATCCATTCACAAGTTGAAGGTACAGTCATGTCTACATATCTACATATGAAACAAGAAAAAATTATTAATTTTCAAAATCTAAAATTTCGTCCAAATCTATATTAATTGTCTTTTTTATTTATTATTTTTAAAATTACTTATTATCTAATTTGATAAATAAAATAGTAAATAATTATATACTTAAATAAAAAAATAAAAAAATTAGTAAGTAAAATTTTCAAAATAATAAAAAAAAAGTCATTTTATTTATTAGAGACTTATTTTATAGTTAGTATATTATTTTAAAGTTTGTTTTCTTATTTTTATGTGTTGGCTCTATAATTTTTTTAAATAGTTTTTGTTAACACGATAAGGGTAAGGGATATTTGTTAATACTTCACGTCATCTCATTATACTTACCATTTCCCCTCCATCAAATTCATTAAAAAAAAATTTAAATAGTTTTTGTTAACACCCTACATGATACTTGTTAACATGTTCACGTCATCTCATTATAATTACCCCTCTCCCATAATTAAATTTATTCAACTTCCCATTTATTTTAGTTATCACTTGCAACTTAATACCCTCCATAAAATTCATTTAACATTGTAATTTAACTTTATCAAACCCACAACACTAAAACCTGAAGTCCTAAAACCCTAAGACAAACTATATTCTTTATTGAAAATTTCAATTAATCATGCAACTTCCAATACACATAACTTATACCTAAGTCAAAGATGACACCCATTTCTACGAATTGATTAGACAAGAAGAAAAGGAAAAAAAAGGAGAAAAAGATTAGGCAAGAACAAGGTGGTCCCTCATCTTCCATGTAAAGTATTTTCACCAAATATATTCATGAAAAGAACGGAATATTAAATATTTAAAATACTTGCTTGGGGAATCTTCCAAGCTTTTGGAAATAAGAAAACATCAGTTCCAACGCGTCACGTCGTCACCAACTAAAATTTGTTCCCCTCGTCACGCAATTTCTTCATATTATCCTTTGAATCCGCAAAACCAACGGCAGACTGCCGGAAAACCTAAAAACAATTTAAAGCGTTAATTGCGGCTATATATAATGTGAATCCCTTCGGATCTTTAAATTCTTCACTGAGATTCATTTTTTCCATAGATCTGAGTCGCTTTAGCAAAAATTGGCTATAATGGATGAAATATTTTAGCTATAACCTCTGGTTTTCCTTTTGTTTGGAGATATATGCGGGAAATATAAATGGATTACTCTCATTCAGGTGAGAATCGGTACTTACAGTTATAATAACAGTTCGCTGAATTTATCTGAAAGTATTCGTTTGGCGGTTTCAAAAAATTTAGACAAGACTGAATTTTTTAGTACATCTAGGGTTCGAATCTGGACAATGATCAGAAGCGCTGCGGATTCCTTTGTTTTATTTTCATTATAGCTGGAGTACAGGTACATTTTGGATTATCCTCAATGCTATCTTTTTAAGTAAATCAGATGTCGAAATTTGTATTATTTGAAATGTTTGTATAAATGAAAAGGTTAGGTTAAGTTTGTGTGAAGAAGATGTCAAAAATATTTTATTTATTTCCCGAAACTTTTTTCAGTTTGAATTGTTTCAAAGGTTCTTTAAATATTGCTTCTGGGCCATACAATGGCACAGCTGTGGTTGTACTAATTAGTATTACAGTTATTTATTAGTACTTTGTTTATAATTTGAAAAAAAGTTTCATAATTAGCATCTTATATGATGTAAAAGCTTTTTTGATCCGTAAAGTTTACTGATAATCATTTTATTTTGTTCTTTTGACTTAGCAGTAGGAATTGAGAAGAAATAAGTAATACATGGACATCAAACATAGTGATACTAATATTATTTAATTTAAAGAATGTGTTGTACTGCAAATAAGCTGAAGAAACGATAAAAGGATTTAAGGCCATTTTTTAATTCAGAAATTCTATTTCTGGAAAGACCTGTGACAGGTTTAGAAGTTTTGGATCATCCTAATTGATCCATCATTATGATTTAGATGGAGTGATGGATTGAGTGATTGAAATGTAGATAAGTTTTCAAATGCGTCAGAGGCTTTATCAGAAACTTATACCTAAAAAATTAGTTGCAATCCACAAACTCAATTAAATTGTGTCTATGTTGGAAACATGACCTGCATAGTTACTATTTGTGATAAGCCAAGATGCTCAAATTCAAGTCAAGATTAGCGAGGTTTTGTTGAGAGGTGATAGCTGAAAATTCTGGTTATCTAGGTGAACAGTCCAACCAAAAGAATAAAGATAGGTTTTATAAATTCTTTAGGAGATTAGAAACTTTTAGTTGGAAGTTCAACAATTAATTTGTCATTGGATTGTAGAAAGTTAATCATTTTTATAAAAAAATAAAGTATGTTAATACTCAATTGAGAAATATTTATGCTTACTTAAAGTATGTGAATATTCAATTGAGAAATATTTATGCTTACTTATTAGCTGGCGCCAAAGAGAAATACAGTGCAAAATAATAATAGAGGTATTGGTGGCATTGGCTAGCATTGATTTTTTTTAGGATCAACTTTTACATATAAAATAATTTGTAAAAGAAACTATTCAAAAATTGAATAAGTAGTTTATACTAATAGTTCTTTATGACAGACTTTCAAATATAAAATAATGCAAAAAAAAATTCAAATATTAAATCACATAGTTTAATACCAATAGTTATTTATGACCAACTTTCAAATATAGAGTAATGCAAAAAAAATCTAAATATTGAATCAATTAGCATAATACCAATAGCTATTTATGACCAACTTTAGAATATGAAATAATGCAACCCAAGGTTTCAGTCAAAATCGGATACTAATAGGACTATTAAATATAGTTTAAAAGAGTTATTATCAAATTAGTTGGAATTATTCTATTTAGGAGAATCCCATTCATACTATTCTTAAGCTCACCTTAGAGACATCTCACTTTCTATCTCACCTCATGTAGACTCACCAAGTGTCTCAACATTTGTTCATAGTGTCTTACATGTATTTCACTCTTGGAAAGTAGCCAGAGTTTCACTTCTACCTTCTCACCTCCTCATTATTGCTTTCATATGTAAAGTCTAGATATTATACTTTTGTATTTTTTATATTTTGATCATTGATAGTTTATTGACTTTAATCTTATCAGATTTCCACAATTAAACTTTCATAAAGTTCTTGTCTGCTCCAACATGATATCAGAACAAGCTTGCAAGTCCCTTCCTCTTTTTTTTTCTTTTTTTCTTGAATTCATTGCCTATCCCTATCAATGATTAATTGTGGAATCAAACTAATATTGTATTTGATTCCAAAATGTCCAAACAAATAAAGAATAACTTTTCATCTCATAAAAAAAGCAACTTTATATATATATATATATATATATATATATATATATATATATATATATATATATATATATATATATATATATCCTCTATACCCTTTGTTGTAAGTCATACCTTGTACAAAATTCTATGCTTTTAAAGTTTTCTTGTAAGTGATATTGGTTGCTCCAACATATAATCAATACGAAATTGGTAGTAGAAGTTCTTCTAATATTGGTAGGAAAATATTATGAAGCATGTAGTAATTGTTTTATGAGATCCACGCATCATAAAAGATAAGCAATGTAGTAGCATGCGAAGAAAAATATTTATATCTAGAATGTATCATACACATTGCACAATAGCATTTGCATGTGATTGTGCAAGAGAGTAACTATAACAATCATCTATGGAATCTTTGTACATGTGCACTTGTTCAATTGTGAAAGAATTATACATTCATGAGATGCATTACAATAGATTAATATAAATGTTTGAATGTTGATTAGGCCAAGCAACCAAATGATCTCTCCTAGCATTGAAACTCTCTATACAAATAATATTATTATAAATTAAATATTGTACTACCTTATGTTTCAAACCCATGTAAACTAATAATGATGTTCATTAATTTTGTGAAGCCCTTTATAGGGATCTAATGAACAAATGGGTAAAAGATTAAAATCAAATCAGATTTTGATGAATTTGAAGTGTTTAAGGGTTCTTGTAATTTAGTAAAATCCCTAAAATTATGAGGCTTAAAAGATGACATATTGAATGTACACATGATTCTTTTATTTTTATTTATTTTTCATTAATACCTTCTTATCATAGGCACACGAGCTACAAGGTAAACCAATTGTAGGATGAGGAGTAGAATGAGAAGCAATTGTTTCAAGGGTAAGACTAATATGCACATGAGTATGAGGAGATGTGAAATAATGAGAGGGGCCCAAGACATTAGGAGAGATAATATAAATGGAAGAAGCTATGAAGGTGGTAATTGCAAGATGAGAGGAAGAAGGATTAGAAGGGTAGATGGTGGGGAGATGATAATCATTTGAAGAATCTAATAGTATGTTAATTTCCTAAAGAGCATTCATTAATTTCTTATAGCTAATTATTGAGGATGTCATATTCAATTGTATTTGTAGGGAGCACCATTACAAACACCATCTTAGCACATTGAGAAATAGAAGGATTAAAATGAAGACTTCTTCTCAAAGGAATGCGAGGATGTGGGTTCATTGAGGTTGGCATATAAATTAAATCACAAAATCTTAAAGGTAAAAATAAATTAATTTTTTTTAAAGAAAAAACTAAAATTGAGACATAGAACCCTAGAGTTGAAACAAGGGTATATATGGTGGGTGAAAACAAGATCAAACAATAAATCACAAAATCTTAAAGAAGGGCACAACTATGAAGCACAAGTAAAAATGGAATCTAAACACTAATTAAACCTAAAAATAAGATATACAATAAAAAATCATAATTAAAAATCCTAATAATAAAAAGATAATCCATATTTCTAAAATCCCAAATCATACAAGAAAGTTGGGTTTACCTATGTAAAATAACTTAATTAAATAATACAAATCCTAAGATATTAACATGAGAATGAAACAATATTATTAAAATTAAATAGATTAATATTTTTAAATAAAATAATTTGTTATATTATCTATATTATTTAAATATATTTATATAAATATGATTTTTTAATAGGTATTAAACTTATTAAATATAAATATCATCAACCCATTAATAAATTTATAGTTTTATTTATTTTGTTTAAAAATATATTTTTTATACAAACTGAATATAAAATATACTTTGGACAACTATTTTATTTACTTTGGAGAGCTATTTTTATTTATGTTAAGAATTATTTTATTTTACTTATTTAAAAAATTATTTAATTTAAGTTTAAAAACTATTTTATAATTTTATGTCCAAAACAATTTTCAAATAAAATAAAATAATTTTGTGCTCTTAGTGACTTTTTGGTGCCCTATTTTCCTATGGCCTTAGGTCCTTTTTAATGGGCAGAACACCCTAGTTTAGTATGTTGTAAGTGGTCTATCAATGGGGTGGCAATACGAGATAGCATATGTAAGTAGTCTATTAAGTCCTATGTTGTTAAAAGTAGTATGTTAATCTAGTGTAACTTTGCCTTTGGAGCTTTGTTTGTTTCTAGATCAACACTCTAATTTTATTTTTATTAATAAAAATAATTAATGTAAATAAAATTAGTATAGATATTTACACTAGAAGCAATTATAGTGCAACAGATCATATAGTGTAAATGACAATGAATTGTTAATAAAAATAATTTAAAAAAATTAAATAACTGAGAAAGTAATATATAATAATATATAATCAAATAGTTAAATAAATTAATAATTAAAAGACATACATATAAATTTTAAATAAAAAATAATTATTGGTTGAGAGCAAAAGAAAGGTGTCATAGAAAAAATAAGAAAGAAAAAATAATAATAACAATCTCTTACGAAAATATTTATTTTCAGTTGAGTGTAATTTATAATAAATAAAGGTGAAAACTTATTATTGCTTTACACATAATAAGTAAATATGTTTTCATTTTATTATAAATATGGTCTTCATTTTTACTATTTTATATTCAAAACCTCTTTAACTAAGAGTCAAGGACTGAGGAGTGTGCCAAGGGCCTAGGGGTATCCATTGACCAAGGCTTTGCCCAGGAACGATCCTAGCCCCATCTTTATGATTTTGGAGCCTCACACTACCAATATTTTTGATATTTTATGTTATAAAAATGTGATGGTCCAATAAAAAAAACTTTTTAAATAAATAAAATATGCATTTAAGATATCTATACTATTTTTTTATATTTCCAAAACATGAATGCATATATAAAAAGTAATTCAAAATATGAATACATTTATTAAAAAACATAGAATTATTTTACAAATTTTATTTCACAATATTTTAACATTCCATATTAACTAAGTAGGGGGCCCATCCCCATTACATATCTTTGAATTATTATTATTATTATTATGTTTGATTAGATTGACCCCAAGACCTTCCCTATCCTATGGAAGGCCAAGAGTCACAGCTTAGAATTCCACTTCAGATGTCCCTACTGGGAATTGAAGTTCGACCCAGTGTTTTAACCAGTTAAGCTCAACCCCTTCAACATGTTTCAAAATATTTTTAAAATTAATTTAATAAATCATTTAAATTACTTACATCCTCTTTTTGAAAATATAAAAATATTTTACTTACTACATCATAAATTTTGACTAACACTTAAATTATCATTTAAAATAAATAAAATTTAAAGATTGTTTTAATAAAATTGTGTTCAAGTTGGATGGAATGATTAGAATTTTTATAGAAAACCTTATAAATTTTCATTGAAATAAAAAATCTTTGATTTTTGTGTTGTTTGTTTTGAGTTATTTATATAGAGAGAGAAAAAGAGAGAAAACTTGTATCTTTATAAATTTATATTTTCTTTGTTACTTATCTATTACTATTAATTTTTTTATGATTTTAGTTATATCAATTTTATTTATTTTTACTTTGCATTATCTTAATATATCTTCTCTTGTTATTATAGATATATTTATTACTAATATTTTTAATGATGTTACCTAGTTATATCAATTTTAATTATTTACTTTGCATTCAACTTTTGTTATTATTAAATATTACATTTCTCAATATAAATATTATATTTAATATGCTTATGATAAATTTACAAATAATTATAATTAGCTTGTATCTTAATTTATATTTAAAATGAATAATTAGATAATTGTTTGTAATATAATTTTTTAAATGTTAAAGATTTAAGTAATTAGATAAAAAAAGAAAGAAACAAATGGGGTTGTTTAAGGATAGTAATCTAAAACTAAAATTTGATCGAGCAACATGGAAGAATTTAGGGATAGAAGGTGAAAGCTTAGTACTTAGAGATAAGAATAATTTATTTTTATTTTTGTTTATTTTGCCTTTAATAGTATGTTTACATATGGCCAAAGGTATAATATATATTTTTCTTAGAAGTACTAAATTAAAGTAAAGAACATACAAGGTCAATGAAGGTAGGTGGGAAGAGTAAACGTGAGGATTTTTACAATGCTACCAAATTATTTAAGAGTGGAGTGAGAGTACATTTTACAAGATGGAAAAGAAGAGGAATAAAAAGATATAATTAATCAAATGGGAAGTAAGTGACGGGAGAGTATAATTTTTTTGTGTTATAAATGTATCTATATATTTATTTATTTATTTAATTAGAATATGGGAGTGGAGATTCTATGAAGCATTTTTTTTTGTGGTATAAATGTATCTATATATATATTTATTTATTTAATTAGAATATGGGAGTGGAGAGTCTAAGAAGTTTGATTTAAATGAGATATAATACGATAGTAATAGCTACATCGAGAGAAGTATAAAAGGTGAGGGTATGTGATAATGTAATAATTAATTGGATTATGCATGCATTGAATAAGGTGTATAACAGGTTGTACATGTTGATGTACATTCAAAGGAGTTGGAAGAGATATATTATGAGGTGGAAGTAATGAAGGAATTTACAATTAGAATGGATGTAACTATTGTTTGTTTTATGTATATTTTTTTACAATCCATTCTACATAATTTAAGGGTGTTTGCAAGGGAAAAAAATTTAGAATTCTCTAGTATTTTTTCTACACCGTCCATCTTTATAGAATATCTATTTTGAGCCGAATATGAGTATACACATTAAAATTATCTTACTCCTCGCACAAGTTTTTATCAATAATGTACTTTATATGTAAGATCTCTCTAGACACTTTCAAACCCCTTTCTACCATTTATAATGTAGTTTCAACATATATAAAAGGCATGTGCAATTAAGAAAAAATGCTATTTAAGACATGTAATTCAAAATAAATAAATATTGTGTCATGCACACAAAGGAAACACACCAAATTACTATTAGAAAAGCCTTAAAATTGGTAGGAAAATCTCTTAAAGAGTGAGTAGATCTCGATAAATGCTACAACTTCTTAGTTACATGTATTTTCAATCCCATTTTAGCTTTCTAAGAGCATCTTAATGGTACTCACTAACTCCCTGCACCTACATACTATCTTCCATCACTAATAAATATCTACAATAACCCATGATATATGTCTAAGAATGGATTATATTGACCAAAATATGAAAAAAATCAAATAGACATGAAACATACATTGGCATCTAGTCTCAAGAATGGCTTTAATAATGCCAAATTTGATCATAACCAAGATGTCAACAAGGTCCTTTAAGATCCCTTTTGCATCCCAAAGGTTAATAAACAAAAATAAACTACCTAAAATAAATAAATTAGACTTGAAATTATAAAAAATTAATTCCTCTATCTATGCTCACGCCTTTTATTAAAAAAAATCACCAAGGCAACTCTTTGTTACTAAGGGCAAGTGAGCTAATTTGTTGTCATGCATGCTAGAATTTATGTGATTGATGAATTCCACAGTTCCAAATAATCACCTGCATACAAATACCTGCCACGTACAAGAGAAAAACCTACAAACAAGAGAGTGCAAGAATAATTGGAGACAATTGCAAGAACAATCAGAATTGAATTAACTTGCCAGAATGAAATTAATTACAATGAGATCAATCCTTTAATAAAGGAGATCAAAACCCTAAAGCAAACCCTAAGGGTTGAATGCATGAAATAAAATAATTAGTAAATGCCAAAAAAGCTTCCTAAATTTAGCTTAAGTGAAAAAAGAAAAGGTGACTTAATTAATTAATAAATATGATTAAACTAATTAAGTAAATAAAACCTTTTACTCTAACACCCCCCCTTAAGATGAATTTAGGGAGTAGCCAAAAAGCTAAGTGCATGAAAGCAACTACATGCAAAAAATGCAACTACATGCAACAATGCGAATTTATATAAAGTGGAGAAAAAGGAGAAAACCCAGTGGGAAAAAACTCCTCTCCAAAAAGAGATGAAAAAAATAAAGTACAAGTGCATGTCTCAAGAGACTCTCTCAAGAACATGTGTACAACCAACCCCCACATGAGAGAGGTTTGAGACTCCAAAGCCCCCTTAGAATGATAGAACCCCTGTGCCGATAGTCAAACCAATGTGTCATTACAAGACTCTGCGAGTCTTGGCAAGACTCGCAAAGTCCAGAGGCAGGTCAAACTCTACCATGGAGGCAAAACATAATAAGTTAAAAAGAAAAATGATATTATTTTAAATGAAAAAAAGGGTTAATATGTTTTGTTCCTCGAGGATGATGTGGATGAGGATATGGATGTCACTGAGCATGAACTTGAGCCTCAGACACATACATAAATCATGGCTAAAAAATGTTCCAGGACCTATCTTAGACACACACGTAGGACAGTTGCAGGGTCAATTGATATTGGCTCCTTTGAGCCTTAGACTTCTAGGCTCTAGCTTTTATGTTGAACTTGATATATATTTTGAACTTTTGATGACATGGATTTCATATTCCATGAATTTTGTAGACATCTGACACTATCTATATTTCTAACATGTTATTTAGTTTAGCTTATTTCCTTTAGCACAAGCCTAAAATTTACATTTATACTTATGTGATCAATGTAAACTTGTGTATGTGCTTCTATTGATGAGATTATTGTGTCTTTAATGTTTATTTATTAAAAAATACATGAAAGAAGTTTAAAATCGCTCAAAAAATTTGAATTTATTGGGTTATTCAATTTGCCAAGTCTTGGCCGAGTCTCGACCAAGTCTGGGCATTGAGTTCGAGTTTGAGTAAAAAATCAGCTTGCTGAGTCCGAGGCTTGTAACTATGGTCTCCAATACGGAAGAAACAAAGGCTATGGACAAAGAAGAGGGTACCCCTAAACAAGAGGTGAAACTAGAAGGCCTGGATGATGCTCAAAGGAGAATGCATGATGATGTTGTAATGGAATCCCCAATGACGGTGGGAAAAATGATGTGTTGAATATGTCATCCGAGAGGGAATGAACATCCTCTGAAATATCCTAAACAACTGGAATAGGTGGCTCGATGCATGGAGCTACAATGTCAAGCAATGCTGAAGAGGAATCCTACTAATCAGAAGCAATCTCAACAGGAAGTGGAGGTATGGAAGTCACAACACTGGTCTCAGGAACAACAGACAAGTTCAAGTGACTTGACTTCACCTCAACATGCTCTCTTGAAGAAAGAGAGCGATTCTCTGACAATGGAGATGGTGGACCAAAATGAGAGAAAGAGTACAAGCGGGAAGAATGATCAATTGTCCCTGTTGCAAAAATATTGTCAGTCTCACTGTCTCTGATGTGCACTAAATCTCGAGTGAACTCAATTGTCTTCCCTGTCCCACTGTGAGTAATCTGATAGATGGAGAGAAGGTTAGAGGACAAAGATGGAACACATAATACATCATGAAACATACCATCATCAATGTCGATAGAACCTTTCCCACATACAATCTTAATGGTGTTGTTACCCATCAAAATGTGTGGTGTAGGAGAAGCCCGAAAAGATGAGAAAGTATCCTGAGAAGATGCCATATGATGTGAAGCACCTGAATCAAGTAATCATCTAGAAGGTGGACTAACTACTGCACATAATTCATGACCCTTACTTATGTCTTGTCCATCTGTCTGGAATGAAGAAGAAGACCTGTGAGAAGTAGAAGAAGAAGGAATATCAATGTTGCTCTTTTGAAGAAGAGCTGTCAAATTTGAAACCTATTTTGAATATCCAACAATCTTCTTCTCATAGCACTAGATTCATCATGATTTGTCTTGCTACAATAAGCATACTTAGGTGAATCTTTCATCAATTTCCCCCCCTTAGGAGGTGGCGGGCCTGAGGACTGCTGTGAACTAGAATCATTCCCAGGCTCTTTGGTCTTCAACTTCTGTTTCTACTTCTATGGCTCCTGAGATGACTGTACAACCAAGGCATGGTTTTGTGATCTGATGTGAGAGTCCAATTGGGATATCTGGGCCTTCTCATGAGTCAGATGATCTCAAAACACTTCAAAAGTGGGCATGGTATGACATGCCCCCATAGAATCCATGGTGGAGAAAAAACAAGAAGAGAAAATCTGAAAAGGATCTCGAAGCTTAGTGAGAATAAGGTAGATGCACTCTATATCTATCTTCATAGTACCAACACCCTCCAATCGAGATCGCAATGATTTGAACTTCATCAGGAAGTCATCAATGGTAGGAAAGGAATCAGGTGCTAAAGAAGTCAACTTCGCCTCAATCTATAAAGCCCGAAACTTGTTGATGGTGCCAAAGAGAGTCTGAAACTTTATCCACATGGCCCGAGGTGCAGTGCAACCCTTAAGGTGGAACAAAAGACTATTTGAAATATTCAAGGAAAGCATCACCATGGCCTCATCCATGCGGTTCTGGTGCTGCATGATCTCAAATGCACAAGTCAACAGAGGCTGAACCTCATCCAAACAGGACCATAACCCCTTCTCCACGAGAAGGCGAGTCATATGTGATTTCTAGGTGTGATAATTGTGTGGAGTGAGCTTCTCAATAGAGGAAAGGTCTGCCATGTGAAATAGAGTAAAAATGCCCCCCACAATACAAAAACCCAAACCCTAGCACAAATTTGAAAGTTGGAAAGTGCGAAAAAGAAAAAAACATGACTGACTGATCTTTGTGTACCTAATGATTTTTTTGTTAAAATTGATTGCAGATCTAAATAGAGTGTTCCAACACCTTTCCAATGCCTATTTGTTTGCAAAAGATATGCCCGCGGAAGTGCCAAAAAGTTGTTCTGACTTTGACTAGAAAAAATAGGGGCAAATGGAAAAACCATAAAATATTACCTCCAGATTTGGATCCGTCTCGGAAAGAGCTTTTCGATGATATATGGTTTGTCCAAATTTGCCACCATTTGCTCAAGATATTGCGAAAAACCCACCAAGCTGTCAATAGGGCTTGCAAAAAAAATCACCACCCCCCTGGATGGTGCCATCAGATGTGGTTGAGCAGTAGCAACGCTTAGGGGTGGAGCGATGGTTGAGGTGGCATGGAGGTGGTGGTGGTAAGGACCATGGGTAGCCAATGGGTTGAAGACCGTTGGTGGTCTACGGTGGCCGTCAGCGATTTGAAGGTCGTTGGTGGTTTTCTGAGGCCATCAACGACAATGTAAAAAAAACTGATTGCGATTTTAATTTTTTTTTTTTTAAATCCGCCCCACACATCTATACAGAGGGTCGTACGACCCATAAAACAATTTTTTTTGCCTCCTATGCCTCTGATGTCGAAATATATTGAATTATATATCAAAATTCATGGAATCGGCCTCCAGAAGCCAACTGTGACGTCCTTTTTTGCTGAAATTGCTCCAAAAAATAGGCGCATTCTTGGATCACAAAAAAAACCTTATTTTCAAACCCTCATAGATTTGATTTTGTGATTCAAATTGACCCAAGATGCACAAAAACCTCATTGTAAGGAAAATCTCAAATTTGACGAACAAGGTGTGTCAGATCTGGAGCTTTGATACCATGTTAGAATTCATGATTGATGAATTTCACAGTGCCCAATAATCACCTGCATGCAAATACCTGCCACGTACAAGAGAAAAACCTACAAACAAGAGAGTGCAATAATAATTGGAGACAATTGCAAGAAGAATCTGAATTGAATTAACTTGCCAGAATGAAATATAATTACAATGAGATCAATCCTTTAATAAAGGAGATCAAAACCCTAAAGAAAACCCTAAAGGTTGAATGCATGAAATAAAATTATTATTAAATGCCAAAATAGCTTCCTAAATTTAGCTTAAGTGAAAAAAGAAAAGGTGACTTAATTAATTAATCAATATGATTAAATTAATTAAGTAAATAAAAACTTTTACTCTAACAATGCCCCCATCAAATTTGAGTTAACAACCTTAAATGCAAATTACTATCTTGTAAATTTAGATGATAAGACATAATAATTACAACTGACTATGATCAGAATAGTGACTTAATATTTCCAAATAGAGAAGGTGGCAAACAAGTTAAAATATTATGATCAATTCATGAAAGAAGTATAAAATATGCAACAATGTGTTAGAAGTAGTGTAATTATTAAAAACACTAATTAGAGAAGCATCGAATTAGTAAGTGAAAGGATGTGGTCTATATGTTGGCCAATGTGCATTTACAAAAGGTTTGATTAGGAATATAATATGATTTGGATTTAAATACTCTCCAAATGGTGTGATTCCTAAAGGAAAATAAGAATATTGTCTTCCTTAAAAAGGTGCGATTTGCATTAGAAATTATATCAAGATGCAATTATTATTGTGACTAAGAACATCAATCAACAAAGAGAACTTAGATATGTCTCTTCAATCTAAAAGGACATGTATCTTAGAAGGATATAAATATAGATTACAAATGGAGTTTGAGGACTTTGAAGGATAAGGATTTCGGATCAGTAGATTAGATTTTTCACAGGCAACACTTGTTCATAGGAAAATTATTACTAATATATCAGATTGATATGTTGTGTCTTACTAATGAACTGTTTATCTATTCACAACATGATATTAAGGTATTCATAGCCTAGTTAATTAACAAATTCTAATTCTTCCCCAAGGAGAGGTGTGTTGTTGTTAGGGAGAGGTAGAGTAAATCCATCCCAAAAAAAGATGAGCCCCAAGGGTGAATGGACTGATGATCCAGAAATCTAGGCTACAATATGAGCCCCAAGGGTGAATGGATTGATGATCCTGAAATCTAGGCTACATTATGAGCCCCAAGGGTGAATGGATTGATGTTCTTGAAATCTAGGCTGCATTATGGAGCTGGTGTCGTTGCACCCTAGACAAGAAAATCCCCATCCAGGGTTGAGAATTAGAAGGGATCAAGATTAGAGCTTGAATAAGGACAATACTAGTTGTACTATGAGAAACCATAGTTATTTAATATGTAATTAGTGTATCATAATAAGTAGTAATGCATGTTGTTCTTTAGGAATTAATAGCCTCTTACTAGGGGACATTACATTTGCTAGGCAAATCTCTTAATTCATCCATTTTTGTTTAAAGCTTGCAAAGACCATAAATTTTGCATACAAACTCAAATTTTAGTGCATTTTAAAAGTTACACAAATTGTTTTAGGGTTATTTGAATATGTAATCAAATCAAAATTTTGATTCCATTTACCTTCAATTTTTCTTGCAACGTTACTATATTTATGAAGTACCAAATGAGTTGAATTAAACCCTTAAATTTTTTTGTCTATTGAAAGAGATTTTAAAATGCATTGATCATTTTGTCTCAAACACATCTATAAGCATGTAACAAATAAATTAATATTTAAAAAATCTTTGTATGCATCATTTTGATGATAAACTTTACCATTAAACCGTTTGACAACACAATACAAACTAAAATAACACACACACACATAGATTGATTATATTAATTGCATCCAAATTTTTAATGTTTTTAAAGTTTAAAATTAAAATATAATTATAATAACTTACAAGGTTTCTTCTTTTAACCCTTTCACCAAATCCTTCAATCAACTAGACCAATTTGGATTCATCTCCTAATCCCTCCTCTTCATTATTGGTGTGACTCTTACTATGAAGGAATTGGTAACTAAGTGGGTCATATTATTATGGTTGATCAAGCCACTACTATCTTCTCACACAATACCTATCCTCATATATTAGTTTTATTGTTTGTTTTGCAAGTCGTTGATTGGTTTTGGAGTTAGACTTAAGATTACAAAGACATCCCTTTATAATGGTAACAGTTCTTCAATATATGGGACATTTGGAATTATATTTCTCATTCTTGAAGGTCTCGCATTATTCATCTACGTGGAAGAAGCCTTTATATGAACACCTTAATGTGGATATGGTTGATGCCATTTCTATTTAAAATACTTAGAGTCTCTTACTATTGGGAAGGAGGTCCCTTCCTCACATGTGGCACCTAGTGCCTTCTTTGATTCCTAATCTCATTTCTATGGTTGTTGGTGGTGTGACTTCTCGAATCTACATGACAATTTTTTGGTGGTTGGCTTCCTCAGCTATGCATTCCTCTCCGGCATTGGCCCTTATTTAGGGCTTAGAGAGAGATTCCCCTCCTCTCTCTCCTATTTAAATGGATGTGGATGATGAGGTTTCTTGTACTATTATCCAATGAAGGTACAAAGGTCTTTCAAAATACGTTTCTCAATCTAATACTTGTGCCAAGGGTGTATAAAATTGCTAAGTATGGTTATGATATATTATTTAATATTTTGATGTTGTTGTTTGTCATCCTAACTTTGTTGCACAACTATATTATTTTTCTTACTTTGTCAAAAAATAAAGACATTTTCAAGATTCCTTTTTACCTAATTAAAATATTATAATATAATTAAAAAAATTATAACTTAACATTACAATATAATTAAAAAAATCATAACTTAACATATAATAATATTTATTTTTAAGTTCTAAATTTTTTATTTAAATATATCATTTTTTAAAGTTTAACTCTTACTAAAGACAAAGTCAAATTGAAAACTAACCATTATTAAAGTATAATCTCGATTTTACCATATTAGCTCTAGCCCTAATTGGAGTAGTAATAGTAATTATATTCTAATTGTGATCTTTATTGAGCCCTAACTTTAATTTAACCATAATTGTAGTCGAACTTGATTGATTTGTGAGTTTAATTGAAGTCTAACCTTAACTGTAAACTCTAATGAAACTATATCAATTGCAATTGATCCCTAACACTAACCCTTAACTTACTTGTATGATTTGGTTTAATGTTGAATTAGGTTAAGGGTTGGGGGTTAATTTGATTTTTGTGTTCAATTAGGTTTAGGGTAAAGGTTGAATTTGATTTAGTGTTAGGGTGAGGGTTGATTTTTCTTTAGTTTAAGGAATCAATTTGGTTTAGGGTTAGGGTTCAATTTGGATTAATGTTTAATTAGGTTTTGGGATATTGTTAAATATGGTCTAAGGTTATGGTTTAATTTGATTTAGTGTTCTGGTTAGGGTTCAATTTGGTTTAATGTTAGTGTTAGGATTAGACATATAATTAGAGTTAGGTTAGGTATTAAATTGGTAACCCTAATTTGGTAATAATTATGACTGAATTGGGTTTATTGTTCAATTATGCTTAGAGTTAACATTCAACTTGTTTTAGTATTCAATTTTATCTTTAAGGTTAGGATTCGATTCTATATAGTGTTAGGATTAGGGTTCAGTTTGGGTTAGGGTTAGGGTTAATATTAAATTTTGTTAAGGGTTAGGGTTAGGGTTAATATTAATTTTTTTTAAGCTTTAGGGTTAAGGTTCAATTAGGTTTAGGGGTATGTTTTTTTTATGGTTTATGGTTATGGTTCAATTTGATTTAGTGTTAGGTTTAGAGTTGAAGCTGGTTTATGGTTACAATTCAATTTGGTTTAGTGTTACAGTCAACATTACGTATAAAATTAGAGCTAGGGGTTAGTATTTAAATAGTAACCATATTATAATAATGGTTACAATTGAATTGGATTTAGTGTTCAATTATGTTTATGGTTGTATACGGTGAAAATTTGGAATGATAAAATTATTGGAAAACCAACAAAGACCCAACCACATAAACCTTAGTTCTACAATAAAGAATCCTCCATACACCAATGAAGAACCTAAAACATGCAAATCACAACAAAAGAGATTTAGATTTTACCTTTCATATGCTTGGTAGGGTTTGATCTTCATTGTTTCCTATCTATATTGATCTTGTTTTATATGATTGCTCTTAGATTTTGTATGTGCACAAGAGCTCAACAAAGAACAGATTGTGGTTGTGAAGTCGCTTGATTGCTTGATCGTCTGATTACAAAAAATGTCTTAGGGTTGTGAAAGGATGAAAGAATCTTTTTTTATAGAGAACACCTTAGGAAATGGAGGGATAGGATTAAGAGATGAAAGGATAAATGGTCGAGTAGGATTAAAGGGTAAATAGGGGAAATGAGAAAATATTAGAGAGGTGGTTAGGATAAAATCAAGAGATGAATGACAAGTGTCATAGAGGGAAAAACTAATAAATTAATTAAATAAATAAAGATCTATTTAATTAATAAAGGAAGTGAGACCAATTAAACAAATAAAATATTTATTTAATTTAGGGAAAGGATCATTTAAATAAATAAGGAAAGCCTAGAAAAGGCTTAGTGAATTAATTAAATAAATAAAAATCAATTTAATTAATAGAAGGCTTAGGATAAAATAATTAAATAAATAAAAATATTTATTTAATTAGGACAAGATAATTTTAGGTGTCTACAATGGTCAATGTTCAGTTTGGTTTAGTGTTCAATTATGTTTAAAGCTAGGGTTCAATTTTGTGTAGTGTTAGAATTATGATTTAATTTAGTTTAGGGGTGGGGTTAAATTGGTTATGGGTTATGGTTAAGGCTCAATTTGGTTTTTTTGTTATTGTTTAGTTTGGTTTAATCTTAAATTAAGTTAAGGGTTATTGAAGTTAAGATTCAATTTTATATATAGTGTTAGGGTTACAATTCAATTTGGTTTAGCGTTAGGGTTAAATTTGGTTAAGGGTTAGGGTTAAGGTTAAGGTTGAATTTAGTTTAATATTAATTAGGTTTTGAGGTAGGTTTTAATATTGTTTACGGTTATGGTTCAATTTTATCTAGTGTTAGGTTCAAAGTTCAATTTGGTTTATGGTTACACTTTAATTTGCTTTAGTGTTAGGGTTAGGATTAGATATAAAATTAGTGTTATGGTTGGTATTAAAATAGTAACCCTCAATTAGTAATGATTATTATTGAATTGGGTTTATTCAATTATGTTTAGGGTTAGTGTTCATTTTGGTCTAGTGTTCAATTATGTGTAAAGTTATGATTCAATTTTAATGTTTTTGAGGTTAAAAGACAAGTAGTTTAAATTTTATACAAAATTTAATATAAATTTATCTTTAAAATTTAGGGCTAGCATTTATTTACAACTAGGATCAAGGTTTCACTTCAAATAGTCCTAGAGGAAATGTTAGGATTAAGGTTTAATTAGATTTAAAGTTAGAGTTCAATTAGGATTAATGTTAACTTAGGGTTATGGTTAGGGTTATAGCTTTATCAGGGCTTGAGTTAATATTCAAATTTAATCAAGGTTTAGTTGGGGTTCAATTTGGTTTAATTTTTATTAGCTTTAGGATTAGAGTTAATGCTCAATTTAATTTAGTGTTAGGATCAGGGTATAATTTGGTTTAAGGTTTATTTATTAGGTTTAAGGTTAGGGTTCAATTTGGTTTAGTGTTAGGGTGATGATTAGATATGTAATTTAGGGTTGAGTTTAAAATAGTAGCCCTAATGTAATATGGGCTAGCATTCAATTTCATTCACTATTCAATTAGGTTTAGGGTTAGGTTCAATTTGGTCCAGTATTCAATCATGAAGGTTTCACTAGCTGGGCAATATTATATCACATGCATTCATATTGCGGGTTTGATGTCACAAAAATAAGGGTGCAATATATTGCCTATCGGTAAAAATAGTGGGGTTTTTTAATTCCCGCTATGAAAAAATGCAATATTTGGTGAAATATAGGGGGGCTTTTAATTCGGGCTGTGTATTGGGAGGGGGTGACAAAAAAAGAGTTTAGGGCAATATTTTTTGAAAATAGGGGGATTCTCTAGTATGCCATGAACGCACATGCTATAAACCATTTCAGTGTTAGCATTGGGATTAATAATTTGTTTAAGAGTTAGGGTTCAATTTGGGTTTTAGTTTAGTATTAGTATTAGAATTCAAATAAATTTAAGGTGAGGGTTCAATTTTGTTTGGTGTTAGAATTAAGATTCATTATACAAATTTAGTATATTATCTCCCAACATCATATAATAAAATATTATTTTTCTATATAGATAAAATTCATATTTGTTATTAACTTGAATAATAATAACAACAACACAATTAACTCCCATTTTTTAATAATTTTTTTTTATTATATTACTAATCGACTTCCACCCTATTGTCTATTAATTTCAACATCGAATCTATATATATAACATTGCAGGAATCTAATTTGAAATAAAATAAAAGGAAAGGAACTCAATAGTCCATTACTTAAATAAAAATAAAATGGAATGCATAGAAATTTATTATTATAAAAATAATAATATCAAGTAAGACGAAAATTAAAATTTAATTTAATAAAACGGTTGGTTCCGATTTCCAAATAAAATTTCAGTAAAATGTCGTAACCCAAACGAAATGAAATACGCACAATTGTCAAACGACGCCGGCAAACTACTAGGGCCGTACCGGTTTAACTTAAAAACATAGATTTTCAACGGCAGTCTAATTACCAACAAAAGCATCTTCCGGTATATCCAATTCCCGGCAAATGCCACGTGTCCACCAGCGTATGATGCACAACGCATGCCGCATAATCTTTCTACCCCAAATTCCAAATTTCCAACTGTAAACCCAAACCCATAAAAAATCTACGTTTCCGTCAATTTATATTATTTTCCGTCTTACCTCTTTGAGAATGTGTGTGTATATATAATGCAACCCTCTCTTTTTGTAAGACGGCTGTGGCGGAAAATAGACTCTACGAGACTCAGATCTGAGCTGCATCGCCGCCGCAGAATTTTCGCGTTATTTGCCGTGAAAAAATTGGGGGCAATTTCTGCGTTCCTAAGAAATTCAACAATTTTCTTGACTTTGTAAGTCCAGTATGAATTTGAACTTATTATTTTTCTGTTTGTTTATTTTGCCGTTGTACGAAGATCTCTTTGTAATGGAGCCGAGGCTGAGATCTAGGGTTCGAAGCACGTAAGTAGAGGAAGGAAAATGTTGAGCATTTACAGTGGAAGCTTTCTCCGTCTATTGTTCGATCTGAAGGTATGCTATTTTATTTATGTTTGCGTTTAATTCTGGTCGAGTAAGGAGCTTTCTGTCTGGATTACTAGTCTGCTTTTTTTGTTTTCATGTCGTGCTTAAATTTGGTCAAATAAGTTCTGCTTTGGGAAGCTTTTCCGGTACGCTTTTGATTTTGTGCGATTTAAAATCGCCGGTAGTACAGTTATTTAGGACGGCGGGCGAACTATTTTCCCGATTTTGTTTTATCGCGGATGGTTAAGTTATCTGCGACAGCTAATTTATCACGACGAGTCTAATTATATCTTCTGCGAAGATTATCACATTACGGAGATATTGTCTAATTATATCTTCTGCAAGCTTTGACGCATTATTGAATTATCGTCTTTTGTAAGTTTCTAAACGGTTGTCTTTTAATTCTATTTCTTATTTATGGTCTATAATTTATCGTTATATATTTTTTCTTCTACTGGAATTGCTTTTGAGACGTTACATTGCATTCGGCCATTACAATGTGAGAATCGAATTACTTTCGTGATGTTATATTACATTCTGCAAATTAGAGATAGAATAATAGAATTGCTTTCGGGATATTACATAATATTGGCCTGTCACAGATGTAGTAATGCAATTACTTTTTCAATATTGCAGTACATTCGACAATTACAGTTGGAATTGTGGGCTTGGTAGGCCATTTATCATACCCATATACTTGGGAACTACAATGGCTTGTACTGAAGGCTAGGCTTGGTCTCGTTTGATCAGGCACACTGTAGCAAGTGAAATCTAGCTGGTCCTATCAGCTTGCATATTCCACATCAAATGTCCCGCCTTTCAACCGCACTATAGCCTGATGGACTATATTAGATTTGGAGTAAGAAACAACCTGCACGCAAAATGAAACTTTTCCTCATTTTCGGTCTGTATGGATGGTTGTAAGAGTTGCAATGTTTATGGGGCTACTTACTAGTCCTAATTTTTTGCACAAATTTTTTTTTTCGGGAAATGGGAATGTATACGTAACTAATTATTTTGGGTATGATGGATCCTTATTAGGAACCCTAGTTTTTTATTGGGTAACTGGTAGTTTTGAATATCAATATTTGTTCGAAACGTGAAAAAAATTTAGTTTCTGTTAGTGGTGTTGGGGTTGGCACATTCTCTATTACTTCGTGCATTTTTTACTTATTTTCAAGTCCAGACTCAAATCTACACAATTCGCACTTAATGTTTGGGTACTTGATGCTATACAAGGGCCTACTAATATTTCATCTCTAGAATGTTGCCATCAATTACAGTCCTCATGGGTTGTTGAGAAAGTTGTACATTTTTTGTTCTCTATTGGGTAACGGGGAGTTTCAAATTTTAATTTTTGTACATGATTTTACCTGATTCTATGGAAGGATCTACTCCTATTTCAGCTGTTATAGATTGCTCAAGATTGCAGTTCTTATGGGTGGTTGAGACAGCTGTAGCATACCTGGTTCCATAGTAGGTAATGGTTAGTTTCAAATTTCAATATTTGTCCATGGTTAATCAATGCTATTGAAGGATTTACTACTATTTCAACTGATGCATTACCCTCAATCATAGTCTTTATGGGTGGTAGAGATAGTCATGATTTTTGTGGACCTCCCATATACCATTTTCTTGAGTGCATATTCTAATTCATCCCTAATTTGTGCTTTTGAGCTAAGTCATTGCGTTTACTCTTTGTTACAAGACTTGCTTGGATTCGCCTAGATTTAGTGAGTCTAGAGGCATGTCAACTTTGCTAAGGCCAAGGGACCTAGACTTTGGGTTTGGGTGAGTCTTGTAGGCCAAATTGGGCCAGGTTTGGGGGAAAAAGTTTTAAAAAGATTAAAAACAAAATTGTAAAGCGTTTATTTGACATTATAGTTTTTTTTTTAATAAAAACTTACAACCTTTCAATTTTTGTTTGGTTTATGACATGCCCATCTAGGATTCTCTCCATGTTTGTTTTCAAGTAAATCTCATTCTCTTCTTCAGAATATATAATGAAATATAACATTTAATGACAAAGTTATTTTTCATGTATATATTGCCAAGATGTTTGAGAGTGATTTTAGATCTCAAAAAATTATAATGCAGATTCTAGGGTTTAGAAGATCTTATAAATTTTCAGACTTAGGCAAATTTTAGTAATAAGTAGGCTCCTATCAACATTCTCTCGCTCTCTTTATCTCCCCTAAACTCTAGACCTATCTCTTTCTCTATCATTCTATCTCTCTCTATCTTTCCTCTCTTTCCCAAGATCTAAACCTATCTCTCTACCCTTGTCTCTCTCACCCCTAGATCCCCATGAGGGGTGCTATCCTCAACCTCGTTTTGGTGTTGCCTCCAAACCCCCATCAAACTATAAGTCTAAGCAAGTAAAAGGCCAATGATGAATCATTATCATATAATCTACAAAGTACATATCCCTTGTTGCAAATCTCTGCATCTTTGTAGTCAAAGCCACAATCAAGGATTAACTTGTTTCATACATTGGACAACTTGTTTAGTATACAAGGACCACCATAGGCAAAGTTGGCATGCTATAGTCATTGTACTGTTGAATACAAGTTAAGTCATAGTTGGCAAGAAATGGCATTTTCATAATGCAAAAATGTATCATCATGTCCTGCACAGACAACTCATAGAACAATTCCATCTATTTGTATCCTAGTTAAGGTCTAGCTAAGGTCAAACTAGAACATAACTATTTATCTTTTTACATATATGTTCCTCTTTGTTAATGAGCTTGGCAAAAAACCATGCAACCTTGAAGAATTCAAGAAAACATTAATAATTCCTCACTTGAATATACACACCATTCACTGAGACACAAGAAAATATCATAGCTATATCATCATCCAAGACCTATCTTGGACATTAGCGCATAACTTGCCGTGATGTTGGGATGAGTAATGTAGGCTCCTTTGAGCCATAGACTTATGTTATTAGTTTTGATATTTGCTTTGATGCCATGGATTTCATATTCCATGAGAGTTGTATATATTTGACAATATTTATATATCTAAATGTGTTATTTCCTTTAGCCAAAATTTGCATTTATACTTATGTGATCCTTATATACTTGTGTATGTGATCAAAGTAGCTTCTATTTGGTGAGGTTATCATGTCTTTAAAGTTTATTTATTAAAGGGTACATGAAACAAGTTTTAAATCCTTTAAAATATCTGAATTTCTTGGGTTTTTAAATTTGCCAAGTCTATGCTAAGTCTGCACCGAGTCTAGGAGTTGAGTCCGAGTTTGAATCAAAAATCAGCTTGCCAAGTTTGGGTCGAATCATTAAAAAAACTAAAAAATTGTTCAAATTTGCCAAAAATGGCCATACACGTTTTTATATTTGGGTGTTATGCATTATTTCTATAAATGTGCCTTTGAACAATTGAAAAGTATATCCTTTTCTTTTACCTTATGTTTTTATCTTTTTTGTTCACATTTTGCTAGTGGATTAGTTTTCATTGCAGCTATTTTCCCTTGGAAATAGTTTGAAGGAATTACATTTTGGGCCTTTTCCATTTGCCTTTGAAGGTGGTATGGCGTCATAGTCAACAATGTTCAAAGGTGTTTGGGCATGAGGTTAGCATTCCAACAATGGCATCAATGTTAAGAAACAACAAATGTAGCTTTCCTTAGTGGCAACAATGGTTGTTTATTGTGCAATGGCAACCTTCATTCACCGCACATCGTTCATTGTTGATTGTGCGACGCGTAGTGTTTATTGTTGATCAACACAATTCTATCATTTAGTGGCCTTGTTCAATATCATTTGCTTTTGCCTTAGGGTTTTTGGTCATATTCTCCTAGTGGATTAGTTTTCGTTGCAGCTATTTTCCCATGGAAATAGTTTGAAGGAATTACATTTGTGTGCCCTTTCCATTTGCCTTTGAAGGTGATAGGGCATCATAGTTCAGCAATGTTGAAAGGTGAGCATGAGGTTGGCATTCAAATAATGGCACCAATGTTAAGCAACAACAAATGTAGTTTTGTTTAGTGGCAGCAATAGTTGTTTATTGTGAAATGACAACCTTCATTCATTGTGCAACATCAACCTTCATTCACCACACATTGTTCATTGTTGGTTATGCAATGTGTAGTGTTCATTGTTGAGAAACACAATCTTATTGTTTAGCGGCCATGTTCATTATCATTTGCATGAACATTAGGAGCAAGAGAAGTAGGGCATTTTCTCTCTTTTCTAATTTTTTGGTTAAAGTTTTTGATATGTTTTAAAAAAATTAAATCTTTCAGCCGTAGTACTTTCTAAAATTAATAATCTATAGTAATATTTAATAAACTTGAACTTTATTTTGTTTTGTTTGGTATATATAATTTTACTATTTTTAGTTTTAAAACATTATTAATATTAACTTTATTTGCAGCATTGTTATTATATATTAATTTTTATTAATATTGATATATTTTTTTTTTTGATCGATAAAAGGCCGAAGCCAAAATTTTATTATTATTTTATAAAAAATTTTACATCTCCATTCAGTGTGGGCACCGGTAGGAAAGAATGGAGACAAGAAAACCTCCGGTCTAGCCCAGATCCCTTCTGGGATCAGATATTATAACCAACTGTACATTTTTACAAATCCTCATCAGAGGTAGGAGGCTGACATATTAAGACATTTTAGATTCTTTCTGTACATTAAATCTTTCAGCACTTTCCGGTTGAATCCATCATCCACTCAATGGTAAATCCACAAAAGCATCGAGTATTGACTTCTGACCTATTTCCCGAATCTGCAAGACCTTATAGCAACATACTTTGCCAGACTGTTAGAAGCATAGTAAACATAATAATTTGCTGTAATCATACAATGAATAGTTACATCTTTCTATTTAAGTAAGAGGATTATAGCCTGGGTATCCCTTAGCTTGAAACCATCTTAACCTTTTGGGTTTCAATTTAAGAGATTATCCTGGCTACAATTCTACCTACTAATGGAAAGGATCAATTTCTTTCAGATTCATAATTACTTTTAACTTTGCAGATATCAGATTCTCCCAAACGTAAGTATTTTCATATGCATCTGTATTTGTATTTAAATGCCAGAAAGCAAAAAAACTATCCATGAGTCTGCTAGAATCATTAGAATATACAGATGTACCCAGAAATCAATATGCCATGAGAAAGGAGTGAAACAACATAAGGGCAGAGGGTCTATCCAGCTGTTTACATCAATAGAGCTTACTAATTAACTGAAACCATGAAAATTCAGGGTTAACTTCTACCACCCACCACATAACTTCAACAGAAGACCTGCTAACCATACATCTATCGATTGAAAGAAACCGAATGGACCCAACACTATATATACAGGGTATCTCAAAACGAGACAAATCGAATGTTAAGCTGTTCTTAAAGATCCTCTACTGTCCAGCAAACCATGACACAGAAACCAGAAATTACTGTCCCAGTTTAACCACAAGGCATGAATCCAAAAATAGGATTATTATCAACTATAACCGATATGCATAATCTTGAAAACCGAATAACTAAAAATCATAAACCAAAGCTCAAAGACACAAAGCCTGGCAGACCCAGTTTGCCATTGAAAGATATGATTTACTCCTTAATAGAGACTATACCTTCGCAGCCCAGAACCCTCATAATTCATATTTCATTCATTGGAGGGATGACCTGCACGAAACGAAACAGAGAGACCAGACTACTACCAATCACCCCTCTACACGACTGAAACACCCCTTGCACTCACTCACAGACTTGGTAGTCAAGGAAACAGTCAGAAAAAAGAATCATATATGAAGATTCAGATATGTATATATATAAATATATATATATTTATATATATATATATACTCATAAATATATAAATTCTGTATTTATATATGTATATATGCGTGTATGCAAAAGTGTAATATTCTATTTATACCCATACATACCCACACATATACATATATATATGAGAATATGGATATATGTATATATATATGATTGTGTATATATACACATATCTATAAATATGAATATATATATATATGCATATATTTATATATGTGAATGCATCATATAACATGAATCAATCCGATGAATATGGGATTGACATAAATATATACATATCTATATATGTGAGTACATATATATATATATATGTATTTATATATATATCTATATATATATCTGAACCTTAGAATGCCAATATACTGATAAAAGGCGGCTTTGGCCTCCCATCCTAGAGCATATAAATGTGAAAATTGGAGAGGACTAGGAGAGGAGTGATATGTAGGGGTGGCACGGCCGAAACTTAATCCGTGAGACTATCCTTCCTAAAAACATACGAATTACCATCTGCCCCTAAATTGGCTAACTTGTCAGCTACAGAATTGCCTTCCCTATAAATATGATTAACCGAAGTTTCCTCAAAGTATTTGATCAAATCCAGAATGCTTTTTAATTCCGCCTTCAATTTCCAGTTTGATACTTCCCTAGTCCTGACTGCATTTATGGTTAACGACGAATCCCCCTCTATTTCTAAATATTTAATCTTGAGTGACTTGGCTATAATCAATCCCTCCCGTAGAGCAGAAAACTCAGCCAAGTTATTCGAAGCCAAGCCAATAGGCTTATTTAAGCTAGCAATCAGAACACCGTTATCTTGATGAATAGCGCACCCTATACCAGCTAAACCAGGATTCCCACGAGAGGCACCATCGAAGTTTAGCTTGGCCCAGCCCTTTCGGGGGGGAACCCATTTTGTTAGCTTTCTATCTATCTCAGCCAGCTTACCTCCTCTCCCAATAAACGGGGGGATTATCAGACCCCTCCACTTAGCACGAAGAACCTCATCCCATCTGGTTAAATTAATAGACTTTTCCTGTACATGTCTAAGTCTATTATTGATTTTTTCCACAATTGTTGCCTCGATCTTATTTAGAAGGGATTCCACCCTCAATTTTGATTCTTTAAAGATCCTCCTGTTTCTCTCCTTTCAAATTTCCCATATGAGAATTGCCGGCGCTATTTGCCACACTAAGTGATAAATATCCTATGTGTGGGGAGGTTGCCAACTAATCAGCCATTCTGAAATATCCCTAGGTCTCGGAGTCGGCCATCCAAGGCTTGAGCAAAGCCAATCCCAACATTTCTGACTGAAACTACAATTTAGAAGCAAGTGATCCACATTTTCTTCCTCAGATTCGCAAAGAGGGCATCTCGATGGACCCATGAAACCAAATTTTAAGAACCAATCTGACGTAAGAATCCTCTTTTGGGAAGCGGCCCATGAGAAGATACCAGCTTTGGGGAGACCCACGTTATTCCAGCAAAGGCTAATCGGAATAATAGGATTGGTTGCAGCTCTTCTGCATTTCAAAAGTGAGTAACCTTCTTTGACTTTATAAATGCCCGAAGAACTACGTGCCCAAATAATCCTGTCTTTCCCACTATGTAATGAAAAATGCCTATGCCTCAAATTATTCCACAAGATTTCCTTGTCAGCATTTGTTAAGTTCAACTCATCAAGGGGTTTCCACTCCCAGCCCAAAGCGGGGTCAATGGAAATAAGCTTGATATAATCCTTAACAAACCTGCCCCTGATCGATTGGCAAAGTTCTATACCTTCTTCGCTTATTCCTGACTTGTCAAGGGCTGAATAACCCCCCCACGAGTCTTCCCAGAACAATGCCTCAGATCCATCCGCAATATCCCAAGTTAGAAAATCTCTGATCACCTCTCTACATTCTAGCATAAAATTCCAAACTTTGGAACCCTTTGGCAATATTTCCGTCCTTAGTATACTATCAGGATTGGAATTAGTGAGATATTTATCTTTGAGGATCCTTACACATTTAAGATCCGGTTTCGAGTACATTTTCCAGACTAACTTCGCCCCCAGAGCCATGTTTTGAACCCTCAAATCTTTGATGCCAGCTCCCCCTCTATTGATAGGTTGGCAAATTTTATCCCACGAGATTAACGCAAATTTCTTTTTGTCTGAGTTCATATTCCAAAAGAACTTCCTCATCTTTCTAACCATTTCTAGACGAGCACCTTTAGGTAGTTGCTGACATGACATTTGGAATATCGGTATAGCCGCCATAACAGCTTTTAGTAATGTAATCCTCCCAGCCGAAGATAGACATTTGTTTTTCCAAGAGACCAACCTAAGATCCATCTTTTCAAGGATTCCTTTCCATAATGCTTTTATATTGTTTCCCTTATCCATCGGAATCCCAAGATATTTACAAGGAAGTTTCCCTTTATCGAACCCTAATATATTACAAATATCTGTCTCTATGTTTTGCGAGGTGTTAAAGAAGAAGATTTCCGATTTATTCTTGTTCACTTCCTGACCAGAAGCTAATGCATAAATGTCAAGAATCCTTTTGAAAGCCATGGCTTCAGACCTATTCGCACATCCCATCAACATTGTGTCGTCAGCAAACTGTTGGTGGGTTATGGCCTCCATTCCATTAGTAATTTTAATGCCTTTGATAATCTGATTCATCCGAGCACTAGTAATGATTCTCCCAAGGCCCTCTGCCATTATGATAAATAAGAAAGGGGATAAAGGATCTCCTTGTCTTATCCCTCTAGATATCTGGAAGAAGCCAGCAGGGGATCCATTTATAAGTAGCGATACCCTGGGAGATGAGATGCATTCGAAGATTAAATTGATCCATTGTTTCGAAAAACCAAAGGATTCTAAGCATTTACACAGAAATCTCCAATCGACTCTATCGTATGCCTTCTTAATGTCTAGTTTGATCATCATAGCAGCTGATCGATTCTGTTGTAACGAGTGCATGACTTCTTGAGCAATAATAATGCCATCAAAGATAGATCTACCTGGTACGAAACCTGTCTGTTCCTCAGAAATTATGCACGGAAGGATGCCTTTCAGTCTATTTGCTAAAATTTTAGTAAAAAGTTTGTAAATAGTGTTGCATAAGGAGATAGGTCGAAAGTCTTCAAAATTACTTGATTCCTCCTTCTTTGGAATCAAGGTAATGAAAGTGTTGTTTATCTCTCTTAAAATACTCCCAGAGTTTCTAATCGCTTCCAATGCTTCCACAGCCTCCTTGCCAATAATGTGCCAGCATTTTTGAAAAAAGCAAGAGGGAAAGCCATCCGGGCCGGGAGCTTTATCAGGATTAAGCTGCCCCAATGCTAATTTAACTTCTGATTCAGAGAATTTGTTGTTAAGCGCTTTGTTTTGGTTTTCAGTAATAATCTTAGGAATATTCTTAAGCAAAGTTAAATTGGCATCTTTAGGAGAAGATTCCGAACTGAACAGGGTTTTAAAATGGTTTACCGCTTCAGTAGTTATATCCTTTTGATCTTCCAGAATTGTACCATTATTACTCATGATCTTGAGGATACTGTTAGTGTTCCTCCTGATTTTTGTACTGTTGTGGAAGAACTTAGTGTTCCTATCCCCATTTTGAAGCCAATTCTCTCTAGACTTTTGTTTCCAAAATACTTCTTCTTTTGTTAACGTATCCTCATATTTCCCGAGAAGCTCCTTTTCTTTGAGGAAGCTATCCTGATCCATTCCAAGTCTAAACACTTTTTCATTGAGATCTGCGATTTCTTTTTCTAATGATATTTTGGTTTCAAAAATGTTTCCGAAAACTTCACTATTCCATTTCAATAACTTGCTCTTGAGATATTTCAGTTTATTTACCAGGCAAAACATCTTTGATCCCTGGAAACTTACCTCAAACCACCACTTGGAGACGAGATCATAGAACTCTGGATTTTGCATCCACATTTTTTCAAACTTAAAAGGGCAACATCGCGGTGTAGCCTCTCCCTCAATATTAAGAATAACAGGATAATGGTCAGATCCTGAAGATGGGAGAAGCGAAGCTGATAGATTGACTGCTAAATCGCTCAAGTTCCCCCTAAAAAGGAATCTATCTAATCTCTCAGCGATTTGTGTAAATCCTGATCTTCTATTGTACCAGGTATACACACCATTACTTGTTTCTATATCTATTAGGTTGTTATGAGCAACCCACTCTCTAAAGTCTTTTAAGGACTGCGGTTCCCTACGAATACCACCCTTTTTTTCAGATAAATTCAGGATGGCATTGAAGTCCCCTCCTAAAATAACAGGGGAGGAGATATCTAGCCCCATCATAAACGAGATTTCTGACCAAACCCTGCGCTTTCCGACATCCGGGATTGGGCCATAAATGTTTATTAGGGTGAATGTGAGATTGCTATGCTTGCTAGTTACCTTCCCTAATAGCCAATTTCTATTACCTGCTAAAGGATGAAAAATAATATTCCGCGGATTCCAAATTATTCCAATACCACCAGAAGCTCCCCTGGCTTCCACAAATTCACAGCAAAGAAGACCTAATTTCCTTTTAAAAGCCTCAGCTTCAACCTGGGCTAATTTAGTTTCTTGTAAGAGAACGATGTCATGTTTCCATTTTGTAATGTTGCGTCTTATTAGACACTGTTTGTTAGGGGCATTCATGCCCCTAACATTCCATGAAGAGATTTTCATGGGGCCGTGGGAAGGCCCTTCCCCTTCCCAGCATCAAAGAAGGCAGTTAACTTGCCTTGGTCTTTTGCATTTCCATCCTGCAGTCTTAATTCGCTCAAAGATTTTCTGCCTCTACTTTTAGCTTCTCTAGCGCAGTCAGGAAGGTTTTTCTCGTCATATATATTTTTTATCCCTAAGGTTTGCTGGGAGACTATCACTCCATCTCCATCATCCTCTCCCATTTGGGGCTGAGCTACTGTGAATTCATTGACAGGAATAGGTGTAATGTCTCCTACCCTATTCTCAATATTTTCTACCTCTTCCATGGAAGACAAGAGTTCCTGAATTAGGAACCTCTTCTCAGCTTCCTCTTCCGGGGAAAGATTTTCAACTACGTTATTGTCGAATGCCTCAAGAACAGCAGCCATTCTAGAGGTCATTTCATCTTGCTCTGCCTCATTATCTTGTCCCAGATTTTCGACTGACTTTGATTCAGATGGAAGTTTTAATGAATCCACCGAATCGGAGATTCTTTTTGTCATCTCCATTAGGGCATCATTTTTTATAGAATTTGCCTCATCTATAATTAATATTGATATTTTATACATATATTATTTTTTGATTTTTTCCTTTATCGAAATTTTAAAATTTTTCTTTAAACACTTTTAAGATAATTTAGTGGAGGATTCTATACAGGTCTCCATCGAAAAACATTATAAAATGTCAACGATATTGAAACAATTAATCTAAAAGGTTCAATATAAATAAACCAAAAATGTCTCCTTCAATAGATGGCATCAATCCTGTGAACATTGCATGCCTAGAACTACAAAATAGGATGCTACATTACCACCCAATGCACAATCAGATTTGCATTGCCCAGACCATCCTTCACAACCAATTCCAAAGTTACATATTCGCCATTCCCCAATAGATGGCATCAATCCTGCGAACATTGCATGCCTAGAACTACAAAATAGGATGCTACATTACCACCCAATGCACAATCAGATTTGCATTGCACAGACCATCCTTCACAACCAATTCCAAAGTTACATATTCGCCATTCCCCAAAACCGTTGACTTCTAAACACTAGAAATTGCACACTCCCCAATTGCTACACTAGATTCCTGAGCACCTCCCCAATCACTACCCACGCTAACCTCTACTGCATTTGGACCTTGGAAGATCTCATTGCATCTAAGATCTAAAGAGGGAAAATAACCCCCTTATAAGATTTCAACTCTCTTCTCATCACACTGTGTATTTACACACATGATTGACATGGTGAATGTTGAATTCATGTCAAAGGAATGTCAAAGGAATTCAGTTAGTGTTAAAGGAACTCATTGCGGAGTCAAATCAACATGTAATTGTATAGCCACAACTATCATAATTTTTGTCATGTCCATGTCTCAACATTTGTGTTCTCAAAGTATAGTGACAAATTGTGAGATTAGTTGTAGCGTGATTTTAATATCATCTTGTATCTATTAGTTGATTAAGGTGATTTAGAAAGGTTTGTAAAATTCTTTTGAGATTTGCCTCTCAGACTTAGTGTTCACACTAGCAATTTGTTATGCCCTGTATGTTGCCGTAGTTGAGAGTTACGACCTGCAGTTTAGAACCAAAGTAAAGTTGCTCATGATGTATCAGGTTCTGGAGTTCTAGTAGTTGAGCTTCAATAGACATAAAGTTTGAAGTGGCAGATTGGTCACTGTGCTCTGTTGACAAATTGAGCTGATGTTTTGGTTTGATGGGCCAGAGGTTTCTAATGTGTGCTTTGTTGAAGTTCTTGTAGCTACGAGAGAGTTCTTCTATCTGTGTTCTGTTCAAGCTTCGATTTCTTATGTGCGAAACTTCTCAAGGCATCTTCTTCATCTTTGTATTAGTGGTTGCCGTTTGTGTTTGTGTCCTGCGTTGGCAGCTGTTTCTATCCAATGTGGAGTTATATTGCATTGGCATCCGTTCCTATTCTGTGTGGATTTCGTCCATTGCCTTCCCCTCTTGTTGGTGGTGTAAGCGCTCATTATGCATGGCTCATGTTTTTCCCTTCGTGAAGAGTATTGGTCAACTTATGGGGTATGCGATGAGACTTTGCACCGGTGATTCTTTCACCTCTTATAAGAGACATATTATTACGGATTGTAGGTCGATATATATATCATCAAAGAAAGATATTATATTCAATATCTCAGTATATAGAAAATATCAGAGACTCTTGTGAAAAATCAGTAACTCTTCTTGAGTCTTTATATTGTGAATATTGATCTGAGAGTGGTATCATTATTACTTGTTATGAGAATCACATTTTTTGTACTCAGTCCTGTGAGTTTCGAGAGGCTGTCACTATTCTGTTTCTACAGTTTAGAAGTTGTATCTGTAAAGGAAGTATCTCAAGCTTATTGAGTGTCGATTGAAGTCATCAATAATTCTTGTATTTGTTTTAGAGAACTCAATAAAGATATAATTTTTGTGGGTTGGGTTTTTCACCCTCAAGTGGAGGGTTTTCCCAGGATAAGTTATGTGTATCTTGTTTCAGTTTTCTATATTCTGGTTCAAGTTTTAACATGGTATCAGAGCCAGGTTCCTTCTATAGATCCTAACCCCTTGAAGGTAGATCCTGTGCTTTTGTCCTAGGATGGGCATTGCAGCTTAGCATTTTGGCACACCTTGCTACAGGTGGATTTTTGTTGCATTTATGTGGTTGGTCCATCACTTTGTTGTGGATGGTATTAACGACAGTTCTTCAGATGATGCTTAAACTATGCATAGGGCAGATATTGTGGATAGATGATGAGTGATGGCGAGGGCCAAAGGCCACACAGCCATCAGATCATCACTAGGTGCTTTGGTGTGATCAATCCAAGTGAATGGAAATTCCATTGCTGAGCAAAATTATAAAAGGATGATGAGAGATTAAATTCAAGGAAGGAAGACCTTGATGATGGTTGCGATGAGATTGAGTTGGTGACTGTAGACATTTTCTTGAAGAGGAGGAATTACTATTTAGAGGGAGCCCCACTTCAGCTTCACAGGGAGCTTGACTTTCAGCTTCAGAGGGAGTCTAATTCTTTTAGCCACATCTTTTGGTTAATGAGTTCTTCTTTGTGAGGGAGAAGTTCGAGGTGCAATCCCTTGTTAGTGAGTTCTTCTCTGTGAGGGAGAAGTTCGCGGTGCAATCCCTTGTTAATGAGTTCTTCTCTGTGAGGGAGAAGTTCGAGGTGCAATCTCTTGGTAATGATTTCTTCTCTGTGAGGAAGAAGTTCGAGGTGCAATCCCTTGTTAATGAGTTCTTCTCTATGAGAGAAGTTCGAGGTGAAATCCCTTGTTCCACCCTCTGGGAGTAGCCATGGTGGAAGTCATGTGTGTGACTCTATGACTTTATTTTCTATTTTTTGATTCACCTTCTAGAAGTAGCTATGGTGAATATTGTTATGCTGAGATAACATTTTTTATTTGAGAAAATTTGTGATGAGTTTTTTTATTGACATTCTTCTGATTGCAGCTTTGTGTACTTGTCATGTGATGAGATATTGAAGAACTCTCTCTTGCTAAGAGGGAGTGTTGAAGCTCCTGTAGCTGCGAAAGAGTTCTTCTATCTGTGTTCCGTTAAAGCTTTGATTTCTTATGTGCGAAACTTCTCGAGGCATCTTCTTCATCTTTGTATTAGTGGTTGCCATTTGCATTTGTGTCCTGCGTTGGCTGCTGTTTCTATCCGATGTGGAGTTATATTGCGTTGGCATCCGTTCCTATTCTGTGTGGATTTGGTCTGTTGCCTTCCCCTCTTGTTGGTGGTGTAAGCGCTCATTATGCATGGCTCATGTTTTTCCCTTCGTGAAGAGTATTGGTCGACTTATGCGGTATGCGATGAGACTTTGCACCGGTGATTCTTTCACCTCTTATAAGAGACATATTATTACGGATTGTAGGTCGATATATATAATATATATCATCGAAGAAAGATATTATATTCAGTATCTCAGTATATAGAAAATATCAGAGGTTCTTGTGAAAAATTAGTAACTCTTCTTGAGTCTCTATATTGTGAATATTGATCTGAGAATGGTATTGTTATTACTTGTTATGAGAATCACATTTTTTGTACTCAGTCCTGTGAGTTTCAAGAGGCTGTCACTATTCTGTTTCTACAGTCTAGACGTTGTATTTGTAAAGGAAGTATCTCAAGCTTATTGAGTGTCGATTGAAGTCATCAATAATTCTTGTATTTGTTTTAGAGAACTCAATAAAGATATTATTTTTGTGCGCTGGGTTTTTCACCCTCAAGTGGAGGGTTTTCCCAGGATAAATTATGTGTACCTTGTTTCAGTTTTCTATATTCTGGTTCAAGTTTTAACATGGTATCAGAGCTAGGTTCCTTCTATAGAGCCTAACCACTTGAAGGTAGATCCTGTGCTTTTGTCCTAGGATGGGCACCACAGCTTAGCTGTCTGGCACACCCTGTTACAGGTGGATTTATGTCGCATTTATGTGGTTGGTCCATCTTTTTGCTATGGATGGTATTAACGATAGTTCTTCAGATGATGCTTAAACTATGCATGGGGCAGATATTGTGGATAGATGATGAGTGATGGCGAGGGCCAAAGGCCACACAACCATCAGATCATCACTAGGTGCTTCGGTGTGATCAATCGAAGTGAATGGAAATTCCGTTGCTGAGCAAAATTATAAAAGGATGATGAGAGATTGCATTCAAGGAAGGAAGACCTTGATGATGGTTGCCATGAGATTGAGTTGGTGACTGTAGACATTTTCTTTAAGAGGAGGAATTACTATTCAGAGGGAGCCTCACTTCAGCTTCAGAGGGAGCTTGACTTTCAACTTCAAAGGAAGCCGCATCTTTTGGTTAATGAGTTCTTCTCTGTGAGGGAGAGGTTTGAGGTGCAATCCCTTGTTAATGAGTTCTTCTCTGTGAGGGAGAAGTTCGAGGTGCAATCCCTTGGTAATGAGTTCTTCTCTGTGAGGGAGAAGTTCGAGGTGCAATCCCTTCGTAATGAGTTCTTCTTTGTGAGGGAGAAGTTCGAGGTGCATTCCCTTGTTAATGAGTTCTTCTCTGCAAGAGAAGTTTGAGGTGAAGTCCCTTGTTTCACCCTCTGGGAGTAGCTATGGTGGATCCACCCTCTGGGAGTAGCCATAGTGGATCCACCCTCTGGGAGTAGCCATGGTGGAAGTCATGTGTGTGACTCTATGACTTTATTTTTTGTTTTCTGATTCACCCTCTAGAAGTAGCTATGGTTAATATTGTTATGTTGAGATAACATTTTTTATTTGAGAAAATCTGTGATGAGTTTATTTATTGACATTCTTCTGATTGCAGCTTTGTGTACTTGTCATGTGATGAGATATTGAAGAAATCTCTCTTGCTAAGAGGTGTTGAAGTTCCTGTAGCTGCAAGAGAGTTCTTCTATCTGTGTTCCATTCAAGCTTCGATTTCTTATGTGCGAAACTTCTCAAGGCATGTTCTTCATCTTTGTATTAGTGGTTGCTGTTTGTGTTTGTGTCCTGCGTCGGCAGTTGTTTCTATCCGACGTGGAGTTATATTGCATTGGCATCCGTTCCTATTTCGTGTGCATTTCATCCGTTGCCTTCCCCTCTTGTTGGTGGTGTAACCGCTAATTATGCGTGGCTCATGTTTTTCTCTTCGTGAAGAGTATTGGTCGACTTATAGGGTATGCGATGAGACTTTGCACCGGTGATTCTTTCACCTCTTATAAGAGACATATTATTACGGATTGTAGGTCAATATATATATCATCAAAGAAAGATATTATATTCAGTATCTCAGTATATAGAAAATATCAGAGACTCTTGTGAAAATCAGTAACTCTTCTTGAGTCTTTATATTGTGAATATTGATATGAGAGTGGTATTGTTATTACTTGTTATGAGAATCACATTTTTTGTACTCAGTCCTGTGAGTTTCGAGAGGCTGTAACTATTCTGTTTCTATAGTCTAGAAGTTGTATCTGTAAAGGAAGTATCTCAAGCTTATTTAGTGTCGATTGAAGTCATCAATAATTCTTGTATTTGTTTTAGAGAACTCAATAAAGATATTATTTTTGTGGGCTGGGTTTTTCACCCTCAAGTGGAGGGTTTTCCCAGGATAAATTATGTGTATCTTGTTTCAGTTTTCTATATTCTGGTTCAAGTTTTAACAATCTTATCGGAGATAATTTGTGGATGACTTTTGGGACCAGATAAGTCTTCATTGGGTAACACATAGGGTGTTCCTTTTTTTGGAGTAACATGCGGGCTTTTGGACTTGGTCTATAACATGTTTGGTTAAAGAATTTGTTTGTGGCCGACTTGTGGATATTGTAAATTTGTAATTATGTTTTAGGCCAACATGTGAATGTAATTATCATTGTAATTCATATATATAATAGATCTAGGTTCTTTCCTAGTGTGTCCATTATTGTAAGATCTATAAGGAGAAGTTGATGTGCGAGTATGTGGGTGATGGAATGTGAGTAGCTTCCAAATCATTGTGCAGTTTCATTAGAAGATCATATGCACTGTATGAGGTAGTTCTGATGTTGTTCAGATCAGAAAGAAGTTGAGTATTTAGCCTTGAAGGTCTGCAATTCATAGTATATTGCTGAGATTGGTGTCTCACATATTGAGTTGGTGCTCAAATCTTGGATTAGGGGATTGATGTCTCCTATAGGATGGTGCCTACAAATGTATTTGGGGATTGTTGTCTCAATACGTTGGTGCCTACTTCATATTGTAACTAATCTATCCTTTTGCGAGACTTGATTTGGATAGTAGATCCAAGTAGCTATTCTCACTACGGTTTTACACCCTTTAGGGTTTCTATGTAGATCTTGTGTAATGAGTTGATGTGTGATTGTGTTTACTACTTAGCCACACCAAAGAAAAAGTAAGATCTAGTTATTATTCTAATGATTTGGATTTGAGTTTGGTTGTGATGCTTGAAGAAGTTATTAATGGTAATTAATGTTGTATGAGTATATTGTGTGCCCTCCAGAGAATTCATTGGCTACTTCAAGATTGCCCTTGTTATGGGTTACCTTCAATCCTACCAACACCTTCGCCACATTCATGCGATAGGCCCTCAACACTTGTAGTTCATTTTGAATTACTAACATCTTTCTCCTCATTGTTGAATAGGACATGTAACGGCATCAATAGACTACTAGGCCCCATACTTGGCCCCACCATGCAATTGATCTCAATATCTAATTGGGCCTGTGAAAATCTCTTGAAATGATTTGGAAGAAGCTTTAAAATCCATTTTCTCTACTATATCAAGGGCACAAAGGAAGTTGAACTTCTCCTCAAACTCCTTCTAGATTCCAACCTTTGACTCAGGTGCACCTTCCATGCCTAGACTATCCTCACCCATAATGGTTGTAATGAACCTTAAAGCTATTGGCATTAGACCAAGAAAATATTGAATCAAGCTAACTATCTATGCTTGCACTCCTCCTACGTGTATTTTTGGCTGTTCCTAACTTAAATTGTAACACGATTAAACCTATATTGCTCACAATGCCCCACCAAGAAAATGCACTTCATACATCTCGTGCCCACCCTAAAACATACATCCATTGCCAGTGCTTATCTAGAAGAGATGTACACCAATCGAAACACATGACATGCATTAATGGTACTCCTAGTGTTGCACAAAGGAAACTAATTCTCATGAATGGTAGAGTTAATAAGAGAAAGGGTACTCCTAGGGCCATATCTAAGGCTCAACTTGATGAGACAATAGCACATAAGCAATGAGGGATAATCTACCATGAGTGCATATGAATTTATAATTCCTTGTAAAATATGAATGCACACCCTTTACACAGACTATCCCCAAACTCCATCTAGAATAAAAATAACTTAGTTACAATTCAAGAGAAATGAAAGATTAATTATTGTTCTAAATCTGCCCAAGAGTTGGAGATTTGACTATAGATGGTAGTAATTAGCTTTTGATACACATCAACATTTGCTAAACAATCCATTCTTGAGTTAAAATCATAGTTGAAAAACTCGGACTCGCCACGGACTCGGCAAACCAAAAATTTGGACTCGGACTCGGACTCGTGAAAGACTCGTGAAAGACTCGGCAAGGACTCGGCAAAAAAAAAACCCGTAGTTTTACAAAAAAACATAAAGAAATTAATGCATTTAGAGAACATAAGAGCCATAATTGAAACATTACACATGTCACATAGTCATAGTTTCAAACTTTCAAACTTTCAACTCTAAAATGTATAATACCAAGATTTCTTCAATGCTAATTATGCTTTTATATGGAGCCTAATCAGACTCAGAGGTTAAATTTTTCCTACTTCCATCGGTGCAATTTCCCCCTATATTTTTCGACGGGGGTTTGGGGGCAACGCCCCCAAGTTGGGGTCAAGGGGCATCGCCGAAGGATCTTGAAATTTGACTAAGTCTGGAAAATTGAAGAATCCTCCAAAAACTAGATTTTGCATTATAACTCCTGGAGGTCCGAAACCACTCTCAAACATCCTGACAGTATATATGGAATATAACTTAAAGTATAAGAATATACTTAAATGTTATATTCCATATATGAATCCTGACAGAGAGACCAAATTTTTTCACATGTTAAACTCAATTTTAAAGCTTGCATGACTTTTTTTCTGGGTCCTGCAAGTCCATCTGAAAGACTCGCGAGTCCATGCAAAAGACTCACGCGAGTCCTTGCAAAAGACTCACGAGTCTTTCAGATGGACTCGCAAGGACTCGCCTTGGCGAGTCGACTCGTGGCTCCCATGGACTCGGGAGTCCGTGGCGAGTCCACGAGTTTTAAAACTATGGTTAAAATTTCTCCTATAGTGTAGAAAGCCTAAATTTTCAATTTTTTGACTTTTACATCACACCCTATTACTATTTGCATAAACAAAGCTCCCTTTTGAAAATTTGAGTGAAACCCATCTAATTAAATCTAGGTCAACCCTAGATTGCCCCATCAAAATTCAATTTTACAAAATTTATAAGAGGGGGAATACATTTCTTACTTATTGTGCTTAAAAGCATTGTTTCCCATTCTATGATTTTTTATAGTATTGTTAGTGTTAGTGTGAACATGGTAGATTTCCTAACTAGTCAATTCCCTAGCTAGATTCTCCATTTAGGTCCTTTTTAGACTATCCCATATTGGTTGTGTTTTAGTCTCTTGAGTGGTACATCTTATATATGCTCACCTATAACTCATCGTAATCACACTCATGTTTTTCATTCTTGTTGAATTCTATGTTACCCCATGCTTCAGGGATGAGGTAAAGTGGGAGCGATGGGACTCTTTTTGAGGACGGGGTTGAGCGAGGACGAGGACGGGGATGGGAGGGAGCCATTTTTTAGGGGATGATAAGGGATGGCTATTTAAATAGTAGGGAAACTTTAAAAAATATAGAAAATCTGAATGACTGTGTTCTCAATCGTCTCCATTTGACAAATCTGGGTAGTTTTCCAAAAGAACTTCACAAAACAATGCATTGAACTCATTACCATGCTAAGATAGAGATGCCACAAGCTAGTAATTGCATATCTATGATATATGAAATCTTAGTAAGAATCTAATGCCAGAAGGATAGGGAACCAACTAAATGGCAACCTTTTCCTCACTGCAACACTTAACCACACAATTTGTTAAGGTATCCAAGGGTCTAAAAATGATAAATATAATTTGATTATACAATCTTTAAACTTGGATCAAACACCATAAGTTTAAACTACTAAAACTAGTCTTTATCCTGGGTAAGTTTAGAGGTGATTGCACAATTTTGCTTTATAAAATTCAATAAACACTTTGCTGGCTGGTTACAAGACCTTGACACATTCAATACACTTACACATTATTGGTTTTGATTACAAAATTGACTTAAAATAACCAACTTTACAATTAGAACAATTTTTAATTCACATGGTGTGGGAAATCCAAGAATCATTGTTAGTATAGCCAGATGAAAGCTCAAGAATGCAAGTGATCAAGACAAGAGATAGTTTCAAAAGAGTTAATCAAAGTTAGAAGATCGACATGAGCAAAGTCATTCATTGACCGAGCTTGGATAATGTTGAGTATCAAGAGATATGCCTCATTCATTTACATTCACACACTTGTGATGAGTTACAAAGATTGAGCAAGATGAGGTGGCGCCTAGTCATCACTTATCCAATCATATCATTTTATGTTAAGGCATCCAGATTCAATGAACTTGACTTATCCATCAAAAAAAGATAACTACCACATGTGGGCACAAAGTTAGATGTACCTACCGTCATCATCTATTGGTTAAATTTTCAAAGGACATATGTCCCATCAATTGTAAATTTTATCATTGGTCAAGCATTAAATGTTTTGCAATAGGGTTTTATTGTGAAATCTTGATCATTGATTGTAAATCGATTTGATTCACTCAATTGTAATGAGAGCACTATATAAGGTTCCACTTCTTCATTTGTAAAGGATAATAGAGAATAGCTAGTAGTTCAGTAGCAGATAGCAAATAGTTAGAGTAGGAAGAGAAGGCAAAGATTGTTGCCAAGACATTGTTGTAAAAGGCATGTAAACTTCATTGAAGATATGGTGAATTCTTTGTTGATTGAACAATTTGCATGGTCTCTACTTCTCGTTTAATTTTCATGTTGTTTAGATGAATGGAAGAACTTTGTGTATGATCAATGGTGAAATTCGTATATCCATACTACTAACACCTTGCCGATGGTAAAGTGCCTTGCGTAGTCAACTGGATCCATTTTAGCCAAAGCTTAACTTCAATTATCGCTTCTTAATTGATATGCATCGACTTGATGGTGTCTATGCTTGTGGTGGTGATTTGAAAACCATAAATCTATCCTTCGGAGATTGCACTAGCTTCATGGAGATGTTGCTTGCATGTCAAAGCCTAGCTTAGTTGAATTCCACCAAAGATTGTCCATTGCTCTTGCATTCCTAGAGTTAGAATAGCTTCCTCGAACCCTATCCTTTTTCCTTTTTTTTAATCAAGTGAAATCCTACATTCCAACAACATTCAAAGCATTCAAGCATTCGACATAAGTCCACCTTGTGATTCCAGCAATATCACATCATATACAACTGAGTTTATCCAAGTGCACGTCAAGACTTGACATTCGAGAACCTTGGAGTCACCCCATTTGATCATGCAGCTTAGCATTTGGGAGTCTTCTGTTCAAGAGGATAGAATACTTAGTATTTTATTTTGTGTTGCATAGTGCATAAAAACACCATCAATAGGGCGCAAGACACTTCTTCAAGGAGGTCATTTAGCCCTTTCCTTTTTGGGGGCATTTTTTTATCCATTGGGTTTTCTCATTCTCTTATGTTTTGAGGGAATATTTGTACATGGGTATTTTCAAGTCATATTGTTAGGACCCATCTTTGAGGGTTTTCTCTTTTCTTTCCCTAAGTTGCACTTGAGGAGGGGTGTTAGTGTGAATGGGGTATGTTTCCTGTCTGGTCAATTTTCTAACTAGATTCTCCACTTAGGTCCTTTTGACGCTAGGTTAAGTTTATTAGAATGTTGACATTGATGTCAAGATGAATTGTGTTCTACAAAGTTTAACTAGGGGCATTTTATACATTGTCCCACATGGGTTGTGTTCTAGAGTTGTGTATCCTATATATACTTAGCTATAGCTCACATTGTAATCACCCTCTTTTTTGTATGCTTTGCATTCTTCATGAATAGAATACAATTTATTCTATCATTTGAGTTTTCTGTTCTGCTTTCATCTCATTCACTTTCATTCTTGGGTGGCTTCATAGCCAAATCTTATAGTTTGCTCTTATCCCTTGATTGGGATAACATTTAATTTAGTATAATTATATTTGAAATGTAAGTTTAAATAATAGTATCATATTATAAAATTTTCAAAAGAAAAAGCATTTTCAATTATAAATAGTAAGGTTTAAGTTTGTATTTTTTATTAGAAGCTTACATAATGTGATTGTTATTTGGTAGTGCTTTAATATGGTCATTTGACTGACATATTTATTGATTTAACTTTAAAAAAAAAAAATTATGATATTGAATAGTAAATATTATTATTTGTATTTTACAACATGTAGATTGTAATTCAATGGCATCCCTAAGATCAACTACGTATGGAAACATGTGACCCATGACATCATTAATCTCAAATGTCACTTGTGTGGTCATCCTTGTACATGGAGTATAATAAGGGTGGTGTACCACCTAACTTGCATTTCAAGTAGTTGTTGAAGAGGTGTTGTGGCACAAAATGCTATGTTTTCGGAGATCAGAGCTGCGCCAGAGAAAGGCTAAGGTTCTTAAGTTGTAGGAAAGATGAAATCAATAGAAATAGAGAATCTAAGAGATGTCTAGGTTCATGACATCTTTGGTTTCTTTCTCTTCTATTATCTCCAAGGCCACATGTGGATTGGCAGTAGTGAATAATGCATTAACTGATTTCTTTTATTTGAGTGCCATTCCATTCAATGTAGCTAGGGGTCCACAATACAATTCAAAAGTTGTTGAGTTTTACAAAGGGCACACACCTCTTAGTTCAAAGGCTTTGAGAACACCTTATTTGAAGATATAAAAAGAAATGGTGATTGGGAGATTAATTGTAATCAAATTCTTGTGGAAAGTAAAATGCTACACTATATTAAGTGATGGATGGTCAAATATTTGTTAGTCATTGATCAATGTTTGGGTGGCTTGCCCTCAAGGTATTGACATTTTGAAGGTGATTGACACAATGTCAATCAATGAAGTTATGAACCATAAGAAAACCTCTAGGTATGTTTTTAAAACATTAGAGGAATCCATTCATGATGTGGGTGTAAAGAATGTGGTTCAAGTGGTTACTGATAGTGTTGCAAATTGTGTGGGAGCTAAGAAGTTGATTTTAGAGAAATATTAATATTGGATCCTTGTGTAGCCCATTTTCTAGATTTGTTGCTTAATGACTTGGCTAAATTACCACGGGTACATAAAGCAATTCATAGAGTGAGAGCAATTGCAAATTTTATAATAAACTATCACTCGCATTGAATGTTTACAAGTAGCATACATTTAGTGAGTTGTTGAGGCCAAGGGAAACAAGATTTGCCTTATTACTTATCACTTTGAAATTAGTGAATGAAGAGAAAGTAGCTCTAAGGTTTACTATTTGTTCTAGTTATTGATAAAATTCTATTCTTACCAAAGGCTTTAAAGGAAATATCACAAACCAAATTATTGTAAACAATAATTTCTAGGAAAATGCAACAAAGTTTGAAAATTAATGTGAACCGATTATTTGAATTGTGTGAATGGTTGATGGCAACACCCCTTCTCTTGGGATGCATTATGAGAGCATGGACCATTGTAAGGAAGCCCTAAAAAAACACTCAATAATGCGGAAGTAGACTAAATTGATATGCTGGATACAGTTCATTTCAACTGGAAATGATACATATTACACACAACTCTACATGCAGCAACTTGCCAATCATAGGCTAAACTATTTCATATAGATAGACATAGCGATGGAAAAGTTATGGCTGTACTTTATGAAGCTATTGGGAGGTTTGAATGAGATCTTCTAGTTGCAAGTCAAATTAGGGATCGGTGTTGGAATTACAAAATGATATAAGGATGTTTAGGGTGCTTGTAGATAAATGTGATGTGTCGAGTATTGATATGCTTGGGTATAGATGGTGGAGTTACTATGGAGTAGAGACCCTTAAGCTATAATGCTTTGCTATTTGAGTAGTACACCAGCCTATTAGTAGTGATAATCTAGTGTTTGAAGTGTGTCAAAGGTGTAGATTTTCTCGAAATATTTTTATATCATGGGTATATTAATGTTCTTTTAGGTTAATTCAGTCTTAAGTGTGTACAATTTTTTTTTATTCTCAAAATATTGTAATTATGCTAGTGTGGTTTTAGGCTAAATTGGTCTTTAGTATGCTAAAAGAGATTTCTTTTTTCAAAATTCCTTTGCTGCTTAATCTTATCGATTTGAGGGTAAATTGGTCTCTAAGGCCTATCCAAATGCATTTTTATTTGTTTTGAAAATTGTTTTTATATCTATAGATGTATTTCTGTAAGAAATTCTCCAAGTTATGATAAAATCTTTGATTTAAGATTGCTGTGTACCAGGTATATGCAAGTGGGAACATTTGACTGATGAGAGCTGCTCATGTTCAAGGGTCAGTTTTTCTTAAAGATAGAATAGGTAGTGGAAAATTCTGGCCACCGAGATGAACATATGATATTTATAGGTTGTGGGAAGAGTCTCCTATTGGAGAATAAGCACAGCTCTCTTTGGATGCAAATTTATAGCTATTTATGGACAAGTTGGAGTTAAATCTGTTCTCAATAGAGGAAAATGGAGAGGCTGAATTGGAAGAAGCAATGGAGGTGTCCCTCAGCAGCTCACCATTTGGGGCCTTTTCTATTCGGTAAGCTTCAACATAATTTGTATGCAATATCTTTCTTCAAAACTTTTATTTTTATTTAAGATTCTCTTTTTCAATCCCGTACTGCATTAGAGTGATGGTTTGATCAAATTTGTTTGTAATAATGTATAGCTGTTCAATATAATGACAAGAATAGGTTTAAAAATAAAGAAAGTAATGAAAAATTATTTTCTGTGCTGTAATTTTCAAATCAGACACAAGGAACACAATTAATTCAACTTCATATTTTTACAAACTAAATGTAAATTCTATTTCCATTTACTTCAATATCATTTGAAGTTCACCAATGGTACTCTCAACTAGTGATATACTCCTGCCCGTTGAGGCAATAAACTTTGATGTTTAAAATAGTGGACAATAAAACTACTGTACTCCAGACTTTGTTTTATTTCTTATTGTTTTGATGTGTTAGAGCCTCAGTTCAGAAAAGCATCTTGACTGACATCTTTCCAACTCTCCAGTCTTAAGCCGGAGGAAACATAATGAATTTTCTCTTATACTGTCTCTTATACTGTCAAAAGTACAAAGGTTGGATGAAATTTAAGCTTTTCTCTGTGAATGTATATGTTGGTTGATAGTTACTTGTTTAAATTTTCTTTCTTGGCAAAGATGCTAGTTTTGGGGGCTTTTGCACATTTATATTTATTATATATATTTTTATAGAAAATATCTCATTGTTGTGTTTGCACAACCTGTGGTGAATGTTGAAACCTTTAATCCAAGTTTTCCCCTCCTTTATATATTAGACAAATAGATTCATGCTGCATTGATTTGTACAGGAATTCCATAACAGTTAATGTAATGATTGACACATTTGTTTTCACTTTTCTCCCACTGCAGTAATTATGTTGCAGCTGTTTGTAAAGTTGACATCAAAAAATGTTGGCCCTTTTCTCCACGTCTTTTAGAAACAAAACTGCAGAAAGGTGTAGACAATGTACTTCCACCACTTGAAATTCCTACATTTAGATATTGGCGATGTGCAAAATGTGTAGAGAGTGCTGTTACGCCAGATGATTCAAATCAGGAAAGAAATGTTCACATGCAGTTGGATGCCCTAGAGTCTGATGTACTCATACAAAATGTTGGAAATCTTCTTACCAAACAAGTTGAAAAAGAAGAGTATATCTCTGATAATATCGTAACTAGTGTTCTAGAAGCCAAGCCACAGACCATCTTAGAGAAAGATGAAGCAGATGAAAAGAAGGCAACAAGCCATGTATCAGAAGATATAGGATCAGAGGAAGCACCTTTAGTATGCAGCGAAAATGCTTTTCATTCTAGAGATGGAGGAGCTGAAGAGACTAAAACAGAACAGTTGGCAGGAAATGAAATATTAATAAATTTGACAGCCGATGCACTTCATCAATCATACTCAGAAAGTAAGACTACCTTTTGTAATTCAACTTCTAGTCCTAAAGACTCAGAGCTGACTCCCCCAGCATGTTGGAGTGTTTGTGCAAACAGCAGGGCACTTGCTGATGAAGTTACTAATGAGAGAACAGCTGAGGAATATATGCAAGGTTTAAATGTTACAGAGATGGCTGAGGTATTTGGACCTGCTTCTGTTACGACGGATTCAGTGGAAAAATATAGAACAGTCAACAGGTCTGATCATGAGGATGAGGGTGACTTAACCACAGAAACTGAAAGGCATCACTTCGTAAATGATAATATAGATAAAACTCCATGCACACTAATTGCTGGATGCAGCATTGACATCGATGACTCTCCATGCACATCAATTGCTGGACGTAATATTAACATGGATGACTGTCCAACCCAATTGTCAGCTTATACAGGCAATGAGGAGACAGTACCAAAGGTAAAGAAAACTGAATCTAAACAGCTAAAAGAAAATGGGAAAACACAAAAGAAGCGCTCGATAGCAGATCTTATTGCAACTGCTCCTTCTCAACAGATTAAAGGCGATTGTGAAAACCAGAGTTGGGCATCCGAAAACTCACCAAGAAAGGCAAGATTTGGAACCTGGAATAAGAAGTCTGTAAGGAGCCAGAAAAGTTTCAAAAATGGAATGCATGGTTGGAAGGAATTCAATTGCAAAAAGGAAGTCATATCTGAAGTACCTTCTTCTATGCTAAAAAGTTTTGTGCTAGAGAAATCACACCCAAAATCACTTGAAATGATGACGAAATGTCAACAGTTAGGAATTGAAGTTCAGTCTTCATCTTCTCAAGATATCAAACAGGTATGGTCTTCATCTTAATATTTTTTTTGGTATGTCATAAGAGGCTGGCCAAAGTAAGTTGACTTTAGATACATCATGTTAAACATTAGATGACAAGTTCCCTTGACCTACCACCAGTGGTCAAGCTTGTAAAATATACTGGGACTTATCATTTGTGCATGCAACATCTATGCTGATCTTGTATGAAAAGCTGAAGTCCTTAACATTGTATGAGCAACATGAACTTGAGAAGATTTTTCTATAGCTTAAATTTTAATAGATGAAAGTACAATATTTTGTTCATTGCTGCATGCTCTACAATCTAATATAAAACTTTGAATGCGTATGGGCTTGGCAAATATGATGACTTTGCTAGATTTTGAAGACGCTCTTAATTCAATTCCACTTCCAAAGCATCCTTTAGGCAATCTGCAATCACTATTCAGGATAAAGGCCTAATCTTGAAACCAGGTATCTGATTTTTGCAGTTTAATAAACAAAAAATTTAAAATGTGACTCAACTCTGTATGTGTATGGATCTGGCAAATAATAACGATTTTGATAGAAACACTCCTGAGTTGATTTCACTTTTTGAGCATCCTGGAGGCAATCTGCAATTATTATGAATGTCAAAAGTCTAATCTTGATGCAACGCATCTGATATCAGCAGTTTCTGTTCATTACCTGGTCCTTGTTTGTTCCTCTGCTTCCCATCAACTAATCCCTCGGTTGGTTTGGCCCCTATCTTTGGGATGTGTCATACCATTATGAGAGCTGTTTCCTCCAGTACTTTGAAGTGCACTGTTTATGTCTAGAAGGTGGATGTATGACACTCCTCTGATAGAAACTTTGGCAATATCATTTTAAAAAGTGTGTTCTTTTGATGTCTTTGCTACTTTTTGGTACACAAGTCATTTTGGCAAATTTGGCAATAGTGACTCACTTGAGTCACACTTTTGAGGTCTTTGCTATTTATCAATACTTGAAGTCATTTTGATAAATTTGGCAATAGTGATTCACTTGAGTTATGGCCACCACTTTTTCATGCCTTAACACAAATTTTGACTATCTTATGTCAAAGCTCCAATTTACACCTAGTCTGATATGTTGGAAAGTATGTTTCATTTTCTATTTACATCTGGTTTGAAAGTGATAAAATTTTCTTTTGTCTGGGTACAATAGTTTTGATCCTCTTTCCATAAGTACACTTGGGTACACCAAAAAACTATGAGTGCTCTAGGGTGTGCCCTTAATTAGAATTAAACTAATAACTGCAGAAGTATGAGTGCATTAGTGTGTTCCCTTAAAGAATCAAACTAATAACTGCAAAAATATGAGTGCATTAGTGTGTGCCCTAATCTATCAAATGTTTTATGACAGAAAAATACAAGTGCAATACTTTGATGTGTCCCTATGCCTTGAGAGAACCTAAATCTGCAGTGTAAAAAGAAGGAAATTTAGAAAAAAAGTATCTATGGGCAAAATTTAATATACCAATTTTTATCAATATTAGCTTGTGATTTAATCCCAAATAATTGATGTCTTCTGTTTCAACATTTGTAGGTGCAATGTACTTGTCCCAAATGCCACTCTTATGGAATGAAAAGTGGAACAGAAATAGGACAAGATCTTCCAAGACTAGATAGGAAAACATACATCATTTCACTGTCATCTTTTGTAATGGTACATTCTTTGAGTTGGGTTCTCCATTGCCTTACCTCGGTGAGATAGTCTTCAATCCACTCAAAGTCTTTTGGAATAAACAAACGATTTGATGTTAAAAACATTGTTGGCTTGGCAAAATAAAGCTTTAAGTCCCAATTCTTGTTTGGATCACAGATAACATTGATATGGAATTTTGACAACTTTTGATAATACAAACCAAAGATTCCTCTTGATTTGCCATTAAAAACATCTTGAAGCAATCTCGACACACAAATTATTAATTAGCTCATGTCAATTTGACAAGAAGAAATTCAATTATAGAGCTTCTATTAGGGAACAGTGCAGGCTAATTATAATTATACAATGTGTTCATCAAGATTCATTCAAAAGTATAGGCCAATTACAATTATGTACTACACCATTTGATTTAGTTTCTTAGTATTTCTAAATTCATTGAGTTGGGTACTCAATTGCTTTACTTTGGTGAGATAGTTATCAATCCTTTCAAAAATGATTGGATAAAGACAATTTGATTGGTTTTCTACTTGATGGGCACAAATATTATTGGTTTTGTCAAAGAGGGCTTTAAGGCAATCACAAGCCTTATGTGGATCACATATCACTTTGATACAAAATTTGAGATCTTTGAAATGGGCACCAATTATTTGTTTTGCTTCATCACATCAATTGAGCCATTTTCATTAATCAAATGACTCAATCTTTTCACTAGAGACAAGGCAAAACAACTCCTGCTACTCAACATCTACCACATTGTTTTGAACTCACAGTAGTATCAGGGGAACAACACGTAAACCATGTGCATTTAGACATGTTATAAGTGCAGACGTAATGCTAACAACAAACCAAAGATGTTGAATATCAATTAAAGAATGACACATAAGGAAGATGATAGAATTAGAAGAAAATACTATATCAATCAGTTCATTTTGTACATGGTATACTATCATGAGAGATGTATGGTTACTAATCTTCCACTAGCTATGTCAATGAAATATGATGATACAGATGTGTACACAATGTTACAAAGCTGAAAGTCTATAAGTAAAGAACAATTGTGGGGGTTGACATGGTTGAGCTTCTATGTAAATCTTCACTTTCTTATGGTTGAGCTTAAGGGCGTCAAAAGTAATAGTTGTGTTGAATGTAGGGCTACACCCTTTCAAAGACAAAGGCTGCGACATTACTGATGCTCGGTGGCACCACATGGTTTGAGTGTGCACTGTAGAGGTTTAGTTTGTAGGCGTTTGGAACTTTGACAAAGCTTATGATAAAGCTCACTTAAGTTTTGGTTCAGGCTTGGATGGTATCACATTTATTTGCTTGGATTATCTAACACCACTAGAAAAATGTGTGGGGCATCAAGTGGAGTAGGATTGATGATCTTGGAGATCATGTGATTCTAAGAGAGCATTCAAAATACTGTAGACCATGAGAATATGCTAGAATAGCAATTGGAGAACCACTTAGTTCAAATATAATCAGTCTAGACATGATAATTACCACCTGCCAATTTTATTTGAGGAAAATCAGCTGTATAGCTTGTACCACATGTATTTGCTCAGATTGTCTCACACCACTAGACAAATTTGTGGGGCATCAAGTGGAATGGGATTGATGATCTTGGAGATATTGTGAACCTCAAGAGAGCATTCAAAAGTAGTGTAGACCATGAGAACAGGCTTGGTGGTATCACTAGAATTACACTTGGAGAACCTCCTAGATCACATATAATCAGTCTATACATGATAATTACCACATGTGAATTTGATTGGAGGAAAATGAGCTTCTACCTGTTTATAGCTTCTACCATGGATCAGGGTAGGTTAATTTATTTAAAAGATCAAGATTTATTTGGAGTGGCAAGGCTGTACCCTAGCTAAACTTGGGTCATACCCAGTTGCTCCCAAGAGAACCCATGTCCAAAGGTGTAAAAAAATGCATAAAGCATAGTTGGTATGAGTTTTCCAGTCCATGAAGTAGTTTATGATAGCTTTTGGTTTTAACTGTATATTTTTAAAAAATGATTGTTTTACATCAAAAAATGCATTTGCTGATCATAAAACAACCTAAAAAGTCATTATTGATATATACTGCTGTAAATATCCTGTCGCTTGTTTGCATAGCTATTAAAGAACATGGCTGGCTGATTGTATGTTATCAATGGCTAGCTCAGCATGGCAGTGTGAGGGATACTTATCTCATTAAAAAAAAGATTTTTTTACAGTAAAAAATGCATTTGCTGACCATAAAACAACCTAAAAAGTTATTGCTGATATATTCTGCTGTAAATATGCTGTTGCTTGTTTGCATAGCTATTAAAGAACATGGTAGGCTGATTGCATGTTATCAATCGCTAACACAGCATGGCAGCATAAGGGATACTTATCTCAGTGTTTGTGGATGTGTAGAGGAAATGATAATAGTAATACACCACAAAACAACTGACAAAGAACTGAGCAGAAAGAGAGATGAAGATATTTTCTTGGTTGTGGTAGAAAAAACATCCAATTGATATTGTTATATTGGTATCAGCTAAATCCCTGTTTCCGAAACTGACATATGTTATTTTTGTAGATAAGATATCTTAAAGTGTCATAAGCAAAATCTGAAGGTGAACGAGAAGAGACATCAATTGGCAAGGACTTAGATCTGGATAGTCTACACCTGCTGAAAGAACAAGCAAATAATGCTTGGACCAACAGATTATCCACAGAAGTGGAAAACAAGAGAATTCAGTGCAATACATTTTGAAAGACATAATGGAGTAAAGCTATCATTTCCAAACCAGCAAGGTCTGATGATGAACTAAATAAGGATCCGCAGCACATTGTCTGAACTTGGAGTGCCATTAGAAAGCAAACACAATCAGTAATAGGTAAAACCTGTTTGGTGCAACTTATGAGAACACCACTAGTTTATGCCATCAAATGCTTTGATCAATTACAAGATGAGAGAAAATATGCTGGGGAGGGTGAAATCTGCCTTTACAAAAAAGCTTACAAAATGCATACTGATATCCAAATAGCGAATGAATTGCAAGCATAAAACAGGGAAAGCTTGAGGCAAACAAAGATCATAGCTGAAGATGCTAAGAATCTGGAAAATTGTAATGTCCCCTTTTGGGATTGCCCTAAATCTTGCCCTTGTAGATATCAAAGTCTGCTAATTTTCACCCTCATTAATTCTAATATTAGATATTGATTCATTGACTTTCTTGTCTTCTTTGATCTTAGGATGATTCCTCCAATTCCCCCTTCTCAATTGAATTAATCTCTTCTTTATATCTTCATTTGTGGGAAGTCACACCTCTTCATAAGAAATGAGTCATCACTCTTCATTGCTGCCCTTTGAGAATTATAAATTATTCTCCAAATTGATTTCCCTTGGATATCCTCCTCAAATGAGACTTTCTCCTTTTTATATCCTCCAATGTGAGGGAGAGTCACAGCCCTTCACCATGTCTGCCCCTTTGCAAGGGTCACAATCTTTCATAATTACCACTCTTTGAAAGAAACACAACCTTTCATCATTTCTGCTTATTAGGAACCAATTTCTTATTTTCTTCTCATTCCTCTTACACATCTTCCATTCTTTCTTTCTTCTTCCATCCTTATCTTCCTTTCAAATGAAGTTCTCTTCTCTCTTTTATATCTCATGTTTGAAGGAGTCGCAACATTTCATCTCATGCCTTTTGACCATTCATTAAACTTAACTAAATTTTAGTTATGGTTATGTTTAATTTGATTCTTTTATATTTATAATTTTTTATTTTTTTTATCCTTTTACATTTTAATTTTATTATTATTTTTTTGTTATAAAATCCTATTTCAAAAAAGGGGACATTACAAAATTCCATTAGGGGAAAGTTTGAAACAACAATACTTTGTAAATGAACTATGCAGGTTACTTATATGGACTTTGGGTTGTTTGTTTATTTTTAATATGTCTATGACTCTATATACATAATATTATGAATTATACAATTTTGCAAATTACGGGTACTTTACATTGTATATATATAGCCATACATGTACCTGGTGAAAACAATCGGTATACTTGTGTACCCAAACTTGTACCCATATGAAATTGGCAACATGGGTTTCTAAAACTAAGAGCTAGAAACCTCATGATAAATCTATTGCCCTTGTAGTATAAGAAGAAAGACACAGTATAAAAATTACAGTTATACATCATACTCATAAGATTTCTTTTAGAAGCAAAAGATATGATGTGGCATATTCTAAGGTTCTCATAACAAGGAATCTAGGAACTTCGTAATAGAAAAGTATATTTTTGTTGTAGCATGAGAAGAAAGCCAGGGTAAAACAATCATTTAAAATTATTTTTGATTGCTTTAGAATGTGCTCAAGACCATAACAGCATAAAAGTGCAGAAATTTGGAGAAAGAAGAAGTTTTGAATCTGAAAACAATATTGGCAAATGTCAAAGATAAAATTCCAGTATTTCATTCAAGCGACATGTCAGCATAAAGCAAATCAAGAAAGAGGAAGAAACCAGTCAATCAGGTGCCATTTTTGGGTGGCCAAGCCAATGAAGATTTCTGCCAAGAAGTAAAAGAGCTATGTTCTATTAAAGTAATATTGTAATATTTTATTTATAATGGTCAATTAAGTCTTTAGGATAGATTTTAGGAATATTCTTTATTCTCTTAGTTGTCATTCTTATCCTTTTCTTTCTTAGTTGTTGCTCTTATCCTTTACATATAAAGCCTTTCTAACTCTTATATAAGGAGATTTTTGCTTCCTGTTAATCACATTTTGTCTTGTATTTTTCGTAATATGGTATCAGAGCTTCAGGATTTGAAAACACGTGGAATATCTATGGATTGTTGTCAATAGTAATGACTCACACGCATGTGACACAAAATGTGCCAAAAGGAGCATCACACAAAGCATTACAGTACTATACGGATTCATACAAGGGAAATTTTTTGAGTTCTTTGAAAGCTAAAAATCGTGACTTGGTTTTAGTAGAATCATGGATTTTAATAGAATATTAAAATAATGTTAATTTTAGTATTAATGCTCAATAGTGTATATTCTATTTTGGTTAGATCGTCTTCGATCTTCTCAGCAGTTTCTTATTAGAAACTTGCTATTCTTGTAAATATCCTTGTATTATTTATGAGCGTCTTGCTCATTCTGATATTCAATCAATTCTTTGAAATCCATTGCGTGTCTCTCACTGTTTTATGGTATCAGAGCTATAGGAGAAATTTTTTTGAAAATTTTTTAATCCTAATTTCCAATTAGTGGAAATTTTCAAAATTATTTTCTGGAAAAATTCATCGAAATTTTTTTTTTTTTGCCTAGGTTCTGGGGTTGGATCGTCGCGTTTTTTCCCGCGACCTGTGTTCACGCGATCTGCAGGGTAGTCGCGGTTTTTCCTGCGACCTGTGTTCTCAACCTGCAGGGCTGTCGCGTTTTGTCGCGACCTGTGTTCGCGCGACCTGCAGTGTCGTCGCCTCCCGTCGTTTCGACCTGCACCCAACCCTCGGCGCCTACAATCTCCGCCTGTTCGCGACCTTCGGCGTCGCGACCTGCAGACCTGCAACCTGTTTTCAGCGTTGTTCGGCGTCTGCAACCTGCCTTCGGCGTCGCGCGCGTCTGCAAACTTCGGCGCGACCTGCAACTCTCTGCAAACACGCGACCTACAACCCGCGATCGGTACCTTCGGCGATGACATTTTCTGTGAAAACCATAGCGCCCACGACCTCTGCAATTTTCGATTAAGGTGTTAAACCTTCCAGTTTTTTATCGAAAATCAATTTTTCTTGCAGATTCTTGGTGGGTTTTTCGAACTCTAATTTGGGTAGTTGCCCGTTTTTCGGGGTGCCTCGATTTTCGAGCTTGCGGATCCAAATTCCGACAGCAGATTCCTTCTGGGTTTTTCGCACGCATTTCTGGGTGGTCTTTGGATTTTTCTGGGTCAGCCGGACATTTTTTTGGGAAACGTGCAAATGGCTTCTCTCACCAATCTGATGTTAGAAGGTAGTCAACGCTTTAATGGTCACAATTACAACATCTGGAAACAACGTATGTTGACCATTTTTGAATACAGGCGTCTTGACCAGCTTGTGTTGGGAAAAGAGCTCAGTCCTGGTACACTTGGTGCAGATCAAGATAAGTTTGATGAACGCAATCGGGAGGTAGTTATGCTTCTCAAACTCTCAGTGACTGATGATCAGTTACCGCAGATTCCTTCCGGCAAGACAGCTTCTGACATCTGGAAGCATCTGAAGGAATTGCATGAGACATCCGACAAGAGCCGAGCATTCTTTCTAAAGAATCAGTTGTTCTCCATTATGATGGACGAACGTATGTCCTTACAGGAACACCTCATGAGGATTAAGGACATTCGAGATCAGCTCGAAGCTATTGGTCGGACTATGGAGGAAGAAGACATGGTAGTAATCACTTTGAAAAGTCTTCCGAAATCGTATGAACACTTCATTGAGACCCTCAATATTACTTTCACTAATGTTGATCTGAAGTTTTCAGAATTGTGCACCAAGCTTCTACAACAGGATCGCTGGAAACAACAGTTTGGTAGTGGTACTACATCAACCTCTTCGGAAAATGCCTTCATAGCTCAATCCTTTCAGAAGGATAAAGGCAAATTTCAGTCCTCTCAGTCTTCTCAGCAGAAAGGCTCTTCTCAGACACAGGATGGGGCTAAGAAGAAAAATGTGCAGTGCAATTACTGTCACAAGTACGGCCATATGAAGAAAGATTGCCGTCAGAGGCTCACTTCTGAACAAAAGAAGCAGGGAGGGTCACACCAGAAGGCGCATGTTGCTGAACATTCCGAGCAGAAAGAGTCTGTCTTTTATGCCTTTATGGCTAAGAGGTCTTCAGATCATGCCAGGTCTTCTGCTTGGTACATCGACTCTGGTGCATCACGTCACTTTTCTCATCGGCGTGACTGGTTTACAGATTTCTCACCTTTCAGTGATTCCGTTGTATTTGGCGGAGGTGAGGAGTATACAGTTGTTGGCAGAGGCACTGTTCAGATTCAGTCTGGTGGCAGGACTCTCATTTTTCTGAAAGTGTATCATGTTCCTGGAATGGAACTTAATCTACTCTCTGTCAGCTAGATTATGAGGAATTCTCCTCAACTAGATGTGGTGTTCAGTGCTCACAAGTGCTCCATCATTGATCGAGAGACTCGTCTTACTGTTGCTGTTGGTCTAGAGGATCATGGCCTATATAGGCTTCTTAACATTGGTGATTCTCCTGAAGTGGCTCTGGCAGCTCGTGTTTCTCCTCTTAGCACTTTGTGGCATCAGAGATATGGACATCTCAACATTCAGTATCTCTCAGCTATCTCGGGAGGGACTTGTTTCAGGGTTACCTGATATTCAGACTCAACATCTTGGAGTATGTGGCGCCTGTCAAGCTGGCAAACAGCATCGGACTTCATTCACACATGGAAAGTCTTGGCGCGCATCTAAGGTACTTCAATTACTTCATGCTGATATTTGTGGTCCTATGAATACATCTTCTGTTACTGGTTGCAAATACTTTTTGCTTATTGTAGATGATTTTAGTAGAAAGATGTGGGTGTACTTTCTTAAACATAAATCAGATGTATTTAGTATCTTTCAGAAGTTTAAGTCCTTTGTTGAAAAAGAGTTTGGACATAGTATCATTACTCTTAGGACAGATAACGGGGGGGAATTTTGTTCTTCTGCATTCTCCAACTTCTGTGATACCCATGGCATCAAACGCCAATTGACTACACCCTACACTCCTCAGCAAAACAGTGTTGTCGAGCGTTGCAATCGTACGGTTGTTGAGATGGCTCGCTCTATGTTACAACACAGGAGTGTTCCGAATAAGTATTGGGCTGAAGCAATGTTTACTGCTGTCTACCTGCTTAACCGTTCTCCTACTCAAGCTGTTAAGGGGAAGACTCCAGAAGAGGTTTGGTCTGGTCGGAAACCTACGATCAGCCACCTGAAGGTTTTTGGCTCTGTTGCCTATGTTTGGATTCCAGATGCTAAGCGCTCCAAGTTGGATTCCAAAAGTCAGAACTCATGATGACAGGATACAGTGATCACCATAAGGCCTACAGACTGATAGATATAGACACTGAACGTCTTATCTTCAGTCGTGATGTTGTATTTGATGAAGACAGAGGATTTTTTCAGTCCCCTTCTTCTGAGCAGAGTTTTGAGGATCAGCCTCACAGTGTTCTTATTCCATTAGGTTCGCCTGATGGGAGGGATGATGCAGAATCTATTTTCGATGATGCACTACTTGAGTTCCCTCCGGAGAACAATCCTCCTCCTGCTCCTGATCCTGAGCCTCTTCCAGCTCCTCCAGATGTTCGCACTTCTACTCTCCGGCCTAAATGGTGGGCCAAGACCATTGGTGATCTCAGGGATACTGAGCTCATTGAGGGTAGAACCTCCCGTAATAAGAGCAAACAGCAGCATACAGTCAATTTTGCTCTCATGGCTAACATACACAGTGTTTTTGAGCCTCAGACATATTTAGAGGCTAAAGGTATACCTGAGTGGGAACAGGCTATGGAAGCTGAGTTCCAGAGTCTTCAGAAGAATCATACTTGGGCCCCTTCTGATCTTCCTTCAGGGAAGAAGCCCATTAGCTGCAAATGGGTGTACAAAGTAAAATACAAAGCTGATGGAACCCTAGACAAGTATAAGGCTCGTCTTGTTGCTCGTGGGTTCTCACAGAAAGAAGGCATTGACTACGAGGAGACTTTTGCTCCTACAGCCAAAATGAGTACCATACGGCTCGTTCTTGCTTTGGCAGCCCAGTTCAGTTGGAAAGTCCATTAGATGGATGTCAAGAGTGCTTTTTTGAATGGTGACTTACAGGAAGAAGTCTACATGACGCAACCCCCAGGATTCAAGGTTGCTGGTCAAGAACAGAAGGTCTATAGACTAGTCAAAGCACTCTATGGTCTGAAACAAGCTCCTCGGGCTTGGTACATGAAAATTGATAAGTACCTGACAGATCATGATTTTCAGCAGAGTCCATCTGATGCAAACCTGTATATCAAGCATACTAGTAATGATATTCTGTTTGTGGTTGTCTATGTGGATGACTTAATCATTACTGGCAGTTCAGCACATTTGATCACTGGGATCAAACAGGATTTGTGCCGCACCTTTGATATGACAGATTTGGGACTTCTACATTACTGCTTAGGAGTTTAAGTCTGGCAGACTGAGAACAGTATCTTTCTCTCTCAGTCCAAGTATGCCAGAAGTCTTGTGGACAAGTTCAGAATGCAGGATTGCAAACCTGCCTCTACTCCTATGGAACCCGGGCTCAAACTTTCAGCTCAGTCATCTTCACCAGTTGTGGATGAATCTCTGTTCAGGCAACTAGTGGGCAGCCTCATCTATCTTACTGCCACTAGACCTGACATCAGTTTTGCAATGAGCTACATTTCACGCTTCATGACAGCTCCCAAGGCTGATCATTGGATAGCAGCGAAGCATGTGCTGCGTTATGTGAGTGGCACTCCTGATTTTGGACTTTTGTACACTCGGAGTTCTGATCCTATACTCAGTGGTTACACAGATTCTGACTGGGCAGGTTCGGTTGATGACCGTAAGTCTACAGCAGGGTATGTGTTTAGTTTGGGATCTGGTGCTGTCACATGGACTAGTAAGAAGCAGCAGGCAGTGGCTCTCTCCTCGACAGAAGCAGAGTATCGGGGAGCAGTTAAGGCATCTTGTGAGGCGGTTTGGCTTCGACGAATGCTTGCGGATATGCATGTCTCCCAGGCAGGTCCTACTCCCTTGTTTGGTGATAATCAGGGAGTGCTCAAACTCGCCAAGAATCCAGTCTTCCATGAAAGAACCAAGCATGTGGAAACTCATTGTCACTATATTCGACAGCTGGTTGAAGACGGATCCATGCAGTTGCTGTATGTTCCTACCTCGGAGCAGCCAGGAGACATCTTCACCAAGCCCCTTGGTCCTGATAAATTTGTAAAATTCAGGGGGTCTATAGGTGTAGTTAATAGATTGAGCATTAAGGGAGGGTAATAGAATATTAAAATAATGTTAATTTTAGTATTAATGCTCAATAGTGTATATTCTATTTTGGTTAGATCGTCTTCGATCTTCTCAGCAGTTTCTTATTAGAAACTTGCTATTCTTGTAAATATCCTTGTATTATTTATGAGCGTCTTGCTCATTCTGATATTCAATCAATTCTTTGAAATCCATTGCGTGTCTCGCATTGTTTTAGATTTTTCTTTGAAGTTTTTTGGGTGGATATTTTATCAAAATCGTGCTAGGTTATACATACAAATTGTGTGGGTTTTTCTACTCAACATTGTGCCTTTTCTCTTCTAAAAATTGCAGAATTTTTTCTATAAAAATGGTGACATTTTGTCTCTGTAAAAATGATGCAACTTTTTTGCTCATAAAAATCGCAATTTGTTTGCAAAATCTGATTGCTCGATAGGTGAATCAAGTCGGTGGCAATATATGATGCTTTTTTAATGATTTTTAAAAATAAAATCATGGGTTTGCTATTTTGCGCAATTTCTAGACCTAGTGATGGTTTTTTGAATATTTTGCAACTCTACAATGGGCTATGGCGAATCTTTAATGGTTTTTTGTAACCTTTGATGATTTTTTTAAAATTATGGTTTTTTTTATGATTTTTAGATAAAATTGTGGCATATAGGGATTTTGGTGTGTTTAAGACCCTTTTTTTGGTGGTTTTTTTGACAAAATTGTGTTTTTTGCAAAGTAGCGAGGGCAAGGTTTTTTGCTAGCTAGGGTTTTTCAAAATTTTTAATAAGTTTTTTTTTGTAATATTCGATTGTGCGAAGGATGGCTTCATTACCCAACATAATGTTGGAAAGCAACCAATATTATTTTGGCAAGAATTACAACACTTGGAAACAATGTGCTCATGATCTTTGAGTACAGATGCCTTAATAAGATTGTCCTTGATACTGACACTTAGCCAAGGGTTGTGGATAAAGACCAAGACAAGTTTAAAGAACATGATTGAGAAGTTGTCATGTTGATCAAGTCATCAATTATAGATGAAATGCTTCCAAGGGTTCAAACAGACCAAGACTTTAAGGAGATTTGGAAGCACCTACATGATATGTTGGATAAAGATAGGGCCTTGTTGAAAAATATGCTTTTCTCAATCATGATGGATGAGAAGATGTCTTTGTGAGAACATTGATGAAGATCAAAGACATTTGTGATAAATTGCAAGCCATAGGTTTCACGATGGAAGAAGACATGGTGGTTATATTGATGAAAAGCTTACCATGAGCATATGAACATTTTATTCAGAGACCTAACATCACATCTACCAGTTTTGACTTGAAGTTCAAAGATTTGTGCTACAAGCTCTTGTAGTAGTAGTGATACATCAAGTGTGAAACAAGGGCAAAGGCAAGTTGCCTCAAAAGAAAGGTCGAGGGAATAATGAAGATACTTAGAAGACTCTAAAAATATCACGTCACTATTGTGGTAAACTTGGTCATATGAAGAAGCATTGTAGGAAGAGGTTGGCTGAAAAGAAATCCAACCCGGGGGCCTCCACCAAAAGCTCATATTGCAAAACATCCTTAGTAGGAGTTAGCCTTCTATGCTTTCATGGCGAACCGACTAGTAGATCAATTAAATTCTTTTATGTGATACATTGATTTTGGAGCATCTTGACATTTCACTCATAGAAAAGATTAGTTCACGAAGTACACAACTTGCTTAGATTTAGTGATATTGGATGTTGGTGAGGAGTACACAATTGTTGGTAGAGGTAATGTGCAAATCACTTTTGGAGGGGGAAATCTCACTTTTCTCAATGTGTACTATGTTTTGGGAGTGGAGCTCAATTTGCTCTCAGTGAATTAGATTATTTGTGATTGTCCCAATTTGGATGTCATACTTAGCAAACACAAATGCTATATTGTTGACAAAGGATCCAAGAAAACTATTCTTGTTGGTATTGAAGATCATGGTTTGTATCAGCTTGTTGATACTGATACAAGTGGTGGTATTTTTATTTCTTAATCTAAATATGCTTGGAGTTTGGTCGACAAGTTTAGAATGATAGATTGCAAAATCTCATCTACATCTATGGAGAAAGGGCTGAAGCTTTCAGCTCAAACAAACGCAAAGGTAATAAATGAGTCAACTTTATGGCAACTAGTGGGCAGCCTTATCTATCTTATAGCCACTAAACTTGATTTGAGCTATACTGTGACTTACATTTCTAGATTGCTAACAGCACCAAAAGAAGAGCATTGGGTTACAACAAAGTGAGTGTTGAGATATGTGAAAGGGACATTGAAGCAAAGATCCTAGGCTGGTTGAGTTCACAGATTCAGAATGGGCAGGTATTGTTGATGACAAAAAATCCACTTCTAGATGTGTTTTCAGTCTTGGCACAAGTGTAGTTACATCGACTAGCAAGAAGCAATAGGTAGGAGCTCTTTCCTTGACAGAAGCAGAGTATTGAGGAACAATCAAAACAGCATATGAGGTAGTATGGCTTCAAAGGATGCTTTTAGATATAAAAATGTCTCAAGTAGGGTCTTCACCCTTATTTTGTTACAATCAAGGGATGCTATAGCTTGCCAAGAATCTAGTCTTCCATGAGCATACCAAACATGTGGAGCTTCATTGTCATTTCATTAGACATCTTGTAGAATATGGATTTGTGATGTAGTAGTCATAGTTGGAAAACTTGGACTCGGCAATGACTTGGTTGGCCCAAAAATTTTAAAAGCTTGGGACTCGCCAAAAGACTCGGGGATTACCAACAATAACTTGGGAAATTCATCAACATTTGAAAATATATAAATTCTTAAAATATTCTAAAAAAGCACACATGTAATAATTTGTAGAACATACACTGATTTCCATCATAAATAAATCAAAGTTTGAGTTAAATACATACCATAGACCAAAAAACAAGTGCAACCTCTGAATAAATTTGAGTTCAATATATGTCGTAGACCTAGAATAGAATATGAGTTTGGGTTGAAATATCCACTAGAATAGATATTCCTTAAAAATGTCTCAAAAAAATAATAAACTTGACTTACAAAATAAATTTTACGAAATGAATGTCTTTAATCTTTAACACTAAACTAAAAAGATCAATAATCTATTCTAAATCATTGTATTTGTAAGAAAATTTTAAAGAATCTATAAACAAGCAATAACATATTTTCATATAAAATAAATACGTCATATTAAATATTAGGTCACAAAATACTTATTAAATTTTATATATTTTGAAATGGCTGATATTTTTACAATATATCAAATCACATAATATTATTTAAAAATCAACTAAGCCAATATTATCTCAAAACCTACACACTTGAAAAGCTATTGAAAATTACATTGCAATTATTGAAAAAAACAAAAGAAAAGATCCCTCTTCACCATAGCTGGGGTATTGTATATGCATTCTTTGAATTATAAGAATTTTCATTATGTTTTTGAACCAACAAAACTTACGTATCATGAACCATTCATAAAAATTACGATTGAAGACTAAAAAATATTGCATCTTATGAGCCAAGCTAGAGCAATTGCCACTCATCTCCATCAGTGAGAAGTTGTGCGTTGGATATATCCTCTATCGCTTCCTCTTGTCACGTGAAAAGAACTTTAAAAAATTAGGTTTTTCGAAAATTTCTTTTACGTTTTCGTACTGCAAGTTTTGGCTGATTTCATGAGATTCTTTACGATTTTTTGTCAGAAACTTGATATGATTTTATTGCAAAACTTGTTGGTGAGTTTTGTTGCGAGTGACTCGCGGCCATGTCTAGCTCGAGAGTACTCGCAAGTTAGGCGGTTTTTGAGTGAGTTTTTCATCTATAAATGTAGTATTGTCTAATTGAGGATCAAACTACAAACATTTTTACCAAGTCCTCGAGTCTTGACAAATTTGTAAACTTTTTGGGTAATTGTAAAATTCCTTAATTGATTTCCATTAGATATATGTCCAGGTCATATAGCAGCATGTTTTTTTCAACATAGCCAGTGAGTTATTTGTAGACCAATGAATAACGTTTAAACAGTAATAGTTTTCATTCGCACAATCTCAGTTTCCCTTCCCACTTGCTGGTATATCATTTATTAACAGAACAAAGCATTCATTATTCAAGAAGTATATATAATAGTGCACCTGATAATCACGCTGTAACTGTTGATGCCAATCATGTGCTGTTGGTTACCGGAGGGTCTTCATGGATTCACCGTGAAGCATAATAGAAAGCGGTCCTCCTTAATCGTATGCTTCCTGAATCAGTTCCACGGAACATCTGTCTACGTGATGAGTCCGGGACACGACTCCTTCAGGAGGTACTTCCACTTCCGCTACACCATGGTAATGGTACTTCCACATCCGCTACACCACTGGTAATCACGCTGTAGTCCTTCGTGACTGCAGGGACAAGCCAGAGATACACCCGATATCGGGTTTCTGTTTCACGCGAAGCGGGAAAGAGTCTGTGTATCAATTGCTACACCCGATATCGGGTTTCTGGGAAACGATGAAAAGAATGGAGTTTGTGTGCCTCCCCGTCAAGCTTCCGATAGTCTTTGTGAGGAATGGAGTTTGCGTGCCTCCCCACCAAGTTTTTGTTAGTCTTCTCCAGTTTGTGTGTATGAACACACGTATCAGTAATATCGACCAATACTCACGCCGATAGATCACTCCTTGGTTCACGGTTCCAATAGGCCAGTTATGGCTGGCGAAAGGAAATTATTAATATGCTTTGATATCTCGTAGATAATCAATCTTCTCTTCCCGGCATGTCTCCCATCTTCTGATGCCATTATTTTATACACAAAAAGTAGGTTTTATTTCCCGTAATAGTTACGTGTTAATAGAATGCTTAATTAAAATGTTTTATTAATAGGGCCATGTAATATTAATTATTTATATTAATGATATTAATATACGATAATTAATATATATTTACGTTTTGACCACATTTACTAGGGGACATCACAATAATCTTGGTGTAGTTAGTAGATTGACCATTAAGGGAGGGTATTATAGTAATATTATAAGATTTAGTTAATAACGGTCAATTAAGTCTTTAGGATAGACTATAGGAATATTCTTTATTCTTTTTGTTGTCGTTCTTATCCTTCATTTTCCTAGTTGTTGCTTTTATCCTTTATAGATAAAGCCTTTATAACTCTTATTTAAGGAGACTTTTGCTCCTTGTTAATCATTGAATATCTTGGTAATCATTTTCTCTTTGTATTTTTCATAATGTGTTTAGGTGGAGTGCAACTTCCAAGTGTGGTTAGCCACACCAAAATGCACTAAAGGTTGTAGATAGTGAGAAAAGGCAACAAATGTCACAAAGGCAAGTAAAAAAATGCTCGAAAGGTGGTAGAGCCAACTCAAACATGTGAAAATGAGGAGATGAGTCAAACTAAATTTAAGTGTCACAATTTTTGAGTGTCATTGCCAACACAAAAGCATCAAATGTTAAATACACATAACTGTGAGGGCTGTGAGGGGGAGGGGGGCAGGGTGAATCAGTATATGCCAGTTCCAAATTAATTCAACATTAATAATCGTTAATAACTTCTCCAAACATCATAGAAGCTGCTAAACAAAGATCAGAGCACATCAATACAAAAGAACACTAAATTTATGTGGAAACGCGAAAGGGAAAGACCATGGTGAGAATAGCTACTTGGATCTACTGTCCAAATCCAACCTCACAAAGTAAATAATCAACTTGCAGTATTTTGTAGGCACCAAACCATAGGAATTACAACCTATGTTGGAGACACTAATCCCCAAACAGATTTGCAGGCACCAACGTACAAGAGACACCAATCCCCTAATCCAATAACTAAGCACCAACTCAGATGACGAGGCACCAACCTCAAATACAACAATAATATATGAAAAAATAAAATTTAGTGGACCATCAAGGATGAACCTTCAGCATCTCCATGTTCTGATCAACTTCTGAACACTCTCTCAATGTGCATGAGATCTTCAATTGAGTTCACACAACCCAAATTGAGTAGACAACTTGCACAACTTTTGCCATGGTTATTAGTTCTATTCACAATTTCCACTACACATCGGAATGGATCTGATCGGCAATATATATGCATTCAATAATAATTACCACCTTATGTTGACCTAGATTATATTTAATAATATCTGCAAGTTGGCCACATGCATATTTTAAAGCAAACATGTAATAGACCCGGTCCAAAATTCAACACGTTACTCTAGGAGTGGGAACACGCTATGCGTTACCCAACATGAACTCAACTGGCTCCAAAGTCCAAAGAATGTCCACACACTTCCTCCAGCCGGTGTACAGTGCGATACTCTAGTGCATTCATCTGGAACATCAGAACAAACTGTGAACAGATCTTTGTGAGCATAATGTCAACCTTAACTTTCCTCCTTCATCTCCACCTCTAGAACTTGAATAGATTTGTCTTCATGTATAGCCTTACTTATCTTCCAAACTGCAAGCCATGAAACATTACTACGGTATAATGTGGTACAAAACAAATTGCTAGTGTACATACAGTTTTTGAGCAATAGACCTCAGAAACATACCGCAGATACTTCCGGATCTTTGCTTCAGCATAGTAGGGGGTGGTGAATGGGTGAGAAATGCAACAAGTGTGTAAAGTGAAAGAAGAAAAGGAAATCACTCTTTCCAAGTGGTGATTGCATTAGAAAACCATGGCAATAAATTGGCAAAGTTGTTATAAAAATGCAACAAGGATTGGCAATGACAAGACAAAAGCATGACAAAGTGAGAAATAAAGACACCAACTAAAAATCACATTTTTCAAGTGGCAAAGGCATTGGATTTAGTGAAAAAGGTGGCAAGGTCATTATGAAACTGTAGCAAGAAGAAATCACACTTTTTGAGTGATGAAGCCAAACTTAAAAACATGATAAGGCAAAAGCATGCCAAAGTGAGAAAAAAGATACCGAGTAAAAGTCACACTTTTGAGGAGGCAAAGGCAGTGGAAAAAGCAACAAAGGTGGCAAGGACATTATGTAACCACAAGAAGGAACCACACTTTCTGAGAGGCGAAGCCACCTTAAAAGCATGACAATAAAGTGGTGAATTAGTGGAGAAAATGCAACAAGTTCTTTAAGTAAAAGATGTTTGAGTGAATTACACTTTTAAGTATTTGCGCCATTAGAAAACGATGATAAAAGTGGGCAAGTGATGAGTGAAAGTGTGACTTAGTTAACTGGTAGATGAATGAGGAAAACATGGGCCAGCAGAGGCAAATTAAAAAAATTAAAACATGAGTGAAGTGGCACTTTTTGCTTAGCAATGCTAGCACAAAACCACAACTCAAGTGACAAACAGAAAGTGAATCTGTGCCAATCAGATATAACTTTAAATTTTAAAACTTAAGGAAAGTTGTACTTTGTAAGTGGCATGGCCATCTAAAATGTGCAACTAAGGAGTTCAAGTTGACTAAGTTACATTAAAATGCCAAGACAAGTGCTTTAAGGAAAAATATCAGCAGATCATGGCCTCTCTTTTCTAGGTAAATTATGCTACGATGAAAGTAGTGTTTTAAAGCAAGAAAGCACCTATTTTAGGCTATTGAAGTGTTTTAGTTCATCTTTGTAGTGGATACAAATAGAGTTGCTTAAAAATGGTTTATTGGGAATATTTTATTATTATTTTATCCCTAAAAGCTACCTCTAGGAGCTTATAAATATGTTCCTTAAGCACATAATTTGTAATGATAGTTGATGCCGAACCTATGCTCCAGAAATTGTTAGTGCAGTTATTGTATTTTTAATTTTCATGAAAGTTAATTAATATTGGTGGGAGTCGTGCTTATGCTGTAGAAGCCATTGTTAGGCGGAAGTGATTGTGTAACTGTGCTTGAATGTTGTAATTTCATGAAATATATTTATAGAAGATCATATCGGTCAAGCTTAAATCCATCTTTCCAAGTTGCAGCTTTCTATTCTCCTTAGCTGCTTATTTCATGAAATTGTGAGGTGTTCACTTGTTTGATTCTTTCCCATTGATGTATATTTACTGGTCTATGCTTTAGCTAGCATTTGTTTGTTTTTTGTTCCAATCTTTGTGGTGCAACTGAATAATAGTTTCTGCTTTAGCAAATCCTATTTTTCAATCTTATACAGTGTGCTTACTTAATGATAGGTTTAGTTAGATCGCAGGGAGCTTCCCCTTACAATTAGAATAACAAGTTCTACTGAATGTGGTATAATGCTATTCCATTTTGTGTTGTCTAGCAACAAACATATTAAAATACAAACAAATATGAAGAAATAATTTTTCCATAAATAAAACTGCTAAAATTGGAGTTTAAATGGCAAAATATGGCCTATGTTTGGTAAAAAAATTGGACTTGCAATTCCCGAAGGGTGGTAGGAGTGACTATCCAGGTTCTATTTGAGGTAAAAAGATGCCTATTTGAACCAAACAAAAAGCCAACCCTCCTAAATCAATTACTGTGGATGCAAGTGTATGGTCAGATTTGCTTGAAAATGCACTAATTCTTCAGCAAATGGCATGCTAATGTAGTCAGAATGTACACAGGGTCTAATCTGATAAATGGAGAAAGTGATCTGTAATACATGTGCTAACATGGAATTCTAATGTTTTTTTGAATACTGATATGGAGCCTGATTGGATCAAAAAATAAACAAAGATTTAGCCTCAAAACCTTCAAAAAATTCAGATCCAAGTTCAAAGCTTCCCAATGCCTGATCTAGCGAACTGTGTACCTGATCAGAAAACCTTAAGCTTATTTGGAATCCTTGAGAACTGTAGATATTATATTATGGATCCCATACTAATCAGAAATGGGAAGATCTGTGAAGATCAATCCTTGAAACCTTGGTTGAAAGAGCTCTCTGCTAATAAATGCTCAAGTAGCTTATCAAAAATCTGCAAACAAGGGATCTCCCAAACATGAAGCAATAAAATAGGCATTGAGATTGCCTTACATCGAGATGAAAATCACCAGAACAAGCTGGTACCAATGGAACCTTAAACCTTCTGCAAAATGTTGATGAAGCCATAGCAATTCAGTTCTGATACACCATGAAATTATCAAACTATCAGTTGATTGTACATGCTAAGAGTTCAATAGAAAAGAAGGGTGCACTCAGTTGAACAATGGATATGTGCACCATTATTTATTAACAGCTCTAGAAAACAATAGAAGAATATGATAGATAAGTAGATATGAAGAGTAGGTGGATTTCAACTTAGAATACTACAATCTGTTAGAGTTAAGCTTGATTTTAGTGCAACCTTATTAAATGTACATGAGAGATGTGGGTATGTACATACATGTGACTGCACACAATGAACCAAGTTAACGATACCTACCACCAAAGCACATTAATAATTTTAAACCTACACATCTAAAGACACGTCTTAAACACAAATTATAAGAATAGCTGAATATTTTGTGTGCAATTTCCTTTTCACAGGACTTTAAAGTGAAGTGCACAGGTAGGCTGTTTGTCAGCAGAGTTTGCTATTGCTGTTTTTGCTACAATTTCCATCGTGGCAAGGTTCTTAGCTATTATAGAAGTTCATATAAAAGGTTGTGTTCAATTAATAATAATATTCCTACTCATAAGTTTATAAAACTTGCAATGTTCAGCTTTTAGAAGCTTAAATCATGTGAGGTGCTTATCTATATGATCTTAGTCTTGGTTGTTTGGGAGAATTGTGTGCATTTGTGATGGCCTATTAGTGCACACACACATTTATTTGTAATGTTTTGATTAGTATTGGACTGTTATTGGGGTAATTTTAATTTTTTGATTAACTGATGTCATCAAATACTTGTTATTTTTCTTCTTGCTTGTTTGGGAGTCTGTTGTGTATCACATTTATATTCATTTGTGATGTTTTGAATAATGCTGGAGATTTATCTAGATAATTTCAATTTAAGTGGTTTTGTGATTATTGAATATGATACAAATCCTTGTTATATTTCTTCTTGGTTGTTTGGAAGTGTGCTGTGTATTTGTAGCGGCCTAGTATCATACATGTATTTTTTATATGTAATGTTTTGAATCTTTTGATCTGTAGTGGACGTTAGTTGGATAATTTCAATTTTGACTTATGCTATGCTATAGAGTGATTTTAATTATTGCCTAGTTGGGGTACTGTTATGGTGGCATAGTTTTGATCCTATGTTTGAAAGTTTGTGAGTTTGATTGTATCTAACATGGAGCTAAACAGTAGGTTTCTTTATGAGATATTCTATAGGAAAGCTTGGGATTGGAAATAATTCCTATTATCTATTATGTATAACTTCAAATTGAGTTTTTCAAATAGTCTTCAGCATATTTCCTAAACATGGGAATGCACAAATCACAAGTATACTCTGTAGGACAAAACCACAAAAATTAAGTGCGAGAATATGAAGTGTTGGTAATCACAATGTACATAGATTGGTTTTAGTAGTAAATCCATAGAAGTAACCTTTCAAAGTAGTGCAGTTTCATTGTAGTCTAGTATGGCAATGTGAAAATCACAACCTGTATGTTTCCTACAAAACCTCAAAAGCATAAGTTATTACGTTCAGATATTTGAAAGTTGAAAAGCCAGAAAGTGAAAACTTCTGTAATAGTTGTGCAGTTCTATGAATTTGTATTTCAAGCTTGGGAAAGCATGTTGAAGTTACTTTCAGATACTACACATGTATTCTTTATTGTATGCCTTTACTATGATACCACAGCTGCTTCCTTATTTGAACAAACGTTTGTTTAATCTTAAGGAAATGAATATGAACTGTATGAGAGGGCATCTGTTGTTTTCATTACTATATTTCTAAGAAATATTTTTACTAGCGTTTGTATGCTACTATTGCTTTGGAGGGCTCCTCATTGTATAGGTTCATTTGGAACTAGGTTAGATTTGCTTTGGTCTTTTTGTAATATTCAGATTTTGGGTGAGTATATACTATATAGACAGTGCATTAAGCGTTAGAGACCATTTCATTCTTAGATGCTTTTAAACAAGTTTTATGGGGGTTGAAAAGGAATTTCCACTTGACTGTAGCTTTGGAGTATAAAACTCGTGTATCAAATTAGGCCTTGTGCCAAGGGGTTTGCTAGAAATAGATATCAGCATGCAAGGATGAGAGAGCAGAAATATTTTGCATATCATGTGACTATAGAGCCATTACTACTAGTTTAAATTCCCCTCTCACAACTTTAAACTTTTTTATGTCAGTAGGGCAGGATTTAATTCAACTTTGATACCTGTTATTATTGATTGTCTTCCATCTACCTGCATACCCACATCAAAAAGCATCAACAAGAATGATTTTATGCATCAAATCTTACTCAAGCATGAAGGTAGAAAAAGTTATTAACCATACTACTAGGAAGGGAGTATGTACATCACAAAACCACTGGCACTCATGGTGGTGCTACATTTCATTTCATCCCCCTCCTTGAGAGTTCAATTCATTAATGTATGGCTTCAACAGCCTTCTCCCTAAGCTTTCCTACTCAAAATTGAGTGATTGGAGAACTAACATTATTGGCAAGGAGATGTTAATGAACTGAGTAGATTCTTTCTTCAAGAGAGATTAATAGGAACAGAAAATTGTAATTTGGGAGCACACCTATTCTCCTTCTTAGGATTTCAAAGTGGCAGGGAAGTGGGAACCTATAAGCAGTGACTTTGGCACCAACATTTTATTTTGAATTAACTAGTCTAAAAGTGGACGATAAATTATACAGCAATATATAATTGTATAAAATAGTTAAGCTATGGCTTAGGTAAACCTCAGTTTGGCACTCATAAATTAGAAGTCTTGTTTTACTTTTACAAGCCACTGTAAATATGACTCTAATTTTAAGGGGAGTGGTTAAGCCTAAGGCCTTAAAATCTAGACTATCTAGATATGTAGTGTGCAACAGATGGGGAGAAAGTCTCATAAAAACACACATCAATATAGCCAAATAGTCATTTTATCAGAAAATCAACAAATAATCATGTTTCAGCTTTTAGAGATAGCACAGGTGAGACATTTATAAAGCATGCATTGTATCAGAAAACACTGAATGTGACTTTAAAGTTGAGGTGAAGGATGCAGTTAAGTTCAAGACCTTAAGGACTAGCTCCTCCAGATATGCAGTGTAAAAACTAGATGGGGATTAAGACTCATAAGAACACATGTTTGAATTTAGCCAAATATGCAATTAAGTTCAAGAAATTAAAGATGCTCTAACAGATATGCAGTTCAAGACCTTAAAGACTAGATTGGGAGCAAGACTCATAAAAACACACCTAAGGCTATGAATATAAGAAACTAGGCTGTTTTTACATTCAATATATACCTTTGAAGTCCTTCAAGCTGTCCTAAATTTACCTAATTGAGATTTGGCAATGGAGTATGAATGTCTGGCATTTCTAATATGTAGTGCTTAATTTCCCAATCCCATCTCTGCCTTACACCATTTATAGTTGTCTTAGATTTTCTTCAACATGGGTTTCATTGGCTAAGCTAGTGAGTTAGTGGTTCCCTTATGTTTTTCCTTAATTTAACTCAATATTCTCTTCTTATCTGGATCAATACTGCCCTCAATGAGTTTAGATTGTGCAAGTTTATTTCTTTATTCTATGTGGTATTTGATCGTTTGAAGGTTGGGCTTTACAGTCGTACTAGAGTTAGCATGTTTATTGAATATGTTGATGTTTTGCAGTATGCTTCTGCTTTTGAATCTGTACATTAACAGTGTGCATGCTATTTGCCTTTTCTATGCAGTTTGCTAGACAATCTTCTTTCAAGCGCTCTTCACATTACTTTCTTTCTGTACAATCCTGTCAAGTCGATTTCCTTATATACTTAATGGATAATTTATGTAATGCTATTGGTGTTTTGCTTATGCTTAAGTGAAATATAAGTTCTGATAAACTAGATTAGAATATCATACCAAAGTGTCATATTCTTACCATTTGTATATATATTATTATTAACTCATAAATGGACCATTTATTTTATTAGGAGAGAACTGTAAGAATGTTTTCACTGATTTGAAGTAAAGTGCAGCCATTCCCTTACCTGAGAGCTTATCCTTGAGTCTTCAACTGAGACAAAAACTTATTTATTGCAGAGCGTAGTACTTTAGTTCAATTATACTATGCATTTCAGAGCATGTAATTACACTGGAATTGCAATTCCCTTTTCAAGACTCACTAATTCTTCATTTTATTGCTTTTAATGAAAATGATACAAGTCTAGATTTCAGACAACATGCCACCACAGTCTAGTGATCATCTAGATACAGTTGAATAGAATTTTTGGTCTTCTATGTTGAATATAAGATATTATCTTATGTAAGATTTTTTCTGATAAAAGAATGAAACATTTTGAGTATAATATCAGATAAGTTTCTTAGTAATTCTAATATATTAGATGGACAGTGTACAACTTTTTATAAAACTTTCCTGTTTACTGTCAGGAAACGAGAAGTCCAGACGAAGGGGGGCTTCTGACAAATTCTTTACAGAGGCTTGAGATAGATGACCTGGCAATGGGTTTGAAAAAAAGAAAACTGGTTCATAAATCTATTTCAGATGAAATGCAAAAGACTAAAACATCTGTAGAAAGTGATGATGACCTGATGGATTTGGCAGGATTCTTGGCCCAAAAACAACTGGAACGAATCTCATCTTTCCCGAGCTCTGGTCTACCAAAAAGAAAGCGCTTCAGACGTTTACAGAAAAATCGAACACGGCACAAACTGAATCATGTTCTGAGACATAAGAAGGAACAGTTGAGCGAACAAGTTCAGCTTCTTCCACCAAATTTATCTTTTACAGAAGGTTTAGTTAGAAGACAAGATGTTCTTATAAACAGCCCTGATCAAGTTGCATCAGAGAAGGGCCATCCGTATTTAGTAGTGGAACAAGGACAAGAACAGCTTGTTCGAGTCAATAACTCTCTTGTGCCAGTAGAACTAAATGTTTCAAGACAAGTTCAAAAAGAAAGTATAATTATTGCTAAAAGGGATGGAACAGTTTCAGTTTCAAAAGATAATTCCAAACATACAGGAAACGCTTGTGAAAAGAAATTACGCCAAGAAGGCAAATTTGATGCTTCTGTTATGATGGTGCAAAAAAGTTGTAAAGGATACTCAACCTCACAAAGGAAAAATTCAGTTGCTTGTGACTTGAAGAAACCAAGCGCGTCTCCAAAGCATGGCAATGGAAGCATTCCTTCTCAGGCTATCCCAGAGAATAATCATCTGTATATATCAGCAGAAAGAAGACATCAACAGATCAATCAATTTCTGGACTCTGACATGCAAGAGAAGTCAATAATGTCAAAACAGACTAAGGGAATGAGGACAGGTCAAAGAAGCAAGCGTACAAGCTTTGTAACAAGGAAGGGGGGAAACGATAAAAAGTTTAGTGATTCTAAGAGGTTAAAATCGACTACTCAGAAGTCCTTAAAGAAACTGAAATTATATTCAAACCATGACTTAACAGGAGAACAGAAAACTTGTACATATATTACAACTGCAGAAGCTCCTAGTGATGATCCCATGCATTTAGAATCAGAAGGAGCATGCCAACAGAGCGACCAAGTTGAAAATTCTCTTATGTCACAGGGATTGATTGTGTCAGGACAAGCTACAGAAATAAGTAACAATTCTACAAGGAATGAGGCTTTTTCTGATTCAAATGATAGTTTTGATGATAGGAGATGGCTCACTGCAAAAAATTCAGGTCACAGAAGAAAGAATGTGAAATTCCTTGCAATGATGGGAACGGAGAAAAAAGGATCATCTGCTTCTAAGTGCAAACCAATTGCTGCTTCTACATCATGTTATGGGATTTCTTCAGGTTCAGAATACCTATCAGGCACAATACAGACAATTGATAAAGAAAGCATTGTTCTTAGAAGTCAGCCTGCCAGCTCAACTGCAATAAAACAAGGCAAAGAATCATCTACTTCTAAAATGAAAAATTCAGGCACTAATAAGCCCATTGATGGAAGAAACCTGCCTCCAAATCAAGATGTAAGAACACAGGTCGCCCTTAACCACAACCTTGCTGGAGTTGCTTCAGAGGATGCTCAAACAGATCCAATAGCAGGGGAAGGTCAAGAGATGAATCCAAATGAAGTTTGTTTAACACAAGAGAATACTGATATGGCTGGAGGAGATGGGGTTATTTTGCAATCAAGAGATTGTTTGGATATTCCCATAAAGATGGGTGAGAATAAATCAGGTCAGAAATGCAAGGCAATGAGTAAACCAAAGGATGAAGGATCTTCTAGGTCTCAAAGAAAAAAGTCATTTGGGAAAATTTCTATGAAAGAGCGCAAGGCTCTTGCAAAATCTGAAGGTAGGCACATGTCAATAATTGAGGAAACTAATGCTGCTTTGAATGCTGCATTTTCCAATGGGAATGCCAGAAAGCCACAATTTGCAGGTACTGTTATCAGAGGCAATGGTCATTGCTCTGAGAGAACTCTTAATTCAGGAACTTGCAAATTGATACCTCCAGAAGCTGCAAAGGCAGTCAACAGTAAAGATTTTACTCCACAACAAACATTAATACAGCCTACTGTAGCTCCCACTTCAAAAGGTAGGGAGCTGTTGATTATAAATGATGATTCTGTACAGCTGAGTCTGAGTTCAGAAGGAATTTTTGCTGATTCAAGTAAGATGAGTTGTAAGACCTTTGAGTCGGAAAAAGTAAAAAAGAAAGACGACATTTTGAATACAAGATCTCTTGGATTAAAATCAGTGAGTATTCGTGAATCAGAAAAAGAACCGTGGCATTCAAGTGTGGATAGCCCTGTACAATCCATAGGCCGAAAGTCCTTGATTAGGAATGCAGATGCAAGACTGGTGGCAAAGAATCAGGTAAGAAAATGAGGAGGTTTAGATCTGTTTGAACATGCAAAGATGTTTTATGACTATGAGATATTTGTAGAATATATGGATAAGTTTTACTTTTCTTAGAGATAGAAATCAATAGCATTGTAGTATAAGACACAATGTATTTCAATTTCAGGATGCTCTTGAACATGATAACAGTTTGGTGCAATGTCATGGCAATGCATTCTCAAATGGTTTTGAAAAACAGTCTTCATCAAATGCAACATGCCTTCCTGCAAAAGGTACGTTTATGGTAGATTTTGAGAAAGGTGGCTTAAACAATGAGCAAAACAAGAGCATCATGCTCTTAAGTTTAACATTTGAAATCAATAAAACAATTTGGCAGGTTTTTTAGGGTCAAGTATATCTCAACATGTGCCAAACAACAGTGGATCTTGCAATTCCTTAGGTTCTCTTCTCCCACATGTCACCTTGGCTACTCCTTCCACAGAATCTGCACCTGAATTCAACCAGTGCTCGCCATCAAATTACTCCACTGTGTTTGGCTTTGCCCAAGGTAAAATTCATGTACAAGCAAATAATCACTAGAGCAAGAATTGGGGATTTTCAGAATCCTTAAAATTTATTCATAGATTTGTTGCATTCTAATTTTTAGTAGACGATCAGATTTATTAGTAATGGATTTAAATGTTTGGTTTATGTGATGTGTGTTTTGTAGGAAACCGAGTAAATATGTCCACTAAATCGTCTCAAGAAACCTCTTGGCGTGGTAACTACAATCCCAACATGTATATTCAGGATGGGATCACTACACACACAACCAATTGGGGTCCTGGATATGATGGTTGTAAACAAAATGCATCGGTTACAATGGATACTGCTGCTAGGAAGCATTCAGAACGTCATCAAACAATTGCCAAGAACTTGCTTGGTTCTAGTTCTGCAAGAACAATAACAGGATTTGAGGCATTAGATTCAGATCCACTAAAACAGAATCTGGTGGAGCCAATGACGAGCAATGGGAAAGTTGAAACCAATCAAAGGATTGAGAAGATCTCTTATATTAATGTATTAACAAATACCAGACAGGTCCCTCAAGCTAAGCAGAACTTGCAGCCTAAAACTGGTTCTGTAGCCAAAATTAAGGATTCTGCGTCTAAGCAAACCATGCAAAGTGAGTATGTGGAACCAGAGAGTTTAGTAGACCTGAAAAACCTTACATTAGGTTTGGCTCCAAGCGTATTGAAGCATCAAAATTTTAGGAGAAAATCACCAATAGCATCCAGCAACATGACAAATTTGATTGAAACAGGAACATGGGAGGCAGATACTTCAAAACAGAGAATTACTTCCATGCATGATGACGCTAAGGCAGTTTTAACTTCGCAATCTCATACGTCTCTTATGCCGACACCGCTGAAGCGTTTGAAATTCACTCCAGGCCATAAGAATTGCTTGAACATGCCAGTACAGAAGACAAAGCAACATATACCAATTCATTCCACTTTTCCTTCCATGCGGGAGCCCATAGGAGGAAAATACTTCCAAGATGAGCTCAAAACATATCCAGATCAGTATGGTAGATTAATAAGGACATCCGATAAGCCGTTTCAGATGGAAACAAGAACACACTACAGCATTTCTAATGCTTCAGAAGCTGCATTTGTTTCTTCAACTCAAGAAAATGTGAGAACAAATGTTTCGAAAGGTCTCTATGGCAGAGCAGATATAAACAGTTTTTTAAGACCTGTAATTGGGGGCGACGAAGTTTCAGGTGGAGCTAGTGATAAAGAAGGTTCTGTTCTTACGAGTGTATGCAAGGACAGTTCACTAGAACTCACCTTGTCCATTCAACAAAGGTAGTGACAGGTGAAATAGTTGAAGTGGATTATGCAAAAATCCACAGGGGAAAGGTGTTGCAGTTTGATCACTTGTATAATATTTTTCTGTACGAGTAGATCAATTTCTAAATGATTGCAGGGAGATGGATAGAATCTCTTCTTCATTTTTATGTAATTTATTACTTTGTAAAATGATAAACTAACATTAAAACCAATGATTTATACAAATGGGCTCTGTGCGATGATATAGATGAAGATTTTATTTTTTATTATTTAAATAGCTTGTATTAGCTCAAAAGAGAATAAAGTATAGAGCTATTTCTTGAGCAAATGCAACAATCCTGTGGGGATTCATAACATTTTTTTTTGTCCCTAGAATAGCCTTATTTCTTGCAGGTAAGATTGGGAGGCACTAAACTCACGTTGCCTTACTTGGATATACCTGAAGAAAACTGTCTTGGAATTTTGCTTCTATAACTTAAAAATCCTCAAATCTATTCACATGACAAGGGTCATTGCTAGTGCTCCATAAGGAAGTTTCCCTTGCCACCTTGCACTCTCTGCATCCTCTATTTTTCTACCTCACAGATGTACCTGGGGAGTTTCAGTCCCTCTGGGAACAACACTTGGGATGTTGCATGTTTTTTTCCATTTTAGGGGACATCAAAGTGTTCTCAACATTTATCAGCTTAAAAAAATGTATAAATAATATTTTAAAAAGATTAACTCAGCGAAAATGAGACTTAGAAAGGGGATCAAGGTACTCATCCGGGTTTGGTTGCACTCTGGTTGACAGAACTAGCTTATTTGGAGTTCAGCAGTGATGATTAGCTACTGAAGCTCATGCCAGATGGACATACATTTTGTGACGACTCTGATTATTGAACTTGCTGCTCTATAACCGTAATAGCTTAAGTAGAATTTATATTTTGTTTGTTTTTGAGAGGATAAATATATCGAAACATCTAGCTAATCATAGGTGTATGAATTATCAACCTCTTTTTGGCTCAGTAACCAAGGATTTAGGGAGTCAGTACTGACACAATCCCAATCTCATTCTGAACCATTTAATTTCACTTGCATACTAAAAGCTCTTTGACTAGTCATGGTTATTTGATTTTCATTTTTATATGATATATTTTTCATTGGTTTAGTTTATTTTATTTATTTATTTATTTTATTAATTTTTAAATATTTTAAATGATAATCAGATATGTAACAATATGATATTCATATTAGTCATTTAGATTTTGATGTTAAATGTCATTGATATTGTTCATAGTTTTGTTTACTTATATTTAGTCTTAATGTAATGCTTCAGAATGTTTACTAATGTTTATTAATGCAACTAAGGCTATTAACATTGTGCCTTTTTGTATTCTTCTAAAATCCTAGTACTTTTAAAGTTTTATGTCCTACATATGTTGTTCCTCTTTCCCCATCCCCAAAACTTTGGACAATTATAGGTCATTTTTCTCAATATTAGTGGCCTTTATGTTTACAATATTTTAAATGTGCGTCCATTGATTTTGGAATTATAAGTACATTGGATATTTGGATTAATAATTTTCCTAAGTTGCTGAGTCATGGGATTTTTTAAGCAATTTTAGGTATGAAATATATTGGAATCGGATTCTAAAATGAATCTACTATGGGTGCATCAGGGGTTTGTGTTTTTAGATGCCAAAATGTTTCCAAAATGTTTAGTGATTCTAGTTTGACCTTTTTGATATTCTCAAGACCTACAATGCTGATTAGTGAACTTGAACTTATCTATCATGAGATTCTAGTTTGATCTTTTTGATATTGAAATCTGAATTTAAATTAGTATGTTAGGTTTCAAAATTTGAAATTTGTAATGGTTTTGTTTAGCATATATATTGATATATGACATTTCAAACTTAATTCTATTTTTTAGCTACACATATATATGTATGTGTGTGTTTTGTATGAACGTATTGAAAACGTACCCAACCCCCCCAAAAAAATTCGTCGTACCAATGCTTTGTACCCACGTACTTGTTCCCGTTCTCGTGCCCAATTCAAGAGCTTAATAAGTCCCTTGTGTTTGAGAGGAACAAACTCCTTGTGATTGGGGTTTTGGGGGGTTTTGGTGTACTTTTGACTAGAAAGTACGAAGGACGACGAAAATAGGAAAAAGAAAGTACGCGGGAAGCCCAATATAAGCTCATATCAGACGCGGGAAGCCCAATATAAGTTCATATCAGACACTACATAGGATTCCTCGAATGAAAGATGGGAAGAACAAAGGGGAATGAAGAAATAATGTGCTGCAACTATTGGAGACATGAAGTCCTTTGATCCGTGCATGCGACATTGGTAAAAGAAAGAAAGAAAGTGGAGGGTTTTCTCATTCAATGAACAAGGAAAATGTGAAGAATTGATTGCACATTAAGCATATCAATATTCTGCAATAAACAAAGAGCATAAAGACACAAAGTTCAATAATACTTTACTAATTTCCTTAAATCCATGCTCATAACCTATATCCTAATTCTTGGACAACCAAAGTGCAAAGAAATATAAATAATTGATTTCAAGTTGAAAATACAAAGAACATGCAATCCATGAAAAAAATAATGACACGAAGTGTAGAAAATATTCCTCATATTTTGTTGAATTTAGGAGCACACAGTCTCTTTACAATTTGTGTATAGTAAATGTTGGTGATGGCCACCAAACTTAGAAGCACAAGCTGCAAACACATCTTCACACACATGAAAGAAGTACGAGGCTATTTCACCAATGAGATAGATCAATTGAGAATGAGATACAATATTTGTTTATAAAGGCAAGGAGAAAGCACGTAAAGGAGATAACCGATATCCAATAACCAGCCACAAATATTAAATGTGCCCTAAACATTATTAAATAATGTGCAACTAATATATAACAAAGTGTTATGTCGACCCTAAGTAAAACTTAAGCCTAAATATATGAGAGAAACCCATAGTTACTCCCAACAAATGTTTCTAGAGGAGAAAATCCTCCTAAAGAAAATTTATTATGATATGACTTATATTTGAGTAATTGTTAAAATTTGATAGATATTTGATTGTTGTAGAAGCTCCCTTACATATTCTCGAAGTATTCTTTGAAAGACCTCAAATGTTGCTTAATAGAACATTAGTTTGAATTCCCATCTAATTGCAACATGTCGTCACAAATCCACAGACGTTTCATTTAGTGAACCTAGGTTATAGCACATGCGTTCATGACATACTAAAAAATTTCTCTATTTTCAAAAATTATTGCCTTAAATATTTTTTTGTCACCCCCTCCCAATATACCAAAGATGAAAACATCTTAATCGGCAATAAATCTTTTGACCGAAAATTTTTAAAAAATTAAGAATTGACAAAAAATGGGAAAAAAATCGACAAAATTATCGAACATTTCAAAATATATAATTTCTTTAAATATTCTAAAAAACACACATATACACTAAATTTATAGAACACAATAACATATTATACTGTTTTAATTTATACTGTTATATATTTCATTATTTTCATATTTATAACAATTTTAATTTATACTGTTATATATTTCATTATTTTCATATATAAACTTAAATACATCTATATATCTTAAAGTTTTAATTTTTAACAGTTTTATTATTTATATATATGCAAAAAAAATCGCAGGAAAGTCAGGCATAGGCCAAAAAACAGCCAAAATCGTGCATTGGGCATAAGTGTAGGACGTCGGCCGTCAAGATCAGTCGCGCACTATGGAGGAGCGAAATCGCCCTTTTGTTTTCGCGTTACCGATAGACAATATATTGTACCCTCATTTTTGGGATATTAAACCTCCAATATGAATGCACGTGATATAATATTGTTTAGCTAGTGAAGCCCCGTGCACAAATCTGAGGCTTGATATCCATAGCTAAATCCATATGAATCTGAAATGGTAGGGTGTCAATCTGTGCCTATCCAAACATATGTACTGTTCAACAACCCAAGATACAGCGTTTCAGAGAAAAGATCATTTCTGTATCAGGAATTATATTAGAAACAAATGCCCTTTAACTCCATTAAGGTAACTGCACCAATAGTACTGCGCATTGCATATGTGCACAACTGCCTGGACCCATTGATGCAAAACTACTCAAATATTTTACTAATTTTGAGTCTTAAATAATACAATGATATGCTTCTCCAGAAAGTTTCAAAGTTTTGTTACACTATTTGATTTATCATACAAACTTTTGCTAACCGAGGGATCTGTAACTTGATACACATTTCTTTGTAATATCAGAAAGTAGAGGTGATAAATTGATTTTTTATTCCTGTTGTAGTTATTAGAAGCTCCATAATAGTCATGAGATGCTTCTAATTGTTGTAGGCAATTACATTAAATACTGCCATCTTCCGTTTCTTGAGTTCCCCAGATGCCAGCTCCAATCTATCTTTCTGAGGGAACATATTTTAGTCTTGCGAGCATCTGGAATAACAATTCTAAAACCTGTAATACTGGTTTAGGTAGAGTAATACCCTCTGCAATCTTGTGCACAAGAGCAACAAGGATTGTCCCATCCCATTTTCCCTGTATACCATAACTAATGGTCACCCATTATAGAAGATGCTTCAATTTTAGTTACCATGACACTTATCAATTTTGTAACTTCCATGGACTTTTGAATGTGTCGTTATAATGAGACCAGCAACATCTGATAAAGATAAGTTTAAATTATGTTTTGATTTGACATCCATACCTTGTCTTTAACCTCCTATTTTTATACAGGCAAAGAGCATGCTGGTAAAGATTCTGGAATTTGGCGTTGTACCTGCCAAATGCATTTGCTTGGAATTACAATAGCTGACTAAAATAACCTCAATTTATGCTTTCGATGGATATCCTTAACCTGTTCCAACGTTCCTACTTGCAAAGCACATTTTTCTTTTAAGTTTCAGAGCCTTTTATCAATAAATCCATCATGTGTCTCGGCCTTCTGCAGGGTGTGAGGAATAGTTTCAGGTGCCAAAGAGATGCTCGGAAGTCACCAATGCAAATCCCTAATATATTATTGTTGTAAAATGGTTCTTATGAATCTACCAATGATCAATTTTCGATTGATTCTCAGTCTGAATACTATAAGAAGTGGGAATAGCATCGTGTTCTAAATGACTTTGGTGGATTACAGATCCCTCAAATCTTAATTCTTAGCTGAAAGAGTTCAACCGTCAACGTATAACCCATGCGATCATATAAGATTGCAAAATTGAAAAAACAAACAAACTGCCATCACCTTTAAAGAACCTTTAAAGAATCTAAGTTTATCATATGTATCTTTTCTCTGCGTGGATATTTGAAAGCTCTTTTGTCATATCAATCTCATGATCACAATTTAATAAAGTTAAATTTGAGAATATACTTGGCACATGATGATAATTGATTTGGCTAGAAAGCTTTACAACTATGACTATGATTCAATAATCAAGTAATATTGTGAAACAATAGAAAACGTTCACAAATGAGACTTGGTGATGCAAACATTAGTATTTTCATTCTGACCAAGCTAAGACAAGGAAGAGATGTCACATGGGACTTGGAAGCCTCATACGACTCTTACGAAATGATTTGACAAGTGTGTCCATTAACAAAGATGATATTTTTAAAAATATTTTGAGGTAAAAAATTAGACAACATAATTCCACCTTTTCATTAGGACAATAATCATCTCATAATGAAAATTAGAAAATTATTCACTTACAACTTAGAGTTGTGATAGTTGCGATCGTCTCTCTCTCACATGATCTACACAACAATTGATGAATATACATCATCATGTCATGGCATCTAGTCTTGGATCAAGCTCTTTATTAGTAGAGTAAAAATGAAAATAACCTTTACCTTATTATTATAATTATAATTTATAGTCAAAAGAAATATATATTAAGAAAATTCATTAACTTACATGATTCCATAGGGCAATCAAAATGATTTAGGTGGTAGTCTTAAAGTGTTATAATTATATTTTTTTATTCTATAACTTTTTTCTATCATGAACCTTTTATTGTATATTATTTTATAATTTAGGTTTCCTTTTTCCTTAAGGAACTTGTATTCAAATTTTGTAGTCATTATATCTTTCATGTCATATAATGACTGTCTTTTTCATAATCATAACTTAAAATTGATCTTTTATGTCATTTTCATATATCTTATTCTACATATTTTACATTGTTATCACATGATAACACATTTCTCAAAATTTTTTTTATCATGGTGACATATTATGTAATATACCTTCTCATTTTTACACAATTAGATCTTATTCAACATTTTGATATATATATATCTTGTCATTTTTACACAGTTAGATCTTATGTGGCATTTGATACGAGGTTATATTATGATAATATATTTCACAACATTTGTTATAATGTTATGACACAACACATTTGTAATGTCATTCTTACATGATCACACCTTATGTGAATTTATTAAACGGTTTTTCATGAAAATATTTCTACAAGAATATCTTGCATGATATTGATTACACTATTTCTACATATGGCTCCACACATCTTGTTGCATTATTGGACCTTAATGGGGAAACATCGGGAGCAACCAATATGCTTACCATCACATGAACCTTGTGATCACATCATATGCATCACACCAAAAGCCACTAGATGTCATATTTGGGTAGTACGCATCTAATATCTCGTGTCCTTAAATTGAATCTATGATGATTTTATACACTCAATTAGTAAGTGACATACAATATTTGACTTAACTTTACATGGATTCATACGTGTATATGTTATGGGGGGCAATTTAGTCACAATTAAATAATTTTCTTATGCATAATGATTTAATTTAAACTCAACTTTTATGTGGCTACATGCTTGTGTATATCATTAAGGAGGCAACTTAGTGTATATGGTGAAAAGTGATGATGATAAACTATTGTGAAACCATAAAGATCCAACCACAAATAATCTAGGTCCTACAATAAAACATTCACCAATACCAATAGAGATACCTAAGATCATGCAAATCAACAAAATAAAGAAATATTACCATTCACATGTCAAGTGGGGTTTCAATCTCCATTGTCTCCTATCTCTATTGATCTTGTTTGATATATTTGCTCTCGTATTTTATGTATGCGCAAAAGCTTAACAAAGAATGAAAATATGGTTGATAGCTTGATCGCAAGAAGGCTTAATTGAAGCAGTTGTTAGGGTTGATAATGAAGAGGGCATCCTCTTATATAGAGAACACTGTAAGAAATGAAGGGATAAGATTGAGAGGTGTAAAGATAAATGGTCGGCTAGGATTAAAGGGTAGGTAGAGGAAAAAATTAAATGATAAAGGGGGTAGGTAAGAGAAGAATTAAGAGATGAGTGACATGTGTCATGGGTAGAAAAGGCTAATAAATTAATTAAATAAATAAAGATTTATTTAATTAATAGAGGAAGTGGGATCAATTACATAAATACAATATTTATTTAATTTAGGAAAAATGACAATTTAAATAAATAAAAGTATTTCTTTAAATGAGGAAAGGCTTAGAAGAGGATTAATGAATTAATTAATTAAATAAGAATTTATTTAATTAATAGAAGACTTTGGATAAAATAATTAAATAAATAAAAATATTTATTTAATTAGACAGGACAATTTTAGGTGTCTACACTTACAACTCCATAGTTGTCTTGTACAACATGATTCTATTTACACTTAATTTTTATTGGTTCATGAATGTATACATCATGGGGGCCAACTTGGTTGCAACCCTATGATTGCTTTATGCTTCATGACTCAATTCACAATAATTCATCATGGGGGCCAACATAGACACAACTCCACAATAGCTCTATACATTACAACTCCATTTACACTACATTTTCCACCCTTACTACAAGTTCATATTTCAATCTATCATATATTTTGATGATGGTTATTAATGTTTGTAGATAATAATATTTTTTAGGTACATCTAATTACTTTGTGTGCAAATATAAAATATTTCATTTCTATCAGCATATGACAATCATAAGGTATTATGTGATAATATCTTTACTTTAGCATTATTCTATAACCTACTTACTCATTTCATTTACTAGATATATTACATTGGCATGCATGACTCGTAAATTTACATGCACACGTAAGTGGGGATACAATGCAAGCATGAAAGTGCACACCCTACACTTTTATGCCATTTTTCATCACTTTGTATATGTCATTAATATATTGATATAGTGCTCAATTTTACCTATTTGATAATTAAATTGAATCCCATCCCAAATCAAATTAGTAGATTGCTATACCATATCTCCTTAACCTTCAACAGTCATCATTAATTGCATCTTCCCATGTTACATGGTCTAGTCCTTGAACTAAATTACATGAAAAACATAGCCTTCCTTCAAATTTTAAAATTCCCAACTTTTAGCTAACTTTCAAATATGATTTATTTTTGGCAAGTAAATAAGTGCTAGGGGTAGCACACATTGTATAAGAAACTGTAGCATTAGGGTGTCCAATTTCACACTCTCCTAGCACTCATATTAGTATTTCCCATTCCTCTATGCATTATAAAACCTTTATTGATTTAAATTAATATTTAATTCAATATTATGTCATATTCTACTTTAATACATCAACACTTTATTAATTAGGCCCTTATTTTAATTCTACCCTATATCTTATTTGATTTTATGCTTGTATGGGTCCTATGTCATTTCAAAGTAAAATGCACCTTTTACAACATCTAAATATTATATCTTTTCATATGAATTATGTTTCTAGTATCAACACCATATTATCTCACATCCCTAAAAGCTTGGGCCTATTTTGTTAGGACATAGGTGTCTAGAGTAGCATTGTCTTGGACATAGGTGCTTGGGGCAACATTGTTTGATGCTTTTTGGCTAGAATTTCGAGTGGATAATATGTTGGTGTTACCATTTTCAAAACTATCCCCTATGCAAAAATATGATAATTCTAAGTCGACCAAAAGGTGATTTTACTTTGGGATCCCTATATAAGACATCTCCCCTATTTCATTTTATCATCTTCTATTATATCTCACTATGATCTCGTTATAATTATTCCAATTCAAGAGAAACACTTTAAGAGTGGATCTGAATCTAAGGAGAAGAAAGCTACATCAAGCCATCTTCAATTATGATTCCATGATGATTTTTCATGTTATTGCATCAACACATGGAGGACTTATCCTCAGAGCATTGCATCACCTATCGAAGGCATAATAAATTTAGTCATTCATTTCAATTAAATCATTACAATACAAGCTTTAATTTTAATTCAATTATGGGGCTAATTTCAAACCCAGGGTTTGACCTAGGCAAACCCTTATCAACCCAAACACCAATTTTCTCCTTTTTGTGTAGAATCAAGTTCAAGTTCAAGTAGAAGTACCTGATATAGATGGAAGATCGAAAAGCACTAAAAATTCAAAGATAGACCATACCTCAAAATCTCATCTAGAAACACTAGGAACAAGGTGTTGGGCATCATTGTCTTGGACAAGGGTTCCTAGGGTACCATTGTCCTCCCAGGTTAGCTTTAGGGTGTCAATGCAGTGTCTCAGAGGCCCAGATCTGGACTAGTGTGCAAAAATTCATTAAAAGACAAGGGCATTCTGGGTGACCTTATCTATCAAATTTCAACTCAATTTTCAGGCATAGGTTCCCCTTTGCATCCTCTTTTTAGATCTAAGTTATTTTTGTGATTATCAATTTTGCATCTATTTGTTTATGGTGTCCATTGTTAATTTTGCACCTTCTAGCCCTAATTCTCACATTCAATTCACATCCTTTCAATTTCTCATTTTCAACTCAATCAAAAGGAGTGGAATCCAATCTGGATTCAACCCTCTTCCTAATATAATTGAGGTTGATTCTATTGAGTTATTCTCCTTTCAATGCAATCCTTGTGAAATAGGTTTTGTTCCTAGTTTGCATGCATGAACTTGTGAACCCTATTTCCAAACCTTGTACAAAACATTTAAAATGTGATTGTTCTCCCATGTGGTTGTGTATGAAATACATTGAGTTGAATACTTTCAAATTTTAAAAGCATAGTGAATCTTCAAACTTGTACTTCTTTCCTAGGGGCTTGAGTTATTGGTGAAACATGACATGGTGATCAACCTTTTTCCTCCACCATTCTTTTGAGCGCAATAAAAGTTCTAGTAACAAGTGCATGTGTTTAGGAAAACAAATCCAATAAGTTTGTAGCTAGGAAACAAGGAGTGTAGGAAAATAGAGCCAATAGGTTTGCTGCTAGGAAACAAGGTTGTGTGCTTAGGATAATGTCACATAGCTACTTCAAAACTGGTATATGGTTGCATGTTGTAGCACATTTTATAGATTTTTAATCTTTCATATCAAGTTATCCTAAGACATCTAAACAACTTATCAACATCATTTTTGGATTTTGGTTTCTTTGTCACAATATATCAATAGGGGAACCTTCAAGAACAAATAAAAAATCAGATCAAAATAACTAAGAATCTCTTATCAATTTCTAAGTTAATATTCTTATTGATTCTAAATATTTTTTTTGATATCAATTTATCATTTGTTTGGATCTAAAATTATAAGTAGAATATATTACATGTCTAAAGGTTATAGGGTATTCATTTCTTCATGATTTAATTACAAATCAAATTTTAATTTTAAGATGCCCATTACAAGATAGATCCTAATTTTTAAGATTCTCAAGTAATTATGCTTAGAGTCATTTTAGTTAAGAGTAGTATTAGGGAGTCTCGTGTTATGATGTATAAATTTAAATTCAAATTTAAATATAACTAATATATACTCTAAAAATATATCTTTTAATATTTTTAAAATAAGTATATTTAAGAATTATTTCAATTAATAAGTTTTTATAATATGTATTAATATAATATGCATCCCTTTGGAGGGATAGATTGCAAGATGAAAGATGAAAGAAAGGCATTCCAAGGATAAAGAGATGGGATAGGAAGGTGGATAAACTAAAATGTAAATGCATGCCCAAATATTATCAACTTAGTCTTTTCAAGAAAGTGTAATATCTTAGGCCAAAATAAATGATAGTTAAAGATTATACAAAAGAATTTTATAGGTTGACCATTAGAGTTGGTCATATTGACGATGATCTTGAGACGGTGGCTCGATATCTCAATGGATTGAAATTCAATATTCAAGATGAAATCGACCTTTCATATCCAAGGACATTTGAAGAACCATATCAGTGTGTTCGTAAGGCAAAGGAAAAATTATCCAGAAAATAAACACAAAATTCAAGGGTTAATGGTAGAATTTTCAAAGGTAGAGGTCAGTTAAAAGTTCAAAAAGAAGAGGTAAACAACTCATATCATCAAGAACAATTACCAATAGGTGATGATTCTTTTAGAGGTAGAAGACCTTACCCACGAGTTAGAAGTAGAGAGTTTTTGGTAAAATGTTTTAAATGTAATAAATATGATCATAGATCCTATGAGTGCCTAGAGAATCCTACAACAATCCAAAGGAGTGTACACATTTCTCAAGTTGAAGAGGAGAGTGCAAAATCATCTATTTATGAAGATACACCTGAGGTTAGAGACTTGTTTCTCATGAAAAGATTGTTCCTAATGCCTAGCAAAGAAATTCAAGAGCCCACTCAAAGAAAAAAATTGTTAAGAAGCACTTGGAAGACTATATCTAAAAAAGAACACACATCCAACTTCATATAAGGTGTTTTGGTTGCAAAAAGGGCATTGAATATTGGTAAATCAATAGTGTCAAGTGGAATTTTAGATAGGAAGTTACAAAGATCAAGTAACATGTGATGTTATGCCAATGGATGTTTGTCATGTTCTTTAAAGTAGGCCTTGGCAATTTGATAGTATTGACTACAATGTTAGCACAAAAGGCTAGGAGATGTGAGGGTGGATATCCTCTCTTGAAAAGTGAACAAAACCTCACTCCAAGGTTACGAAAGGCTAGGTCTTAGCTGTATAGGGTAGATCAATGAGAATAAATTTGGATTTTATATGAGGTAGCTATTGGTTTTTAATATTTCAAGCTAAAAACTATGAAATTCTCTAATTATCTTTACAAACTATTGAAACAATCCCTTTTTGGGTTAAAATATACATAAAAATTAATTAACAACAAATATAGTCTAGCATTCTATTCAACCAATGAGTGAAATAAAAGGATCAAGGATCTAGGAAAATAACTTTGAATTTGAAACTATCGAACAATGCCATCATATGATCATTCAAAACATTTGGAGAATAGGTGACTTCAAGAGAAACCAGATTAACACAATTCATGAGAACATGATGCAGTTATTTGAGGAATAAAATAACATAATAATTTTTAGAGTTCATCTATGTGGTCATACCCATGTGCACATACATGACAAAATTCTTAATAATATCTTCAAAATTCAATTTTTGCCAAGTTATCCTTTGCAATTGAATCACCAAACGATCAATAATATCATTTAATAAGCTATTTGAATGATTAACATAGGCTAAAATATTGAAATCTAAATTTAATTCATTCAAACTTCAAAAGTTTGGTAGAAATTCTCACACAAAAAATGCATATATATTTCACTATACTGCCTGCACTAATAATCCAATCCTTTTCAATCAAATAAAGGGTTTATATAGAATTTACAACACCCAATTTGCAAACCTAAAACTAGGGTTTCTATGCAAAATTTTGGGTCAAAATTTATTGAAAAAATGCAAATAAAGACCCTAAAACTTCTCCAAAAGTTAATCTTAGACTCCCCAAGACATACAAAAGGTAGATAACGGATTTGGGTGGCCAAATCTGAAGAAAACAATTGATTTTTCAACCATTTGGATTCTCAAATAACTATTGCTTTATTTTTTATGGGATTCATTTTCAAAACGTGGACTTTTTCTTCTCCTTTTTTTGCATTAAACTGAAAGTTAATAGAGTTATTTGAACATGGGAACCTTGATAAAAGCACCCCACATGCTGCCCATTCGACCCTTGTGCAAATTGGAGTTAGCTAGAGTTGCAAGTCAAAAACATTATCCTTTATCTTGTGGGTTGTCTTCTACTTTTCTAGGTGCTCTTTTCAAAATTGAAGTGTATTTATTTAAAGGTGGGTCACTACCTTTGGAAAATGTTGATTTAAAGCAATCACCATATTATGCAATTCCTCGACATTTGGTGTCTTTGTATATCTCAACTTAATAACCACATTAAGCTCTTAATTTCTTCTTTTTATCTTCAAACTAAGAAAGCTCTACCTGCATAATCTTGATGTGTTGTTTCATGGCCAATGTTTTTACAATTATCTTAGGAGGAAATTTCTTGTGTGACTTATTTGTGGTTGAAAGTATAATATTGTGTCACATTTCAAGCCAACTTATTAGCACAAGAGAATTTAAGTATTTCTAATTGAAAATTAATTTTAGTAAAAAATATGGTCTATGTAGATTCATCAGAGCTGTTATAGATGGGCTACAACTTTTCCAATTGGAAGTGTCAATTAGATGTAGATTTTATATCACTTTGAATCTAATTACCATTTTTTTTTTTTTGAAAAACTCGATGTTTCAACAACTCTTATTCTTATAAATATTATGTTTTTGAAATGTAAACATACCCTTTTATAGATCTACAAGTGAATATTCCAAAATATTTTTAATTATTTTTATAGATCTATAAGTGAATATTCCAAAATATTTTTAATTATTTTTTATATTTATATTTTATTTTTATCAAAAAGTAGGTCATTAGCACTAAAATATGAGATTGATTATCTTGTCAAGGAAAAATATTAAAATTTACTTGAATTTTTTTTTAAAATATGATGCACTAGAGAAAAAAATCTATGTCAAGATGATATAATTATTTTCTAATTTGGATAAATAATGAAGATAAAAGGTGATGCCAAATTGAAAGAGTTAGATTTTAGTATGAGAAACTTTTCAAATTTATTGAAAAATATATATATTTATAAAAAATAGTAAAAAATATATCAATGCACTAAAGTTTCAAGTTATCAATTTCAACATTTTATCAACAACTAAATTATAGTGTTTACTCTATAAAAAACTATATTTAAATGATTTTTAATTTTTTTTTTAAATTACAAACATAAAATATAGAAAAGAATATACATTTTCTTAGTTTACATCATTTCAAAATCCAAAACATATATTTCACTTTCTATTGATTCAATTTTAAAAGTTGAAACAACATTGACCATTTCCCTTATAAAAGTGTGACACAACTTTGTACTTTTACCCTTGTAAATTATTGTATTATGGACTAAGGATTGTTAATCTTATTCTTATCATCTAGAAGTGTACATGAAAATCCTTCAATAAATTCCTTAACTCAAGATAGAAAAGTATTGGTAGCATTGATTTGCTCTATTTTCCAATCTTTAGCTTTCTTATATTCTTGAATTACCATTTTTAATTGCTCTAATCCATTCCAAAACTATTTGTTTGTCTACATCTTCAACAATAATGCCTTTCTCGGCAAGAAATTATTCATTTTTATTCTTTATTCTATGGAGCACAAGGATGTAGTCATCCCACATGTGAATGGAGCCTTCAATATTTATCTTTTGTTTCCCTTCTCCAAACAACATTCCATGAAGAAATTTTAATTGATTCTAGAGATCCTCATATACAACCAGAACTTGTTGAATTACATCTTCTCCTAGCTGCTCAATCTCACATCTCCAATTGAGTGTTTCCACAATAAATGAATCTCTACTCGATGTTGTAATACCTTGGGAGAGAGTAGCCTATATGCTCATTGAGAGAGGTCCGAGATCAATTGGACCTGGGAGTTGACTAATGTATTTATTCATCTCTATACTTTGTGCTTTCAACTCCTCCTTTGTTTCATCTTCTTTATGCATTCTCCTAAGGATTGTATCAATAACTTATTGTAGAGAATGTCTTTCCTCTTCTTTTTTTCACTCTCCTAAGTCATCTTGAATATTTTAATCTTTGGGCCTTATTCTATTCTCGAGTTTGTTGATAAGAGCACTACAATATAAGCCCTTTGATGGCTTAGTTCTTCGGTGGTAACCACAAATAGTTTTCGAGAACATTTCCTAGGCTCTAGAGTCTAGCAAGATTTCTCTATCATGGAGAAGTCATCTTGATTCACTTCCTTATATTTCCTTTCTCGACATTCAATGTTCTAGCCAACTAAGCGGGGGTAGAGCTTGTACTTCTAAATTCAATTTGATGTGGCTCTCTATCATCCATTGGCTTCTCTTCACCTTTCTAGTTACCAATATCATCGACATGTTCTTCATTTTGATCATTAATATCATGAAGTTCTTCACCAATATCATGTGGTTGCCCTCCTACATCTGATTCTTTAATTTGTGAAGGTTCTTCTTGTTCTTGCTCATGTTCTACAATTAATTGAGGAAGTTCCTATTGTCACCCCTATTCAATTGGAACCTCTTCTTTATCATGAGTAAATTCTCCTTGATCATCATCTCTTGGTGGTTTAGGTTCCTCGGCTTGTTCCTCAGTGACCATGCAAAAAGGCTCAACCCTTGGTTGATCATTTTCTTCATCTAGGAATCTCCCAAGCATGGAGAGAATGCATCCTTTGTATCCTTGTCAAGAACTTTTTCTTTATTCTTTGTAATAGTTGGCTTCTCATGTACCTTAGTAATGGAATCTCCATGTAATTTTGTCTAAACTCCTTAGTATGTACTTGTACATTCTCTTAGGGAAGATCCTCTTCTATTCTTTGTTCCTCTTCAAAAGGTGTATCTAAGACACCTTCCCTTTTAGCTTCCCCTTAAGTGTCATTTTATATATGAATTGTTTCTTGGGGCTGCTATTCTACTATATGCTTACAAGGAACATCTACTGAAGATGATGGTAGAGGACCCCCTTCTTGAACAACATAACTTTGTTGCACAGTTGGGGTTACCTAAGGGGCCTAAAAAGTTTGAAAGTGTTTTTCTTGTGCTAAGGGCTCAACTATTATCTTCTTCATTTGTAACTTATGTCCAACCTCTTCATCTTCTTCTTCTTCAAACCAATATTTTATTATGCTTATGGGAGGAGGTCCCTTAATTCCTCTTCTTAATCTCTTATATACAACCAAATCTTCCTCAGGAACTTCTTTTTTCTTTTCTTTAGCTTTTGTTGATCTATCCCTTTGGTAGATTGAAGAGAATGTCAATGCGACAAGGGTAGAGGGAACTTCTTTTCTCTTCCTAGATTAAGGAGTACTAGTGGAAGGATCCTCTTGAGTTCCCTTTTTGTCCATTTTCGTATGCACTTTTGATGGGACTTGTTCTACATAAGGTCTTGCATGGCCTATAGGATTCTGAGGAGGAGGTGGACTCCTTGACAAAGATGGACCTTTCTTTCTCATAGAAGTGCTAGCTTGTTATTGTTGTGGCCTACTCTCAACTTGCGGGATAGGCAACATATCATATGGGTGACTTATCCATTATTAGTCCAATTCATAACATTCCTCACCCTCTGCTTCATGTCTTCTAGCTCAAGGAAGTTTGGATCTACACTATGAATGCAAATATCAAAAAATCATTTTTCAATTATATAATGGATGCAACTTGTTCTCACTATCCTTCTTTCTTCATCTAATACCCACAAGTTCCCTGCTTGGACTATTAAGTCAAGATCCAATCTATGATGATATTTGATTCTTGCTTCATGATCACTAGCACGTCATCCCAATGGTCTTTAATATCTAGCACATGTAAAAAATGTGACCCTATTGCTTCTCTAAATGTGTCAGTTGGGTCAAACTTGATGTGTTCTATCTTCAGCGGCTTCAAAGAGAATTCATGTAATTAAACCTCTTTGTTCTTTGAAAACTTCATCTCGAAGCAAGAATGAACACCTAAGCTTACTGAAAACTGGTGTAATGGAGAGAATTTGTCACCTCAAGGATGATGAATCCTTAAGGACAAATTGTCCTTCTGATTACCTCTTCAAAAAGGGCAACATTGAGCCAGGGGATAACCAAATCATGCAAGTAATGTCAGACACCTGAGAGACGTCTCTGGATGGCTCTGCAGAGCCTCTTTCCATAAGATGAGCGTGGGGATCAGGGACACCAGTGCGACACGTTGTCGTCTTGTACAGACAGAGTACAATGTCCAAGCAGAAAGCTTAGGACGCATTGACAGAACTTGCAAATTAGCTAAACAATACTAAAATGTACGGAAAACGTAGATTACGAAATAGACTTCTTTGGTGGACAAAAGGACAAGTTGGCAGACTTGTCCTCCAAGCAACATGGGAGAGGAACCACATGTCGCAGTTGCCACTAAAGGTGTAAGGGTGATATTTTCGACTCTACATTTTGCCCCCACTTTAGCAAGCATGTCTTCGTTAAGAGATGCAAAGCTAAAGTAGTAAAGGTAGGAAAGGTGAAGAGGATAAAACATTGCGATAGGGAAGTAGATGCTCGTTGATTAGATGAGGATGCCCCCGACGATATGATGCTAGAATTTTGGAATATAAATCGGTACTTGGAACATCGACAACACGCTAGTTGCAGTCTAGCCTGATGGATGATAAGAAATGATAAAGAAGTTGGAACCAAGAGCAACAAGAACAAGCCTTGTCGTGGAGGAAAGTCCCTGATGACAAAAAAGATATAAGATAGGGCGGCCGCCATTGGTACAAGATACACCGATATGGTTAGCATGATGCGCCATACCGAGAGCCATATGATAGGGCATGATAAGCCGGTATGGATTACCATACGAGAGGGAAAATTGGAACACCAATATGGATAACCATATGATAGGGAAAGTTGGAACATCGACATGGATAACCATATGATAGGGCGAATTGGAACGCCAATATGGATAACCATATGATAGGGAAAGTTGGAACGATGATATGGATAACCATATGATAGGGCGAAATGATATGCCAACATGGGTAGTAAGGCACTGGATCACCATGCGATAGGGCAATTGGAATTGGAACATAGTAGATTGCCCTCTACCAAGGCAAGAAAGATGATGTAGATTGGAAAGATGGTTTGGCCCCCATGTAGGCAATCCTTGGAACAGATCAAGCGGTTTGGCCCCCACCTAGGCAAGCATGAAAAAGCAACTTGGCAAAAAAAAAAGAATTGATACTAGAACTAAAAGAGAAAATGCAAATATGATGGCCCCCCCTTAGAATGATATGTGTGGAAGGTATGTCATTTTAAAGAGAAGAGGGGTTGTGGCACGTCAACATGACAAGATGTTTCCGTGGAATGCCACCAAGAGATAGTGACACATAAATGTCCACAACATCAAAAGATACAATGCGAAAGGACATGGGGATCTGATAGTTTGGCATCAGAACCCATAGCAGTGTCAAAGAGATATATAGTATAACTGCGAGATGGGTGTATCATCATAGGACCAAGTTTCTCGGACCTGAAGAAAGACACATGAAGACAAAGAGAAAATAAAAATTTAGGTCAACATGGAAGAAAGAAAAGAATGCCCCCAAGGCTTTGCATCATCCTTGAATGTCGAAAAGCAAGATACGACAAATAGAAGGAGGTAAACAAATAGAGGAATGTGCACGACAGAAAATCCCCTATATCTGAGTACTTACGGAGTAACTCAGGTCCTCCAAGAGAGCATAACGGATAAAAACAGTCAACCTCCCATATCCAAGTACCTATGGAGTGACCTGGGTCCTCTAGGAGGGAACAAATAGATAAAGCAAGCATGGGGGAGCACAACCACACACACATGCAAGCAAATGTAGAGGAAAAAGAAAAGTGCTAATGATCATACTGTAGAAGATCATCATCCTCAAGGAGAGCCTTGTCCTCCCAATCTAGGTCATAAGGAGAAGAAGGGGGATGAGCTCGGAGAGGAACGATAACTAGAGTGGTCCCCGGTGCCTCACTCACTATGAGAGTGAGGGATGAAGCCGCATCAAGATCAGTGTCCGCAAGCTTGGAGGAGGAGAGGGTCAACAACCTTGCAAATATCGTAGATAGTGTTGAGATATCCTCCAACAAATTGAACATGCATCCCTCAGAGGAGGAAGCAAGTAATGCCTCAGAGAAAATGAAATAAGAACAAGATTGTTGGCCTCTAGAAAAAGGGAAAAGACAAACATAGGAGAAGGCAGAGCCTTCTTGATCATACAAACAAAAATAGGCAAACCAGCAGGCACTGAGGCAGGCAGAGGAAGGGTGGAGGAACACACTTGTAAATATTTGCATCGTCAAAATTCTGGGACAGGGCCCTTCTCAATATTGTGTTTCAATAGGATAGGAGTGTCAAGTCTCCTATCCACCATAGCAAGTTGAAGGACCCCGAGAAAACTGGGATGCTGGAGCAGTTGTAAAGCAGGCGGGGTAGACAAAGTCGTACTAGGCACCACCTGTGTATATTCCATGTCAAGGGGTCGAGACAAGGGACGTATGTCCGAAAAAGAAGTGATAAGAGGCGGCTCCAAGGAGGGAGCAATGAAAACCCGCACCCGGTTAGGGGGAGGTTCATGAAAGGTCCCAAGAGCAGCTGGAAGTAAAATTGAAACGAATGTAGAAGCAGGACCCAATGAAGGAACGAGCTCCAAAATAGCAGTGTTGGGTTTCGGAGCAACACTAGCGCATTGGAAGGCTATGTCACGTGCTTGAGCCTAGGCCCATCGGAAGTGTTTATGCTCGTGCACACACTGGTTTTGACAGAGGTGGGGACTACCAATCGTAGGCTGAGATGAAGCAGGAGCATCATGCTCCATAGGAGAGGCCTCCGAGATCGGCTCAAGAACATGAGGAGGCCTAACTGATTAGTAGGAGGGGAATCCTGAACAGACACAACATTCAGAGCGATGAGCACCCGGCCTCGCTTTGCTTGAGGAGCGAGTGGAGGGATAGGAGACTCCGACGTGGTCTATGATGTAGATGCAAGTGAAGACAAAGGAACCCAAGAAGAGCGCTTCCCCTTCGCATAGCGAAATGGCCTAGGAATATCAGCCATGATAGGTAGCTCAAAGGGTGGGCGGCCCATGGATTTCAACGGCATGGGTATCTTCCCCATGGTTGTGTTGGGTGCAGTCACAAGAACAACAGACACCACTTGAGGCTGTGTTGTCTTAAGTAGACAAGGAGGTTTTGGTGCGGGAGTGGGTTTAATCCCAACCCCTATGACAAAGGAGAATGTGGCACAACCTGTTCCAAGACTAGGATCTCAGGTGCAGAAGTTGATGCAAGAGGCGACAAAGATATGGTAGGTTGCATGAACGTAGAAGCTAACTCCCACGTCTTATATTTATAAAACACACGGTATAAAAGGTCACCGCGGGGGAGCATGGGTCCCACCAAAGAAGTCAAAAGTGGTCCAAAGGGAAGTCCCCATGGGAAATCAGAGGTTGGTATCCGGTGTCCTGGATGACATGCATTGCGCCCTTGTGAAGAAAATTTAAGCACTTGTGAACCACGGAAGGAACCGCCTCCATGGCGATCAACCAAGGGATCCCGAGTCTAACTCAAAAAAGATCAAACTTAGGGATGATAGTGAAAACCAAGGACACCGCCTTGGAACCTACCATGACCATCAAGGTGATGTTTCCCAATGGGCTAATAGAGAATCCATGGTGGGTCCGCAAGGTAGTGCAGCACTTGTCATAGACCAGCCTATGCCATCCATTCACGAAGAGTGTCTCCTTCGTGATGACATCGAATCTTCTGGAGGGGTCAACCATCACACTTTTGACAATTTTACCATTCAATCAAGCAGGGATATAGAGAGGAGCAGGTTCTCCGTAATATGGGGCATCGAGTGGTGTGAATGAGATAAGAACATCAGACACCTTCCCCTTCTGGGCAGGCGGGAGACGATAAGGGCGATGGTTACCATGTTGACATATAGACCACCATCCAATGTCGGATCAAATGTAGAAATCACATATGTTGAGTGTGGAGGAAACGTGTTGGTATAGATTTGCAAGTCACTGTTGGTTTTATCCACAGACTTGTTTGACTTGTGTTTCCTTGTGTCAACTTTAATAGCCCCATTGTCGATGTGGTCTTGTACAATGTGTCTAAAACAATAACATCTCTTAGTGTCGTAACCAAGAACATGATGGTAATGACAATACTTTGACCCATCAAACTAGCGAGGGTAGGGTCAGCTATCTGACAGAGGTTTAGGCTCAGGTAGGGTGATCAGGTTGTCTCACAACAACCATTGCATGATATTCAAATAAGAGTCATTTAATTTTGTGAAGACTTGGTTTTGAGAAGATTAAGAGGTAGCTATCGGAGGAGTAGCTGCTACATTAGCCATGAATTTATTCCTTCAAGACCCATCTAAGGACATCCCAAGAAAGGACCCACCACGAGGGTTCAAAGAAGAATCTCCCAACTGCGTCACAGTGTGCTGATAATTGGTCAAGGAAAGCCACATGCTGGCAAAGTTCTGATAACGATTTAGGGACAACTTCTCCCTCAATGTTAGCTGCAGGTTGCCTATGAACATACGCTACAAGTGGCTATCTGGCAGGGCAAATGGGATCTTAATTGAGATCGCCTGATATCGTTAGATAAAATCTGTCACCTTCTCATTTGGTTTCTGCTTACAATAAACAAGGTCGGATATAGTGACCTCGCTACCTATGTTATTTTGAAACCTCTTGAGAAAGAGGTCCATCAGTTGGTCAAAGGTATGGATGGAGTGGTCAGGCAGAGAATTGTACCGCTCTAATGCAGTTCCTTTGAGGGAACGAGCAAACAACTTGAGGAGAACAAAGTCCAAATTGTGGTATTCACTACACATGGTCATAAATGATTCAATGTGAGTGTTTGGGTCACCATCGCCACTGAACCTATCAAACTTAAATGACTCAGTGGTTGTTGGAAGGATGGTATTCAAGATAGTGATGTCTAAGGGGCTCTTCCTATAGTAAGCAGGGGTGGATGATTGACCATAAGCAAAATCTAGAGAAGTTAGTTGCAATTGAAGTTGGCCCATGTTCTTCAACATAGTGTTCAGAACCAGGTTCGTAGGCAGAGGAGCAGGAGGTGGAGCACCACTACCTCCCTCGCTAGACGACATACCGACTGACGTGGTATTGGCAGAGATAACTGCAATAGTCTAATCACTAGTCATACCTGTGTAACCTAAAGTAACAGAGGAGACACTAATACTCAGGATGGTGGAATCCACCATGCAGGCTCCCATCCCCAGGATGTTAACACTGAGCTGGGACTCGAATGGATCAAACTAGGTGTTCATAGCGGTACCTCGGCTAGGGGCACATGGCTTTTAACAATCATGGATAGGGCCCTCAGCATCTCCAAGCCTCTCTTGTTGGATATCAACATATCTCTCAATGTGATGATGACATTCTCGGCTTGGGGGAGGATGTTCTCTTGGTTAATCCCTCAAAATCTCTTAGATTCTTCTCTAAAGAATTGATCTACTCCAAATCAATGGAGACGACAAAATCATGATCGATAGGAGGAGGGGAAGAAGGAGCAGAACTCCTAGGAGAGTTGGGTTGCAAATTAGAAGGAGAAGGCCCCCCAGTCAGAATAGACTTCAGACTGTGAGAGGTCAAGAACACATTGGGATTGGATGAGTGTCCACCCTGCATGGTACTGGGTAGAGGAGGACTGTAACGATCAAGAGGGAAGCTCCTCCTGGATGACCTCCTAAGTATGGCTCTTGTTGTAGTCTAGGTCATAAAGCTCATAAGTTGATCGACAACCAAATCATAGAACAGGGACACCTATGCAAGTCTTTGGAAGAAGATGTAGGACTATCTTTTTTTGATGAAAACGCGAAAGGGAAAAAGGTGTTTAGTTTTTTTTTCTTTTTTTTTCTGATATTTTTGAGTTTTTAAATGAGTGCGATGAAAAGTAAAACAACAATGATAAGTTTGGAAAACGAAAATAAATAAAGAAACTATGCTATACTAGAAAAATCAAACACACATGAAATCCCCTTCACGTTGGGTTCACCAAAGTGTAATGGAGAGAATTTGTCACCTCAAGGATGATGAATCCTTAAGGAAAAAATGTCCTTCCAATTACCTCTTCGAACAGGCACAATGTTGAACCAAGGGATAACTAAATCATGCAAGTAATGTCAGACGCCCGAGAGATGTCTTTGGACGGCTCTGCAGAGCCTCTGTCTGTATGACGAGCGCACGGATCAGAGATGCCAGTGTGACACGTTGTCCTCCTGTATGGATGTAGTATATAGTTCAAGCAGAAAGATCAAGGCGTGTTGATAGAACTTGCAGATTAGCTAAACAATACTAGAATGTATAGAAAACATAATTTATAAAATAGAATAAGGGAAATATACTAAAAGGTGATGAAAACCTCACAACCGGTCCATGCTATGAAGCCTCCCACAAGATAATCTCCTCTCCACGAAGCTGTGGCTACACACATGCAAGAGAGAAAATGTTGGGGGTTGTGTTTTGGAGCCTGCCTAAGTCAGACCCCCGTTTTGGTGTTTCCACCTCCATGGACAACCCAAAAAACCATAGGAAAGGAAGATGATAATGTTGGCATTGAATGAAGATTGCATTGGAGAAGTATAGTGTTGGCATTGATGTCAATTGAAATCGGTAATAAAGAAAGTATAGCTACTGGTAATCTCACTGACTACAATATCACACTTATGTAAACACAAAATTTAACTCTTACAACTTGCATCAAAATGTTCGATGGGTTCTCTATTCTACTTTGTCTGATACCGGTTCTGCCTCTGCCAAAAACCCTAGTCGGTATGCTGTCAATATTACCGCTTACTTCATATATTCATTACATACTACTTTCATACATACCAAATGACCTACAAGAAATCATAAATATATGTCATTATAATACAATATGTCGACCATACAATTATAATTTACATTACAATTTATTTCTCATAAACAAATACTATTGTCAAGTCGACCTGGAATGTCGGTATGATCTGCCACCAGTGTAACCTGGATGCCAACGTGAATAAACCTTGTTGTATCTATCGGTGCTGGTAGATGAAGTCTATTGCTGGTTGAACCTTGTTCAACCTTGTTGCCATCAATGACAACATCTACCTTTCTCATCTGAGTGTATAATGCCAACAATCTCCCCCTTTGGCATTGATGGCAACACTCATGAGAAAAATCAAAAACCAAAAACTGAGAGTGCTCCCCTAACCAAATGATCTCCTCCTGTTCACTTTTCACCATGCCTTACACTGTACATTTTTCTCACTATACCACTCCCCCTTTGACATCAATGACAAAGGATGTCAAAAGTATCAAAAATTCAAAAATTATCTAGATACCTGAAGTTTGTTATGTACAATCTAAAAAATATCTACAAGAACTAAGTGAAGACCTTGCACGAACTGTGTACTGTCCGTAATTATTGCTTCAGTCTGCCTGATCATCCTGATAAGATAGTGCATTTGTTGTTCTGGTGATCTGTCTCCTTGAATTGTTGCCTTGGATAGTTCATTCTAGTGAGTTAGTAGATTGTCCAATCTTGGACCAAGCTTATTCTTCAACTCTCGGGTTTTCATTTTCAATCTAGCCTTTTCTTTTTCTAGATTTTCAATCTTTTCCTCATATGTAGCCATTTCCTGATCTAAGACTGATGTTAGTTTCAAAGAACCAATTATGTTATCTACAATATCATCAATCTCCTTCTAAGTTTTCCTGATTTGATCATCAATATCTTCAGTTAAATGATGAGGTTTGCAAGCTTCTCGGTATAATTCCTTATATTCCAAAATAGTGGAATTCAATGCCGGTAGTAATGAATCAGTCTGATGAGCATAATCCTTTATGGTTTTACCAAAGAATTCTTCCTTTTCTTTATTAACTCTTCTTGAATAGTCTCCTCATATATTTTGTCTAATGTCTGAATGTTAGTAGAAATGAATTTAGACAATGTGTCCAATTTACTTATTGAGCCAACAATGTGATCTACCTTGCACTCCGGTGCAATCATCTGCAAAATCGATAGAGAGTCATCTATAGCCTTGAATGCTAAGGCATTACACTCAATTATTGTCTTTATAGAATCCAAAAGTACTCCGGTGAAGATTATTGGTATGAAATCCATAGTGGAAGTACTGGGAGAAGTGCTAGGTTTTACATTAAGTTTCTTCTCTTCTCCTGTTATCTATTCAGCTACCTTAACCACTTCCTTATCCTCATTCTCATTCTTATTCTTTTTTGGTATATCAACATTCTACTAAGTGTCAACTACCTTGATCGGTGAGTCAGAGATCTCAACATTTACAAATTCAAATTTCTTCTCCTCAAAACTTTCTGAAATAGAGGCATTATCCATTACAGTATTGATGTCCTGAGTGTCAACATTCATTGTAAATAGAATGTTTGACTCGGGATCAACATCATTTGTATTTAATTCCTCTGATATCTTTTCTTTGGACTGATTTTATACATCTACCGATGTCTCTGCTACTGTCGGTGGGGTGTCTTGAACCGGTGGGGGTAAGTTATCTTGTATTGTGAAGTCAGGTACACTGCCAACCTTATTCTTTCCTTTATCTCCTTTTTGGTATACCTTGGTAAAATATTTGTCAAACTTTTGTCTTTCTTTTTCTTCTCTTTTCTCTTTCTCCATAAATAAAATATCCCATTTATCTGTTGTCTCATTTTCTATTTCCTTTATTATGTCAGCCATGAGGATTACTTGCCGGTGACCACTTGCAAAAATAGTTTTTTTAGCTTCAACTATCAATTCATAAATTTCTTGTTTAGATTCAACTGAATGAATAGCCAACAGTGCTTCAACCTTCAATTTCTTATCCAATTCCATAGTAGACATTCTTTTAGCTTCAAGTCTCAGATATAAGTCATTAGGGAGAACATCAATGACTTCAATAAGAACTTTCTTCTATATATCTAAGTACAAAATTATGCTCTCTTCAATAGTGTCTTTATCTGAATCTTTAAAAGAATGATAAAACTTACTAACATTACTGAGATTTCCATCCTGAGTTATTTCATTAACAACCTCTTCCGGGGAAAGAGTATCAGATACCTTTTGTTCTGGTTTCTTCTGTGTAACCTTCTTCTTCGGACCACCAATCTCTCTCATAGCATGTTCTTTCTTTCTAAGTGTTCTTGTCTTCTTAGGTGATGGAGCAAGTGCTGGTGAGGATTTTCTCTTCTTCCTATCGACCCTTTTAAATTTTGCAGCCTTGTCACTATCAAAGTCAGATGAAGTAACAATAGGGGAAAAATGTGTTACCGGTTGCTATGTAGCAATACCACTCATCAGATCAAGTTTCAACAATCCCTTTGTAACATTGATCTACTCCAAATCGATGGAGACGACAAAATCATGATCGATAGGAGGAGAGGAAGAAGGAGCAGAACTCCTAGGAGAGTTGGGTTGCAAATTAGAAGGAGAAGGCCCCCCAGTCAGAATAGACTTCAGATTGTGAGAGGTCAAGAACTCATTGGGATTGGATGACTGTCCACCCTGCATGGTACTGGGTAGAGGAGGACTGTAACGATCAAGAGGGAAGCTCCTCCTGGATGACCTCCTAAGTATGGCTCTTGTCGCAGTCTAGGTCGTAAAGCTCATAAGTTGATTGACAACCAAATCACAGAACAGGGACACCTATGCAAGTCTTTGGAAGAAGATGTAGGACTATCTTGTTTTGATGAAAACGCGAAAGGGAAAAAGGTGTTTAGTTTTTTTTTATTTTTTTGTCTAATATTTTTGAGTTTTTAAATGAGTGCAATGAAAAGTAAAACAACAATGATAAGTTTGGAAAACGAAAATAAATAAAGAAACTATGCTATACTAGAAAAATCAAACACACATGAAACCCCCTTCACGTCGGGTTCACCAAAGTGTAATGGAGAGAATTTGTCACCTCAAGGATGATGAATCCTTAAGGAAAAAATGTCCTTCCAATTACCTCTTCGAACAGGCAAAATGTTGAACCAAGGGATAACATAATCATGCAAGTAATGTCAGACGCCCGAGAGACGTCTTTGGACGGCTCTGCAGAGCCTCTGTCTGTATGACGAGCGCACGGATCAAGGATGCCAGTGTGGCACGTTGTCCTCCTGTATGGATGTAGTATAGAGTTCAAGCAGAAAGATCACGGCGTGTTGATAGAACTTGCAGATTAGCTAAACAATACTAGAATGTACAAAAAACACAATTTATAAAATAGAATAAGGGAAATATACTAAAAGGTGATGAAAACCTCACAACCGGTCCATGCTATGAAGCCTCCCACAACATAATCTCCTCTCCACGAAGCTGTGGCTACACACATGCAAGAGAGAAAATGTTGGGGGTTGTGTTTTGGAGCCTGCCTAAGTCAGACCCCCGTTTTGGTGTTTCCACCTCCACAGACAACCCAAAAAACCACAGGAAAGGAAGATGATAATGTTGGCATTGAATGAAGATTGCATTGGAGAAGTATAGGGTTGGCATTGATGTCAATTGAAACCGGTAATAAAGAAAGTATAGCTACTGGTAATGATGTAGTAAAGCAACCGGTGTTGATGCAGTGAAGATCAACCGGTAACCCTCAACCTGTAACCCTAACCAGTTGAGATGCAGAACCCTAACCGATGGAGTTTGGAGATTGGTTGTGATGATCTATGACCGAATGATGATCTGTGATGAAGATGCCACATAAGCATGTTGCACGTGATGAGTTTTGAAAAGGATTTGGCGCATATGAGATAACTGTTTATCTTGGGAATGATCAAATGCATAGTATAAAGTGACAAATGCGTTATGTGTTACATGATTCAATGTGCGGTGATCCAGGAATGGTTGAAGATGCCTAGAAGAATGTAATGTTGATTGCATGTAATCTAATGGTCAAGATTGAACCAATATGTTTGTAATCTCTATGAGATTTGTAGGATTTGTGTTGTGTTACCGACTAATTTATTTTCTTATAAGATCGATGATTTCTTTCAATGATGTGTTGGCAATTTGGTTAAGTGTGGAAGTGATTATTTCCAAACCAAGAGGTGTGTCTACAAAATGTTGTGAAGGCAGATAGGAGCGATAAAGGATCTGATTCAACAAGGAAGTGCTATTTCCAGATTAATTAAGAAATGTTGTTCTCTAACCATTACAACAGTTAAATCCCTTAACCGGGCAAGCTTTAATAGGCTTGTTGTTGAAATCCTCTAACCAAGTGATCCATTAGCTTGGATTTTGAATCCTCCACTGAGGTTACCTTTAACAGGGTATTGCCTTTAACAGGGTATTTGTAGTCAATCCCTTAACCGGGTGGTCCTTAACTGGATTTGTTCCTAACAGGACATTATTGTATAAGCTTCTAACAAGGCTTGGCTCCTAACAGGGCAAACTTCAGAAGAGTTCAATATACTTGTGGGTATTCATCCCTGCCATGGTTTTTCCCATTTGGGTTTCCACGTGAAAAATCATTGTGTTAAGTGATGAATGATTTTGTGGATGCCTTTTTCATATGGTTGATTTGAATGGCTAGTAAATCTACATAGATATATTTGAATGACTGGAAATGATCTGAAACATGTTTTTACTGGTATTAGTAAAGTGGTTTAAGGATTTGTCAAATGGTATTTAAGTTTCAAGATCTATTGCATTGTGTCACTGAGTATTAGGACAACCCGTGAAGTTTAACAATGCACTTGCAAATTTGTCAAAGTGTCTAAACCGATATACTTTATGAGTTGATTTAGAGTTGAAAGTTTGTTTGGTGAAAGTTTAGATTATTTTCTATCTACTGATTCACCCCCCCTCTAAGTAGTTGACCAGATCTTTATAGTTTCATCATATTATCAGATAAAGAAGTGTGTAAGAGAAAATATAAAGACAATGCTATGCTATTTGATAATTGGAAAATAAGTGAGATGTTGGGAATCCAAGATAGAGTTAGATTACTCCCCTAATGCTTGGAAAGTGTTGGTATGCTTGGTAAACTTGGTAGCTTGTTGATGTTGCAAAAATGGTGATGGTGTCTCCAAGAGCTTCAATCTCCAAGAGCAAGTCTTTAATCTGTGCATAGGATCCTTTGGAAGTGACCCAAAACCAAAGATATAGGCTAAGGGATGAATCTAGATGTCGGTGGTCGCACAGGGAGGCATTACGATGCCTTCTTGGCATGGGTCATAACGTCCCAACGACCACCTACTAGATGGCAGGTTAGCAAGATGGTAGTGTGTTGTGTGGACGTCTCCATGTCGTGTCTGCATCCACGAACCTGTCATATTGGCAGGATTGTTAACACCTCCAAAGAAGTTGACATAGACTTCTTTGGTGGACAAAAGGACAAGTTAGCAGACTTGTCCTCCAAGCAACGTGGGGGAGGTGCCACATGTCATAATTGCCACTAAAGGTGATGAGGGTGATATTTTTGACTCTCCAACTGGAAACATGGCTTGTGCTTTCTCACCACCCCTTTGTGTACATCTACAATACATCGCCATAGCTCTAAGAAAACCAACTTGTTGCAAGGATATTAAGGCATCTTATTAGGAGCAATTGTACACTGAACCTCCCATATGTAAGAGAAAGTATTAAATTCAATAATGTTACTCCCAAAATATCCTTATTTTAGTCACTTCATCAAGTAAAATTCTTTTTTTCTGAAGTCTTCTTCAAGAGAACCTTATCACTACAAACACAAAGAAATCATTAACTGTGTAATGACTTTTTTTGCTTATTTCCAATTGCAACTGAGGATAATGATTGTATATCTTCATGTTGGGATCATTAAGAGATTCTAATTTCCTCAAGCATGGATATGTGGCTTTGGTCTCTAATAGATACACCAAATATGATATCATATAGAACCTAGGATCTCTTTACACCCTCAATAAATGCTCATCGAAATTGTGACTAGTGATCCTCCCCCAATAAATGAATTTTTTTCTTGTAGAAATAGTTTTGATAAGAAAAATGATCCATAGATGGAGTTCCTTTGCATCTGGGAGGCCTGCTACTCTTCTTAGAAGGTTGACATAATCTCTCGCATCCACATGCAAGTAGGATCGGTGAATAATATTCATTTACTCCAACTGATTGGGTTTCCTGGACTTCTCAAGAAGATGCTCATTGATATAGACCATTAGGTTCTTCTCCTTTGCATAATACTATTTCCCACAAGTGACTATCACCTTAGCATATGTGTCATGTTTCGGAATATGGAAGACAACTTCAACAATATCAGGAGAGATATCTAAAATGATTTCTCCCAATGGGCCATGTACTCTCCTCTCATTTGAATTATAGTTTGTCACACATTCCATGACCAAATCTACAAACTACAAGGAGATAATAAATGCAATTGCTTGCACCAACCCTAAGTAAACTAGTGGCGTAGCCCATGGGGTCCTCCCATCTAGTTTTGACATTTGCCTTAGGAATTCATCTGGGTCTATATGTCCTAGATTGGTATCTTTTATCTCCCTATTTAGTGAGTACAATTTGGTAGGAGGGAGATAATCATTGAATTTATACTTGATAGGAATGACCTTTTGTTGAGACATTACCAACTCTACATAAAAACATCTCAAATTGTGAGTCTTTATTCAACAAAAGAAACACAATGATACTGATGATAAACACTATATTAAAAACAATAAAAATTAATCTAGAAATAAAATTAAAAAAAGAAATTAATCAACTAACATTCATGCCTTTACATCATTAACAAACTACTTGCATTTCGAGGGTCAAGGATGACAACATTCTTAACCCCTATCTTAATCTCATAAAGTAATACTTCGAGAGTCGGGGATGTTGACATCCTCAATCCCTACCATACAATGGTGTGTTAGTGATCGAGGGTCAGAGATTATGGTATCCCCGATCACCTATGTATGGATTCACTCATTGATAGAATTGGGAATCAAAGGTTGGGGGTGTTTCCATCCCCAAACCAACACTAGTATCGAGGATGAAAACATCCTTCATCCCCATGGGATCATTTTTTTCCATCTATTTAAGCACAACTAGTCGAGGGTCAGCAATGTTACCATCCTCGATCCTAACCTGGCTTATTCTATGAAAGCCTTAGTGATTTTTTAAAATAAATAATCTATGTCCTTTCGGTCTCTACATGGAGGTTTGCCAAGTTAATTTTAGGGCATAATGTATTGGTAGAATTGTCACTTATTAGAAACAAAATGAATCTAAACCTATGACAACCAACACTGTAATCTTAGGGCATGCACCCACAGACGTAGTATGCAGGGTAAAAGGTACATCAACCCAAATACACACATATGACCAAAGGTGGAAGGACGAGGGCTTGAACCTAATGGTTGCATTCAAGAAACAAAGGCAGAGAGACTTGGAAGGTGAAACCTTAACACAAAATAGGACAAAAGAAGAAAACAAGAAGGAAAACAACAAAGAAAAGGGAGGTAGAACCAAACCCTATCTGATCTGAAATAATCTTTGATTCTTCATGATCATTAGCACAGTTGGCCCAATTGTCTTCAATGTCTAACACGTAAAAAATGTGACCCCATTACTTTGTTGAATGTGTCGATTTGGTTAAATTTGTTGTGTTATATCTTTAATGGCTTCAAAGAGAATTAAAGTAATCCAGCCACTATGTTCTTTGTTGCCTTCATCTCAAGGTAAGAATGAACACCTACCCTTACTGGTAACTGGAAACATGGCTTGTACTTTCTCACCACCAATTTGTGTGCATCTGCAATCTACCAACATAGTTCTAGGACAACCAACCTATCATAAGGAAATTGGGGCATCTTATTAGGAGCTATTGTACACCCAACCAGATGTGGAAGAGAGTCTTAAATTGAATAAAGTAACTCCCAAATCTCCACATTTTAATTGCTACATCAGGTGACATTATTTTCCCAAAATCTCCTTCCAGAGACCTCATTACTGTAAACACAAATAAATCATTAACAATGTAATGACTTTTCATACCTCTTTCTAATTGCAACTGATGATAATGATTGTATATCTTCATGTTGTGATCAGTGAGTGATCCTACTTTCCTCAAGTCTAGATATGTGGCTCGAGTTGGTAGTAGATACACCAAATATACTCATCTAAATTTTCACTGATCATCCTCCCCCAATCTATAAACTCTTTTCTTCTAGAAATAGTTTTGATGAACAAAATCATCCATGGAAGGATTTCCTTTGCATTTGGGAGGCCTTATTTTTTTCTCTAAAGGGTGACATCTCTCACATCCATATGTCAGTAGGCTTGTTGAATAATCTTTATCTACTCCAATTGATTGGATTTCTTGGACTTAACAAGTAGATTCTCATTGATACAGACCGTTGGGTTCTTCTCCTCTGCATAATATTGCTCCCAAAGAATGAGCATATGTGTCATGTTTGGCAATATGGAAGATGGCTTCAAAAGCATCAGGAAAGATATCTAAAATGATTTATCCCAATGGGCCATATACTGTCCTCTCATTTGACCTATAGTTTGTCACATATGCCATGACCAAGTCTATAAGTTGAAAGGAAACAAGAAATCTTGACTACTTGCACCAACCCTAAGTACATTGGTGACGTAGCCGATGGGGTCCTCCCATCCAGTTTTGAAATTCGAATTATAATTTTTTCTAGGTCTATATGTCCTAGATTAGTGTCTGTGATCTCCCTATCTAGAGAGTGAAATTTGGTATGAGGAAGATAACCATTGAATTTATATCTTGTTGGAATGACCTTTTGTTGAGACATTACTAGCTTCGTACAAAAATATCTCAAATTAGGAGTCTTTATTGAATGAAAAAAACAATATGTTACTAATGATAAACACCTTATTAAAAGCAACAAATACTAACCAATCAATAAAATAACAAAGCAATTAATCAAATAACTAACATCATGCCTTTACATCATTAACAAACCACCTGCATTTATGGAGTTGAGGATTTGACAACATCCTCAATCCCTACCTTAATCTCATAAAGTAATGCTTTAGGGGTTAAGGATGTTGACGTCCTCAATCCCCACCATACAATGGTGTATGAATGATCAAGGGAGATGATGGCATCCTCAATCCCCGATATATGGCTTCACTCATCAACAAGATCAAGAATTGGAGATCTCAGGCCAGGGGTGTTTCCATGTTCGACCCAACATGAGGTATCTAGGATGGAAACATCCTCGATCCCTTGAGGATCATTTTTGGTTACCCAGAAAATTCTAGGTTTAACTGCCTCCATCCATATTTCATCTCTCTTAATAACAAAGCATATATGTTTGTCATATTTATCAACAATATTTTGAGGGATTCTTTCCCTTTGCTTCATCTTAGCTTGAAAGTTTTTGAAATATTCCTTTACTTGCTTATCTCCTTCTGAACCCATGCCGGTGATTGCCTCCTTAATCTGTTTTCCAACAGGAATATCATAGGCAAAGTCTTTATGGCCTATACTGGGAATCTCCTTTGAGAAGTATAGCATTAAACATACAATCAAATTTCCAAATTTGAAGGTTCCCTTTTTGTCACCTTTTATTTTCTCCAAATTTTCTATCAATTCATCTTTCAACCATTCACAAATGTCAATTTGAGCATTGTTTTTTACCATCTCATAAGCACTATGAATGCATAGACTAGAAACAGAATTCAGCCTATTTGTATGAGCAACCTTATATCCAATAACCACACTAGCATATTTAACATTGTTATTAGTTATGTCACTAATCCTGAGTGATCTATTATCAGATGTAGCATCGGTTAAGTTCATAACCTCTTTGTTTGGAATTTTCTTCTTCTTCTCAGGCCTTGTGTCGGTAGAGGGTAAACCTGTAATAGCCCTAATTGCTTCCTTAGTGATTTTGTAAGCTAAGTCTAGCCATAAGAATTCACTATGAACTCTACTAAGAACATATCAGACAGTTTCATCTTTGAATCCAGGAATATGAAGGATGTCTACGAACCCTAAATGTTCCACAATCTTATGTTCATGTTTGATTACACCTTGTTTATTTATGATGACATTCATGAAAATTTTCTTTATATCCTCAAACCCTAAATCTTCAATGTTACAGTGATTGTATGCCCTAGGGTCTTCTACAAATGCAACTCCCTTCGGAATTTTTGAAAATGCACCAATAGAGTCATCCATCTTAGCTATCTTAGGGATTATCTTCAAGACTAGTCTAGGACATTTGATATTCTCCACAATGGTAGGGTTTGCAATGAATTCAGGAACGGAAGATGAAGAAGCCATGTTGTAAAATAAATACCTCTTAAGTGAAAACCTTGGATGCCCTGAAAATCTTTGTTGCTTCACTTTATGAATGGTGATGCTCTACTTCTGCGCTCTTTGAATACTTGAATGCTTGGTGAATTGAAATGTGAAATTTCAATGCTTTATAACCAAAAAGTTAACTGACAGCCGCATTAAATGTTTTGTCAGTTAGTGAGTTTCCATTGTAACTCAACATATGTGCCAGTAAAGAAGAATTATGACTTCTTACCACCATTTGAGGGTAAAATGCATGATCTTTAATTAGTTTCCTTACCCCTAAGGATTATTCCTTAGATAGATAAAGAATGTCTTGCCGGTCCAAGATTGCTTTGTTCTATCGGTGCAGAGCCAGATTCAACATTTCTTTGATCTCTCTTCTTGACCCATTGTTTAGAGAATTCTTTCTTGATTTCATTCACCTTGTCTGGGCCTTTGTCATTAGATCCTTTGCTGTTTGTCGGTACATTCTTGCTTCTACAAAATCTTGCAATATGCCCAATCTTGTTGCATGCATAACAGGTTACATTGTTTTTGTAATAGGGAATTTGAGCATAAGATTCATAAACTATATTAGCTAACCACAAAAACTAACAGGCTATGAAAGAAATCCTAATACATGCAATAGAAGAAGGAAAAGCAAGATTTCAACATAAACATGCAAACCATATGAAAAAAACTCCTTCCTTGACCTCCATTGTTCTCCTTTCTCCTCCAAATAGCAGATTTATGTGGATCTCACCTACAAGTGCAAAAGCATGAAGCAAGATTGATTTTGATAGAACGAGGATACTAGAAGCGTGGTTGATCGATCTCTTGATTGAAAAAAATCATCCAATTTATAGACAAATTGGAGAGAGGACAAGATTAGCATGAAGAGATTTGAAAGGAAATTCAAATCAAGAATGGCAAAATTATGACAAATGTATGACAATTTGCTATGCAAGGTGTATAACAAATTATGACAAGATTGAAATAGAGATTAGGAATTAGGAGAAATTAGCAAATTAGAAAATTGAGGAAAAAGATGAAATAGAAATTAGGTGAATTAATTAATAGGTTTTCATCCATTAATTAATTCATGAAAGAGACCTAGGACTAAATAAATAGATTTATTTAACCCACAAAGAAGAAGAAAAGGATTAAATGAACAAATCATAAAACCCTAGAAATAAGAGGACAAGGAATTAGGTCAAGACAACAAGAAATTAATGTAGGTTTGATCATGATTCTGATTGACAAAGGACCAATGTTGATAAATGATTGAGATTGGTTGACAAAAATCAATGACAAATTGACCAAGATTGACAAGGAGATCAAATTGATAGGCGACAATTGATGAGGAACAATGACTAATCGATCCAAATTGACTTGATTGAAAAGGACAAGGATCGATGACGAATCGATCGCAAAATGACAAGATTGACAAGAACAAGGATCGATGACGAATTGATCACAAAATGACGAGATTGACAAGGACAAGGATCGATGATGAATCGATCGCAAAATGACAAGATTGACAAGGATAAGGATCGATGACGAATCGATCACAAAATGACGAGATTGACAAGTTGATAATCACAAATGATTACTAACAAGCTAAAGATGATTGAAAGATTGAAAAGAGGACAAAACCCTAATTCTATCATCGATTAGGATTCACGATGTCCAAAATGATGATAAATGAGCACGCACCATGATGCGACAGGATAAGATCGACCAAAATCATGACTGAAGATTGCTATCGACAAGACCTAATTTGAAAGCAATAAAAATGAGGAATGCAGAAGAAGGACTCGATGCTCGCAAATGATAAAGACCAAGTGCGCAACATAGAAGAAATGTTAATGCGACGCAAGAACCCTAAAATAAGGCAATGCACAAATGTTAAAGTATGACTCCACAAGCGTCGACCATTTTTAGACGTCTACATTTTGCCCCTCTTTGAGACAATGCGATTCTAAGCGTTGTTTCAAAGAACAATAATGAAAATGCCCCAGACAATAACATATGCATGCCCCCTCGAGGAATTGGCTAGAAAAATCTAGAAAAGAGGCTAAGTGATCGATAAGAATGATAGAAGACGATAGGTTCGAACGGATCAAAAATCAAAGGTTGGATGCACAAAGGACAAGCAGTGGAAGGCGCAAAAGACAGCGACCATCATAAGATGGAAAGCATGCACGTCTATCTAGGTACTGACAAAGATCTATATAGGAGTGTGTGGGGGAAAAAGTGACACTAAGCAAACATGCCCTAATCTCACTTTCAATCACACATTTGTGGAATACGAAAGAGCCTAGAGGTATCACATAATTGACTACTTCTTTTTGTGGAAGAGAGAGCCACGGGCTACCTATTAGGATTTATATTCCTTTGTTGCAAATGATGGATAAAATGATGCAAGTTCAACTACTAGCCCTAGAGTGCAAGTATGAACTAATAACAAGATTGCAGAATTGAACTTAAACAATGGAAAGCTGTAAACACAAGGACAAGACAAGAATGTAAATGCGTACCCGGTGTTAAAATCTGAGTGAAAATGTTCGGGACGGGGGCGTGGGCACCACTGTCCTGATTCTGCCCCTGAAACTGCTCCTGAAACTGCTGTTTTGCAACCTGAAAAGCTGTCAAAAATGCTGAAACTTGCTGTCTAACAGAGGGACCAGGGCGCCCAGCGCCTCTGTCCTGGCAGGACCAGGGCGCCCCATGCCCCTGTCCTGGTCTTTTTCTCTGAAATTTGGTGTGTTGTTCCATCTCAGTCTGCTTCCGTCGGATCTGCAACTTGCGGCATCGTCCGAATCCCGAAACCTGCACTTATATCTGAAAAGGTATGGTGGGCGGCTATATAGGGTTTTGCCTTAGTCAAACCCCCATTTTGGTGATTTCCACCTCCACGAATAGCCAAGTTGTATTGTAAAAGTAATGTGTGTACAGACCTTGTGTGTGTGCAAGATCCTAAAATGCAAGTAAGCAAACTAGAGCAACCTAGAAAGTAAACCCTAATTGCTTGCAAATGATAATGTAAATGCTCCACATCAAGATGCAAAGTGATCTAAAGCATGAATACAAATGATATAATGGGGCTTATGCAAAGACATGAAAACAACATGAAATCATACCCAACCCCAAGGGAGGGGTACAAGCCAATCTTCAGTCGATGATCCCTTATTGCTCTTCAATGCCTTCAAAGCCCTAAATGGATGAATGAAATTGATGAATGCTTGATGGATGGATGTTGAATGTTGTTGAAGTCTTCAAAGATCTGCTCTTTCGCTGCATAGAAGGCCCTTGAAACCAAAAATCTGGATCCTTTCAAATGAAGAAAGAGAGCTCTTATATATGAAACCCTAGGTCTTAATTTCAACTTTTGGCCGACCTAGAGATTGAATATCCCGCCAATTTCTTGGGGTTAAGCTTTATTTTATGATTGGATCGCACTCCTAAAATTTAGAGAAAAATTTTCGAGACCGTGTGCACTCCGGGCGCCATGCTCCCGACAACTTTTCACCAAATTTTCAGGGCCATCGGATATGATGATTTTAGAGAGAATCCCAAAGTTACAGGTGATTTCGAGATGTTTTGACCCCCGAAATCAAGCCCCCAAGTTCAAAATAGGGCCTAATTAGGGTTTTTGATTAAATGATGTATAGGAGGAATAAAATGAAAGGGGCACACTTTAATGAAAGGGCCCGACTTTATGATGTGGAAGATGATGAAATATAACCTTAGACCTAATTAATTTGATTAATTAAGTGCTAAAGGGGAAATGCAATGCAAAATGCAAAATGCGCCAAGGCGGGTGCTAAACTAGGTGTGAAATTGTACCACCCTAGCAAGTGCGTACAATTTACGACGCTACATTTAGCCCCCACTTTAGTGGTCATATGAACACTATGTGCATATGCAAGATAAAGTACAGAAAAGTAAACATTATTTTAAAAAGGATATATCCATAAGTCTGTCGAACGAAGCCCCCAGCGGTATCTGTAGTACACAGTTAGGAACCACAACCTACAAAACCACATGTTAGATCACAAAATCATCTAATGCTTACTAAGGAAAGTGATGAAAATTCGAGGGTAGCTATATGCCCCCCCCTGTTTCGGCTTGCTAATTTTAGTGAGTTGAAACAGGGTATCATGTTTACCACTTCGAATTGTTAAAGAATATTGATGACAAATGCTCACAAGAAGATTTGATATGAGATCAAAAACTAATGGAGAATCATTTGGTAAGAAAGAGGACTAAATCTCAATTCCAACACAACAAAGAGTGTGAGGATTTGAGAGTTCTCTAACACAAGATGAAGGATGTAAATGGAAACAAAATGCAAAGAGAAGAAAAGAAAGGAAAAAAAAGCATGAATACACACATTGGTGATCCATGAGAAGAATAGTGAGAGAGAAAACATGGGCTTCTCGCCCCTAGATCTTGTCTAGGTGATCCATGGGAAAAAGGACATGGAAAACTAGCCCCTAGAGTCTGTCTAGGTGATCCATGTAAGGGAGGAGAGTGAGAAAGTCTAGCCTTATGCCGCTAGTTCCACTCAACCTCGTGCATGTGTGTGTAAGGGAGGTTAGAAGCACCTCATAGGAGTCTATGCCCGAGTATGCTACAACCTGTATATGTATAGTACAAAAGTGTGACATCTCACTCTAAGAGTCTGTGCTCTGGTTCCGAGAATGACCCATTGCTCAAAAAGTGTAATGTTTATGTCATAAGCAAAGTAGAACAAGGATACCTACCTTCATCACAAAAGAAGATACCCCCAAAATGCAACAATGTCATAGATCCAAGAAAGAGAGTTTTGCACTCTTTAAGCAAGGATAAGATAGTTGAAAAGGGATATCTTGTACTATGTGTAAAGGAGATCCTTAGAGGAGAAGAGATCTTTGTACAAAAGACACATCCCTGAGAGGAATTGTCTTAGACAAATATAACATTTTCTAGAATAAGACAAAGAAGAGAATAAGAATGCAATACTTCCTTCTTTTGCAAGGTGAAAGTGATTCTTAATGAAGGATGACGCTCTTTTTAACCCAATTGGGAGAGTGAATTCATTATGGATGTATTTTACCAAGTGCAAAAGAGGTTGTAGTCAAGGGCTTGCACCTCTTGTAAGATAGAATCCTTGAACAAACAACAACAAATGCATACAAGGAATAACATCAAGTAATAAAGTTCACACCATCCACGAAATAGGAAAAAGTGGATCCTTAGATAAAAATAAGAAAAGATCATTGCCTCTCAAGGATAAGGATAATGAGGACTTACACAATCTTCTAGGGAGAGATTTAGACATAAGCAAAATGTACTACATACTCACATGAGTTCATGCAAGCAAGACATTAGTGTATGTAAAATGCTCCTCACAAGAAGTGGGTAAGATAAGAAAGAGAATACACATCTTCTCTCATATCTAGGAAAAGAGAATTCTAAAGCAAAGATGATCAATATTTCCACACTATTACCCCATAGGAACAAGAGATAACATAGAAAAATTAGGCTATTATGTTGCTTCAAAAAATATGATTGCACTTGAAATTGTACCATCATGAATGACAATGAGCCCCCAGTAAATGATCTACCAATGTCACATAATGATGAGCAACATAATAGCCATTAATGTTATTTAAAGACATGAGGTATTTGAATATGACATGATAAATGCTCAACTATAAGTGAGATGAAAAACATGTATAAAATGATAAAAATTGAAGAAGAAAAGTTACAAGAAATCTTAGAAGAGGGACGAGTGTAATTTATTAGAGCCTTATCCCTGGAGGAAAGGACTTTATGATGAATAGGAGATAAAGATTCATAAGTGGATTTAGAAACTTGAGGGGATTCATAAAGAGATTTGTTCATCGCCAAGATTTCCTTATGAGGGGAATGAGAGTTGATAGAAGTAGAAGATGATTTAGTTGAAGTGAGATCATCATCACTACTAAATATAGCATTCACATTGAGAGATGGTCTTTTAGATGCTTTGGTGGGCTTAGAAAGATTATATCCAAGTCCAAATGAATATTCATGCATGTTATGTTCTAAAGGAACTTTAATTCCTTGTTCATTTGCACCACAACCATTTCCACTATAGCCACTTTTAGCCAAAATATGGAAACCACGACCATAACGATTAGCCATTTCAGAAAGAAAAGGTGGTTTTTCATAAGACAAAGGATCAAATCCTTCAGAATTAGAGGTGTGAGGAGAAGAAGTTTGAGAAGCGGCCACAAAATTATTGCTCATAGGTTCAGGTAAGACTGATTGATCTCTAGTTTCTTCCTTCTTTTTAACTTTAAGCTCTCTAGGAGGAACCCTATACTCACCTACAAAGGTGGGATTAAAATCAAGAGATCCCCAATCATCTTCTGTGAGAACCTTCTCAGGATCAAAAGCCTTTTCATGTGTAGATTCAAGTTGAGAAGAATCTTCTTCAGGAACTTCAGACTCATCCAAAGAATTTTGATTATCAGAGGGTGATGATTCATCCATAGGTATCTTGTTTAACGAGTCATCACTAGAAGAGGAAGGCTTAGAAGAACTCCCTTTGGAAGTAGATGTTTGCAAACAAGCTTGAAAATTAGTATCACCTATCAAGGTATATGTCTTATTATTATAAATAAATTTAACTTGTCTATGCAATGTAGAGGGGACAGCTTGCATACTGTGAATCCAAGGTCTCCCTAATAACAAGTTGTATGTTAGATTTCCCGACATAACATGGATAGGAGTAGGAAAAGTAACAGGTCCCACTGTGATGGGTAAGGTGATAATACCTAATGAAGACTTAGCCACATTATCAAAGCCTCGAATGGGATGAGAGTCAAGCTCAATAAGGGATGTATCCACATTCATCTTATGCAATAGATTAATGCTACACACATTAAGGCCAGAACCATTATCTACCAGTGTTCGTCTTATAGAAGTGTCATTTATGATAACCACAATCATCAAGGGATCATATTGATGTTGAATTTCACTAGTAGGCAACTCATCTTGAGTAAACACAATTTGAGCTTTAGGATTCATCACAGAGTTAACCAAAGACACTATATTACTAGATGTATTAGGTGGAGGAACATTCAAATCTTTCAAGGCATCTTGTAACATTCCATGATGAGCGGAAGAAGTTTGGATCAAATCCCAAAGGGATATCTTTGCAGGGGTAGTTTTAAGTTGTTCTATGAGATCATATTCCTTACCAAGAACTTGTGAAATATGTGGAGCTTGAGGAAGAATAGGTTGGGAAGGAGGAAGTGAAGTCGGGATAACTGGAGGAGGATTAGGTTGCCTATTATTTCTAGTATTATAGGTATGAGCAACCGCATTATAACTCTCTCTAGTCAGTTGCTTAGCATACTCATAAGGGCTCTTAGTAGAATAACCTCCTTGCATAGTAATAATAGGTTTGTTAGGGGTGTAAAAAGAATCATTAGCATAACCACCTTGAACCACTAAGATAGGCTTATTTAAAGGTTGAGAATTTTGAGAAGGACAAGCACCTTGGATAGTGAAGAGAGGTTTGTTAGGTGTTTCATTCACATGTATCAAATTGATTGAGGATGATTTAGAGGAATGAACAAAAGTGTTGGAAGAATTATTGATAGTCTTCTCTTGCACTAAAATCTCATCACGGATTAAATCAATTTTAGGAGAGAGACAAGGGGTAGGCATTGATGTTCTACTAGGAAAGGTCATATCATCCTCTCTCATCAACGAATCTACATGGGGAATAAACTCTCTAGGAGAAGGATCAACATTACTCTCTAAAGTCTCACTTTTGAGAGGGAGATCTTTGAAAGAGATGTTAACCATCTTGTTTTGAACTAGGGTATCCTTATGAGTAGAACCAAGTTGAGGAGAGGGAGAATAATTGAGATTCAAGGAAGGTGAGAAGCTATCAAGGGAGTTTTCAATCTTGATTTCATCCCCTTTGGCTAGGGGTAGAGAATAATCTATACCTTCTTCTAATGGTTCATCCCAAATAGTGAAGTTGTTGAAAGGAATGTTTGAAGTATTGTCAATTTCGGGAGATGAGATAACATTGTTTATTAATTCCTCATTCTTAGGAGGGAGAGAATCAATAGATGTGTTAAACTCATCCTCTTTCCTCAAAATATGTTCAATATGATCTTTAGGGGAGAGAGAGTTAAGGAAATTGCTTATTATTTCATCTTCTTTCTCTAAGGGATGCTTATGGGTAAGACAAACTTTAGGAGAAGGGTAAGCATTTATCATTAATTCATCATCTCTAGTGGGAATTTTGTTGGAAAAGGAAATGCCATCACTAGGAAATGTAGGGATAATGTCATCTTCTTGCACAAAAGGATCCTCATGAAGGGAGAGTTTTTTAGGAGGAACATGAACATATTTCTCCAAAGATTCATGCTTAGGAAGGAGATCTTTGAAAGAAGTGTTCATAACCTCTTGTTGCACTAACATGCCCCCATTGGAAGGACCACCTTTAGGAGAAAATAAGTCAATGTCCATCAATGCCTTTTCACTTAGAGAGGCATCATGTAGGGAAGGTGAAGTAACATTAAGAAAGGTGTTTATGATATCATTCTCTTCCTCTAGGATAGCTAAATAGGAAGGGCACATTTTAGGAGAATTGTCAAGATCACTCTTAAAGTCTTCATCCTTAGAGCATGGGAGAGTCTCAAAGGGATTGGTAGCAACTCTTTTAGGCACTAAAATGTTGTTATAGATGGGGGGATGTTCTTTAGGAGAAGGAAAAATTGAAACAAGGGAAGCTAACCCATTATCACATCTATGAAATGAATGCATCATGACAACAATTTTCCTCTTTCAAATGATAACACATGCAAAATAGAAGGAAATGTGTAATTTTAACCAATGCAAGCACTTAGAATGTAGATTTAGAAAATGAAATTTATGATTCAAATGAGTTCCTATATCAGATTTGAAATTATTGATCCTGATTAAGCTATCCACAAGTTCAACAAAATTAGGGTTTTAGCAAAAAATGCCTCTAAATTTTTTGAATCTTGCAAGAAATTAGAACTTGTAAATAAAAATTTGAATTTGAAATAGCATAAACACTCAAATTTGAAAACATAAATCAGAATTAGAGAAGATTGGGATTCACGTCGGGTTCACCAAAATGTGTGGGGGAAAAAGTGACACTAAGAAAACATGCCCTAAGCTCACTTTCAATCACACACTTGTGGAATACGAAAGAGCCTAGAGGTATCACACAATTGGCTACTTCTTTTTGTGGAAGAGAGAGCCACGGGATACCTATTAGGATTTCTATTCCTTTGTTACAAATGATGGATAAAATGATGCAAGTTCAACTACTAGCCCTAGAGTGCAAGTATGAACTAATAACAAGATTGCAGAATTGAACTTAAACAATGGAAAGCTGTAAACACAAGGACAAGAAAAGAATGTAAATGTGTACCTGGTGTTAAAATCTGAGTGAAAATGTTTAGGACAGGGGCGTGGGTGCCACTATCCTGATTCTGCCCCTGAAACTGCTCCTGAAACTGTTGTTTTGCAACCTGAAAAGCTGTCAAAAATGCTGAAACTTGCTGTCTGACAGAGGGACCAGGGCGCCCAGTGCCCCTGTCCTGGTCTTTTTCTCTGAAATTTGGTGTGTTGTTCCATCCCAGTCTGCTTCCGTCGGATCTGCAACTTGCGGCATCGTCCGAATCCCGAAACCTGCACTTATATCTGAAAAGGTATGGTGGGCGGCTATATAGGGTTTTGCCTTAGTCAAACCCCCGTTTTGGTGATTTCCACCTCCACGAATAGCCAAGTTGTATTGTAAAAGTAATGTGTGTGCAGACCTTGTGTGTGTGCAAGATCCTAAAATGCAAGTAAGCAAACTAGAGCAACCTAGAAAGTAAACCCTAATTGCTTGCAAATGATAATGTAAATGCTCCACATCAAGATGCAAAGTGATCTAAAGCATGAATACAAATGATATAATGAGGCTTATGCAAAGACATGAAAACAACATGAAATCATACCCAACCCCAAGGGAGGGGTACAAGCCAATCTTCAGTCGATGATCCCTTATTGCTCTTCAATGCCTTCAAAGCCCTAAATGGATGAATGAAATTGATGAATGCTTGATGGATGGATGTTGAATGTTGTTGAAGTCTTCAAAGATCTGCTCTTTCGCTGCATAGAAGGCCCTTGAAACCAAAAATCTGGATCCTTTCAAATGAAGAAAGAGAGCTCTTATATATGAAACCCTAGGTCTTAATTTCAACTTTTGGCCGACCTAGAGATTGAATATCCCGCCAATTTCTTGGGGTTAAGCTTTATTTTATGATTGGATCGCGCTCCTAAAATTTCGAGAAAAATTTTCGGGACCGTGTGCACTCCGGGCGCCATGGTCCTGACAACTTTTCACCAAATTTTCAGGGCCGTCGGATATGATGATTTTAGAGAGAATCCCGAAGTTACAGGTGATTTCGAGATGTTTTGACCCCCGAAATCAAGCCCCCAAGTTCAAAATAGGGCCTAATTAGGGTTTTTGATTAAATGATGTATTGGAGGAATAAAATGAAAGGGGCACACTTTAATGAAAGGGCCTGACTTTATGATGTGGAAGATGATGAAATATAACCTTAGACCTAATTAATTTGATTAATTAAGTGCTAAAGGGGAAATGCAATGCAAAATGCGCCAAGGCGGGTGCTAAACTAGGTGTGAAATTGTACCACCCTAGCAAGTGCGTACAATTTACGATGCTACAAGGAGACAAGGAGAAGGAAAAGAGTTCATTTGCACTGGCCAAAGTGGAGGAGTTGTTGCTCAGGAAAAAGGATCGTTGCAGAGAGATGGCGAACATTCCAATGGAAGATCACCTTGGGGAACATGTACGCACCTACAGACGACCGAACGACATGGGAGAAGCGGTATGTAGCTCAAAAACCCATATGTTCAATTTCATGAATTTTACTTGATTGCGGGACATTGCGGGGCCCACAAGGGAGGGAAAAATGTAGATCTGTGCCTGTGTAGTGATGTTTTGTGCCTGTGTAGAGATGTTTTGCGCCTGTGTAAGGTACATAGGGATAGCTTGATGCTGCACAAGTGCGAGACTGATGGAAGAAATGTTAGTAAGAAGAAATTAGACAGAGGACAGTTAGAGATGAAGGAAAACTTGCTTTCACAAATGCACATAAGTAGGTGAGAACCTTTATTTATTGTAGCAAAATGGATGCAGAGCATCATGGCATTGAAGGCCAGAGCTGGAATGCAACCCCTTTTTCAAAAGATAGACACATCGCACACAAGGAATGAGTGAAGCATCCTAGGGTGCATACATCAAGGGTCGAGGTATGTGTGGCGTTCACAAAGTGAACGTACTTATCACAGACACCCAATGATATAGTTGCTCCAGTTTGTGACAAACATTCCACAAACAGCAAACACAACAAAAAAAAGGAAAGGGACCATGAACCATCCCAGTCACTCTAAATCACTCAGTGACATCATCGAGCAACATAGGAACATGATCAAAGCCAAAGATAAATCAGTAAAAAGATAAGACGCACAAATTCAACCAAGTCAAACAAACAGTTTGATCATCATTGTCAAAAGTGGAAAACAAGAATGATCATGTTGTCTGGTTTTAGGGAATGCAGTACCCCGTCGAAGACAGGACACAGTCTGGTTTCGAGTATACCACACCTTGTATAAGACCCATGATAATGTTGACAAGGACCAATGGTAATGTTGATGCTATTTTGATTTATGTAACAACTGTGATTAGGTTGAATGCTTGTTTGGTCGAACAGTTCATCTGTTAATGCGTGATTTCATTAAAGCACAATGTTTTATTGATTGTCGTTAAATGTATGCTCAATGATCTGTCTATGCATAAAGGGGACCATTTATTGACAAAATGCAAAATGCCAAAGAAATTGTTTTTGGATTTTGATGTTTTTCACTTTGTAGGAATTTCGAGTTTTTTACAATTTTTTTTTTTTTGTTTTTCAGGATTTTATTTGACTTTTTAAGGATTTTTTTGAAGACATTAATTCATTTTTAGGGATTTTTTCAGGACATTATTTGATTTTTAGGGATTTTTTCAGGACATTATTTGATTTTTAGGGATTTTTTCAGGACATTATATGATTTTTAGGGGTTTTTTCAGGACATTATATGATTTTTTTGGATTTTGACATTTTAGCTGAAAATGAACACATTCTTTTTTTGATGTTTTTGAATGTTTTCAGGATTTTTTCAATTTTTTTGATTATTTCAGGACATTTTCAATTTTTATGATATTGCCCCCAGTGTCTAGCAAGGCAAGGAATATGACAGGTGAATAAATAGGCTTTCTGAAATGTTGGTGGATAGAGGGAAGACAAAGGCCTTTTATTATGGAGACAATGGGACAAGCAACTGGATATGACAATGTAAAGCAGTGACATGGCATGAGGGATATGTCAAGAGGTTTTGAAAAACATGTTTTGCATTTCATTTCCTTATGTTAGTTCAAGATCAAGGGAAATAAAGAGTGTATGGACGATGGGATATGGACAAGATAAGCAAGACCAAGAATGGATAAAGGATATGAATAGGATAAGGATATGATAGACAAAGGGACAATGACAAAAGGTTACAATAAGCCAAGGAATATGGACAAAGGGTTGGGATTGGCTAAGGGATAGTGGCAGAAAGTTGCAATAAGACAGGGAATATGGATGAAAGGTTATAATAAGCAAATGGATAAAGACCAAAAGCTATGATGGACTAAAAGCTGCAAACAAGATGCGTGATGCTCATGACGATCCTCAGCCTTGTCAAGATCAAAGGTGGAAAGGGAAACTAGACATGAGGGACAATAGGATATGAAGGGTAATGACAGGGGTTCAATAGGATAATGGAACAATGAAGGACAAAAGGATATGATAGGATAAAACCTGTCCCCAAGTACGGTATGCAAGGAGTTCATAGATTACGCATGACGCATGTTTGCCAGGTTTTCATCACAGTACTTGCCCAAGGTGCCTGTTTGCCAGATTTTCACCAGTGGACGAATTATTTTTGCTTTACTTTTTTTCTTTTGTATTTTGACTTTTTTTTTTTCGTCTTTTTTCTCACTTTTTTTTTTTTTTGTATTTTGACTTTTTCAATAGAAGTTGGACACATGATAGGGGGTGGAAGAAGGACTCAAGCCTCTTTTTGTTTGGATAGTAGCCTTGAAAAAAATGGACCATAACCTTTAAAAGTATGCTCAAAGACGTTGGTAGGATAAGGACATGGAAAATAAGATGAAACTAAGGCAAGGATTTATGTAAAGAATTGGATCAAAGGGATCAAAGGATGAAAAACATGCATTGGATAATGGATAGGGTATTGAAAGAATTGGGCTTCACTGGATGGAAATGAAGGCAAGATCAACATTACAACACACCTTGATAGGTGGTGGATTGATGGAGGAAAAATGGATCTCAGATTGTGAGATTTGGATGGAGGAATAGCTTGGGATTTTGGGACATAAGGGCCCAAAATGGATGAAGAAGGTGATGGAGGAACAAATTTGAGAGGGTTGGATGGAGGAATAGAAACCTTGGATGCCAAGTTGGATGTTTCTTTAGGCTTTTGTGCTTCAAGGAGTCACTTAGGGATCCACATGGTTTTTTATTTTTCATTCTTTTGTAGTTCCTTGGAGTGCATTGCCAACACAAGGGATTTAGGAACCCATATAGATTTTAACTTTTGTTTTTGAGCAATGGGCCTTTGTGACCTTGTGGATTTTTCCTTTGCTTTATAGATCAAATTTTTCTTTGTTTTGACATGTTGATTATATTGGACATGTTGATCCTTGAATACATGTGGATTTCTAGACTTATGACTTTTACACTTGGCATCCAAATTTCTTGGAGGGGGAAAGGAATGCATGGATGGATAGGAATGAAGTGGAGTTCTTTTGGATGGATGAAATTTACTCAAATATGTGTTCCTTTGTTGACCTTGCATACAGGATGCAAGGATATTATAAGGACCTAAGATGGATGGAAGGGATAAAGGGGAAGGGATATGTTTGGATTTTGAAGGGATGTTGGATTTAGTAGGGGTACCCACGTCTTGAGGAATTTCACTGAGGCCATGACCCTTAATATTTTCTTTAACATGAAGGGATTCTTGCTTATGGAGATCTACTCCTTTGCCTTTATGAATATCTTGACTTGTAGGATACTCTTTTCTTTGGGAAGAAGACGCAAGTCCATTATGAGGTGGATATGATATGAGAGAAATAATGAGATCTTGAAGTGGATCGGATTGCACCAAAGTGGAAGAACCCATTATGCATGTCGAGGGTTCATGAATATCTTGCACTGACACGTTAGAATCATGAGGGGGATTAGGATCATGAGGGGGACTAGGATTGTGTAGTGGACATGGTTCAATGACAGGCTTGTCAAGAGATGGAATGGGAGAAATAATGGGATCATCAAAAGAAATGCGATCTTGGAGTGTATATGGAGCATTAAGACAAGGAGATGGAGGAACAAAAGGATCTTGTGGAGCATTTAAAGGAATAATTTGATCTTGACAAGGAGGAAGATCATTGGAATCCTCTTGAAAGGTGCTTTGCTCTTGACTTTTAATGGGATCATCGGAAAGGATGGAAGGGATATCTTGATCTTTCTTAGGAAGTGGAATGTCAATGAGATTTGAAAGGACATTGTGTTCTTGGATAGAATTGACAGGAATAAGTGAATCATTGCGAGTGTCCAGGGAAATGGGATCTTGGTCAACAATTGGATGGGATGATAAGGTTTCAAGATCTTGATCTATTTCAAGACACGTTTCTTCATGCTCTAAATTATCCTCTTGACATGGGGGTGGACTTTGGATATTCATGGGGTATTATGACAAGGGATTAATGTTTTGGGATGAAGGAAATGCACTTTGAACATTTGTGATGGATTCTGGCAAGGAATCAATGCTTGAACATGAGGAAGAGGGACTTCGAATGGGGTCCTCTAAAACAAGTAATGGCAACAAAGTGCATGGTGGCATTGGGTCTTGTATTTCTGAAACATGACAAGGATGTGCATCATGAATTGGATTATCTTGGCAATCAATTATGGATAGCCCTTGGATAATTTCATCCTTGGGTGTATTATTTGATGAGGACAATATGGAAGGTTCTTGTGAAACTTCTAAAGGTGTAGGGATAGATGCCATTGGAGAGTCAATTTGTTTGTGGGGGGATGAGGCATTGCTAGACATAAGTGTATTATCTTGATCTTCCTCAAAGAACTCACTTGGTAGTTTCCTTAAGATCCTTGCAATAAGGCCACCTTTCTTTTGAGGTTTTGACATAGTTGTATCTAGAATTTGAACTTGTTTTTGGTTTGATGTCATGTTTTGATATTGGACTTGGTTCAATTGTTCCGACATGTTTGAAACTTGGCTTGGTGTGGGCTGCAACCTTTGTTTTTGAATGTTTGGTTGTGGTTGTTAACATTGATATGTTAGTTGAACTTGTTGATATTCCACCATTGGTTGTGTTGGTTATATGTGTTGGACCATTGGTTGTGTCTGTTGGATATGTTGTTGATTCGAGATTTGATTGAATGAAATTTGACCAAATGAATTTTGATTTGGGACTTGATTGAAATTTGTGCTTGTTTTTTGAAATTGTTTCATCATCTCTATTTGAGAGATGAGAGCTGGTATGTCTGGTCGTTTGATAAGAGCTTTTACATCAATTGGCTCAAATTTTGGGTTTGGACCTTGAAATTTTTTAAATGTTTTGGACAGTTGGGATCTAATCTTCTCACTATTTTTCACTTTTTGTTCCAAGATCTCTTTTTCTCAAACTAGTTTTTCCTCTAGTTTTTGTATTTGGAGCCCTGTTTCATCATAAAAAGTTTGACCGATATTGCCTTGTTGTTGGGTTGGATATAATTGTGATTGCCTTGGATTAAAATTTGATTGCATTGTTGGTTGATACGTCAAACTTTGTTACATCATTGGTGCTTGGAACCTTGTTTCAATAGACATGTCACTATGCAATGTTTTTGGGATTTTTTTGATTTTAAAAGGATGATGTATGATATGCAACTAAATGCAACCTAAAAGGATGACAATGCAATCTATGGCAAGAATGCAACCTATTTTTTTGTTGTTTTTCAAGGTTTGGACAAACTTTCTGGAATGCAAACCTAAAGACTCAACCTTGGGAAGTTGAAATGAAGCGAAGACCTTGAAGGACAAAGGACCAAATGACAATAGGACAAATTGAAAATGTCTCACCTATATGCTTGGATACTAAGCTAGGTTTGACAAAAATGATATTAATGAAAGGACGAATTTTTAGACAAGGTCAAGACTCCCTAACAACAGCTTAGAGTATCATCCAAAGTTTTGATTTTTTAAGTTTGACAAACCAAATTTTTGAGACTATGATTATGACAATGACTTAGGATATGACATGAAAATGATCTAAGGATATGATGTGACAAGATGAAGCCAGGACAAGATGACAATACAATGATAAGGATATGCGAAGACCAATGACTTGGAATATGCAAAATGTAACCTAGGCAAGACCTAATTTTAGCATGACAAGGATAATGCATAAATGTCACCTAAATGGAAATCTAGCTTAGATATGACAATGAAATGAAAACTTAGGGAAATGATTTTGAACCTAAGTGCAAAATGAGGACGCTTGCAATGAAAAGGACTAAAATGAAAGGAGATGACAATATGTCCTAGGACCTAAGTTGGACTATGCAAAACCTAGCCTAAAGTGACATGAATTTTGAAACAAAGATATTCAATGTCTTGACAAGCCATGTTCAAATGTTGGATGAATACTTGGACAAATTTGGACTTTTGTTTGGATTTTGTTTTGAATTGAAGGTTGTTGATTTTGAAAACCCAAGTTGATTATGAGCACTTTTGAAAGTTTGTTTTTGATTTAACTTTTGACAATCACAAAAGACAAAATGTTTGTTTGACTTTGACTCAAGACCATCAAGCACATTCACAACAAATCCTATGGCTGGAAAGGGCAATATCTATTGAATCCTCTAACCATAAAATACAACACTCAGCCAGATAGCTAGACACTTGGTAGCACTGGCTCCCCCTTACAGTGCACTAACTTCTCGGGCATACCAAGCTTTGAGTTCAAGCGGCATCACTTCCCAAGAACTTGCTATCTCTAACTGAGGAGTACATGAGAGGTGTCTTCGGCATGCACATATCACAATGCCCGAGCCAACAGATAGAAGGATTTTGGCATCTAAAAACAAGAGATTCTAGTAAGGGCATCCGTTCGGGTGGGTATTGATCTGGTGAATAAATCGTCGCAATACCATTCCAGCACCTATTGTCTACAACTTTTGTTGCATCCACAGTTATTTAGAGTGGTTCGAAAAAGCTTGGCTTTAGCTTGTCACCACTTTGGGTCGTTCCCTCTCACCAATGCCTATGCGATGTGCCAGGAAAATCGGGAGGCAGGCCCAGTTCTAAAGGTTAAAACATGCAATCAAATTAAAAACAGACAAAGCATGCATGGTGTTCATTAACCTTTAAGAAATGAAATGTGCAACTACTTTAAAAATCTCAAGCAAGATATTTTAATGAGAGTCTTTGACCACGTCCTGCATAAGATTTGTTAGTAGTTGCATTTTTTAGTCTTCGTCACATGTAATGCCAAGATGTTGCACAGAGAATTAGCACCAAAGAAAACCTAGAATGCAAGAAACAGAATGAAAACAAACAAATTTGCCAGTAAAAACAACTAATTTCACCTCTGTTTCTGGCCTTGCACAGGCGCAGAATGCCTCAACATAGGCGCAGAATGCCTTGGGGAACATGTACACACCTACAGATGAACGGATGATGCGGGAGCAGTGGTATGTAGCTCAAAAACTTATATGTTCAATTTCATGAATTTTGCTTGATTGCGAGACACTACGAGGCCCACAGGGGAGGGAAAAATGTAGATCTACGCCTATGTAGATCTGTCTATGCACAAAGGGGACCATTTATTTCACGTTGGGTTCACCAAAAAATGTAATAGGGAATTTGAGCATAAGATTCATAAACTATATTAGCTAACCACAAAAACTAACAGGCTATGAAAGAAATCCCAATACATGCAATAGAAGAAGGAAAAGCAAGATTTCAACATAAACATGCAAACCATATGAAAAAAACTCCTTCCTTGACCTCCATTGTTCTCATTTCTCCTCCAAATAGCGGATTTATGTGGATCTCACCTACAAGTGCAAAAGCATGAAGCAAGATTGATTTTGATAGCGCGAGGATACTAGAAGCGTGGTTGATCAATCTCTTGATTGAAGAAAATCATCTAATTTATAGACAAATTGGAGAGAGGACAAGATTAGCATGAAGAGATTTGAAAGGAAATTCAAATCAAGAATGGCAAAATTATGACAAATGTATGACAATTTGCTATGCAAGGTGTATAACAAATTATGACAAGATTGAAATAGAAATTAGGAATTAGGAGAAATTAGCAAATTAGAAAATTGAGGAAAAAGATGAAATAGAAATTAGGTGAATTAATTAATAGGTTTTCATCCATTAATTAATTCATGAAAGAGACCTAGGACTAAATAAATAGATTTATTTAACCCACAAAGAAGAAGAAAAGGATTAAATGAACAAATCATAAAACCCTAGAAATAAGAGGACAAGGAATTAGGTCAAGACAACAAGAAATTAATGTAGGTTCGATCATGATTCTGATTGACAAAGGACCAATGTTGATAAATGATTGAGATTGGTTGACAAAAATCAATGAAAAATTGACCAAGATTGACAAGGAGATCAAATTGATAGGCGACAATTGATGAGGAACAATGACTAATCGATCCAAATTGACTTGATTGAAAAGGACAAGGATCGATGACGAATCGATTGCAAAATGACAAGATTGACAAGAACAAGGATCGATGACGAATCGATCACAAAATGATGAGATTGACAAGGACAAGGATTGATGACGAATTGATCGCAAAATGACAAGATTGACAAGGATGAGGATCGATGACAAATCGATCGCAAAATGACGAGATTGACAAGGACAAGGATCGATGACGAATCGATCGCAAAATGACGAGATTGACAAGTTGATAATCGCAAATGATTACTAACAAGCTAAAGATGATTGAAAGATTGACAAGAGGACAAAACCCTAATTCTATCATCGATTAGGATTGATGATGTCCAAAATGATGATAAATGAGCACGCACCATGATGCGACAGGATAAGATCGACCAAAATCATGACTGAAGATTGCTATCGACAAGACCTAATTCGAAAGTGATAAAAATGAGGAATGCAGAAGAAGGACTCGATGCTTGCAAATGATAAAGACCAAATGTGCAACATAGAAGAAATGTTAATGCGACGCAAGAACCCTAAAATAAAGCAATGCGCAAATGTTAAAGTATGACTCCACAAGCGTTGACCATTTTTAGACGTCTACAGTTTCTTTAAATAGTTTTTCCATAACCTTGCCCGGTTTGAGTTCTGCATTGAATAGATTGAAGTCCAAATCTACTACAAGTATAGAATTTTACATTCATTCTACAATTGTTTGAGTTATGACCATGTTTATTGCATTTGGAACATTGACCGGTGGATGAGTTTGTATTATGATTATTCCTATATCTATACTAATTTGCTCTATGACCAAATTTGTTGCAATTAAAACATTTTCCATTGAATTAATAGGCATTAGGTTTCCTTACCGGTTTGTTGTGATCATGATTGTGTGCAGTTATAGAACTTTCTCCATGTTCAAATCCAAGTCCAACTGTTTCTCCATTAGGTTTTTGACTTTTCAGCATATCATCAAGATTGTCTGAACTCTTTTTGAATTTTTCCTTGTATTCATTTGCAGCGACCAACTCATTTTCCAGAGTGTTAACTTGTCTCATAAGTTCCTCTTTGTCATTTTGCATCTGAATCAACTCTATTTTAAGCATATCATTTTCATAACTAATCCTTGTAGATTCATCTAATCTTTCATTAAGTTGTCTCGCCAAATCTTCCTGATTCTTCTTTTTTTCTTCAATATCCTTACATAGTCTCATGGTTAAATCTTGCATCTCATTCTTCATGTTACTATTCTCTCATCTCAGTTTCTCTACAATATCTCTGAGAGTTTCTTTTTCTTCATCATCTTGGTTTTGCAGTTGTACATGTAATTTGTTTCTCTTATTTTGTGCTATGACCAGGTTATCTTGAAGTGCTTTGATGAATTCTCGAGCAGATCTGAGTTCTTCTTCCAGTTTGATATTCTTTATTTTTTCTGCATCAAAATCTTCAAGAGCCCCTTCCAACTGTTGTCTCAAACTTTCCATCAGTACCGATTTCAGAATCTTTCTCAAGTTGTTAGGCTTCTGCAAATAGAGGACCAAGCTCTGATACCAATTGTTAGATACTTGGTTAATCCCAAAGACACTGAGAGGGGAGGTGAATCAATATTTGACCGATAGATGAAAGATTTAAACTTATTTGCAATTCTGTAACTGAAATTAATATATTGGTAAGCAAACAATAATGCAGTAAAGAGAATCAAAAGAATCAGCATCAATGCACACCATAACACACATATTTTGGCGAGGAAACCCGGTAAGGGAAAAACCTCGATGGGATTTGTGACCCACAATATTTACTCACTGGCCAATATGAATAAATATTACTTAATACAAAAGGGGCTTGCACATGCAGGAAGGCCAACTACCTAGAGCTCACTCCTCAACAACAAAAGTGGAGTCTCACTGACTACAACATCACACTGAAGTAAACACAAAATTGAACTCTTACAACTTGCATCAAAATATTGGATGAGTTCTTTGTTATGCTTTGTCTGATACCGGTTTTGCCTCTGCCAAAAACCTTAGCCGGTATGCTGTCAATATTACCACTTACTTCATATATTCATTACATACTACTTTCATACATACCAAATGACCTACAAGAACTCATAAATATATGAGTCATTTAAAATACAATATGTCGGCCATACAATTATAATTTACATTAAAATTTATTTCGCATAAAATAATACTATTGTCAAGTCGGTCTGGAATGTCGATATGATCTGTTGCCAGTGTAACCTAGATGCCAGTGTGAATAAACCTTGTTGTATCTACCAGTGCCGGTAGGTGAAGTCTATTGCCGGTTGAACCCGTGGAACCTTATTCAACCTTGTTGCCATCAATGACAACATCTACCTTTCTCATCTGAGTGTATAATGCAAACAATCTCCAACTGAATTACCATGATAACACAAAGAATACTCTGAGGTACCCTTCAAATATTTGAGGACTCTTTTGAGTGCATCCTAATGAACTCTACTTGGATTAGACATATATTTGGATAGAACTCCCACTACTTGGGCAATGTCTGATCTAGTACAAACCATAGCATACATCAAACTTCCAACTGCACTTTGGTAAGGCACTTTTCTCATGTCTTCATTCTCTAATGGGGATGTAGGACAATCTACAGTAGATAATTTTGTTCCAACTATAAAAGGAACACACAATGGTCTACAATCCTTCATGTTGAACTTTTGTAACACTGAATTCACATACTTACTCTGGCCTAGCCATAGCTTTCTGTTCACTCTATCTCTTCTAAATTCCATCCCAAGAATGAGACTTTAGTTTGGAAATCATACCTTTCCCTTTACCAATGAATAACATGTCATCAATATACAATGCAATGTACAAGAAATGATCACCATTAGTTTTATAATAAACACAATGATCTGATTTAGAATGCTCAAATCTCAAACTCAACACATATATATCAAATTTCTGGTACCACATCTTAGGACTCTGTTTGAGGCCATACAAGGATTTCTTTAATTTAAAGACCAAATTACTTTTACCTTTCACCACATAGTGCTTTGGTTGTGTCATATAAATATACTCCTCCAAATCACCATGAAGGAAAGTAGTTTTCACATCCATTTGCTCAACCTCTAAATCATAAGCAGCTGCAATAGAAAGCAAAAAACTAATGGATGTCATTTTGGCAACAGAGAAAATATCTCACCATAATCAACAACCACAACCTGAGAGTAGCCTTTTGCAGCCAACCTTGCTTTATAATTATCAATGCTTCCTTCTAAACCAATCTTTTTCTTGAACATCCATTTGCAACCAACAAACTTTTGTCCTTCAGGCAATGGTACAAGATCCCATGTATCGTTATTTTTCAAAGCTGTCATTTCTTCTTCCGTAGCAATCTTCCAGGATTCTGCATCATTCATACCTAATGCCTCTTCTACAAATTTTGATTCATCCACATTAGTATTCAAAGAAAAAATACATCTCCAATCATCAGGTGAATACCTTTTAGGTGGTTGTCTATGTCTTGTAGACCTTCGAACAAGATGAGTTGGAGGTTCTTCCTCCTCTTTTGAAGATTTAGAGCTACGGGATCTCTCCTCAACTTCTTGCCTATCTAGGGGTCTCAATTCAACTCTTTCAGTTTTAGAAGGAAATTGAATCACATCTTCCTTTTTAGTCTATTCTGGCTACAATGTAATAGAAGGAGACTTAATTTCTCTAAAAATAACACTTCTACTATGAATTACCTTTTGTGCAACATGGTCCCAAAGCTTGTATCCTTTCACACCATAACTATACTCAAGGAAGATACATTTCACAGCCTTGTTCTCCAACTTTGTCCGCTTCTCCTTTGGCACGTGTGCATATGCCTCACAACCAAAAACTCTAAGATGTCTCAATGAAGGCTTGTGACCCGACCATGCTTCCATAGGTGTTTTATCAACAAGGAATGATGTAGGAGACCTATTAATCAGGTAGCAAGTAGTGACAACAACTTCAGCCCAAAACTTTTATTCTAGACCAACACCACTCAGCATACTCCTAGCCTTCTCCATCAGTGTCTTGTTCATTCTTTCTGCAACTCCATTCTGTTGTGGAGAATAAGGAGTTGTCTTCTATATGTTAATGCCACAGTCTTTACATAATCTATCAAAATCATTAGAGCAAAATTCACCGCTAGCATCAGTCCTTAAACTTTTAGTTTTCTTTCCAGTCTACAACTCAACCATTGCTTTAAATTCTTTAAATTGACTAAAAACTTCATATTTACTCTTTAGAAAATATACCCATGTCCTTCTACTAAAATCATTAATAAATAAAACATAATATGTGGATTTTCCAATCAAAGGAACATCTACAGGACCAAACACATTAGAATGAATAAGATCCAAAACACTACAAGTTTTATGAGAACTCAAGTAAAAATGAACACGGTTTTGTTTTCCATAAATGCAATGCTCACAGAAATCAAACTCAAGATTACAATCATTCTAACCTTCAACAAGATTTTTATTTCTCAAGGTCCTTAGACCCTTTTGTCCAATGTGGCCAAGCCTTTGGTGTCATAACATAATCTTCTATGAAGGTAACTTTGCTTCAGAAGAAAGAGCACCCTTAGGTACCCAAGAACCATTTCCATCTATTGAAGGTGAAACACTCAAATCTTCCATAGATTTGCTTTTTACAAAAGTTCTATTACACTCAATAGTGTATGCATCTAGCTTATACAAAGTGCCAAACCTAACACCTCTAGAAATTCACCATAGCACCCTGAATCATCTTACATCCTGCTTCAGAAAAGACTACCTGCACACTCACTTCTATCAGTTTTCTCACAGATAAAAGATGTTGTTTTAAACTAGGGATATGCAACACACCATTAATCCATTTTATTCTACCATCAGAAAACCCGATTCTAGACTTACCTCAACCAATAATGTCTAAATGTGAATCATCACCCAAGTACACCTTACCTCCATTAAATTCTTCATATTCAAAAAACCAATCTCTATTGAGAGTTATATGAAAAGATGCACCTGAGTCAATTAACCAGGCATCATTACCTGCATGAGTCACCAAAGCTACAATAAGTGCATCACCATCTTCCTTCTCGGACTCAGAATCAGAATCAATCTTCTTCTTTTTCTTATTTTCTTCTTTGCAGTCCTTACAGATGTGACCTGGTTTACTACAATTCTAGAAAATGACTTTGGACTTTCTAGGAGATTTCGATCTCCCTCTCGATTTGGACTTATTGCATTTCTCATTCTTCTTGCCTTTCTCCTTAGGTATTCCATGAATAGTTAGGGCTTCCTTCGGACTGTGGGATACCTTCCTTCACATCTCTTCACCAAGTAGGGCACCCACCATATCTTCAGACTTCAAAACAATAAAAGTACTACCGACAGCCATAACAAGAGAATCCCATGAATCAGGCAAAGATCAAAGTAGAATAAGGCATTTCTCCTCTTCGTTCATCTTAAAACCGACAGATACTAATTGAGCCACCAACATATTGAATGCTTCTAGGTGGTCTGCAACTCGTCCACCCTCTTCCATCTTCAAGGAATATAATTTCTTCCTCAAGAAAATCTGATTTAATAAATATTTTGCTTGATACATTTCACCAAGCTTAGTCCATAGCTTTTCTATAGTGTTTTCTTCATGGACATTGATCAAAACAGAGTCTGTCAGGCACAGTCTGATTAGACCCTTGGCTTTTTGGTCCATAACATCATACTAAGCTACTGTAGTAGGATCTGAGGGTCTTTGGACATTCACATCAATAGCATCCCATAGATCTTGATCTATTAGTAGTTCTTCCATCTTCAACTTCCACATCTCAAAATTTGTTCCATTGAATTTATCCACCTCTATTTTCCCTAACAAATTTGCCATCTAAAAATTTCTGCAACAAGATCAAAAAGTGTATTCTGTAAAATCTCCCACTCAAATCTGGATTAGTTCAAAAAACCCAACAACCCACAACTGAAACCAAAGGTGATCAAGCTCTGATACCACTTGTAAGGAAGTTAAGTAGCAGAACAAATTCCTTCACTAACCTTGAGAGGAGAGTAATGCAAAAACTTTTACAAATCATCACAATAGTTACAGAAAACATAAATAAATATAATAACATTCGAACCATAACACAGTGATTTACGTGGGGAAAAACCTTTCGAGATAAAAGCCCCACACTCCAAAAGCTTCCCAATATATTATTCCACAATAAAAAATAGATTACAATATACTTGCAGAGCAAGCTCTTCGTAGGAGTACCACTAATCATATATTAAGAGGTAACTCAATAGCTATAAGACTCTTACACACAACCTCTATCTCACGCACCTCATATATAGGAGATACAATATAAGAAACCATCAAATTGTATTACGAAACCATTGGCTAACACCACCCAATAAGGTATAGTCGACCTTATCTCCCTTCTAGATTCCCTTTTATGTGTCCCTCCCTTTTGATAGCTCATTTATGTGTCTGATGTATTTTATATTTCCTATTTCGGGAGTACAAAAGTCTGGAGGCCATAACTTGAGAATCGTGTCCTATTGACGAACCATTTGAAGCATCGGAAAGCTCACGAAGTGCTCTGTTGCCTTGTAAATAGCTACACCATTTACGCTCACTTTTCAAGGCATTTCGGGGCCTTTAAAGTCCTCAAAATCAAATTTAAACCTTTCATTGGACCCCTCCAAAATGGAAAATTTAATATCTTCAAAAGTAGTTGTGATCTTGCGACGTAACTTTACCAGAATGCTTATCTAGCCAACCAGAAGCTTCAGGGAGAATTTTGCCCTATTTCATGCTCAAATGAAAACTTACTATAAATAGTAACCTCATGTAAATGCAAGGTTGAGACACCATTTTCCCAACACTTCTTGTTCATTTGCATTAAGTGGTTGAAAGAACAAGTTAACATAGTTAAAAATTGCAGAACACTGATTCACCCCCCTCTTAGTTTTCCTTGATTCTAATAATTGGTATTAGAGCCTGGTCCCTCAGAAGAAGCCTATCAGCTTGAGGAGGATTCAGCAAGGTGAATCAATGGATTTTGGTAGTCTTCAACATTAGCTTATTGTGGCACTTGAGGATCTTGATCAATCCCAAGTTGATGTTTGGTAGATGAAAGAAAATCTTAAGGATGTTGAGAACTTCATCCAGTCATTGAAAGATCAGTTGAACAATTCAAGAGAGAAGAGAAAGGAAATTATTGACAAGCTAAAGGAGAAATAAAGCCAAAGCATTGATGAACAAGCCTTGAAGGAGAAGACAAAAGAATGTGAGAAACTTTCTTAAGCTAATGTAGTCTAGAAGAATGAGATGGAATCTATAGTGATGAGGATGACTAAGGAGATTAAAACTAGAAAGAAGAATGAAGAGAGCCTTAATCAGTCCCTGAAAGAGATATAATGAATGTTGCAGACTTAACTATGAGAATGATCAGTTGAAGCTTGAATTGCTACAATCCAAGAACAATGAGAAAGAGCTTGAAAGACTTTTATCACTCTTAGGGATGAACTTGCTACTACAAATGGGTACAAGGAGAAGTTTAAGATTATCTCTGCTAAGCTTGATGAGTTGTTGCAAATTCAGAACAGCAAAGATGACAAGCGAGGACTTGGATTTGAGAAAGGTGAAAGCTCCAGATCTGGTCAAGGCAATCCTAAGTCTCAACATTAGAAAAAGAAAGCTAAAAGGCCTTCGGTAAGGCAACCTAATGCTCATAATTTCAATGGTAACTATTTTGTTTGCAATAAATTTGGTCATATGGATAGTCAATGAAAAAAAAGAATGAATCAGAATGGTCAATCTTTCTTCGATCAATGTTTTAAATGCAACAAGTATGGCCATAAGGTAATTGAATGCAGAAGTATGATGAATAACTTTCCAAATAGAAGGAATATCATATGTTATGCATGTGGTAGGTTTGGACATGTTGCTAACCAATGCAGATCAAGAGGAAATCAAGGAAACTTCAGGCCTAGACAAGGAAATGTGGTAAGCTACAATTGCAACAAATCAGGTCACATTGCAAGATTCTGCAGGAGCAAAAATATGAATAGGAATGGTTCGGTAGACAAGAACAAGAATGTGAAGGTAGATGATAAGGGAAAAGCAAAAGTTGAAGAGATCAGAGATCAGATGAAAAAGACATGGGTGAAGAAGAGCGATAATGATGCAAGAAGTGGGTTCGCACCTCATTCTGGTGCTATAACTTCATCCGGTAACTAAGCTAAGGCATCCGACCTTGGGGGAGTTTTCATGGAAATCTTATAAATCCCCTATTTGAGAACTATCCTTGATCTTGACTGGTTGCAAAAATTGTATTTTATGATTACTAATCTATTGAAAGGATTTTTGGAAGTGGTTGAGTAATATTGAACGTTTGCAGAATATTTTTGTGGTGCAAGTCTATGATACAGAGTATCTAAAGAACCTAAGGACATGTAAATTAATTACACTAAGAAGTTAGGTTTCCGAATGATATAAGACAATTCTATTTAGTCACTTGTCACTTTGCATTTGAAGCGATAGTGTTTGAGTGAGCTCTGAGAGAAGATTTCAGCGAGTTCAAAGTGAGAAGGTGATTCGGCAAGGAACCCTAGTCTGGTGAGCAAGGTATTTATCAAGAAGCTTGAAACCCTAAAATTTATGAACAGTGGCTACACCTTTAGTTATGGATATTATGGAGAGATCCCACCCAAATTTAAAGAGGCGCCCTATTAAATCAATAGAAATAGACCCTCTTGGTTCTTTTTAATCTATTTTGTATGGTTTATTGCATGTAGAGGATGTTAGAGCATACATTCACTCAAACATTGATGAAATCGGTGGATCATAGATCCTGAATCTATATAACATCCAATTGCTTGATGAGAATTTCAAATTGAAGCCTGAATTAGCAATGCTGAAGGAGAAAAAGTTCATTCAGGTGGTTAGGTTTCCAATATTTGATGAGAATCATTGGGTTTGGTACGTGCTAAGAAGAATCCATGATGAATTCATGTGGCTGAACCTCCTGCCTAAGATTGCCAAAGAGGTTATCCAGGTTGTGTCAGGATTCATCTCAACTAGTGGATTACATGCATTGAAGGCAATGAAGAACCAAATGGTGATAGATGCAACTGGTTTGCAATTTAACAAAAGAGCCATGACTATTAGTGACATATTGGAGCATGATGTAAGATTCACATCGATGGTTATTGGATATAAAATATATCACTCCAGCAGAGACAATTTTGTATCTGGAATGACCATCTATGCTTCCCACCAGATGGTCTGGGAGAACAAGGAATTTTACCTATGTGAGTTGCTTCGATTACAGTTGATGGAGAACTCAATGAAGATTAAAAAGGACAAGAAGAATTCCATCAAATATGGTACACTCATTCTATGCCTATTTTTCTACTTCATGAATGAAATTTTGGGGATTAGCAATGTACAATGGTCATCAAACGCTCTGGTAGCTCCCCAAATCCGAAACTATATTATGAATCTAGGAGATATTTCAAGAACTTCCAAGGCATTATGCAATCAAGGGAAAGGAACCCTAAGGAGATTATTAAGAAGTATAAGGATACCATATGCTTTATGGTTGATATTGACCAATGTCAGATGGAAGCGATGGAACCAAGAACTATATGGATAATGTCAATGGGGTATGAGGTACAAGGTGACATCCTTGAGCTATATGCTCAACGTCTTCTGAGCAGTCCTATAGATCCATCTAAAGAAAGGTTTGGAACCTTTGTGGAGAGAGACCCATAGCTCCATTCACAATTTAAGAAGCCAAAGATTGTGAGAAAGGTCCAGAAAGAAGTTGAAGCATATTCTAAAAGCATTGGGATCACCAAAGAGGAGGTCTAGAAGGTAAGGGAAAGGACTACACATGCTAAAAAAACAAGAAAAGTGGTCTGGGAACTTCTTCCAAGCCAATGCAACCCAAAATATCAGCACCTCCATCTAGTCCAAAACCGGTAAGCACAAAGAAGCTAGTAGGGGAGTCATCTGGTAGGCTAGCCAAAAGGAAGAGAGTACAAGTGGCTAAGGAGAAAATCACTGTGGAGGACGATGAGGAGACAAAATCTGATGATGCAGTTAAGGAGGTAAAGGTCAAAGCACCTAAGGCCACTAAAGTTGCTAAGGAGAAGCCATCTGGTGGATTCAAGCCTAGGAAGAAACCAAAGGCCTTTGGAATAGACAAGGTGATTAAGCAAGTAAGATTCACAGTTAAGCCTCCTATGTAATTAGATGAAATTGTAGATGAGGTTGTTAAGCATGGAAATTTAAAGACAATGTCTGAATGGTATGGCGACTTTGATGAGAATGGAAAAAGGACTTTAGAGGAAGCCACTATTAAGTATTTGAATGACTATAGTAGGGGTCTAATAGAAATAATGTCAGAAATCCCCAAAAGTTTGTATGACATTTTAGAAATGAGAAGACAAACTACAAATAAGGAATATGAAAGGTTAAGAGAGTACATAATTGTAAATTTATGTCCTATAATAGAAATTGAAGAAATGAGCAGAATACTTCAAGAAGCTAAGCCACACTTTAGAACCAAAATAAGAGTCAATAATCTTATGATAGGTCTAACTGATGAAGTAATGAAGGATAAAGAGAAAATCCTTAAACCAATATTGCAAAAAAATCAGTATGATGTTGTGTCATTTGAAGTGCAAAAATATCAAGCATAGGATGTATAGGTTGATGTAAATGATTTCTCTATTCCAAAAGAGAAAGGTTCAGATAAAAGGATGCAGGATGGGAAGGATAAGAAAGAAGATGAGGCAGTTTAAGAAAGAAAAGTTGAGGGTACACAAAATCCTCCCAAACAACCTCAGGTGACCAGCATTCCAACTAAGGGTGATGATGCTAAAGAGACTAAAGTTACTAAGGCAAGAAACATTGTCGATGCAATAAAGGAGTTATTAGAGAAGGATAAAGAGATGTTGGATGATCCTAAACTCTCATAGGGTCTGGTAAATTTGGCCTCTCTCTCTCCAATTCAAAATCTGAAGTTTGCATCTTTTGCACAGGCTAAGGCAAGAGAGGAGATTTTGAAATCTCACGTTGAGGACAGTGAGCTATTGAGACAAGCAACTGGAATTTTGAAGAAACTAGTGCCATCCTTTGTAAAGGATGCATCTAAATCCGTATTTGGCCAATTGAAATCCTTGATTAGTGTTGTAAATACACATTTTGAAACACTTGAATAATCAAGAGAAGCCTTAGTCCAAAAGGAGTTTGACATCAAAAGGTTTGATATGCTAAAAAATATAATTATAAATGATAGAAAGTTATTGATTACATACATTAAGACTATTGAGTAATTTTGACTGAAGCTAGAAATATATATAAGTCATGCTTGTTATTATCTAAGTTTGTTGGAAATTTTGATAAGGAGATCAAGGACAATGAAGACAAATTCACAGCCATATCACAATCCTTTGTCAGCAACATCAGTGAGCACTCAGGAGAGTCAAGTGATTCCAATACTTGACAAAATAAAGAATTTGATGCATGAGAAGGACAGGATGATTAGAAAAGTAAGTAAGCCCAGGTGTCTTATTGCACCTAAAATGGAGACATTGATGAGTGCCTTGAGTGAAGATAATGATGCAACAGTCACATCTGATCTGATAGATCTGCAAATAGCTGAGGTATAGGCTTTGTTATTCAATGGCCACATATCCATTTTGGAAGGCATGAAGAAGAATTGGGATAGTGAATATGCCTTCTTGAAGAATATTATTATTGATTTGTTTAAGTTCATATAAATATACATAGTCTGATTGTATATATCTGAGATTGTACATAAGCTTTTGATGAGACCTTTAGTTTATGGAACCCCATCTTTGCCATTGATGTCAAAGGGGGAGTGTAGGACAGTGAAAAATTTTGATCTTAAGGGGAGTTTTTTACTTTTGGAGTTCGGTTGTTAGATTTTTGGTTGCAGTGTATAGTGTTTTGGTTTTGGTTTTGACACTTAGTCATTTTTTACTATGTTGCCATCAATGCCAAAGGAGGATATTGTTGGCAAGAGACACTGCATAGATGAACCAATATTGTCATTGATGGCAACTAATACTAATTGTGTGGGGGAAAAGCGAGACTAGGTTAACATGCCCTAATCCTACCTCTTGACACACATTACGGAATACGAAAGAGCCTAGAGATATCGCACAATTGGCTACTTCTTTTGGTGAAAGAGAGAGCCACGGGATATCTATTAGGATTTCTATTCCCTTGTTGAAATTGTAAGATTAAGTAATGCAAGTTCAAACCCTAATCCCAAAATGCAAGTATGAACCAATAACAAGATTGCAGAATTGAGATTAAACAATGAACAGTTGTAAATGTAAGGATAAAATAAGAATGCAGATATGTACCCAGAGTCAAAATCGGACCGAAAATGTTCGGGACGGGGGCACGGGCGCCACTGTCCTGAAAACTGCACCGGAAACCACTGTTCTGCACTCTGAAACACTATCTGGAAACTATCTGCAAACTGTCTGTCCGGAGGACCAGGGCGCCCAGCGCCTCTGTCCCAGGGACCAGGGCGCCCAACGCCCCTATCCTGGCAGGACCAGGGCGCCCAGCGCCCCTATCCCAGTCTCCTGCTCTGCAATTTCACACAGATTGCTGTTCCAACTTTCTCTCTCCGGATCTGTATCCCGCGGCGTCGTCCGAATCCCGAAACCTGCAATAATATCTGAAAAAGGGGGAGGGGCGGCTATATAGGGTTTTGCCTTAGTCAAACCCCCGCTTCGGTGATTTCCACCTCCATGAATAGCCAAGTTGTTTTGTAAAATGTATTGTGTGTGCAGAGCTAGTGTGTGTGCAAGGTCCAAAAAATGCAAGAAAGCAAACTAGAGCAACCTAGAAAGTAAACCCTAATTGCTTGCAAATGATAATGTAAATGCTCTAAATCAAGATGCAATGTGATCTAAAGCATGGATAAACGATGTATCAAAGCTTATGCAAAGACATGAAAACCATACGAAATCATACCCAACCCTCAAGGGAGGAGTACAAGCCAATCTTCAGTCGGTAATCTCCTATTGTTCTTCAATGTCTTCCAAGCCCTAAGTGGATGAATGAATTTGATAGATGCTTGATAGAATGATGTTGAATGTTGTTGAAGTCCTCAAAGATCTGCTCTTTCGCTGCATATAAAGTTCCTGGAAACAAAAATCCCATCCCTTCAAATGAGGAAAGAGAGCTTTTATGTATGAAACCCTAGGTCGTAAATTCGTATTTTGGCCGACCTAGAGATTGAATATCCCGCCAATTTCTTGGGGTTAAGCTTTATTTTATGATTGGATCGCGCTCCTAAAATTTTGGGAAAAATGTCCGGGACCATGTGCACTGGGCGCCACGGTCCCGACAACTTTTCACCAAATTTTCAGTGCCGTCGGATATGATGATTTTAGAGAGAATCCCGAAGTTACAGGTGATTTCGAGATGTTTTGACCCCGAAACCAAGCCCCCAAGTTCGGAATAGGACTTAACTAGGGTTTTTTATTAAGTGATGTATTAGAGGAATAAAATGCGAAGGGCGCGCTTTAGTGAAAGGGCCCAACTTTGTGATGTAGAGAATGATGAAATAGGACCTTAGACCTAATTAATTTGATTAATTAAGTGCTTAAGGAGAAATGCAATGCAGAATGCAAAATGCACTAAGGCGGGTGCTAAACTAGGTGTGAAATTGTACCACCCTAGCGAGTGCATACAATTTACGACGCTACACTAATGTACCCGTCCACATAGCTCAGTTTGTTCATATCAGAAGAGTGGTTGATTTTGGTTAAGTCCAGCAGACTGGAAAATAGAGTATTTGATAGAGAACAGGCTGATCGATCCATACTTCAATACAGGTTTATATCTTGTGTTTGTTAGACAGTTCAAGTATCCAGAAGACAACTGAGAGGGGGGGGGTGAATCAGTTATCATAGATTACCGAAACCTTAAGCAATTAAAACTTCAATACTGGAACCCAAAACATTAATACCGGAATGCTTAAACCAAATACCATAATAACAGTTAAACCAATTAAGCATCAACAATAATCACAAAATAAATACCATCCACATGACACCAAGATTTATACGTGGAAAACCCGGTAAAGGGAAAAACCACAGTAGGAAGCCTACCCACTGTCAGATAATACTTCTGCAGTAAGTATGTGAATTACAATTGAGGGGCCTGTACTTGCAGGAAGGCCAACAGCCTAGAGCGCATTGCTCATCACAAAAGGAGTCTCACTAACTACATAGAAATCCAAACTACAATCTAAAGAAGTGTTTGAACTGCAAAGATAGAATCTCCTATGCCAGAGTACATTTCTGGTTAAGCTCAATACCAAAGGACTAAATCCTCTTACATAAACCCAATTTGATCTCCAGTGATCGACCAAATCCTCTACTTGAATGATATTACATTATTCGCACATTACATCCCTTGACCATAACCATCTTGATCTACAATGAGATCTTACATCTATATATACAAACCCTCGACCATAAACAATTAGATCAACAACCAAATAATAAACCAATTACATAATTACAAAACATGGCGGCCTTAGACCAAACAAATAATATCCGATGCATAAGATATCCCAGAAACACATCGAGAGGTCCAATCCACACGTTACATTAAACCGGTCCATAACCTAGATCAATCGGGACCCAATATAGGTCCATACGCTAAAGCAATGATCTCCATCTACCAAGTCTTGAACATGATCACCATCAGCATCCTAAAACTCCACCAGAAGATGCACCAACACCACTTATGCATATCATCAAATAACTTCATCAAAAGCTCTGGCAGTGAAACCCTCGCCGAAACTGAAGCCAAGCTTCCAAGCAAACAGGATAGCATCCGATCACTAGACCAAAACCGACTGATTGAATATGAACTTAAGTATCATGAATAAGCCAATTCCATAACCAAACCATACCAGAGCCTACTAGATCATGTCGGATCTAAACCAACCAGAAACTACTCAACCTACCGAGACCAGAAGGGTGTCGGTAAAGCATCCAAACAGCTAGTGTTGACATCAATGACAAAATATCAATGCAACACATAATAAATTCCTCCAAATGGCCAAGAGTGTTGCGGATCTCAGGGAAGCATTATGGATGTGTTATCTACCATATTCTAGGTTTGTGGCATCCGGTGTTGACTCATGGTTGGGTTAGATGATCCAGTGTGTTGGTTCTCAATTTGGCAGAGCAATTTAGCAGTATTATGTAAATAATCATTGTGGGATTATGTGGATTGATTTTCGTGCTCATTTATGTGATCATGGTGTGTTGTTAGACATTTTAGTAGCATGTGGATGGTTCTTTTTGGTCCACATATGCATTGGAGTTTGAATTGAGCTGACTTGGTATACACGTTTCATTATCTATTAAGTGTTCTTGAAGCTAATATGTAGAAGACCTAATTTCATGTTGCAGATATAAAAGACCGATGGATATGATCATTTTTTATAGTGCTATATGTGTGGAAAGTGTTTGTGATTGATTGTGCCCAGTTTCACGTGCGCAATTGAAGGATTTGTGCTCTGGAATAAAGCACAATAGAGCAGTGTAGCAAAGTAGTGTGAGATCAAGAGTTTTGTGCTTAATAGGAATTGTACCCTGGCATTTGTAGATGTTATTTTTCAGTTCAAACATTCTAATTATCTTTTGTAATAGATATTGCAAGGCAGTGAGCCTTCTCGGGGTTATATCCCTTATTGTTTTGAGTAGTGAGGTCTAGGCAGTGTGCCTAAATGCATGTGCATTCTCCTATGTAATATTTATATACTTTTGAAGATTATATTTATACTGTGGGTCTCCTCTCCACTGTGGTTTTTCCCTTGACCGGGTTTTCCACGTATAAAATATTTGTGTTATGGTGTTGTTGTTGATTGCTTTGTGTTTCTACATTTTCCTTTTTTTTCATTTGCATTAAGTGTTTGAAAGAACAAGTTAACAAAGTTAAAAATTGCAGAACATTGATTCACCCCCCCCCCCCAGTGTTCCTTGATTCCAACATAGTTTATAAGGACGTTTGCACATTTTTCATTTTAACTCATTTTATTTTGCATTTTTCTGAATTTATACTTTACTTATTCTTCTCAATCATGAGACTTCTTTTGAAGTTGACATTAGTGTTGAGAACCACCATGGAATCTCAAGAAAACACAACTTTAAGATGTTCTTGACTTAAGACTACGCAAAAGAGACTTTTCCCAAAACCTGGTATTTATATGTTCATAGATATAGATCTGATGTGTATAAATGATCATCATCCAACCTTTGTGATAGATATCCTATTTAGCTCATGTTACTATAAACATGTCTCCCAAGAAATATATAGATCACTTATGGTCTTTTGATGATAAAATACAAATAAAAAGAGTTGTAGAGGGAATTTGAAAGCCAAATCTATTTGGGGTGACAACCTTGAATGAACTCACTTACTCAGACAAATCCAAAATCAGGAATAAAACAAGAAAGACCAGTAGAGAAGACAAACCAAGGAACAAAAAACCCAAACAAAAGAAAACAAACAAAAACTACAATCTACTATAGTATATGGGATAGAATCTCATCCTTCTAGGGTCCAAAAAAATGCTTGATAAATTGCTCATTTACAAGCAATGAGATGAGATCCTTATCTAGAGTATTGATCTAAAAGGAAGCATCTCCCAAAATTTCAGCTATTTGATATGGGCCAGTCCATAAACGTTTAAACTTTGTGTGAATACTAGCATTTTCTTTAGACTTATCCCACATCAAGACAAAAATGGCAATACGAAAATCCTTTAATTTAGCTCTTTTGTCAAACCAATGTTTCACTATAGCCTAATGTTTAGCCACATGCTCTAAAGTAGTAGATTGCTTTTCTTCAAGATCCAACAAGTTGGTGAGTCGGACGTGAATTTTGTCTTCCCCTTTTATATGCCTTTCCATGAATTTAAGGATTTGGATTTTGAGATTTAGTGGAAAGACAGGGTCCAATCCATACACTAATTGGTAAGGGGAAGTTCCTAAATATTTCTTCACTCTAACACAATTGACCCATAAGATAAATTTCAACTAGGAACGCCAGTCTTTTTGGTTCTCCTCCAACAATTTCTTAATAACCATAATTAGATTTTTATTAGTGGATTCAACTACCCCATTTTTGTACGAATAGTAATTGGAATAAAATTTAAAAGTTACCTTATTTTTAAAAGGTCACTAAATTAAATGAGTGGAAGAGAAAGCATGGCCATTGTCGCATACCAGATAGAATAGCATTCCAAACCTAGTGATGATATGCTCCTCCAAGAATTTAATTGCAACATCAATGGTACAATTTTTGCATGCTAATGCTTTGGTCCAATGTGTGCAATGATTAGTTGTTGTGAGGATGCAATTATGCCCTACAGAAGAAGGAGGGTTAATCATTCCTATAAAATAGAGACCACATTAAGCAAATGGACTTACCTCATATACATGTTGCAGAGGCATCACAACATTCCTCTCCTTGGTTGCACTAGTCTAATTAATGTGGTATGATCAGACATGTTCATGTGTATCTTTAAATAGAATCAACCAATAATACCTAGACCTCAATATCTCATGTGTCGTAGCTTCAACTAATCTGTGTCCAGTGTCATACTTACTATGAAAATATCGTAGCACTGTGACTACATCATTTTTATTGAGACACCTCAAATACAAGCCATGATAATTCCTTTTATATAGTTTTATGCCCTTGATCTTATACAAAGCACTCTTGATCTTCAAAGCTCAACATTATGATCCAATCATTCCATTAGGACAATGGTTCCATAAGAGATAATATACCACATATTTGTACCATTCATCGGAAGTTACATCTTGAAAAGTATATTAGTGGCAAGTGAAGTGTTCCTCAACTCCGACTAACACTTTGGAAAGGCCTTGACCTCACACAAGCCTCATGAATTGGATGTCCAAGTCAAATTCCTATTTTATTTCAATCCATTTTCCACATCTTTTCCCCAAATCATTTTGCATTAGCATGGTGTAATGGTGAAAATTAGGTTTTCACCAATTAAGGTAATAAAACCACTATTTTTTCTTAGTTAACAACTACATTGAAAGAGGGATGAACCTAATAGATCTAGGCTTAATCCCAATGGGAAAAAGTCTAAAATTCTGATTAGGTTCACTTGGTTAGGGTTTGGTTCCCTCTTTCTAAGTTAAATTGTGAAAATACTAAAAGTAGGGTAAAATAGGTGATTATCAAAGAGATTAGGCATAAACAATGAGCTACAATCATCGTATAGAGACACCAACCTAGATCTATGCAAAAGAATATGTTTTGGATCTATTCCTAGAAGTTCAGCCTGATTTTTCGGGACCAGAGCTCATCAATTTGCCATGGTCCTCTGAATTTCTCTATAATGCCTCTCCCTAAGCCACCTAGCTCTTTTGTACAACAATAGATCTCTTTGTTATAGCTTAGTCTACTTAATGTTGATTTTATGGTATTTTAGTATGTACTAACCCTATCTATCATGAGGATGACTATGATATTGCTTGATTGTTTGTGAGTGTCTTCTACTGTCTTTGTGATAGGGAGGGTGTCACATCACTCATTGCGAGCGGGATGTGCCATTGCGATTCTCTATCACTTATCTGTATTGTATAATGTATATGTTGTATAGTGGCTTTGTGGATGCAAGATTTGCAAGTACCAGCCATCGACTCCACCTAGCTTCATAGGTCAAAGCGTGTCTTATCCCAATGGGGCAATCGTACGAATCTGTGTTGCACTTTAGGCTAACAGTACCTGTTCCGGCTGAAAGGGTTCAAATCGAAACCCTTCCAGGCGGACTGATTTAGCAACCACGCAGTGCTCGTGTGGCAGCGGATTTCTAGCCCAAACGTTTCCGACCAAAAATCTGTTATGCTATATAAACCTAGAAATCCGCTCAAGACCCTCATTTTGCATTGAGAGGCTTCAAGTTAAGTGGGAGGGCGAGAAGAACTGCAGCGATCCGACCGGAAGTGTTTTGGTAGTAAGTCCATTTTTAAAAAAAAAAATTAAAATGTATTTATTGTATCATATTAATTTATGTTTGTTTTTTTGTAATAGTTTTTGATAGAAAATTAGTTTTTTGATAGCAAATTAGATTTTTTTAAAAAATTTAAAATAGTATTTAGAAAATAGTTTTCAAAAAATATTTATTTTTATTGTATCATATTGGTTTAGAAAATTAGAAAATAAATACATACATGTACATTAATACATACATACGTACATACATACATACATACATACATACATACATACATACACATACATACATACCTACATACATACATACATACATACATACATACATACATACATATATACATACATATACAAAATAATTATATGTACACCTTAGGACATACACATAAAAATACATACACATACATACATACGTACATACATACATACATACATACACACACATACATGTACATACCTACATGTACATACATACACATACATAAATACATACACATACATACATACATACATACATACACATAAAATAATTATATACACCTTAGGAGATACATACACCTTAGGTCATGTTGCCAGGGGTCGTGTGTGGTCCTAAGGGGTCACACATGTGTGACCCATCAGGACCACACGACCCTTGATAGTACATACCTACATGTACATACATACACATACATAAATACATACACATACATACATACATACACATAAAAAAATTATATACACCTTAGGACATACATACACCTCAGGACATGTTGTTAGGGGTCGTGTGTGGTCCTAAGGGGTCACACATGTGTTCTAACACATGTGTGACCTCTCAGGACCACACGACCCCTGATAGAATGTCCAGAGGTGTATGTATGTATGTGAATGTATACATCCTAAGGTGTATATAATTATTTTATATGTATGTATGTATTTATGTATGTATTTATGTATGTGTATATGTATGTATGTAGGTATGTACATGTATGTATGTATGTATGTATGTATCTATGTATCTATGTGTATGCACCCCTTATGACCCAATTGAATGTAATGATCACATATGTATGTGTATGTATGTGCATGCACCCCTTAGAACCTAATTGGACCACATAAGACGAAATAGTGTGATAATAGGTCTTATGTGGTCTTAAGGGGTCACACATGTGCTCTAACATATGGGTGACCCCTTAGGACCACATAAGGTCCCTTATGACACATGTGTGCCCCTTAGGACCTAATTGGACCACATAAGACCAAATGGTGTCGTAAGGGGTCTTATGTGGTCCTAAGGGTTCATGCATGTGTTCTAACACATGGGTGGCCCCTTAGGACCACATAAGACCCCTTAAGACACATGTGCACCCCTTAGGACCTAATTGGACCATATAAGACCAAATTGTGTCGCAAGGGGTCTTATGTGGTCCTAAGGGGTGATGCATGTGTTCTAACACATGGGTAACCCCTTAGGTCCACATAAGGCCCCTTACGACACATGTGCACCTCTTAGGACATAATTGGACCACATAAGACCAAATGGTGTCGCAAGAGGTCTTATGCGGTCCTAAGGGGTCACGCATGTGTTTTAACACATGGGTGACCCCTTAAGATCACATAAGACCCCTTATGACACATGTGCACCCCTTAGGATGTAATTCGACCACATCAGACCAAATGGTGTCACAAGGGGTCTTATGTGATCCTAACAGGTCATGCATGTGTTCTAACACATGGGTGACCCCTTAGGACCACATAAGGCCCCTTACGACACATGTGCCCCCTTTAGGACCACATAAGACCCCTTACGACACATGTGCACCCCTTAGGACCTAATTGGACCACATAAGACCAAATGGTGTCGTAAGGGGTTTTATGTGGTCCTAAGGGGTCACACATGTGTTCTAACACATGGGTGACCCCTTAGGACCACATAAGGCCTCTTACAAAACATGTGCACCCCTTAGGACATAATTGGACCACATAAGACCAAATGGTGTCGCAAGGGGTCTTATGTGGTCCTAAGGGGTCACGCATGTGTTCTAACACATGGCTGGCCCCTTAGGACCACATACGACCCCTCACGACACATGTGCACCCCTTAGGACCTAATTGGACCACATAAGCCCAAATGGTGTTGCAAGGGGTCTTATGTGGTCCTAAGGGGTCATGCATGTCTTCTAACACATGGGCGACCCCCTAGGACCACATAAGGCCCCTTACGACACATGTGCGCCCCTTAGGACCTAATTGGACCACATAAGACCAAATTGTGCCGCAAGGGTTCTTATGTGGTCCTAAGGGGTCACGCATGTGTTTTAACACATGGGTGACCCCTTAGGACCACATAAGACCCCTTACAACACATGTGCACCCCTTATGACCTAATGGTACCACATAAGACCAAATGGTGTCACAAGGGGTCTTATGTGGTCCTAATGGGTCACGCATGTATTCTAACACATGGCTCACCCCTTAGGACCGCATAAGACCCTTTACAACATGTGTGCACCCCTTAGGACCTAATTGGACCACATAAAACCAAATGGTGGCATAAGGGGTCTTATGTGGTCCTACAGGGTCACTCATGTGTTCTAACACATGAGTGACCCCTTAGGACCACATAAGGCTCCTTATGACACATGTGCACCCTAGGACCTAATTGGACCAAATAAGACCAAATGGTGTCATAAGGGGTCTTATGTGGTCCTAAGGGGTCACTCGTGTGTTTCCTCTCAGGATCACATAAGACCCCTTATGACACATGTGCACCCCTTAGGACCTAATTGGACCACATAAGACCAAATGGTGTTGTAAGGGGTCTTATGTGGTTCGATTAGGTCCTAAGGGGTGCTCATGTGTCTTAAGGGGCCTTATGTGGTCCTAAGAGGCCACGCATGTGTTCTAACAGATGGGTGACCCCTTAGGACCACATAAGGCCCCTTACGACACATGTGTTAGGACCCGAAGGCAACTAAAACAGGATGGGGGGTGAATCAGTTGTCTATTAATTTCAACCCAAATATACTTTAACCAAACTTGATACTTAATACCAGTAAACTAAACTTAATGCTGGTAAATAGATTAACAGTTAATGCCAGTATCGGCAAAACTTAATGCATGAAACAGAAAGAGAAACAATATCCACAACACATAACACAAAGATTTGTATGTGGAAACCCTGTAAGCAGAAAAACCACGGTGGGAAACCTTAGCCATAATCAAATGATACTATTGCAGAGAGTATGTGTATACAAATAGGGTCTGCACATGCAGATAGGCCAGCTACCTAGAGCTCACTGCTCAATCACAAAATGAGAGTCACATTGACTACAATTGGATGATTAAATCCAATGATAATGTACTGCTTAAAGTAGCATCTCCAATGTTGGATTCAATATTGGTTAAGCTCTGATTGTCTCCTTCAAACCTTCCTTGAATCTTCAAATGATGTCTGCATGAGTAGCTTTGCTTATATTCACATATACCGAATATCACAACCTTATAAGACCTTAGCTCTTCTCCTATCCTATATTAATCTCACAATTGAGATCTTACATATATACCAAAACCTAAGACCAAATGTGTAGGTCGGCTTACTAAGAATAATATAATAAAATCTACTACAAGTCAAGATGTGATGCATCATGTCGTCTCAACAACAATATTAATTCATTAAACCATCTCCATACCGTTTCGTGTTGATCTGGAATAGATAACGCTTGTCGGTCCATAACCTAGACCCATTTGCCAGTAAACAGCAAATATGTCAACCCGATTAGACCAATAACCAAATAATCAAAACCAAGTGTCCAAACCATGTCTTTGACATAACCAAGTGATCTCTAGATGATAACAAGTCATCCTTAGTGTCGGTGAACAATATAACCTATCGGTGAACCAGATACCGGTGACTATGCATAAGTCACTGAACTTGCCGGTGAACATAACCAAAGATCTCCATAAGGATAAGTGTTGATAAGTGTTGACATCAATGACAAAACCAATGCAACATATCCATAATAACAATAATCTCCCCCTTTGGCATTGATGGCAACACAAGATGGAAAAACCATCTAAGTGCCAAAGCAAAAATGCCAAAAACCAAAAACCAACAATCTCCAAAATAGAACAATACCAAAAATCAAAATACAGATGCAAAGAGTAACAATCTCTCCCCCAATGAATAATCTGTCCCCAAAGGATAATGTATTTTTTCATAGATATCTCTCCCCCTTTGATATCAAATGCCAAAGCAATGCAAATACCAGATAAAACCAGTTCATAGAACCAATTACAAATACCAACATATCCAACTACTCCCCCTGAGAAGTAGCTCTCCTCCATCAAAGCCGGAAAAAGGTTTCTCTGTAAATTCTGTCGGTTTGATGCCAAGCATCAACTGTCTAAGTCTCTACCGATGAGGGTATGACCCCAAGCTGCTCTCTGAGATATTCATAAGTTTCCTTAGGCAAAGACTTACTAAAGTGTCTACAATATGCTCTTTAGTATTCACATAAACCAATCTTACTTCTTTTACTTCTACATTCTCTTTCAGAAAATTGTATTTGATAGCAACGTGTTTAGTTTTAGAGTGAAATACCGGATTCTTAGATATATCAATTGTTGTTGAATTATCACAATAGATGATTATAGGCTCTTTACATTTTACATTTGTGTCCTTCAACATTTTTTTAATCTATAATACTTGAGTACAATTGGTTGCTACTGCAACATATTCTGATTCTGCTTTTGATAATGATGTACAACTCTATTTCTTGCTCAACCATGAAATCAATCTGCTACCAAGAAAGAATGCCCCACCGGTGGTGCTCTTTTTGTCATCTACATCTCCTACCCAAATAGCATCGGTGTATGCACATAAATCAAAATTTTCATCTTTAGGATACCATAAACCAAGATTTGTTATGCCTTGTAAATACCGGAAAATCCTTTTTACTGTTGATTCATGATTTTCTCTAGGATTACTCCAAAATCATGAAACAATACACACTACATTCATTATATCAGAGCTTGTTTTTGGCAAATACAGTAAACCTCCAATCATAGATTTGTATCTTATCGGATTAATAGGATCTGAATCATCTTTCAATGATAGTTTATCAATTGTAGTCATAGGAGTACTTACCTGTTTAGAGTTTTCCATACCAAATTTCTTTAGTAATTCCTTCAAATACTTTGATTGGCATAAAAATATACCTTTATCAGTCTGAGAAATCTGCAATCCTAAAAAGAATTTTATCTCCCCAATCATAGACATTTCAAATTCTTCCTGCATCATGTTAGAAAAGTCTTTACACAATCTATCTTCTCCTCCAAAAATGATGTCAACAACAAAAACTTCAATAACCAAAATGTCTTCATTAGTCACTTTGAAATATAAGTTGTTGTCAGCATTACCTTTAGTGTAACCAAGTTTCATAAGATATTTTTCCAATCTAGCATACCAAGCTCTAGTAGCTTTCTTCAATCCATATAAAGCTTTCCTTAACCTGCAAACCATATCCTTATCATTTGTCAATTAAAATCCATTAGGTTGTTCAATGTAAACTTCCTCTTCAATATCACCATTCAAAAATGCACATTTAACATCCATTTGATATACGTTATAGTTTTTGTGTGTTGCAAATGCAGGAAATAATCTGACTGCCTCAATTCTAGCTACCAGTGCAAAGGTTTCATTGTAATCAATTCCCTCTTTCTGTAAATATCCCTTACACACTAGTCTTGCTTTGTTTTTTTTTACCTTACCATCTTCATTAAGTTTATTTCTGAATAAATTTGTTCCAATTCATCTTCCATAGCCTTAATCCAATGTTTATCTTCACATGCCTCAATGATAGATGCTAGTTCAATTTGAGAAATTAAACATACCTCTTCATTTTTTAGTCTTCCTCTTGTCATAACTCCTTGATACTTATTCCCAATTATCTGACTTTCAGAGTGATTCAATCTTACATACATGGGCGTGTTCACTTGATGTTGTTCTTCAGTCACTGTGGAATTCTCTGATGATGTCAGTGTGACTGGATCAACATTCTATACTAGTGCACTCGGTATAGGTTCATTTGTGATTATCTCAACTGTCGGTTCAGAATCCATAGACCTTGAATTTCTTCTAAAATGTTCATCAATCTTCACATTTGCACTCTCAATGATTTTCTACAATCTCTTATTAAAACATCTATATGTTTTGCTTTTAGATGAATACCCAATAAATATTCCTTCATCACTTCTAGGATCAAATTTACCAATATACTCATCTCTCCTAATGTAACATTTGCTTCCAAATATTCTGAAGTACTTAAGAGTATGAATATTACCAAACCATAGTTCATAGGGTGTCTTACCGGTTTCACCTTTGATGTGAACTCTGTTGAAAGTGTAAATGGATGTATTCACTGCTTCTCTCCAATACACATGAGGTAGACTTTCTTCTGATATCATACTTCTAGCTCCATCCAAAATAGTTCTATTCTTCCTTTCCACAACTCCATTTTGCTGAGGTGTCTGGGGTGCTGATAGTTGTCTTCTTATTCCATTCACTTCACAAAATGTATTGAACTCCTTAGATGTAAATTCACCTCCTTGATCTGATCTTAAACATTTGATTTTCTTGTCAGTTTCATTCTCTACAAGTACTTTGAATAATTTGAATTTCCCAAAAGCTTCTAATTTCTCCCTGAGAAAATTAACCCAACACATTCTAGAATAATCATCAATGATTAGCATAAAGTATCTATCTCCCTGTAGACTTCTTGTTCTTGCCGAACCACATAAGTCAGTATGAATTAAATCAAGAACATCATTGGTTTTCTCAGAAATACTCTTAAAAGTTGTTCTAACTTGCTTTCCCATTTGACATTCCTTACATATTGGATTATGAGGTTTTACAATTTTAGGTAAATCCCTTACTGCCTTAGATGAACTAATCTTCACAATGCAATCAAAATTTACATGACAGAGTCTTTTGTGCCATAACCAACTTTCATCAATGAGTGCAATCAAGCATGTCTTTTCAATGTTATTCAAATGAAAGATATTACCTCTAGTTTGATTACCGGTTGCAATTTCCAAACCAGTTCTATTCATGATTTTGTATTTACCATTCTTGAATTGTAACTGAAATCCTTTTTCAACTAATTGACCAACACTCAAAAGATTGTACTTCAAAACTTCAACATAATAAGCATTGTTAGTATTGTGCTTACCATCAAAAGATATAGTGCCTTTTCCTCTGATCAAACAAGCTTTGTCATCTCCAAATCTTACTAGACCTCCATTGTATTCCTGAAAATTTAAGAATTTACTTTTATCACCAGTCATATGATGTGAACATCCAGAATCTATAATCCATTCATCCTTTTCTTCAATTTTAGCTGCCAGGGCTTGCTCTACTGGTGGAACAGTAGGTGTCGGTTGATCTTTTTTTATTGCAAGAAAATCCAATGCATTGTCTCCTGGTTCTTCATTAGAATCAGTAACTCCTTCATCAACATAGTAACAAGATTTGTCTCTATTTTTCTTGAATCGATATCTTTGATATTTAGGGTTAGGCTTATGTGTTCTTTTAGCTTCTTCTCTTAATCTTGCATGTCTATCCAGACATCTAGATTCCATATGACCAATTTTGTTACAGTTAAAACATTTAAAAGGTGATTTACGTTCATACTTACTTCCAATAGGACCTTTAGGCATTTTCCTTGCAAATAGTGCTTCAAGCTCTTCAAGTTCTTCATTTTCCCTCCTGATGTCTTCAAGTTCTCTTGCATAAAGTGCTTCACAATCAGATTTATCAGCTGATGATGAATATGTTGCAGATGATGATGCTTTGAAAGCTAAATCCATCTTAGTTGTAGCAACAGGACCAAACTCCTCAAGCTCAAATGCTGAAATTTTTCCAACCAAGGTATCTTTAGACACTGATGTATTAGGCATGGTTCTCAACTCATTAATAAAAGTTACTTTCATTTTGTATGCCAGTGGAAATTCTCTTAAAACTTTAGAAACAATTTCATCTTCACTTAAGGAACCTCCACAGCATTGTATTCCCAAAACAATTTCATTAACTCTTTCCATAAAAGAAAAAAATCTTTCATCTTCTTCCATTTTCAAATTTTCAGACCTGACCTGGAAGCATTCCAATTTTGAAATTTCGACAGTGGAATCACCTTCATTCAATGTCTCCAATTTATCCCAAATAGCTTTAGCAGTAGATCGGTCTGATAATCCCATGATTTGCTGATATGACAAGGTGCTCAAAAGTGCTTCTCTTGCTTTGCAATCATTCTCTTGATCCTTACCTAATGTAGGTGAATTAGGTTGATCTAGTGTAGGACCAACATAACCATTATGTGTAACATCCCATATGTCTCTTCCAATGCAGTTCAGATGAGTCTCCATTCTGATCTTCCATATACCATAGTTAGTTCCATCAAGTTTCAGATTGTCCTTCCTGAAATAGTTAGTTACCATAGAATCTCCTCAAGTTGTTAAACTTCTGCAAAAACATAACTATGCTTTGATACCAATTGTTAGGACCCGGAGGCAACTGAGAGGGGGGGTGAATCAATTGTCTATTAATTTCAACCCAAATATACTTTAACCAAACTTGATACTTAATACCAATAAACCAAACTTAATGTTGGTAAATAGATTAACAATTAATAACAGTACCAGTGAAACTTAATGCATGAAACAGAAAGAGAAACAATATCCATAACACATAACACAAAGATTTGTACATGGAAACCCTATAAGGGGAAAAACCACAGTGGGAAACCTTACTCACAATCAAATGATACTATTGCAGATAGTATGTGTATACAAATGGGATTTGCACATGCAGATAGGCCAGCTGCCTAGAGCTCACTACTCAATCACAAAATGAGAGTCACACTAATTACAATTGGATGATTAAATCCAATGATAATGTGCTACTTAAAGTAACATCTCCAATGCTAGATTCAATACCAGTTCAGCTCTGATTGTCTCCTTCAAACCTTCCTTGAATTTTCAAATGATGTCTGCATGAGTAGCTCTGCTTATATTCGCATATATCGAATATCACAACCTTATAAGACCTTATCTCTTCTCCTATCTTATATTAATCTCACAATTGAGATCTTACATATATACCAAAACCTAAGACCAAATGTGTAGGTCGGCTTACTAAGAATAATATAATAAAATCTATTACAAGTAAGTCAAGATGCGATGCACCATGTCGGCTCAACAACAATATTAATTGATTAAACCATCTCCATACCATGGCATGTTGATCAGGAATAGATAACGCTTGTCGGTCCATAACCTAGACCCATTTGCTGGTAAACAGCAAATATGTCAACCCGATTAGACCAATAACCAAATCATCAAAACCAAGTGTCCAAACCATGTCTTCAACATAACCAAGTGATCTCTAGATGATAACAAGTCATCCTTAGTGTCGGTGAACAATATAACCTGTCGGTGAACCAGATACAGGTGACTGTGCATAACTCACTAAACTTGTCGGTGAACATAACCAAAGATCTCTAGAAGGATAAGTGTTGATAAGTGTTGAGATCAATGACAAAACCAATCCAACATATCCATAATACCAACAACATGTGTGCCCCTTAGAACCTAATTGGACCACATAAGACCAAATGGTGTCGCAAGGGGTCTTATGTGGTCCTAAGGGGTCACGCATGTGTTCTAACACATGGGTGACCCCTTAAGACCACATAAGACCCCTTATGACACATGTGCACCCCTTAGGACCTAATTAGACCACATAAGACCAAATGGTGTTGCAAGGGGTCTTATGTGGTCCTAAGGGGTCACTCATGTGTTTTAACACATGAGTGACCCCTTAGGACCACATAAGGCCCCTTACGACACATGTGCACCCCTTAGGACCTAATTGGACCACATAAGACCAAATGGTGTCATAAGGGGTCTTATGTGGTCCTAAGGGGTCACTCATGTGTTCTAACACATGGGTGACCCCTTAGGACCACATAAGGCCCCTTACGACACATGTGCGCCCCTTAGGACCTAATTGGACCATATAAGACCAAATGGTGTGGCAAGGGGTCTTATGTGGTCCTAAGGGGTCACGCATGTGTTCTAATACATGGGTGACCCCTTAGGACCACATAAGACCCCTTACAACACATGTGCACCCCTTAAGACGTAATTGTACCACATAAGACCAAATGGAGCCAGATAGTGAGGGGGATCATGTTGCAGTGGGCTCCTTGCATGATTCTGACATTAGTAGGATCGAACGAGCCTTACATGCTAGAGGAGAGGTATGAATTATAATATAATTTACTAATTTTAATATAGAAATTTTACATAGCTACTTGATTGTACACATGAACTGCATAGATTAAATTAATTATATATTAGATTGTATTTTTTAAACTATATAGGGTATCACATTAGGGTCGGTGTATGGAGATTTGGATGTTTCCACTGACACAAGTGTTCATCAGGAGACACAGGTATAAAGCTTGTTTTTTTTAAATGTTATAAGTTCTATTTAAAGGGATATCTAGGTGTTGATTAAATAATTTCAAGTTATTTAAATTATATATCAAACAAAATGTGTGCATTGTCTAGGATGAGCGAGCATTGCACAAGATGAGTCATTCATCCTGCAAACGTTCTAGAGTCCAACATGTGCACAGTGGAGGTGTTAGAGACCTCGAGGTATGTTTATCTACAACCATGTACATGTGCATGTTCAAGTAGATTCAATTTGATCTAAATAAATTATATATATAACTCTTAATAATGAATGTTTAAATAATGTACATGTGAGTTCATGTGTATTTTATATTGCAGGTGTAGGGGGCGATGTTTGAGGGTTTGCACATTGCCACTAGCCTTGTTCATCAGGAGACACAGGTATACATTATAACTTTAAATTAATTGTTTCTTAAATATTTAAGTTCTATATTTAAAGGGTTAGGTTTCAAGTTATAAATATATGTATATGTATATCTAAGAAAAATTTCAACATTGCAAGATGCACCACTATCATGCAGGTTGAGCTCCTTGTCACATAGACGTCCTAGAATCCTGCATGCACATGGTGGTGATGTTAGAGACCCTTCAGAGGTATATTTTTCTACAACGTGTATGTACACACAAATTCTCTTAATCTATTTTACTTAAAAAAATTTACTCTAGTATGAATTAAATGTTTAATGTATGAGTTTATGTGTGCATACTCTATTGCAGGCGCATGGATCGGGACATGGTTCAAGATAGGGCCTGAGTGACCCATTGTTTATGTATGTGCATGTGCACACATTTTCTAGACATTTCATATATTTACATGTGTACTAGACATTTCATACATGTGTACTACAAATTTCATATGCGTATGTGTACTACATATTTACTTTCCATATTTCATGTGTATGTGTACTAGACATTTAATGCATGTGTATGTAATAGATAGACATATATATGTATGTGTTAGATAGATCTACATTTCATACTACTTTGCGCACACACACACACACACACACACACACACACACACACACACACACACACACACACACACACACACACACACACACACACACAGATATATATATATATATATATATATATAACAGTTTTGAAAGTTAAGTGTTTAAATGATAGATAGTCGTTTGAATTTCAAATGTGTATGTGATAGATAGACATATACATATATGTGGTAGGAATCTACATTTCATACTAGAATTTGCACGTTTTTGAAAGTTAAGTGTTTAAAGATTACATTTTTTAAAGTTAAGTGTTTATGTATATTTTAGTTATTCATTGTTAAACAAATTTAGTTGTTAAAATTTAATTTAGTCATTCATTTTAGTTAAGTGTTTATGTATGTTTAATGAACTTACTTCAAAAATTTAATGAACTTATATCTATATATTTAAATTTAATGAACTTAGTTATTTTCACTTTTAAATTAAATACATAGATGAATAAAATGAATCCATGCATGTGTAAAAATATAAAAGAATCCATGACGCAAATATCCCCTTAAATCCCCATAAGACCACTTAAAACACCTTAGGACAACATAATTAAATGAATCCATACAACATAATTAAATGAAACCATACATGTGCAAATTTAAATTAAATGAATACATAGATGAATAAAATGAATCCATGCATGTGTAAAAATATAAAAGAATCCATGACACAAATGTCCCCTTAAATCCCCTTAAGACCACTTAAAACACCTTAGGACAACATAATTAAATGAATCCATACAACATAATTAAATGAAACCATACATGTGTAAATATAAATTAAATGAATACATAGATGAATAAAATGAATCCATGCATGTGTAAAAATATAAATGAATCCATGACGCAAATATCCCCTTAAGACCCCTTAAGACAACATATATATATATAGATGATCTCTTGGATCATGCATATCTATAAATGAATCGATACATGTATACATACATTTAAAGATGATTTAATAGGTGATTCACACATTGAAGATTCAAGCTACCTGTGTAACTATATATACATGCACTATGAGTACCACTTTGCACAACTCCGCTTAAGACCACTTAAAACACCTTAGGACAACATAATTAAATGAAACTATACATGTGTAAATATAAATTAAATGAATACATAGATGAATAAAATGAATCCATGCATGTGTACAAATATAAATGAATCCATACATGTGTAAATGACCCCTTAAGACAACATAATGAAATGAATCCATACACATAAATAAACTTAAAAATTAAAATCAATACATAAATGTTCAATGCATAGACACAAAATATTTAATTTAAGAATAAAACATGTAAAATAAATGTATAAAATGTAAAATAGATGCATCAAAAAAATGAAATTTCCACACTATTTGAATGTAAACACGTCTAAATATCTAAATATATATGAGTTTATCAGAATAAGACCTATCTAATATAATTTACTTGTTCAAACATGACAAGTAAACTTAAAGTTCTTGGTACATATAATCTGGATCCTCCCTATCTTTTATAATCTTTAAAAATATTTCATGATCTTCAATAGGCAACCTCCACTTTTCGTCGCCACCTCCTCTTTTTGGCAATGTCTCCAACTGCAATCTTGTTGCTATTACTAAGTGTTGTAGTGTAGAACTTTTTGGCCAGGCATATAATCAATGAATGTTACACCATTTGTATCTATCTTTATTTGTTGATAATAGGTACCTTCAACAACAACTGAACCAGTGGGATATTGTTGCCCATCATCATTGTTGATTGATTCCAATAACTTGCATTTTGGTTGTGTGCATCTCAGTAGATAATAATCTACACCTTCAGTATTGTCGGGATCAGCAATCACTGCAAAAATATCACCTGTGAAAATAGACCACATGTATATATATTTCAAGTAATATTAGTTCATTATACATTTTTAAATTTATTTTGAACAATATTAAATTAAATAAGAATTTAAAAATTTGTACATATACATATATAATTTACAAAATATGCATGCACGCACCTGTAACAACTAAACCAGAAACACATTCATAATCAGTTGAATATAAAGGATCATGAATATCAATAATGTCACTATCTTCGTAAGGAGGCATTGTGTAAAATTTTTTCATTTCCCATTGCAAAACATATCCATCAACAATATTCTGATAATGAGTGTCCGTGTTGTTCGCAATGCAATCAACAAAAAAGCATGATTTTCCTCTTGCAAGAATAACATGAGGCTTGCTAAATCATGTAGTCATGACTTGATGAAAACTTCTAATACCATTAATTGATTGACAACTATAAGGATTTGATCGATCAATATCTGATAATATAAATTATTTAGTCCATTTTAGTTCATTTCACACATATGCATGTACATATATAAAATTTAAAAATAATTCAATAACACTTGAATGTAAGAATATATATATACCTTTAACTTCCCAAAAATAACGCTTGTTGTAAGTTGTATCACGACCAGCAAAATGATTGTTGTACCATTCAACAATATCATTAGAATTACATATGGTGTTACCTGTGCAGAAGCTCTCGCTTTAGAAAATTGGACCCATGTACATACATATATATATTTAAATTAATATATGAAGAGAATTTACCTACAAGTTCATGTTGGCGAAGTGCACACTTCACACATGCTTCTGCTCCATCATGCTCTCCTTTTCCATGTTGACTCTCAAAGAAGTTCCACAAAAACTTTATGCTACGTTGAGCATGTTGTAGGGATAACCAGTTAAAAGCTTTTGCAGACTTAAATTGCCCTAACATGAATAACATATATATATTTAAACTTTTGACCTATTATACAATCAAATCGTATATAAGAAAAAAATTAACTAATAATCAATTTCAAATCTAACACTTACTGACACATCCATTTGACCAAAACAAATGTTGTGTACATTCTATCTCATAATCTTTAATATCTTCAAAAAATATTCCAAAACAATGTGCTACATAGCTCCTATCATGACACGTATCATCACTGATATAGAAATGAACCTCCTTGATGATAATGCGTTCATTTTTCAGTACTCTCTATACCACCCACCTGAAATTGTGCATGTCTATAGAAAACTTGTACAAATATTGCAACTTGATCGAAATGTTATTATTGACTTTGAGTTTCTATTGTTGTTATTATCGAAATGCAACTCCCTTCGGAATTTTTGAAAATGCACCAATAGAGTCATCCATCTTAGCTATCTTAGGGATTATCTTAAAGACTAGTCTAGGACGTTTGATATTCTCCACAACAGTAGGGTTTGCAATGAATTTAGGAACGGAAGATGAAGAAGCCATGTTGTAAAATAAATACCTCTTAAGTGAAAACCTTGGATGCCCTGAAAATCTTTGTTGCTTCGCTTTATGAATGGTGATGCTCTACTTCTGTGCTCTTTGAATACTTGAATGCTTGGTGAATTCAAATGTGAAATTTCAATTCTTTATAACCAAAAAGTTAACTGACAACCGCATTAAATGCTTTGCCGATTAGTGAGTTTCCATTGTAACTCAACATATGTGCCAGTAAAGAAGAATTATGACTTCTTACCACCATTTGAGGGTAAAATGCATGATCTTTAATTAGTTTCCTTACCCCTAAGGATTATTCCTTAGATAGATAAAGAATGTCTTGCCGGTCCAAGATTGCTCTGTTCTATCGGTGCAGAGCCAGATTCAACATTTCTTTGATCTCTCTTCTTGACCCATTGTTTAGAGAATTCTTTCTTGATTTCATTCACCTTTTCTGGGCCTTTGTCATTAGATCCTTTGTTGTTTGTCGGTACATTCTTGCTTCTACAAAATCTTGCAATATGCCCAATCTTGTTGCATGCATAACAGGTTACATTGTTTCTGTAATAGGGAATTTGAGCATAAGATTCATAAACTATATTAGCTAACCACAGAAACTAACAGGTTATGAAAGAAATCCCAATACATGCAATAGAAGAAGGAAAAGCAAGATTTCAACATAAACATGCAAACCATATGAAAAAAACTCCTTCCTTGACCTCCATTGTTCTCCTTTCTCCTCCAAATAGCAGATTTATGTGGATCTCACCTACAAGTGCAAAAGCATGAAGCAAGATTGATTTTGATAGCACGAGGATACTAGAAGCATGGTTGATCGATCTCTTGATTGAAAAAAATCATCCAATTTATAGACAAATTGGAGAGAGGACAAGATTAGCATGAAGAGATTTGAAAGGAAATTCAAATCAAGAATGGCAAAATTATGACAAATGTATGACAATTTGCTATGCAAGGTGTATAACAAATTATGACAAGATTGAAATAGAAATTAGGAATTAGGAGAAATTAGCAAATTAGAAAATTGAGGAAAAAGATGAAATAGAAATTAGGTGAATTAATTAATAGGTTTTCATCCATTAATTAATTCATGAAAGAGACCTAGGACTAAATAAATAGATTTATTTAACCCACAAAGAAGAAGAAAAGGATTAAATGAACAAATCATAAAACCCTAGAAATAAGAGGACAAGGAATTATTTTGTCTTCTGGGTCAATTTTTTTGAGTTTTAGAGTTTCAGTTTGATCTTTTTGGATTCTCAACTTATTTAGGAGGTCTCCCCAGAGGTTGTGTTGTGTTCTTGAGTGCTCTTGGATGTTTGGAGTAGAGATTTGATCTATAATTTGATCATTTGTTTTGTTTCAAGATGTATAATACCCTACTATGTTGATGGTTCTTTTCTTTATGAGTTTGTATGATTTATGTAGCCTATATGGATTATTTTATTGTCTCAATGTGTATCTATGATGTTCGATCTTTGTTAGTCGGATTTTATTTTTGTGGGTCTTCATGCTTGGTTGTTTATGTTGTTAAGGCATAGGTTCATGATTAGGGAGAGTGGGCTTCCATGAGTCTGTCAAGGTCATGAGGAATAAACTACTAGGATTCTTGAGTAATAGAGTCGAGGTCTAGACCATTTGGATGGCTCATTGGAATTTTTCCATTATAATTGATAAGTGATAAGATGATAATTAATATTAGGTGGGTTGGGTAGAGTAACTCATCTAAGTAAGATAATGAATTTGTTTTGTAATATCCATCTCATGAATTGGAGACCGGAGTGAGGTGATCGATCTGGAAATCGAGTAAACCATACTATCTTGATTTCCTCAAAGGTTGAGATAGTTTTGCATGTGTATCCTATATGGTAGCTTGTGATGACACTCTTTCCATACATGTTGGTCCTAGTTCCTTATGCCTTGTTGTTGAGTCGCCTCTAGAACTTTCTTGGTTGTTTGGTATGTTCTCCTTGGTTTGTGTTAGAGTTATTTCCTCTTTGGTTGTTAGGTGTCAACTTAGATCTAGAGTGTGTGTGGGATCTTGTGTCATCTCCTAGCACAGGGGGTGGTTCCTTTGATTCTACATGGTAGGGTGGTTGGTACATTTCTTCCATTGGGATGCTTTATTGCATGCCTTGCATGGATGTAGATCTCTTATCTCTTTAGCTCATGGATGGATATTCATAGCAGATTATTGTACATGATTCATTTGAAGTGTGTATGTAATTGTATTTGATAACTATGCTCATTGTTGTAAAAGACATTGTATTCATGTATCTAGTAGATGTTATTAGGGGAAACAATGATGTATCATGTGTATCATGAGAATGATTAATAATAAGAATAATGGATAGTGAATCTATGGATGCGTACTTAGGTGTTATTCTTGTGATGATGTAATTAGTTCACATTGCTATGGTTTAATAATGTGGTAATTGGTATTAAAATTATTATTTGATGCTAAAAGAAATGAATGGTTGGGTTTAGGAACATTTGGTATTGGTGCTTTAAAATGAACCTCATGGGATGGTTTTAGTATTCATAGATGGATGTAATCATTCTAGGTTAAAGTAATGAACCATATGTGATTTTGTGAAAGGAATTAATGATAGTAAGTTAGACTGCATTTGGATTATGAAAATAAATATGTTATCATGTTTAGGAATTGTTAAGTGATTAGTTTAACTAATGGCATTGAAATACCCTAGGGAATGGTAGATGTTGTATTGTATTCCGCTTGCATAATTATGATGTTATGTAAATGTTAATGATATTTTATGTAATCTTGTAGATGATAAATAATGCTTTTGAGTAATGGTAGTTTAATATGTTGTATTAGAATATGCTTTAAAAAAAGTTATTCTCTATTTTGCATGTTAGTTAGTATATTTCTCTAGGGTATTTTGGCAGGAATTACATTCTCAGCTTCAAAAGGTGAACCTGTTCATCTATGAAAATCTTGTCAATCCTCTAGAACATGGCTTTATACATGTTTCATGCACACATAAAGAAAGGGTAAATTGTTGGGAATAGGGGTTTTCCTAAGTCAAACCTTGGTTTAGGAATTAACCTTGAATGAAATAATGAAAATACTAAAATAAATGTTGTAAGACAAATCTGATACCAAGAGTAAACTAAGAGGGAGGGGGTTGAATCAGTTTACCATCATAAATCAAAACTAATGCATATCAAAACCATTAAATTGGAACACAAAAGGAACCAACAAGGTCGAATAGAACATGAAAGCATAGTACACATAATGCCAATATTTTGATGTGGAAAACCCAGTAAAGGGAAAAACCATGGTGGGAAACCCTACCCAGCATCTGATAATACTTCTGCAACAGTATGTGAAATTATAATGGGGATTGCACTTGAAATCAGGCCAACTATCTAGAGCTCACTGCTCATCACAAAAAGAAGTTTCGTCGACTTACAAAAACACCAAACTACAATCCGGAAAGAATGAACTATTAAAGTAGCATCTCCTAATGCTTGATATAGTTTCGGTTAAGAACAGATGTCTGACCTAAAATACAAAACCTTAACCTAATTATATATCAATTGTTCGCACATAAACCTTCCTCTAATAATGCAAACATTACCATCGATCCCATCCATGTATATATATATATATATATATAAATTACATGAATAAGTCACCTATAAATATAGATCATCAGCCTTATTGACAAGGTCGGCTAAACCCTAAACCCATAATAACAAAAATTATATTACATAGTATCGCCATACCAGTATTATGATTTACATTACATAGCATGGACCTAAAGCAAGCAACCAAACAATTCCATCCACCAGAAATTTTGCTAAGACCAAAATCCAACACGCTTCACCAACCGGTAGAAACCATTAGTGAAGTAACATAAAAAGTCTAACCGGATCCAAATAGGACCACCATCACAGCACGCTAGCCAATGCAAAGTCACCAAGCACTTGGAATATGATCAAGAAGCACCTTCAACATGATAGAAACCAATTCCATAAGCCTGACCAAAATTGCCTGACCAAAGCACCAAGTATCACATACCAGTAAAGCTAACTGGTACTTGGAAATACCAACCGGGAACATAAGTGATAGTTATTGGAGCACCAAAACATGAACCAATAGAATATGGTAAATAAATAACCATCCAGAGTAAGCATCCAAAACCGATTCCAGAGATATGGTCATACTTTATCATAATCATATCCAAAACCAAGATGGTCACCAAGACTAACCAGGATAGCCTACAACTAGGATACAGTGTTGACATCAATGATAGCACTTAACCAAATCCAGCATATTGCCAACAATTCCCCCTTTGGCATTGATGGCAACACTGAATGTGAAAAACATCCAAGTGCCAAGGAATGCCAACAATCTCCCTCAAAGATATGATTGATTTTCACATGAATACCACCTCTCCCCCTTTGACATCAATGACAAAGGGTGGATATTGAACCAAAAATACTAAACCAAACAGTTGACTACTCCCCCTAAGTAGTAGCATCATCTCACCAATCTAGATCAAAGAAAATATTTGATAAGATTACTAGATTGATGCATTCATGCATCTCTAAGTCTGTTCCAGAGGGTTGGTAACCCCCAACTGATCTCTGAGATATTCAAAAGTATCTTTAGGCAATAGTTTAGTTAGAATATCTGCAATCTTCTCCTTAGTAGGCACATAAACCAATCTGACTTCCTTTGCTTCAACCTTTTCCTTCAAGAAATTGTACCTTATAGAAATGTGTTTTGATTTGGAATGAACTACCAAATTCTTTGACATATCAATAGCAATAGTATTATCACAGTGAATAACAATTGGCTCATCATAACTTACCCTTATATGTTTTAGCACTTGTTTCATCCATAAAATATGAGTATAGTTGGTAGCAGCAGCTACATATTCCACTCCACCAGTAGATAAAGAAGTACATGATTGTTTCTTGCTAATCCATGAAACCAATATAATCCACAGGAGGCGATTAAGCCATGACACAAACCCAAGCACTGGGGTGTACAACACAAGCAACCCAAGGGTGCACACCTTGCAACAATCCCTAATGATCTGATCTTTAGAATGCTATAATTTCACATACCTGGGAGTCTTTGAATTTTCTTGATTTACTAACTCTTTATGTTGTTCCTTTGTCACAGTTTAGTTTTTTTATATTACCAGAGTGATAGGATCATTGTTCTGAGCAACTTCATGCATTATTAGTTCAAGTCTGATAAATTCATCTTCCGGTCCACATTTATGCTCTTCGTTATCCTATTCAATCTTTTTTTATAACATCTATATACTTTGTTCTTGTAAGGAAGTAAAGTAGCGGAAACAACTTCCTACACTAACCTTGAGAGGAGGGTAATGCAAAACTTTTTTCAGATCATTACAACAGTTACAGAAAATAGAAATAGATATAATAGCATTCATACCACAACACAGTGATTTACGTGGGGAAAACCCTTTCGGGAGAAAAACCCCACCCTCCAAAAGCAGCTCAATATTTTATTCAGCAATCAAAAACAGATTACAACATACTTGCAGAGCAAGCTCTTCGCAGGAGTAGCACTAATCAGAGATTCAGAGGCAACTCAATAGCCATAAGACTCTTACACACAACCTCTATCTCACACACCTCATAAATAGGAGATACAATACAAGAAACCGTCAAACGGTATTACAAAACCATGGGCTAAAACCACCCAATAAGGTGTAGCCGACCTTATCTCCCTTCTATAACATGTTAAAGCACACATCAACACGTGTCGCTCCCTTTTACAGCTCATTTATGTATCCGATACAAATTATTTTTCCTATTCAAGGAGTACAAACTTCCGGAGGCCATAACTTGAGAACCGGGTGTCCGATTGACGAACCGTTTGAAGCGCCGAAAAGCTCGCGAAGTGCTCTATCACCCCGTAACCGGATTTGCCGATTACAGCCACTTTTCAAGGCGTTTCGGAGCCTCTAAAGTCCCCAAAATTAAGTTTAAACATTTTATTGCACCCCTCCAAGACGAAAACTTTAATATCTTCAAAACTAGCTGTGACCTTGCGACGCAACTTTACCGGAATGCTTATCTAACCAACCAGAAGCTTCAGGGAGAGTTTCGCACCATTTCATGCTCAAATGAAAACTTACTATAAATAGTAACCTCACATAAATGCAAGGTTGAGACACCATTTTTCCCAACAAATCTCCCACTTGTCGAACACCTTGCATGAGCGGAAGGGAATGTCAACACAATGAATCAATTGCTAGGGGCCATAAGGCCCATAGACTCTGAACACCATCTGAACTTCTATGTGCTCACAGCCTTAGTTAAAGCATCTGCAACATTCATCAAAGTTTCCACCTTAACCAGCTTCACCCTACCATCTTCGACCATATCTCTAACAAAATGATACTGAACATCAATATGTTTGGTCCGGGCATGAAATGTCGGGTTCTTAGCTAGGCTAATTGCACTCTGACTGTCACAGTAAATTGTCACTGTACCTTGTTTTATTCCAATATCCGAACACAGTCTCTTAAGCCAAATGGCCTCTTTACAAGCATGAGTAGCTGCCATATACTCTGCTTCAGTAGTGGATAAAGCAACCACAGCCTGTCGCTTACTCATCCAACTAATTGCACCACCAAACAAATTAAACACATAAGCACTGGTGGATCTTCTGCTATCAATATCACCTGCCCAATCTGAATCCACATAACCATGGATATCAAGGGAAGTCATGTCTCCAACTGAATTACCATGATAACACAAAGAATGCTCTGAAGTACCCTTCAAATATCTGAAGACTCTTTTGACTGCATCCCAATGAACTCTACCAGGATTAGACATATATCTAGAAAGTACTCCCACTGCTTGGGCAATATCTGGTCTAGTACAGACCATAGCATACATCAAGCTTCCAACCGCACTCTGGTAAGGCACTCTGCTCATGTCTTCCATCTCCAATGGGGATGTAGGACAATCTGAAATAGATAGTTTCATTCCAACTGTAAAAGGAACACTCAATGGTCTACAATTCTGCATGTTGAACCTCTGTAACACTGAATTCACATACTTACTCTGGCCTAGCCATAGATTTTTGTTCACCCTATCTCTTCTAATTTCCATCCCAAGAATGTGCTTTGCTGCACCAAGATCTTTCATTTCAAATTTAGCAGCGAGCTGAGACTTCAGTTCTGAAATCATACCTTTCCCTTTGCCAATGAATAACATATCATCAACATACAATGCAATGAATAAGAAATGATCACCATAAGATTTATAATAAACACAGTGATCTGATTTAGAACGTTCAAATCCCAAACTCAACACATATGTATCAAATTTCTGGTACCACATCCTAGGACTTTGTTTGAGGCCATACAAAGATTTCTTCAATTTACAGACCAAATTACTTTTGCCTTTCACCACATAGTGCTCTGACTGTGTCATATAAATATCTTCCTCCAAATCACCATGAAGGAAAGCAGTTTTCACATCCATTTGCTCAACCTCTAAATCATAAGCAGTAGCAATAGAAAGCAAAAATCTAATGGACGTCATTTTTGCAACAGGAGAAAATATCTCACCGTAATCAACACCCTCAACCTAAGAGTAGCCTTTTGCAACCAACCTTGCTTTATACTTCTCAATGCTTCCATCTAAACCAATCTTTTTCTTGAACACCCATTTACAACCAACAGGTTTTCGTCCTTCAGGCAATGGTACAAGATCCCATGTATCATTCTTTTTCAAAGCTGCCATTTCTTCCTCCATAGCAATCTTCCAGGATTCTGCATCATTCATACCTAATGCCTCTTCTACAGATTTCGGTTCATCCACACTAGTATTCAGAGCAAAAATACATCTCCAATCATCAGGTGAATACCTTTCAGGTGGTTGTCTATGTCTTGTAGACCTTCGAACAAGCTGAGTTGGAGGTTCTTCCTCTTCTTCTGAAGATGCAGAGCTAAACGAGCTCTCCTCAAATTCTTGCCTATCTAGGGGTCTAGATTCAATTCTTTCAAGTGTAGAAGGAAGTTGAATCACATCTTCTTTTTTAGTCTGTTCTGGTTGCAATGTAACAGAAGGAGACTTAATTTCTCTAAAAATAACACTTCTACTGTGAATTACCTTTTGTGCAACAGGGTCCCAAAGCTTGTATCCTTTCACACCATAACTATACCCGATGAAGATACATTTCACAGCCTTGTTCTCTAACTTTGTTCGCTTCTCCTTTGGCACATGTGCATATGCCTCGCAACCAAAAACTCTAAGATGTCTCAATGAAGGCTTGTGACCTGACCATGCTTCCATAGGCGTTTTATCAACAAGAGCTGATGTAGGAGACCTGTTAATCAGGTAGCAAGTAGTGGCAACAGCTTCAGCCCAAAACTTTTGTTCGAGACCAGCACCACTCAACATACTCCTAGCCTTCTCCATCAGTGTCCTATTCATTCTTTTTGCAACTCCATTCTGCTGTGGAGAATACGGAGTTGTCTTCTGCCTGTTAATTCCACAGTCTTTACAGAATCTATCAAAATCATTAGAGCAAAACTCACCGCCATTATCAGTTCTCAAACATTTTATTTTCTTTCCAGTCTGCAACTCAACCATTGCTTTAAATTCTTTAAAACGACTAAAAACTTCAGATTTACTCTTTAGAAAATAAACCCATGTCCTTCTACTAAAATCATCAATAAATGAAACATAATATGTGGATTTTCCAATCGAAGAGACATCTACTGGACCAAACACATCAGAATGGATAAGATCCAAAACACCACAAGTTTTATGAGAACTCGAGTAAAACTGAACGCGGTTTTGTTTTCCATAAATGCAATGCTCACAGAAATCAAAGTCAAGGTTACAGTCATTCAAACCTTCAACAAGGTTTTTATTTTTCAAGGTCCTTAGACCCTTTTCTCCAATGTGGCCAAGTCTCTGGTGCCATAACATAGTCTTCTCTGCAGGTAACTTTGCTTCAGACGAAAGAGCACCCTTAGGTACCCAAAAACCATTTCCATCTGCTGAAGGTGAAACCTTCAAATCTTCCAGTGAAGTATCCGCAGATTTACTTTTTACAGAAGTGCTATTACACTCAACAGTGTATGCTTCAAGCTTATACAAAGTGCCAAACCTGACACCTCTAGCAACTACCATAGCACCCTTAATCATCTTACATCCTGCTTCAGAAAAGACTACCTGCACACCCGCATCTATCAGTTTGCTCACAGATAACAAGTTTCGTTTTAATCCAAGGATATGCAGCACACCATTAATCCTTTTTATTCTACCATCAGAAAACCTGATTCTAACTTTACCTCGACCAACAATGTCTAGATGTGAATCATCACCCAAGTACACCTTACCTCCATTAAATCCTTCATATTCAGAAAACCAATCTCTATTGGAAGTCATATGAAAAGATGCACCTGAGTCAATTAGCCAGGCATCATTACCTGCATGAGTCGCCAAAGCCGCAATAAAGGCATCGCCATCTTCCTTGTCGGACTCAGAATCAGAATTGAACTTTTTCTTTTTCTTCTTCTTTTCTTCTTTGCAATCCTTACGGATGTGACCCGGTTTACCGCAATTCCAGCAAATGACTTTGGACTTTCCAGGAGATTTCGATCTCCCTTTGGATTTGGACTTGCCACGCTTCTCATTCTTCTTGCCTTTCTCTTTAGGTCTTCCACGAACGGTTAGGGCTTCCTTTGAACTGATGGATACCTTCCTTCGCATCTCTTCGCCGAGTAGGGCACCCACCACATCTTCAGATTTCAAAACAACAGAAGTACTACCGATAGCCATAACAAGAGAATCCCACGAATCAGGCAAAGAACAAAGCAAGATCTGACATTTCTCCTCCTCGTCCATCTTAACACCGACGGATACTAATTGAGCCACCAACATATTGAATGCTTCCAGGTGGTCTGCAATTCATCCACCCTCTTCCATCTTCAAGGAATACAATTAAATTTCTCCACCTCTATTCTCCCTGACGAACTCGCCATCTGAATATTCCTGCAACAAGATCAAAAAGTGTCTTCTGCACAAGCTCCCACTCAAATCTGGATTAGTTCAAAAAACCCAACTGCCCACAATTGAAACCAAAGGTGATCAGGCTCTGATACCACTTGTAAGGAAGTAAAGTAGCGGAAACAACTTCCTACACTAACCTTGAGAGGAGGGTAATGCAAAACTTTTTCAGATCGTTACAACAGTTACAGAAAATAGAAATAGATATAATAGCATTCATACCACAACACAGTGATTTACGTGGGGAAAACCCTTTCGGGAGAAAAACCCCACCCTCCAAAAGCAGCTCAATATTTTATTCAGCAATCAAAAACAAATTACAACATACTTGCAGAGCAAGCTCTTCGCAGGAGTAGCACTAATCAGAGATTCAGAGGCAACTCAATAGCCATAAGACTCTTACACACAACCTCTTTCTCACACACCTCATAAATAGGAGATACAATACAAGAAACCGTCAAACGGTATTACAAAACCATGGGCTAAAACCACCCAATAAGGTGTAGCCGACCTTATCTCCCTTCTAGATGCCCTATGACATGTTAAAGCACACATCAACATGTGTCTCTCCCCTTTACAGCTCATTTATGTATCCGATACAAATTATTTTTCCTATTTCAGGGGTACAAACTTCCGGAGGCCATAACTTGAGAACCGGGTGTCCGATTGACGAACCGTTTGAAGCGCCGGAAAGCTCGCGAAGTGCTCTATCACCTCGTAACCGGCTTCGCCGGTTACGGCCACTTTTCAGGGCGTTTCGGAGCCTCTAAAGTCTCCAAAATTAAGTTTAAACATTTTATTGCACCCCTCCAAGACGAAAACTTTAATATCTTCAAAACTAGCTGTGACCTTGCGACGCAACTTTACCGGAATGCTTATCTAACCAACCAGAAGCTTCAGGGAGAGTTTCGCACCATTTCGTGCTCAAATGAAAACTTACTATAAATAGTAACCTCACATAAATGCAAGGTTGAGACACCATTTTTCCCAACAGTTCTTGGTAGAATAACCCAAAAATATTCCTCATCACTTCTAGGATCAAATTTTCCCAATGCATCCTCTCTTTTAATGTAACTGTAGACATCTAAAAATGGTCAACGCTTGTGGAGTCATACTTTAACATGTACGTATTGCCTTATTTTAGGGTTCTTCCATCGCATTAACATTTCTTCTATGTTGGGCACTTGGTCTTTATCATTTGTGAGCATCGAGTCCTTCTTCTGCATTCCTCATTTTTCTCGCTTTTGAATTAGGTCTTGTCGATAGCAATCTTCAGTCATGATTTTGGTCGATCTTATCTTGTCGTATCAATGTGTGTGCTTATTTATCATCATTTTGGACATCGTCAATCCTAATCAATAATAGAATTAGGGTTTTATCCTCTTGTCAATCTTTCAATCATCTTTTAGTAATCATTTGCGATTATCAACTTGTCAATCTCGTCATTTTTGTGATCAATTCATCATCGATCCTTGTCCTTAGCAATCTCATCATTTTTGCGATTGATTCGTCATCGATCCTTGTCCTTGTCAATCTCATTATTTTGCAATCGATTCGTCATCGATCCTTGTTCTTGTCAATCTTGTCATTTTGTGATCAATTCGTCATCGATCCTCGTCCTTTTCAATCATGTCAATTTGGATCGATTAGTCATTGTTCCTTGTCAATTGGCACCTATCAATTTGGTCTCCTTGTCAATCTTGGTCAATTTGTCATTGATTTTTGTCAATCAATCTCAATCATTTATCAACATTGGTCCTTTGTCAATCAGAATCATGATCAAACCTACATTAATTTCTTGTTGTCTTGACCTAATTCCTTGTTCTCTTATTTCTAGGGTTTTATGATTTGTTCATTTAATCCTTTTCTTCTTCTTTGTGGGTTAAATAAATCTATTTATTTAGTCCTAGGTCTCTTTCATGAATTAATTAATGGATGAAAACCTATTAATTAATTCACCTAATTTCTATTTCATCATTTCTAATTTTCCTAATTCCTAATTTCTATTTCATCATTTCTAATTTTCCTAATTCCTAATTTCCACCTCATTTTCTAATTTACCAAATTCAATTTCCACCTAATCAATTCCTCTCTAGTCTCTCCCTATTTTTGTGCTTCGGTGGAAGCATGAATTTCTCATGCGTCATACCATTGGCATAGCAAGATGTCATAGGCTTTTAGTCCTCTAACCTTTGCATTGGCAATATGTCATAATTCATGACATAGAAGGTGTCATAACCTTCTTCCTTCAACTCAATTTTTCCATTTTTGAAATCAATCGCCTCTAATATCAATTTCATGCTAATCTTGTCCTCTCTCCAATTTGTCTATAAATTGGATGAGTTTCTGAGATCAAAAAAACCACGCTTCTAGTGTCCTCGTGCTATCAAAATCAATCTTGCTTCATTTTTTTGCACTTGTAGGTGAGATCCACACAAATCCGCTATTTGGAGGAGAAAGGAGAACAATGGAGGTCAAATGAAAGAGGCATTGGTGATGGATTTTCATTTATTTTGAGTGTCTTGTTTTCAATTCTTCTATTGATTGTAATTGGGATTTATTTCATTGCAATTTGGCTTTGTGGTTAGCTAATATCTATTTGCTTTGATGATTTCCCAATTTCCTGATCTACATTTTGGTGAACCCGACGTGAACTAACCCCTTAACCATGTTTTGAGTGCTTTTGAGCTGTTTGCAGGTGAAAAACTCAAGAAACAGGGTAACTCAGAGCTTTCTGGACACTTATGTGTCTATGTAGAAGGGATTTGCGCTTGTGTAGATGAGATATGTGCCTATGTAGAAAGGATCTGTGCCTATGTAGAAGGGATCTACGCCTGTGTAGAAGGGATCTGCGCCTATGTTGATGAGATTTGCGCCTGTGTTGATGAGATCTACGCCTATGTAAGGCTAGAAACAGGGGTAAAATTAGTTGTTTTTCTTGTAAGTTTGTTTGTTTGCAATTTGTTTCTTGCATTAGGTTTTCTCTTTGGTACTAATTCTCTATGCAGCCTCTTGGCGTTACGTGTGACGAAGACTAAAAATGCAACTACTAACAAATCTTATGTAGGACGCGGTCAAAGACTCACATTAAAACATCTTGCTTGCAAATTTTTAAAGTAGTTGCACATTTCATTTCTTAAAGGATAATGAACACCATGCATGCTTTGTTTGTTTTTAATTTGATTGCATGTTTTAACCCTTAGAACTGGGTCTGCCTCCCGATTTGCCTGGCACTTTGCACAGGCATTGGTGAGAGGGAATGACCCAAAGTGGTGACAGGCTAAAGCCAAGCTCTTTCGAACCACTCTAAATAACTGTGGATGCAACGAAAGTTGTAGACAATGGGTGCTGGAATGGTATTGCGACGATTTATTTGCCGGATCAATACCCACCCGAATGGATGCCCTTACGAGAATCTCTTGTTTTTAGAGGCCAAAATCCTTCTATCTATTGGCTCAGGGGTTGTGATATGTGCATGCCGAAGACACCTCTCATGTACTCCTTAGTTAGAGATAGCAAGTTCTTGGGAAGTGATGCCCCTTGAACTCGAAGCTTGGTATGCCCGAGAAGTGAGTGCACTGTAAGGGGGAGCCAGTGCTACCAAGCATCTAGCTATCCGGCTAAGTGTTGTATTTTTTGGTTAGAGGATTCAACAGATATTACCCTTGCCAACCATAGGATTTGTTATAAATGTGCTTGATTGTCTTGAGTCAAAGTCAAGCAAACATTTTGTCTTTCGTGATTGTCAAAGGTTAAAAACAAACTTTCAAAAGTGCTCATAATCAACTTGGATTTTCAAAATCAACAACCTTCAATTCAAAACACAATCTGAACAAAGGTCTAAATTTGTCCAAGTATTCATCCAACATTTGAACATGGCTTGTCAAAACATTGAATATCCTTGTTTCAAAATTCATGTCACTTTAGGCTAGGTTTTGCATAGTCCAACTTAGGTTCTAAGGCATATTGTCATCTCCTTTCATTTTAGTCCTTTTCATTGCAAGTGTCCTCATTTTGCACTTAGGTCCAAAATCATTTCCCTAAGTTTGCATTTCATTGTCATATCCAAGTTAGATTTCCATTTAGGTGACATTCCTGCATATCCTTGTCATTGCATTGTCATCTTATCTTGGCTTCATCTTGTCATATCATATCCTTAGATCATGTTCATGTCCTAAGTCATTGTCATAATCATTGCCCTCTTGCATTTAGTCTCAAAAATTTGGTTTGTCAAACTTGAAAAATCAAAACTTTGGATGATACCCTAAGTTGTTGTTAGGGAGTCTTGACCTTGTCTAAAATTTGTCCTTTCATTAATATCATTTTTGTCAAACCTATCTTAGTATCCAAGCATATAGGTGAGACATTGTCAATTTGTCCTTTTGTCACTTGGTCCTTTGTCCTTTAAGGTCTTGGCTTCATTTCAGCTTCCCAAGGTTGAGTCTTTAGGTTTGCATTCCAAAAAGTTTATCCAAATCTTGAAAAACAACAAAATCATAGGTTGCATTCTTGCCATAGATTGCATTTTCATCTATTTAGGTTGCATTTAGTTGCATATCATACATCATCCTTTTAAAATCAAAAAAATTCCAAAAATATTGCATTTGCATAGTGACATGCCTATTGAAACAAGGTCAAAATCTAAGAAGATGGGCGAACCAACATATCAACCTATTGACAACATATCAAACTCATAGTTTCAAACTAGTCAAACAGTACAAATTGAAGGTTCGTCAAACACATCATTACCACAATATGGAATGGTTAAACTTGGACCACCTCTGTTATATGAGCCAGTGTTTGTACCCATGAAACTGGGATATGGAAGTGTTCCACCAACACCAAGGGAAAATGTACCTTTTGACTGGAATCAACTGAACCTGCAACATGAAATTCAAACTCAAACATTACATGAGGAACAAACTCTTTCACAAAGATTTGGTTCAAATCAAGGTATTCAACAAGAAATAAATCCAAGTGTTTTACCAGATTCTTCATCAGATTCTGATGCTTCCGATGATGTTGATATGTTCCTTAAAGATCTGAAGTTGACAAAAAAGATGGATAAATACTTGAACAAGGTCTTTAAGATGTTCCCACAAAAATATCTTGACATGATGAGTAATGTGACCTCCTCAAGTGAGCAAATTAATGTGCAAAAACAACAAGGTGGTGAGCTGTTAAGTTTCTCTCCACATCCAAATGAAGAAAATGTGCAACTAGAACCTCAACACACCTTTATGAGTAAACGTGCTTCAAAAACGCTGACAGTGACTATTCCACAAAAGTCACCATTCGAAACAATAAACAATCCATTATTTAATACAACACCTTTAGTACAAGATCAAATGATGGCCACACAAATGTTGACAACTGTCCCTCAACAAGAAACGATTCCTCAAATGATTGCCAATGGATCAAAATCTAAGATGCAAGAAAGCTTTACGACTGGAATGCCTGATCTTACTAATGTTCAAAACAATCCTACAATGCAACAAAGTTTCTATGTCCCATCAAGTTCAATATGTTTGGCAAATACTCAAGTACCAGTTATACAAAATATTGTGACAGAACCTTCGATAGTGGCAACACAAAGAGCCACGGATAGTGGTGTGCACCACCAACAAATGTTGCAACAATTGAGGAATGCACAAAAGGCACAATCGAATGCGCAAACCAGCAATGCACAACAACAACAACAATATCACATTCAACAACATGTTGCAGTGTCTTCTGCACCATTACAAGTTAATTCAAACTTGCAACCACCACAATGGATTGGACAAACAACACAGCAAGTCAATGTAAGTGCCATCCCCCGTCTCAAGGAGAAACAACAGAAACCTCCCAAACAAAGTTTTTTGCAAATGATGGGATTTACATCAGGACAACAACAGTTGACACAAAGTCAGCAAATTCTAATTCATCAGCATCAACAACAACATGTACCTCAATATGGGCCAGGCAAAACAAGTTATCATACATCACAACCACAACTGATGTCCATGCAATATCAACAATGCCCTCAACTGCAATATCAACCTAGGCTACAAATGATGATCCCACCACAAGAAGCACAGCAAAAGGGTCAATGTCAAGACATGGCACAACCACAGCACCAAGAGCTGTATCAAGACCTTTATATGCCAGAGACACCAAAGATAGCAATTTCAGAGTGTCAACAGCCAATAGAGAGTAGGATGTATCGACAAAGAGTACACCCAAGAGTGAATGATGAACTCCCAAAATCTTCGTTATCTAACACATTTGCACAACAGCTAGAGAAATTGCAATGACAAGTCGACGCATTGGAAACCAAAGGGACAAAGAAATTATACACAGATCAAGATTTGTGTCCTAATCCATTTGACAAGAGTTTGTACATGCCTCCCTTTCCTAAGCATTTTGAGGCACCTAATTTTGAGAAATATAAAGGGAATGGCAATCCAAAAGACCATATTCGAGCATTTTTTGTAGCATGTACTAAAGTGAGCTATGAGGAAACATATTTGATGTTCTTATTCGCACGAAGTCTCGCAGGACAAGCCATGGATTGGTATTTGCATTTGCCAGGGAACATAAAGACATGGTCGGAATTGGCTCAAAAGTTTATATCCCACTTCGCATTCAACATTGACAGTGAAGTGACCATGTCAGATTTATGTAACACCAAGCAAAATCAAGGTGAACCATTAGTGACTTTCTTGCAAAGATGGCAAAGTTTGTACAGTTGTTCTTCCCTAGATATACCTGAAGAATAACAAGTGAACTTATTCATTCAAAATTTGGTCCCAGAAATGATGTATGAGCTCAAATTGAAAAGTCCTAGCACCATTGAGAAGCTCATTAAGAAAGGGATGAACATTGAAACTGCTCTTGTAGCTAAGGGACTCACTAAACTCAACAAAGATAGTGATAACACAAACAATTCAGGGGAGAAAAATAGATTTTGGTACAAAAACAAGAATGTCACTAATGATGGAGTTGTCGACGCAAGAGCAGTGAATGCAAATCAGCCCACGTTCATGATAAAGAAATTGAGCGCTCGTAATGTGTCAGCTATGCAACAAAATCAGACACAAGCAAGCAATGTTACTCAACAACCACAATACCAACAGTATAATCAACAACAAGGTCAGCATCAAAACCAGCAATGAAAACCTTTCAGAACAAGGGATGGGCCCCCTCGACAATTTATGCCATTGGGAGAGCCTATTGAGTCAGTAATGAAACAATTGATACAAGCAAATTTTATCAAATTACCAGATGTCAAGGAAGAACCATTGGTAAAGCCGCATTGGTGGAATGATAATGCATATTGTGAATACCATTGGTCAAAAGGACATAAAACTGCATCGTGTTTTCAATTGAAACATATGATTCAAGACTTGTTATATCAAGGAGTAATTGAGGTAGACCCACCCAATGCAACCTCTAACACTGATTATACAATTTTCAAAACTCCTTTACTAGATCATGACAAGGCTAAAGCATCTTCTTCAAACTCTACCCAAACAGCGAATCTTAATTATGCAAAAACTGGTTATAACAATGTCATCAATTGTTTTCGAGTGTCAAATGAGTATGTTTCCACCATAAGAATAAAGGGACAAGATCCTTCTTGCACAGTCACCACTCGTCGATCCAAAATAGTCCTGAAAGGAGCTCCTGCAATTCCTCCCAAATCAACTCCTACGAGTCAGTATAATCTCCTAGATCATTTGGGAAAGACACCTGCACAAATATCAATTCATGAGTTGTTGAAAATGTCCCCTATGCATCGTGTAATCCTAGATAAAGCTTTAACTGAATCCACTGTCCCGACAGACATTGATGTTGACCAGTTTCAAGCCCGAATTGGACATCTAGCTATTTCCCAACATGTTGCCTTTTCTAATAACGATATTTCCCCTGATAAGCTCCCTCATAATGATCATTTACATCTTGAAGTCTTTGTCCATAATTGCAAGATCCGACGAGCCTTGATAGATGGTGGAGTAGGTCTTAACATTTGTACCTTGAGAGTAGTCATTGGTCTTGGTTATATAGAAAATGACATTGATTTTTCCAAAAGAATAACAATCAAATCATATGATGATGCTGAGTGCCCATCTAAAGGGATAATTTCATTGCCCATCAGAGTCGGTCCAGTGACAGCAAACACTCTCCTGCAGGTCCTAGACCTCAATCTCCCTTACAATATGATTCTTGGCCATCCGTGGATCCACTCAATGAAAGCATTTCCATCTACTTTTCATCAGTGTTTAAAATATCCTTACAATGGGACTGAGATAACAATTTCGGGAGATTGTAATCCATTTCAATTTTGTGCTAATCTAAAGGATTCCCCGTAGCAACAAGTCCTAGTTAATAGAGAGGCCCACTCATATAATTATGTGGATCCTCATGAGTTGTTAGATGCTATCAAAGGAAAATTGAAGATACAGGACCAAGGATGTGGAGAGTATTCAATGGCCCAAACCTTCCTAATTGGGAATTTACCAATATCTCCAAAATCACATGGCAAACCACATTTGTTGCAAAAGGAACCTAAGATAGTCATTCAATATCAGCCCCCCACTACATTTACAAGATGGGGTGAACTTGACAAGGAAACTTTGGATGATGATGTCATAGATTGGCTTTATAAGGATCCAACTGATACACCACCTGTCAAGTTGCCAATGGAGCGGTATGGCAAAGGGTTTACTATACTGCAGAAAAAGGGATATGATGGTTGCAGTGGTTTGGGCCCTGACAAGAAAGGAAGACTAGAACCTATTATTCCCAAGATGCGACATCCAACTTTAGGATTAGGTTTTGTACCATTGTGAATTGGATCCTCGTCTACCAAAGTGACCACGTGTGGAATGGGGTGTGACTCTGATGATGAAACAACACCTGAGGATACCCAACCTGAAACTGATTCCAATGAATGGGAGTGGAGTTCCTTTTCTTCTAGCTCCTATGCCCTTGAAAATATTTTCCTTGACCCTGATGATTTTCCCATGGAAGACAAACATGAAATAACTTCCCCACCCAAAACATGTCCTAATGCTTGGATAGAGTCATTCTGGGACCCAAGCTCAGAATCAAATACGAGCAGTTCAGATAGTGATACCATGGACATTTACATCTTTACCATCTCGGCCCTCTCTCTCCTTAAAACCGATGATGACATGCCCCTTGTCTATCCTCAGCTTATCCAACATGACCAACAAGAACCACTCATATTAGATTGTTTTCAAAATGACAAAGCAATTGCCAAATTTCTTGGACTACGAGAAGGCATACCACAAGGTGATCATAAGGCAGGGTTTACTATTGATTTAGATTCCACAGCATATTTTGGGGAGTCAACTCCATCTTCTAGTCATAAAAATGAAAAAGAAAAAGCAACAGTAAAAAATCAAAAGAATGAGTCTTTGGGTGAAAACCGTAAGGTGCTCTCTGACCACGGAAAAGTGAAAATAAAAGATGTACCTGCAGGTGAAAACCTCTCTGAGGCGCCCACAGGTGGAAGATTGGACATACCCTCGTCAAGTCAAGATAAATCAACATTGCTTGTGGGAATGACCCAAGAGATAAATTTGGGTACACCTAACAACCCTAAGGTCATTCATTTCGCTGCTTCTCTATCAACACAATAAAAGATAGATTTTGTCAATTTTTTTCTTGAGAAGAAGATCAATTTTGCATGGTCTTATGCAGATATGCTTGGCCTTGATCCAGAATTAGTCCTTCATCACTTGCCATTAAAATCAAATGCCAAGCCCTTCAAATAAAAACTCAGAAAGATGCATCCCTAGGTGGTTCTCTTAGTCAAAGTAGAACTCAAAAAATTATTAGATGTGGGCTTTATCAGACCAATTGATTATGCTGATAGGATTTCAAATTTGGTACCAATTAGCAAAGTAACTGAGGGCATAAGAATCTGTACGGATTTTAGGGATCTCAATAAAGCATCCCCTAAAGATGACTTTCCACTGCCGAATATAGACATCATAGTTGACATGACTGCCGGATATGAGATGCTATCATTGATGGATGGTTTTTCCGAATATAATCAAATTCGCATTGCTCCTAAAGATCAACACAAGACTACATTCACATGTGCTTGGGGTACCTACTGCTGGAATGTGATGCCTTTTGGCCTTAAAAATGTTGGAGCAACATATCAAAGAGCTATGACAACAATTTTCCATGATTTTATGCATACTTTGATGGAAGACTATGTTGATGACCTATTATGCAAATCCATCACAAGAGATAGTCATCTAGCCATCCTTGGCCCAATTTTTGATTGAATGGAAACCTACAAGCTCAGACTCAACCCAAAGAAATGTGTGTTTGGTGTCACAGCCACCAAATTATTAGGGTACATTGTTTCTCATAGAGGCATCGAAGTAGACCCTGAAAAAGTTAAAGCAATAATGGATATGCCTCCTCCTTCCAATCTCTATCAACTAAGAAGTCTACAAGGGAAGTTACAGTCAATCCACCGATTTATAGCTCAATTGGTAGACAAATGTCATCCCTTCCAACATTTATTGCATAAAGGTGTCACTTTTAAATGGACTGAGCAATGTCAATCAACGTTTCAAACTCTCAAGGATTATCTGATGTCCCCACCTATTCTAATGCCTCCTATAGCACGGAAGCCATTCATATTGTATATCTCTACAACGGAAATAGCACTGGGAGTTCTTTTGGCCCAACAGGATGAGAAAGGCAAAGAGCGGGCTACTTATTATATCAGTTAGACACTAGTGGGCTATGAACTGAATTATTCAACTATTGAATGGGCATGTTTAGCAATGGTATTTGCAACACAGAAGCTTCGACACTATATGTTAAATCATCAGACATTGCTAGTTGCAAAAATTGATCCCTTGAAATACTTGCTTAGTAGGGCAGCTTTGACAGGTCGCCTGGAAAAGTGGGTTATGATCCTAAGTGAATTTGATATTGAGTACATTGAGAGAAAGGCAATAAAAGGACAAATCATAGCGGATCAACTTGCAGAGGCACCTATTCATGATGATCATCCAATGTTGACTAATTTTCCAGATGAATCAGTCTTTGTTGTCACATCTTCTAATGAATGGAAATTATATTTTGATGGATCCCATACCATATTTGGCTCGGGAGTAGGTATATTGTTTGTCACCCCTCAAGGTGATGCTATCCCTAAATCCTACAAAATAACTTTTGATTGCACCAATAATATTGCAGAATACGAGGCTTTGGTCACAGGACTCCGAGTAGCAATCCAATGGAACATTACACATTTGCAAGTCTATGGAGATTCCTAGTTAGTCATCTGTCAAGTGAATGATGACTATGAAACGAAGGATGAAAAGCTTCTTCCCTACAAGCATATGGTAGATTTCTTCAAGACAAAATTTACTGATATCCATTTCAGTCAAGTTCCAAGAATACAAAACAAGTCAGCAGATGCTATGGCAACTATTCCTTCCATGTTAAATATGCCCCATAATATGGATAGATGTGAATTTTTGGTCGAACAGTTGCTTGTCCCTTCTTTTGAAATTTCGATAGCAGATGTGATGTGTGTTCTTGTTGGTCCTAATTCCCCATGGTATAATGACATCTATCGGTATTTGCACTCCCAAACCTTACCACCTAACCTTTCCTCTAACCAACATCGAGTCTTCATACGCCAAACCGTCAAATATGTCATCATTATTGACACTCTTTACCGTCATTCCTTTGACCACACCCTCCTCAAGTGTTTGGATTCTGACGAAGCACAAATGGCTTTACGCGAGGTTCATGATGGTATATGTGGGGTCCATTTCAATGGTCTGAGTCTAGTTAAAAAGTTGGTTTGTGCTGGATATTATTGGCCCACCATGGAAAAGGATGCTCATGATTTTGTCAAGAAATGCTACAAATGTCAAATACATGGAAATTACATTTAGGCGCCAGCCCGAGAACTTCACTCTATCATATCTTTGTGGCCCTTTTCTCAATGGGGATTGGATCTTATTGGCAAGATTCACCTGACATCTGCAAACGGACACAAATTCATCATCGCAGCTACAAAATACTTTACATAATGGATCAAGGCTATCCCCATGACCTAGATCACTGGTGTTCAAATTTCAAAGTTTCTACTGAATTATATCATATACAGATATGGGGTTCCCCTTACAATTGTCACAGATAATGGTTGTCCATTCAAAAATAAAGATGTCAAGGAACTCTATGAAAAGTTTTGCATCCAACACCATTTCTCAGTCCTTACTATCCACAAAGTAATGGTCAAGCCAAAGCATCCAATAAAACCATCATTAAGATCCTGAAAAAGGTTGTCAATAACGCTGGTCGAGATTGGCATGTATAGTTGAATCTAGCACTATGGGCTTATCGCACTTCCATCCGCACCCCTACTGGCGCAACACCTTATTCCTTGGTGTATGGTGCAGAAGCCATTCTACCCTTAGAAGTGGAAATTCCCTCTTTATGTGTTTCCCTCCAACACGTGATTGATGATGAGATGCACAGAGTCTCTTGGTTGCATCAGCTTGAGATGTTAGATGAGAAACGTCAGACAGCCTTGACACATTTGCAAGCATATCAAAACTGTCTCTGTCGCTCCTATAATAAGAAGGTCAAAGGGTGAAATTTCGAAGTGGGAGATTTGGTCCTCAAGGCGAACCTGAAGAATACACAATCTACTGACATCATCAAAGGAAAGTTTGAGCCTAATTGGGTTGGACCTTTCATAGTTACTGCAGCCTATGGCTCGGGGGCATATCAGCTTGCAACCCCAGACGGTGAACCTCTGTCTGATCCTGTAAATAGCATGCACCTTCGAAAGTACTGGACATAGTTTTCTGTCAGCAGTTCTTCAAAAAAGCTCAAAAAATACAAAAAAAAAAAAAAAAATCAAAAACAATTTTAAAAAAAAAAAGTGAAAAGAACAAAAGTAAAGAAAAATGATTCACCCTCTAGTGAAAACCTGGCAAATAGGCACTTTGGGCAAGTACCATGGTGAAAACCTAGCAAATAGGTGCCATGTGTAAAAGACTATTGCTCCGTTATCTATCATGACTCCTAGCTGTACTGTCCCCCCGCAGGTTTATCATGATTATCCTGGCCCTGACCCATTGTTCTGTTCCAGACCTGTGATTGGTCAACATCATTGTCTTGCATACTTAGGTTTCCAATCCTTGTGCATATGTTTTGGTCCTGGTCGATGTATATGTCTGTCAAATTTTCATTGGGAGTGCGCCTTTGTCATGATCGATTACTAGAATTATTCTTGCATGCGGACTGGAGCTTTCTAATCTAATAATGCCCTGACAAAATCCCTAAAAATCAAAAAATGTCTTGAAATAATCCAAAAACATTCATATCATGTCCTGAAAAAATCTCTAAAAACCAAATAATGTCCTGAAAAAATCCCTAAAAATAAAAAAATGTCTTGAAATAATCCAAAAACATTCATATCATGTCCTGAAAAAATCTCTAAAAATAAAATAATGTCCTGAAAAAATCCAAAAAAATCATATAATATCTTGAAAAAAATCCCTAAAAAAGTCAAATAAAGTCCTGAAAAATGAACAAAAAAAATTGTAAAAAAACTCAAAATTCCTACAAAGTGAAAAACATCAAAATCCAAAAACAATTTCTTTGGCATTTTGCATTTTGTCAATAAATGGTCCCCTTTGTGCCTAAACATATCGCTGAGCATACCTCCAATGACAATCACTCCAACATTGTGCTTTCATGAAATCACGCATTAATAGATGAACTTTTCAATCAAACCAGACATTCAAATTGATCAAAATTGTCATGTCAATCAATCAACATCAATATCATTTGTCCTTGTCACCATTATCATGGGTCCTATATAGGGTGTGGTATACTCGAAACCAAATTGTCTCCTGTCTTAGACGGGGTATCGCATTCCTTGAAACCAGACAGCATGATCATTCTTATTTTCCACTTTTGACAATGATGATCAGACCATTTGTTTGACTTGGTTGACTTTGTTTGTCTTATCTTTTTACTGATTTATCTTTGGCTTCGATCATGTTCCTATGTTGCTCAATGATGTTACTGAGTGATTTAGAGTGACCGAGATGGTTCATGGTCCCTTTCCTTTTTTGTTGTGTTTGTTGTTTGTGGAATGTTTATCACAAACTAGGGCAACTATATCATTGGGTATCTGTGATAAGTACATTCACTTTGTGAACACCACACATACCTCAACCCTTGATGTATGCACCCTAGGATGCTTCACTCATTCCTTGTGTGCAATGTGTCTGTCTTTTGCAAAAGGGGTTGCATTCCAGCTCTGGCCTTCAATGCCATGATGCTCTACATCCGCTTTGCTACAATAAATAAAGGTTCTCACCTACTTATGTGCATTTGTGAAAGCAAGTTTTCCTTCATCTCTAACTGTCCTCTATCTAATTTCTTCTCACTAACATTTCTTCCGTCAGTCTTGGCAGTCCGTTCGGTCTAGTTCGGTCATAAGTGCACAATTATGCTTGTGCACACTGTCTTGCGCTTGTGCAGCATCAAGCTGCACCTGTGTACCTTACACAAGCATAGAACATCCTTACACAAGCACAGAATGCGCCCACACAGGCATAGATGTCCATTTTTTCCTTCCCTGTGGGCCCCGCAATGTCCTGCAATCAAGCAAAATTCATGAAATTGACAATATGGGATTTTGAGCTACATACCGCTACTCCCACATCCTTCGGTCGTTTGTAGGTGCGTGCATGTTCCCCAAGGTGATCTGCCATTGGAATGTTCGCCATCTCTCTACAAGGGTTCTTTTTCTTGAGAAACAATTCCTCCACTTTGGCTAGTGCAAATGAGCTCTTTTCCTTCTCCTTGTCTCATTTATAGATCTTTGTCAGTGCCTAGATGGACGTGCATGCTCTCCATCTCATGCTGGTCATGATCTTTTGCGCCTTCTACTGCTTGTCATTTGTGCATCCGACCTTCAATTCTTGATCTGTTCAAACCTATCATTTTCTATTATTCTTATCGACTAATTGGCCTCTTTTCTGGATTTTTCCGGCCAATTCCTCGAGGGAGCATGTCTATGTCATTGTTATTGTCTGGGGCATTTTCATTATTATTCTTTGAAACAACACTTAGAATCGCATTGTCTCAAAGAGGGGCAAAATGTAGATGTCTAAAAATGGTCAACGCTTGCAGAGTCATACTTTAACATGTACGCATTGCCTTATTTTAGGGTTCTTGCGTCACATTAACATTTCTTCTATGTTGCGCACTTTGTCTTTATCATTTGCGAGCATCGAGTCCTTCTTTTGCATTCCTCATTTTTATCACTTTTGAATTAGGTCTTGTTGATAGCAATCTTCAGTCATGATTTTGGTCGATCTTATCCTATCGTATCAATGTGCGTGCTTATTTATCATCATTTTGGACATCATCAATCCTAATCGATAATAGAATTAGGGTTTTGTCCTCTTGTCAATCTTTCAATCATCTTTTAGTAATCATTTGTGATTATCAACTTGTCAATCTCATCATTTTTGCGATCGATTCATCATCGATCCTTGTCCTTAGCAATCTCGTCATTTTTGCGATCGATTCGTCATCGATCCTTGTCCTTGTCAATCTCGTCATTTTGCGATCGATTCATCATCGATCCTTGTTCTTGTCAATCTTGTCATTTTGCAATCAATTCATCATCGATCCTCATCCTTTTCAATCATGTCAATTTGGATCGATTCGTCATTGTTCCTTGTCAATTGGCACCTATCAATTTGGTCTCCTTGTCAATCTTGGTCAATTTGTCATTGATATTTGTCAATCAATCTCAATCATTTATCAACATTGGTCCTTTGTCAATCAAAATCATGATCGAACCTACATTAATTTCTTGTTGTCTTGACCTAATTCCTTGTCCTCTTATTTCTAGGGTTTTATGATTTGTTCATTTAATCCTTTTCTTCTTCTTTGTGGGTTAAATAAATCTATTTATTTAGTCCTAGGTCTCTTTCATGAATTAATTAATGGATGAAAACCTATTAATTAATTCACCTAATTTCTATTTCATCATTTCTAATTTTCCTAATTCCTAATTTCTATTTCATCATTTCTAATTTTCCTAATTCATAATTTCCACCTAATCAATTCCTCTCTAGTCTCTCCCTATTTTTGTGCTTCGGTGGAAGCATGAATTTCTCATGCGTCATACCATTGGCATAGCAAGATGTCATAGGCTTTTAGTCCTCTAACCTTTGCATTGGCAATATGTCATAATTCATGACATAGAAGGTGTCATAACCTTCTTCCTTCAACTCAATTTTGCCATTTTTGAAATCAATTGCCTCTAATATCAATTTCATGCTTATCTTGTCCTCTCTCCAATTTGTCTATAAATTGGATGAGTTTATGAGATCAAAAAAACCACGCTTCTAGTATCCTCGCACTATCAAAATCAATCTTGCTTCATGTTTTTGCACTTGTAGGTGAGATCCACACAAATCCGCTATTTGGAGGAGAAAGGAGAACAATGGAGGTCAATTGAAAGAGGCATTGGTGATGGATTTTCATTTATTTTGAGTGTCTTGTTTTCAATTCTTCTATTGATTGTAATTGGGATTTATTTCATTGCAATTTGGCTTTGTGGTTAGCTAATATCTATTTGCTTTGATGATTTCCCAATTTCCTGATCTACAGTAACATTTACTTCCAAAAATTCTAAAATATCTGATAGTAGGAGTATGACCAAACCATAATTCATAAGGAGTCTTACCAATATCACCTTTTATGTGTACTCTATTGAAAGTGTATACAACCGTATTGGTAGCTTCCCTCCAATAAATATCAGATAATTTAGCTTATGTCATCATAGTCCTTTCCGCATCCAATATGGTTTTGTTCTTCCTTTCCACCAATCCATTTTGTTGTGGAGTCCTAGGTGCAAAAAGTTGTCTTATGATTCCATTCTTCGCACAAAAGTTGTTGAATTCACTAGATGTAAACACACCGCCTTGATCTGATCTCAAACACTTTATCTGTAGTCTTGTCTCAGTCTCAACCATAGCTTTAAATATTTTGAATTTCTCAAAAGCTTCAAATTTTTCTTTCAAAAATGCTACCCACGTCATTCTAGAATAATCATCAATAAGTAACATAAAGTATCTATCACCTTGAAAACTTTTAGTCATTGTCGGTCCACATAGATCTGTATGAATAAGATCAAGAATTTCATTAGATTTATCATGTATGCTTCTAAAAGAATTTTTGACTTGCTTACCCATTTGACATTCTCTACATACCAGATTATGAGGTTTGACAATTTTGGGCAAATCTCTAATAGCCTGTGTTGAACTAATCTTCACTATGCAATCAAAATTTGCATGACACATCCTCTTATGCTATAACCAGCTTTCATCAATCTGAGCAATCAAGGAAGCTTTCTCACCGGAGTTCAAATGAAAGATGTTTCCATTGGTCTGAGTTCCGGAAGCAATTTCCAACCTAGATCTATTGCGATCTTACATTTTCCATCCTTGAATTGTAAATGAAATCCTCTATCCACCATCTGACCTGCACTTAAAAGATTATGCTTTAAGCCTTCAACATAATAAAAATTATCAGTGTTAGTCTTACCATCCAATGATATTGTTCCCTTGTCTTTGATCCTACATGCCTTGTTGTCTCCAAATCTGACTAATCCGCCATCAAATTCTTGTAGTGATAAAAAAAATCTCTTGTCACTAGTCATGTGATGTGATTATCCACTGTCTATAACCCATTCATCCTTTTCTTAATTTTTAGTAGCTAAAGCCTTTTCCTCAATATGAGTTGCTTCAATGACAGTTTCTGGAGAATCATCCTTGATAGCAATAAAAACCCAGTCCTTACTGGAGGAAGCTCCATTATCGGTCCCACTTATAGGTTCATCATCATCATCATCATCAGTAATACCAAAATCATCATCACCAGCATAATAGCATGATTTATCCTTATTCCTTCTGAATCTATGTTTGTTTTGATATTTCGGATTAGGCTTATAACTCTTCACAAATCTTTCATGATTCCTAGCAGCTCTTTCAGGGAATCTAGAAGCAAAATGACAAATCTTATTGAATGAAAAACATTTAAAAGGGACTTTTCCTTCATACTTACTTCCAGCTGATCCTTTAGGAATTCTTCTAGCAATCAGGGCTTCCAGATCTTCAAGTTCTCTTTCTTCTCTTTCAATATCCTCTATATCTTTAACATGCATCTCCTTCCAATCTATCTTTTGCTTACCGAAGGCAGATGCTTTAATGTAGTCTCAGTTTTAGTAGCACTCTAATCTCCAAGTTCCTCAAGCTCAAAAGTAGTCAATTTCCCAAGCAGTTTATCTCTGGTAACAGGGGTGCTTGACATTGTCAAGAGTTCATTGATTGCAGTAGCCTTCATCTTATAAGTCAGAGGTCGAAGTCTCCTAACTTTTGACACTATCTCATCCTCACTAACTCATTTGTTGTAGCATTTGATTCCCATAAAAATCTCATTTACTCTATCCATGAAAGAACTTATCTTCTCATCTTCTTCCATCTTCAAAGTTTCATACCTTAGCTGTAAACCTTCAAGTTTTGCAATTTTCACAACCTAGTCCCCTTCACAAAGAGTTTTAAGCTTTGTCCAGATCAGCTTTGCATTCTCCAACTCTATGGCATTCAATAGATTTTCATCAGATGGGGCGCTTAACAATGCTTCTTTAGCTCTAACATCATTTTCAGCCTTCTTTTGTTCAGCAGCAAGTGCCGGTGTTCCAAAATTAGGATCATGAGGTATATACCCTTTCTCCACTGTCTCTCAAACTTTGGCTCCAACATATCTGAGATGAATCTTGATTCGCTCCTTATATATTTTGTAATTTGTACCATCAAATCTGGGACTCTCCTTCCGATAGGGATTGAATGTAGAACTAGATGCAGTTTCCATCAGATCTCTTCAAGTGGTTAAGCTTCTGCAGAGAGGACCTTCCTCTAATACCAATTGTTAGACAGATCTGATGTTGGGAGTAAACTGAGAGGGGACCATCAAAAATCAGAACTAATGCATATGAAAACCATTAAATCGGATCACAAAGGAACCAACACAATGAATAATATAACATGAAAGCACAGTACACACAACACCAATATTTTGACGTGGAAAACCTGGTAAAGGGAAAAACCACGGTGGGAAACCCTACCCACAATCTGATAATACTTCTACAATAGTATGTGAAATTAAAATGGGCCAACCACCTAGATCTCACTTCTCATCAAAAAAAGAAGTCTCACTAACTTACAAAAACATCGGACTACAATCTAGAAAGAATGAACTATGAGAGTAGCATCTCCTAATGCTTGATACGGTTTTGGTTAAGCACAGATGTCTTCCCTACAATACAAAACCTTCACCAAATGATATATCACTTGTTGGCACATAAAGCTTCCTCTGACAATGCAGACATAACCATTGATCCCATCCATGTATCGATATGCAAATTACATGAATAAGTCTTCTATAAATACAATTCATCAACCTTATTGACAAGGTCTGCTAAACCCTAAACCCATAAACCCATAATAACAAAAATTACATTACACGGTATCACCAGACCAATATTATGATTTACATTACATAGCATGGAGCTAAATCAAGTAACCAAACAATTCCATCCGCTGAAAATTTTGCTAAAACCAAAATCCAACATGCTTCACCAATTGGTAGAAACCCTTAGTGAAGTAACATAGAAAGTCTAACCAGATCCAAATAGGACCCCCATAACAGCACGCCAACTAATGCAAAGTCACCAAACACTCAGAATATGATCAATAAGAACCTTTAGCATGATAGAAACCAATTCCATAAGCTAGACCAAAATTGCCTGACTAAAGCACCAAGTATCACATACCGGTAAAGCTAACCAGGACCCAGAAATACCAACCAGGAACATAAGCGATAGTTACCAGAGCACCAAAACATGAACCAATAGAATATGGCAAACAAATAACCATCTAGAGTAAGCATCCAAAACCGATTCCACAGATCTATTCATATCGGATCAGAATCATAGCCAAAACCAAGATGATCACCAAGACTAACCGGGATAGGTCCAACCAGGATAGCCTCCAATTGGGATAGAGTGTTGACATCAATGACAACACTTAACCAAATCCAACATATTGCCAACAAATGCTAGATATATATACCTCAGATCTACAATTGTTGTTGATGAGGCTTTTCTCTTCGGATGTAATCACATATGTTGTATGAAATGGCATGAATATGATAAAATCCTAATCACACACACATGCTTGCATGAAAATTTACATGACTTTGATCCACAATTATTGAAATATAAATATGCAACATTGAAGATCTCTTAAAATGATTTATGATGAATTCTTCATGGATGTACGAGTGATAGGAATTGGTTGCTTAAATTGTTAAAATGGATAGATTGAATTAGGTTGATCAAATGTCTTTATAAAGGGGGTTCTAGGTAAATTACCAATTAGGCCAACTTCCAACAGCCATACTAAGCCATAAAGATCAAAACTTATTGTTGAGATATAGCCTCGATCCCATTTTAAATTGGGGCCTAATTGAGAAGGACCATGGCATTTTGGGGTGCTATGGTCTAGACTAGGGAGTTCCACACCCTGGTCCCACAACAATGTTAAAATAGAGCGGTCATCCCATGGTAGGACCCACAAAAGATTGTCGTTGGCCTCAAATCTAGATAATAGGCATAAACATGAGGTGTAATTTGGCCCAATGATGATTTACGATGTTATACATGGTTTTAACTACTCGGTTTGGTACTATTACGATGACTTTACTCCTCAATATGTAGTGCCTAATTTTTTTCCTCGCTTTGACCAGAGTGAAAGATTGTTTATCCAAATTGATATACTTGAGTTCAACATATTTGAAGGGCTCCCTCATGAAGGTGATAGGTTTCTCATCTCCTTCTAATCCTTTCTAAGTTAAGACTCTGGAACAAGAATGTTTAGAAGAAAATGAGTATATTTTGAAGGGCCTTGTGTAATCTTGACTTGTGAGCACAAGGGTGCTTGCTATGCCAGCTTTTAATTTCCATGAACATCTTCTTTGCTTCTTTCATCCATTCTATCTTTTTGTATTTCTTTAACATGTTGCTGAGAGGATGTATTACTTCCACAAAACCAATTATAAACTTCCACACAAATTTTATCTTGCCAAAGAAAGATTTGAGTTCCTTTTTGTTGCTTGGAAAAGTTAACTTTTGAATAGCTTCAATCTGCTCTGGATCTGTTGCAATACCTCTTTCTAAAATTACATGACCCTACAATTTCCCTTTTGTCACCCTAAATATTCACTTCTTGGGGTTTAATGAGATGCTAAAATATTGACACCTTTGGAGCACTTTCCTCAAATATTTATTCTTTGAAAACACCATCAAGTCATCCATGTAAATGATGATGCACTTGCCAAATAAGCCACTATAGGTGATTTTCATAGCTCTCTAAAAAGTTTCACCTACATTAGTTAACCCAAATAACATTTGATGGTTCTCCATTTCATTGTGAAAACCATCTTTAATCTATCTTCTTCCTACACCATCACTTGATTATATCCTAAGTATCCATCCATGAAAGACAACATCTGGGAATCATTCACTATTTACAATACTTCATCAAAAGAAGGCATAGGAAAATCATTTTTAAACTTGCTCTTATCATTCTTTTCTCATGAAGAAGTGGAAATATCCTTTTTCTTTTTTCGACTATTTTTGTGAAGGTTGAGAGCTCTCTTTCAAGTCAGCATGTCGGTCTTCTTCTACACTAATGTAACTAGTGTATTGTTCTTCAACTATATCCACTAGATTATTCATAGGGACAAATTTTGGTTCCCACTCAAATCATTTGAGATATCCTCATATGAGTCGCTCTCCAACTCACTTGTTTGATCATCTGAGTGCGAAATTTCTTGCCTACTTCCTAAAAAAACTAAAACTTGGCTCTTGCCATTGTAACCTGACAAGTTGGGCAGGTGAATTTTGAGTGTTATTGATTATGTATACGATACCATCGTAGCAGCAGCAAAACTGAGGAGTCCAATAATCCACCAAGGTGTTTCAAACTCATAGTCAATTTGTTAGAAAATTCCTTGAATAAAACAGCATTGGGTGTGAATTCTTGTAGACCTACAATTGGAATACCTTTGGAATCACTATCATCTTTACGATTTATTATGAAAATCTAGTCTAACTTGTAAAGACCTAAGTCAACTTCCACAAAATTGTTAGGAAAATGGTGTCTCAACCATGCATTTACATAAGGTTACTATTTATAGTAGTTTTTTGTTAGAACATGAATTGGTCCAAAAATTTCCCCAAAGCTTTCGGTTGGCTAGATAAGTATGTTTTTAAATTTTAGTTGTAAGATCATGTCTAGAATTGAAGATATTAAAGTTTTCATTATCAAAAGTGAATGAAAGTTTTAGAGTCAATTTTGAGGGCTTTAGAGACTCTCAAACGGCCCAAAAGTGTTTGTAACTAGAATAATGGGTTATATCTCAATAGAGCATGTTGCGATATCTCTGACGCTTCAAACATTTCATCAATCAGACACCTAGTTCAAAAGTTAGGGCATCTGAAGTTGGGTCTCCTAAAATAGGAAATACAAAAATGTGTCAAACACATAAATGAGTTGTGAAAGGGAGGTACACATGTTAATGTATGTTTTGACACATCACAGGGAATCTAGGATTGGAGATAAGATGAGTTTTACTTTATCAGGTGGTTAAAACCCATGCTTATGTAATATCATTTGAAAGTTTCATGTATTGTATCTCCTACATATGAGGTGCATGAGATGGAGGTTGTGTGTAAGAGTCTTATAGCTATTGAGCTGCCTCTAAATCTCTAGTTGGTCATACTCTTCTAAAAAGATTTATATACAGGTATATTGTAATCTATTATTGATTTTTGAATAATATATTGGGTGGCTTTTAGAGTGTGGCATTTTTCTCCCAAAAGGGTTTCCCCCTCGTAAATCACTATGTTGTGGTATGCATGCTATTTATGGTTATTTTTATTAAGTGTTTGTAACCATTGTAATGATCTGTAAAAAAAATTGCATTACCCTCCTCTCAAGGTTAGTGTAGGAATTTTTTCTACTACTTAACTTCCTTACAAGTATTTTGAGAGACTTAACACCTTTGCTTTCAATTGTGGACCTTGTTAGGTTTTTGAACTAATCCAGATTTTAGTTGGAGCTTGTGTAGAAGTTACTTTTTTTTATCTTGTTGCGAGAATTTTCAAATGGAAATATGTCAGGGAGAATAGAGGTGGATAAATTTTCTAGAAGTAATTTTGACATGTGGAAGTTGAAGATGGAGGACCTACTAATAGATCGAGATCTATGGGATATTGTTGATGTGAATGTCTCAAGATCTTCAGATCCTATTGCCACTACTCAGTATGATGTTATGGAATGTAAAGCTCTGGGTCTAATTAGATTGTGCTTGGCAGACTCTGTTCTAATCAATGTCCACGAAGAGACCTCTACAAGGAAGCTATGGAATAAGCTTGGTGAGATGTATCAAACCAAATCTTTATTTAATGAGATTTGCTTGAGGAAGAAATTATATTCCTTGAGAATGGAAGAGGGTGGATGGATTACAAACCACCTAGAAGCATTCAAAATGTTGATGGCTCAATTGTCATCTATTGCTATCAAGATGGATAAGGAGGAGAAATGTCAGATATTGCTTTGTTCTTTGTCTAATCTGTGGGATTCTCTTGTTATGGCTATTGGTAGTACTTCTGGTATTTTAAATACTATAGATGTGGTGGGTTTCTTGCTTGGTAAAGAGATGCATAGGAAGGTCTCCATCAGTTGAAGGAAGCCATAACTGTTTGGGTAAGACCAAAGGAAAAAGGCAAGAAGAATGAGAAGTATGATAAATCCAAGTCCAAAGGGAGATTGAAAGCTCCTAGAAAGTCCAAATTTATTTTCTAGAATTACAGTAAATCAGGACACATCTAAAAGGATTGCAAAGAAGAAAAGATGAAGTTTGATTCTAATTCTAAGTCTGAGAAGGAAGATGGTGATGCATTTATTTCTTCTTTGGCCACTCATGTAGCTAATGATGCATGGTTAATTTATTCGGGTGCATCTTTTCATATGACTTCCAATACATATTGTTTCTCTAAATATAAATAATTTAATGGAGGTGAGTTGCACTTGGGTGATGATTCTCATTTAGATATTGTTGGTCATGGTAAAGTTAAAATCAGGTTTCCTGATGATAGAGTCAAAAGGATTAGTGGTGTGTTTCATATCCCTAGACTAGCACAAAATTTGTTATCCATGAGCAAACTGATAGATGTGGGTGTGTAGATAGTATTTTCTAATATAGAATGTAAAATGGTGAAGTGTGTTATGGTGATTGCTAGAGTTGTCAGATTTGGCACATTGTATAAGCTGGATGCATACACTGTTTAGTGTAATATCACTTCTATGAAAAGTAAATATGTAGATACTTTGTTGGAGGATTTGAGGGTTTTACCTTCAATAGATGGACATGGCTTTTGGGTATCTAAAGGTCCTTTTTCTTTTGAAGCAAAGCTACCTACAAAGAAGACTATGTTATGGCACCAAAGGCTTGGGCACATTGGAGAAAAGGGTCTAAGCACCTTGAAAAATAAAAAATCTTGTTTAAGGTTTAAATGATTGTAATCTTGAATTTGATTTTTGTGAGCATTACATTTATGGAAAATAAAATCATGTTTAGTTTTACTCAAACTCATAAATCTTGTGGTGTTTTTTATCTTATTCATTTTGATGTGTTTGGTCATGTATATGTTCCTTCCATCAGAAACTACACATATTATGTTTCATTTATTGATGATTTTAGTAGTTGGACATGGGTATATTTTCTAAAGAGTAAATCTGAAGTTTTTAATTGATTTAGATAATTTAAAGAAATGGTTGAGTTGCAAACTAGAAAGAAAATTAAATGTTTGAAGACTGATAATGGTGGTGAATTTTTCTCTAATGTTTTTGATAAATTATGTAAAGACTATGGCATTAATAGACAAAATAAAACTTCTTATTCTCCACAACAAAATGAAGTTGCAAAAAGAATGAATAAGACATTAATGGAGAAGGCTAGGAGTATGTTGAGTGGTGCTAGTGTAGAACATAATTTTTGGGTTGAAGTTGTTGCCAATGCTTGCTACCTAGTTAACAGGTCTCCAACATCAGCCCTTGATAATAAGATACCTATATAGGCATGGTCGAGTCATTAACCTTCATTGAGACATCTTAGAGTTCTTGGTTGTGAGGTGCATGCACATGCGCCAAAGGAGAAGCAAACAAAGTTAGAGAAAAAGGTTGTGAAATGTATCTTCATCAGATACAGTTATGGTGTGAATGGATACAAGCTTTGGGACCCTGTTGCACAAAAGGTAATACATAGTAGCAGTGTTATTTTTAGAGAAATCAAGTCTTTTTCTATTATATTCTAGCTAGAATAGACTAAATAGGATTATGTGATTCAATTTCCTTCTATACTTGAAAAAGTTGAATTGAGACCCCTAGATAGGCAAGAAGTTGAGTAGACCTCATCTAGCTTTGAATCTTCAAAAGAGGATGAAAAATCTCCAACTCAGTTGTTTCAAACCTGTCTACAAGACAAAGACAACCACCTAAAAGTTATTCACCTGATGATTGATGATTGGTATTCACCTGATGATGTCTGTAAACCGCTTGAGTAGCATGGTTAGATTGCATAGGGATAAGTGTCCATTGGTACTTGCAGTTGTAGGGTTTATGCTATCTGAAGGCCTAGGGCTTGTCCATTGGTTTTCCCCTTGAAAATTGGGTATGTTCTGCTGATAGCCTTGACTCCCTGCATATAGTGGAAGAGGTGCAGGTAGCTGGAGTATAGATGCTATTGGTATGGGCACCAAAGTAGGTAGTGTAGGAGCCTCTGGGAACAAAGGCATTGGAGGCCTTGGAGCTAAGTTTCCAGCCTGAATCAAACACCTTTCTGCCTTGATAGTAGTGTCATAAGCTCCTGGAAGGTTATCCCCACCCATTGACTATATCATCACAGGTATATCACAATTCAGAGCCCTGAGGAAGTATAAGAAGGCATAATTGGTAGATGGCCTGACTAAAGTAGGGATTTTGTCTCAAGTCTTTTGAAACCTGTAGTTAAAGTTTGCCATGAACTCATAGGGGGCTCTCTTTATGGTTGTTAGTTGTTCAATCAGTGACAAGGGGTCACTCTTTTCTTCAAAAATATTGCATAATCTTTTCCCTAATTCATCTCGGTTATGGATTGAACCAAAGGGTAGACCCCTATACAACTGTAGGGATTTTCCCTTAAATGAAGAGGCAAGGATCCTCACTGTAGCATTATCCTTTGTGATATCAAAAGCAAAGCAGATGCTTGCAACATTTGGAATATGCTCATTTGGGGGTGACATAGGTTTCCCCAGTAAAAAATGGTATGGCCTTAAGGCTACAACAAGGAAGTCATTCTTTTGGGTTAGACGTAAGGGGCTGCCACCATTAAAGGTGACAAAGGAATGTATTCTAGGAGTTGCCATGAGAAATAGTAACTCCCTCTTCTTCCAGAATCTGAAAATTCATAACATCAAAGAAAAATAACTCTAGAAGATGTTGTTAGGCCCAATATGGAAAGCTAATGTACTGAGAGGGGAGGGGTGAATTAGTACTTCAAATCTTTTCATCAACAATAACTTTACTGTTAAGCATAAACCAAAAACTGTTGTAACATAACATAAAGCTAAAACAAATAAATAACAATCATACATGATTCACTCCATAACACATATATTTTGATTACGCAGAAACTCTTGGTTAGAGAGAAAAAATGTGGTGGGGATGGCACCCACAACTTCACTACTACAATAATAAAGGTTGCTTGGTTAGAGCTACATGTTTAGCTATTTTTGATAGCTTACCCTGTTAGGAGTATCAAGATCATTAGATCTACCTTGCTAAAGGATTTTACAACACTTATTCTAAATATTGCACCTGGTTAAAGGCTTTACAATTTATAGACTTTGTTAGAGTATTTTACCCTGTTAAAGGTTTCTCTTACAACTCAAAATATTACAATAAAATCTTTACAAATATCTGCAACTTTACATCTATATGCTCAAAATGAGATTACCTTTCTTATAGCATACCTCGGTAATCCATAAAGTAACTCGGTAAACCCTTTTGTTTACTCTGTTCCTTGATTGTTCTCTAAAATCCTTCTCAATGACCTTTGTGTCTCTAACAGTCACAATACTCAGTGCTTCCTTATCTATTACACATGTCTTGCTTCATATACCTCTTTTTTTATCCTTAATTCATGTTGTATAAATAGATCTCTTATGTCGATGATCTGTTCATTGCTTTGATCTTACAAACATGATTTATCGAATGAATAACCATACAAAATATATTATTGGATAGATGACCTCAAGATCATACAAAATCTTTAAGGTGCAATTTCCTAAGTGATAATGATTCCCTGCTCCTTGATCTTGCAACATGTTTCCCATGTGTGTCTAGGTTCAATGAATCTGGTAACACGTTTCACTCGGTGTGTGTCCACTCTGTATATCATTTTTGCTGCTCGGTAGACATAGAGTTTTACTCGGTAGACAGATCGATGTATACTAGGCTATGTGACTACTTTCTTCTATAACTGACTGCTTTGTGCTTACCAACTAAATATTTTGGTAGTAGTAACCGACTAGAGTATATAGAATGACTTTGGACATAAAACTAATGGCAACTTAGTAAGTAGTAACAATCTCCCTTTTTGACATTAGTTTTGAAATGTTTGACAAAACTCCTTTCAAAGTCATAACTCAAAAAATCTATATACTTACAAAATTTGACTAATCAGACAGTATATACATTTGTCAATAAAATAGTATATTCAGATATACTCCCCTTATCAATATATTGTACAAAACTCTGATTATGCATGCTCTGTGATCAATATTATGTATTAACTGCTTGGTTGTCACTGCTCGGTTCACTGCTCCCCCTGTCAAAATTAACTGTACATTTGGATACTCTATTCTGCTCGGTATACTCCCCCTTTATACTACACTCCCCCTTTGATACTTTGATACTATACTCCCCCTTTTTGACAAACATCAAAACTTAGTTACCATTCGGTGGAGGCAACTGGTCAAAAATGGATTTGTACTTTGTCCTTGCATCGGTAAGAGCGGTAGAGAGGGCATCCTTGACACTATCCATGAGTGAATTCTGAGCTATAATGTCAACTAATAGTGAAATTAGTCCATCTAAGGTGCTTCCCTCTGGTTGAGTGGATAGGGAGGTGGCCTTGTTGATCTGTTCTTGGATGGAGGACAAGTGTGGAATGAATAAGGTTTGAAGAGTCATAATGTCCATCCTTATTTTGCGCTCTTCATTCCTAAGTTCCAATTGTTGAGCCATAGCTTTTGTAACTTTGTATAGAAATGCTTAATAGAATTTGACTCAGTGGTCAACTTATTTGAGAGATCGGTGATCTCTTTCTCAATCACTTCTGTTTTATTTTTTGTATCTTTAATGAATAAAGAGAATATGCAAAGTTTCTAAAATAAATAAAGAATGTGCTTGAGTTGAGGGGACAACTCAGCAATTTATTTGACAATTTTTACTTTGCCAATAGCAATGGCTTTCTGTACCTCTTCAATCATTTTTGTAGTGAGCTCTTTGTCCTTCAATTTGCTCAAATATTCAGATGCGTCTACTCCAAATGTCTCGATCTAATTGAAGAGTTCATCTAGTTGAATATGGATGGCTGCATCTTTTGACATTGTAGCTTCAGGTAGCATATCTATTAATAGTGCTTTCACCTTCTGAAGTACTTTGTTTTTCTTTTGAATAGCCATTTGTTTTTCCTGTTCTAGTTTGGCTTTGCATAGTTCACCGAATTCAATGAGTGCTTGCCCTTTTAATTTGGATATGTCTACATTTGGCAACACTATTGGTTTTGACAAATCTAATTTGAAACTATGCTTTTTCATTTTCTTTTCTTTAGTTTTCATCGGTTGAACTAATACAATGGCTTGGGAAGCTTGTTGACCCTCAGTAGGTTGCTCGGTAGAGGCAACACTTTTGTCAATTTCTTGAACCTCTGATGTAGCCTTCAGTGAATCCTTGCTCGGGGTCTCAGGTGTAACATTTTTAGTGCTAGAAGGAGCTTGAGAAGTCTGTTCCCCGATGGCCTGAGAAGTAACTTCTCCTTCTATAGACTTGTGACCCTCTATTCCTTGTTCAGTATCCTAAGGGGCCTCGATTGAAAGAGGTTGAGTGACCGGAGGATAGGGCTGAACTTGTTCCAAAACTAACTCACTGGATACCGGTTTGGCATATGCATTCCCTTCTATCATTTCTTGTTCTTGTGCCTCGGTGTCCATGATATCCTCATCAATTTGTATAAGCAGGGTCTTGCTCGGTGATATCAGGATCTTGCTCGGTGACATCAACTATTTCAACTTCAACTTGCTCACCATCATTCTTGATTCGAAAGATTTCCTGCCATTTTTCCTTGGTCTCATTCTCTACATCCAGATAAAGGCCATTCATCAATTTCAAGGCTCTTTGCTTGACTAGGAAGTTTGTCTGGTGGTTTTTCAGTTGTTCATTGATCTCATCTACCGACATGTCTAGAAAGAGATGTACCAGACTTCTTTCTCTCATCTTCTTTTCTGAGTCCATGGCATATTTCCACCTATTATCAATATGCAAATACAATTCTTTTGGAAGAGAATTAGTTACTTCCAATGGGACCAATCAGAATTTTAGAAGAGTGCAGATTACGGCTTCTTCAATTTGTCTCTTTTCTACATCAGATCTGGAGTCATATTTTACATATCTGAATGCTCCAAATCCACCATATTGTTTCAGATTAGCACAAAAATTATCAACACTATGTACATCTTCCTTTTTAGTCTTGACACTCTGAAATTAACTTTTGTCTTCAGATTCGGTGTCACTGGACTCTTTAGTCAAAATGAGTCTTTGAGTAGATTTCTTATAAGTTTTTGTTACCTTTGGTGCAGCAACATTCTTTGGTTTCTTACTCAGTGATGCTGCAGATGATCTTGTGTTTGGGTACTTTACTAAAGGAGTCGGTGATACCTTTGATGTATCCTATTTCTTCCTTTTCAAAATTTTCCCTTTAGGCAACTTAGTGCTCAATGTAATAGCTGCCTCTTGGGCTTCAAATTCCTCCTCGATGATGACTAAAGTGCCCTTGACAGGTGTGGAGGAAGAACCTTCACCAAATTTTTCTGTTAATGCCTTGATCATTTTTGTTGCTTTCCTTGTAGCCTTTGGTACTACAATGCTCATCTTAACTTTCTCTTTAACTTCTTCATATGTACTGTATCTTAGCTCAGTAGCATGCCTTGGTAATGTAAGAAAAGCATCTATCTATTGTTGTGTGATGTCAAAATCAATCTCATAACCCATAGGTGGCAAAGATTGAGTTCTCGGTTCCACAGCATTGACATAGCAGTAGTCGGTGTCCACTTCAAAGCATATATCATCCTTGTATTTCTCTACTAACTTGGGTGGAATTCTATACCTATTATGCATCTTTTCTTGAAACTTTCTAAAGTAATCATTTATAATATCATTGAAGTTATCACCTAGCCGTTTGATGAAGTCGTTGATTTGATGGGTGATTGGTCGGTGTAGCTCCCAAACTACATTACCGACTGATGGAAAGAATTTCTCAAAATAGAAAAACATGCATACCAAAAGTGATCCAAACTTCAGTGTGCTAGCCGAGGTGTTCTTCTTTGACTTCCTTACGGTGTTTAGATTCTCAAATAGGTTTTTCAACAATACTTTGCATAGATCAATTTTCATTCCTTTCTTCACAATTTTATATGTTAAATCGACTGTTGCACAGGGCACACTATTTTCCCTTGCCAATTGAAGAAACAATAACCTATTACTCTAATGGCAAACTTCAGCTCTGCATCTGTCACATTGTTCAATTTCAGTCCTCTGCAATCAAATTCAACTCTGGTTAAAGTGATCAATTCCTTTTTTGATATCATTTTCTGAGCTCGGGCATGATCAAAAATAGGGTAACTGATGATCAAGTGGATGATTTCCTTAGTGATCTTGAATGGTTGCTCCTCTAACCACATGAAGTCATCATGAACTCTGCTCAAAACAAATTTAACCCATTGGGGTTTGAAGACTCGCGGGTAGGTTAGGGCTTCGATCAATCCCTTGACTTTAATGTGTTCAAACTTGTTATCTAGTTTTCCATCGGTACACAATTCATCATATGTGTCCTTGATTTCAACATGACCTAGTTCCTCAACACAACACTTAGTGAAGAATCTGACATCCTCAACTAGTAAAACCCTATCTGGAATGAGTGAAAATGCAGTTTTATCATCTGGTTCAGATGCTACTTTGGGAGTTAGAGAGTATTTTAGTGAGTGCTTTTCAATGTTCTCAACAACAACGGGCTTCTGGATCTTAGGTGCCATTTCAAATTTTGGATAATCACTTAATAAAAGATCCTTAGGGTTTAAAAACTTTTAAATGGTAGATGCTTTCCACTTAACAAATGTAAAACAGATATTCACAACTGATATGATCGGTAAACTAGCTTGACAATGCGTTGTGATTGATTTAAATACCTTGAATTTCACTTCGGAGGAGGTTTGATCACCTTTGAATTACTTTGCTCTGCTTTCTTAAAAACTTGGTAAGTGTAAAATGACCGCGCAAAAGCTTTAAGTACATAATATACCTTATCGAGCTTCGTGCAGTTAGGTCAGAAAACATTAAATGCACTTGGTACCACTTCCTTTTTATGCTTTTACCAAGTAGCCAGACTTCCTGTATTTACCGACTAGACAGGCTTCCAAAAGACTTGATAAAATTTCAAATTTCCTAATGCATCTTTAGTTATGCAGATTTTGAATTTAGTACATGATAAAATAGGAACTGTTAAGATTTAACCTTGAGAGAATGCAGTCCCTTCATACCTTTACCGATTAATTTGGAATAGGTGCACCTAACTCAGTAGATAAGGTGCTTTCTTCATTTGACATAATTTCCTTCTTTTTCCAAATCATCTGTAATTTGCCTTTTATTTCCTCAGTGTCTCCTCTAGGTTGATCTCTGCAATCTCTAGCCAAGTGTCCAACTTTGTGACAATGAAAACATGCCATGCTAGGATTTCTCCATGATCTTCGGTTATTCATTCCAAACCTTATAAAGTAGTTGGCACTTATATGTCCATATCTTCCATAGCATTCACACCATATCCTTGTATTGTAATCCCATGGTACTGCAACATATTGTCGGTTAGGATCTGTGTGAGTTTGGTAGCTTCTAGTATTTGCTCGGTGTGCAAACCACATATAGTTATTTTGCTTAAACCAACACTTGTCGGTACTATGTCCATATCTATTGCAGTTTTTACAAAACCCTTTGAATTTTGCCTTTTGATAATTGCTAGCAAACTTTGTCCTACATTGGTTAGATGTGTGACCATATTTATTGCAATTGTAACAATAACCATTAGACCTGGTGACATTCGATTGCTTACCTTTTCTGATTTGGCACATGTTGGCAGTATGTCCTTGTTTTCCACAGTAGTTGCAAATAAGTTTCTTTCCTTTGATGTTCTTCTTGTTTCCAACTTGCTTTGATGATTCTCCTCTCTCGGTAGTGTGGATTCCCTTCTCGGTAGAGTCTTTTCCTTTGTAACCGAGTCCTGCAACTTTGTTGGGTCTATTTGTATTAAGTTGCTCATCCAACATCTTTGATGCTTCATAACTCTTCTTCAGTGTTTCTTTGGATTTCTTCTATGTTTCAAGTTCATCGGTCAATCTTGATAGTTCAAGTTTTAATGCTTGATTCTCATCATCTTTCAGATTTGCTTCATGATGTGCATAACCCAATTGATCTGACAGATTTTGTTGAATCCCAGTCAACCTTGTGATTTCATCATTCTTTTCAGATACTAATGCTTCAAGCTGTTGTTTTTCTCTTTCTATATCTCTTACTTTATCCTTGGCTATCCTTAATGCATCAAGATTTTCAGTCATCTATGTGCTGAAATTTTCTTGTTCTCTTTTCATTGCTTTTAGTTGATCAGTAGTGCTTTGTTCCTTTCTTTCAGTTCTCCAATCATCTCTTCAGTCTCTTCAGATATATTGTTCTCAGATTATGTCTCAATTTGTTCCACTAACTCTTGAGAGTCCTGCAAATCTTCTTCTCACTTTCAATGATTTTTACATTTGTTTTTGCATATCTGCAATCACTTGATTAGCATGACCCAACTCTTCTTGCAGATACACAATTCTCCAAGATTGTTTATAGCCTTCCATTGATAAGATCTTTTTCTTTAGACAGTTAATCCCTTTTCCAAGATTGAAGCTCTGAAACCAATTGTTAGGCCCAATATGGAAAGCTAATGTACTGAGAGGGGAGGGGTGAATCAGTACTTCAAATCTTTTCTTCAACGATAACTTTATTGTTAAGCATAAGCCAAAAACTGTTATAACATAACATAAAGCTAAAACAAATAAATAACAATCATACATGATTCACTCCATAACACATATATTTTGGTTACGCAGAAACTCTTGGTTAGAGAGAAAAACTATGGTGGGGATGGCACCCACAACTTCACTACTGCGATAATAAAGGTTGCTCGGTTAGAGCTACATGTTTAGCTATTTCTGATAGCTTACCCTGTTAGGAGTATCAAGATCATTAGATCTACCTTGCTAAAGGATTTTACAACACTTATTATAAATGATGCACCTGGTTAAAGGCTTTAGAATTTATAGACTTTGTTAGAGTCTTTTACCCTATTAAAGGTTTCTCTTACAACTCAAAATATTACAATAAAATCTTTACAAATATCTACAACTTTACATCTGAAATGTTATAGCAGATTCTATGTGCTCAAAATGAGATTACCTTGCTTATAGAATACCTCAGTAATCCATAAAGTAACTCGGTAAACCCTTTTGTTTACTCTATTCCTTGACTGTTCTCTGAAATCCTTCTCGGTGACCTTTGTGTCTCTAACAGTCACAATACTCAGTGCTTCCTTATCTATTACACATGTCTTGCTTCATATACCTCTTTTTTTATCTTAATTCATGTTGTATAAATAGATCTCTTATGTCGGTGATTTGTTCATTGCTGCGATCTTACAAACATGATTTATCAAATGAATAACCATACAAAATATATTATTGGATAGATGACCTCAAGATCATACAAAATCTTTAAGGTGAAATTTCCTAAGTGATAATGATTCCCTGCTCCTCGATCTTGTAACATGTTTCCCATGTGTGTCTAGGTTCAATGAATTTGGTAATACGTTTCACTCGGTATATCATTTTTGCTTCTCGGTAGACATAGAGTGTTACTTGGTAGACAACTCGGTGTATACTAGGCTTTGTGACTACTTTCTTCTATAACCGACTGCTCTGTGCTTACCGACTGAATATTTCGGTAGTAGTAACTGACTAGAGTATATAGAATGACTTGGGACATAAAACTAATGGCAACTTAGTAAGTAGTAACAGATGCTACTTGTTGAAAACCTGATATGAAATGGTAGCTAGTCCTAAACAAGAGCTTGGATTTGATCCTCAGAGTTGCCAAGTGTTGAATGTGACTTCATCCAAAGGCAATGTTGCTAAGAACAACATTGGGTTCTTAGAAAGATGTTGAAATGTGTGTCCCACCAGGCATGCCAAAATATGTGGTATGACTGATGGCTTGAAGTGGAACTGGATTTTTCTTGAATGCTTTAAAGATTTGTCCCACCAGGCATGCCAAAAACTATTGTCACAAAACTTTGCACCCTTGATGATCAGACTTGATCATCAACCTTGTGAAATATGGAAACTATTGACGGGTGTTTTAACACACTCACCAACAGTTGGGTAGTTTATGTGACCACTCACCACCTCTCCTGAAAAGCAATAAGTTTCGAGAAATTAACTACTCGAAGGTCTTTATAGTCGGGTCTTGACGGTGATGGGCAACTCAATTGTTGATGCAGTTGTACCTGTTAAGGGGCCTCCTAGTTAAACAAATCCCAATAACTTCCAATAACTTCACTTTTTTTATATTTTATGATTTAAAACTCTTTTGAAATAAACTGTGAAGGATAGATCAAGGAAACAAGAAAATAACAATGAAACTAATGCAATCACAACTTAATGAGCTACTCGATTAGTACCCTGCAATCCAAAAATCATCAATATTATTTAAACCAGCATTCAATAACAGACCTCCAATAAACCTGCAAATTTAGCAACCTCACAAATTCATGCAAGAATATCACCACAATATCATCTATCGCAGTAATTCTCATACACCACTTACGTGCCTAGTATGATTCATAAGGCAATAAAAATAAGACCTGAACAAGTTGTTGATTTCAAATAATAAACATAACCAGACTGCAAAGAACAAATTAATAGCACATACGCATAGATCGGGCAATCTATAAGTTGCTTCTTGTATTAACTTCAAAGAATGTATCACAAAACTATTCTAATTCATAACAATATGCATAATATAATCTAAAATCTCTAAGTGGGCCTCAAATCATCAATTTATGGACCCTTACAAATGAATCAAACTCTCCAATTTATAGAGTTTCTTGTCCTACCTTCTAGGAAATAAATCCACCTAAATTAAGAACTAAAAAGCAAGGAGTCACAGTTGACATGCAAGTCTCTGCCTTAGACTCTAGTTAACTATTATGAAACTGGGACTGAGATAGCACTATGAAAATGGTGTTGCATGAGCCAAGCTTTCGTAGTCAAGAAAAATTTTCTCAAAAATAAAGTGTAAGTTGGAGGTGTGGTTGAAGTCCCAATGTAGTGTCATGCTAAATTCCTTCAAAAATTCATGCTATCATTGGCAACCATATGTTTGTCTTTCACTTCTTTTTATAGGTCTTGTAGTTGCTAATGATACATGCAATCACTTCAGCAAGAGGGTCAGCAACATGTTTGATTCTGAACTTGTACTTCCTCAAAATCTCCTCTGCATTATTTCTTCCACCTTCCAACTCTTCTATTATTTTTGTGGCCTGTTGACACTGAGTTATCAAATACAAATACTTGTCCATTAAGGCAACATCAAACTAAGTAGGAGCTGCAAAGTAATGTGCCTCATATGCATCCCATTGGCGGAGTACCTTGTCCTCCTCCATATGTCTAGCACTGGTTATATCAAGCCCAAAAACTCCTAACAATTGCTCTACAAACTTCATGTACTTCTCTACTACACTGAGAAGGGGAGACTGAATACCTGTTATATCCTTCCGATACTATTTAGCATTTCAATCTTCAAATCCAAAATGTATATGTAGGATTGTAAATTTTTACAACTATCTCTGCCTAAGAGGTCTTCCCTTATTATAACCTCTTCCCTAAGATTCAAAACTTTATTCAAAACTTGAAACTGTTTGCCAAAAATGTTGAGCTTCCACTCTCACTTCTGAGAACAAGAAGCTAACGCTCCTCCAACATGTATGGCCTTTTCATATTCTTTCATGGTGTTTTGCAAGAATAATCTAATTTTAGAGGCATTTGTTTGTGCTCATGCCTTTGTTGTAGCTTCCACATATCTTACTGCAACCAGTGCTTTTATATCTCCTTCTGGGAGTGACAAGGTTGAAGGTAGGTTATCATCTATACATGTATCTAGGGGCTTACCCATCTCTACCAATAGTTGCTTATATTGTTTGAGCTATGCCTTGACCTCAGAATGGGAGATGTGCTCCTTCTCTATTCGACCCCTGATAACACTAGTAGCAAGTTCCAATGTATCTATCTCCCCACTTGGTCTGTTTACCCAATTTGACCTGTGACACCCAGTATTGCGGGGAATATTGACCTTCAGCTTGTGTTGGAACTGCTACATCAACAATCACTTCACCAGAACCTGTCCTTGACAAATTGTGCATTGTGTTTGCCTTCTTGGTTTTTCGGGGTTCTTCAGTGATGGCCTGTTGTAGTGTAACCTTTGGTAGAACAACTTTCTTCTTCTTTTTGAAGGTGAAGTTTAGCCATCAACATCCTTATCCTTTTCACCTTCATGTGGCACTATGTCGGCAGTCACCACATGTACATTTGACTACTCTTCTACCTCATATTTCTCCTCCCCTTCTTGCTCCTAGGTTTGAATATCTTGGGTTGATGTAGCCGGTGGAATTTGGGTGGTTCAGAGAGTGACATCAATATTCAACTATTGTTTCTTATGCAACTCTCCTAACCTGTCACTCATCTATCCTTCAAACTCCATACCACCTTTATCTATTTCCTCTATACCTTGCTTGGCAGCTATCTCTTTTAGTAGATCATCTTGGTCTTTTGGAGTTAAGACCAATCTTTCATCTTGTGAATCCTCAAGCTCGTTTTGTGCCCTCTCTCCCCCAAGTGGCTGCTCAACTAGTAGACCCTGTTCATCAATGTTCATGGGGTCAACCGGTACCTGTTTGTTGAGCTTGGTAAACTTATTTTCTTTCTTCTCTTTAGTCCTTCTTTGTACCACCTGTTCTACAAGTTGCTCATCTTGGTCAGAATCTGACTCAATGTTATGAATGTTTACATTTTCTACATCAGTAGTCAATATTGTGGTTACTTGAGGTAATGTTGTTGATGTTGTTACAAAAATACCGGATGGTGTTGGAAGAGGGGTTGTAGTGGTTGATGTCAAAATTGGAGCCTATGTGGTTGTTGTTGGCAGGGACTGAGTAGATGTACTTGTCCTATCAGGAGGAGGTTGTGTACTTTCATCAGTTTTCCCTTGTTCATCTTCCTCTTGAGTGCCCTCTCCTAGCCTTTTCCCAATTGTTGTCCTAGCGAGATGTACCTCTGCCAATGGCACATTTCCTAACCCTTCTCTAATTCTAAAATCAGCAGCTCTCTTCAAAATTTTGGCCTTCCTCATTTTCTCCTTGTCTTGCTTCAAAAGTTCCTCAGTACTTTCTTCAGGTTGGGCAGCCTCTTCTAGGTCCATAGACATATTATTTCTGGAGCTGGACCTTGTCCTATGGGCATTCTCTTTATGATACCTTGACTGAGGGACACCTGAGGTTGATTCCTTTTTCTTCCCCTTCGAAGCACTCGGCCTAACCCTCAAACTTAGCCACTGCCTAGTTTTATGTATAATAGTTTGAGTTACTATATCTATATCCATCTCTTCCTGCCTCGACCATCTGATTGGAGAGAGGGGCTTCTTATCAATTTGTTGTTCCTTGTATGTAGGATCTAACAATTCACCATCATCCCTCAATTCTTTAAGGAGATTGGTCTCTATTTCAAAATTCCTTATTTGTGGCATTGAGAGTCTAGAATAATTTTTCTCTCTAACTTCAAAACTATCTTGGAGGTTAGCCCAAAAATCCTCCAATCTTAGCTTATGCCCCTCATATGCCATTGGCATTATTTTCTTTAGTTTTTCATATGGGTCATAGTACTCTTGAGCATAATTAAATTCTTTTAAATTTAAATCTTGTAACTCCTACTCCGCTATCTTGGCCACCTGAATCTTGGAACAGGAAAAGTAACCAATAGAAACTGAAAAATCCACACCTGTCTTATGTTTTGAAGACAACAGTGATTGTAACCCAAGCATTTGCCTGACATATTCTAATAGTATAATGCAGTCATTGCAGTATCTTGGTAGCAGCATAGGACTCCCAGTGAATCCACTGACCCTAATATATGTGAAATGTTGGTTTTGAATGAACCAACATGCCCATTCCCTGATTATGGCCATTGCATCTGGGCTTATTCTATAACCTGTATCACTTGTGTGTTTGATGATGACAGGGAAAAGGAAGGCATCATTTAAACAAAATATATTCACCGGTTCAGATAAATAATGATGAACAGCATATACCCCAACTGGTACTGAGAGGGGGGTGAATCAGTACAGATAAAAACTCTCCCAACAACTTATCTAGCTAAAGCAATACCAACTGGTTATCACCATTACTGAACTTAACCATGGCAATATCGGTTAAACACAGTAAGACACCAAACACCATAAACTAATAAGTTTGAACACTTTAGATACGATCAATACTTGACATCAACTTCACCCATAAATACATGCATGTGGTATAGTACAAATAACATAACCTATTAACCATATACTTCATAAACATCACATGAAAAATGCATAACACATAACACATAGATTTTTCACGTGGAAACCCAAATGGGAAAAACCACGGTGGGTATGAATACCCACAAGCTTGTTTTGAACTCTTTTGAAGCACACCCTATTAGGAGCCTAGTTCGGTTAAAGACTTTACAATAAGGTTCTGCTAGGAACCGATCCTATTAGACATCACCCAGTTAAGGGATAGCTATATACCTTGTTAAAGGTTACCTCGCTAGAGGATTTAAAGAACTCAATGATATTGAGTCACCTAGTTACAGGTTTTACAATAAGCTTGTTAAAGCTACCCGGTAAAGGGATTTTCCAACTGTTAAAATGGTTAGAAAACAACAGGTAAAACTTCTGATCCGATAACAACACTACATGCCAAGGCAGATCCTTTTCATTTCCTCTACTCTGCAATCACACTATAGTTTTCCACTCATTGGTTTGGCAAGTATCTCATCACTTGGATACACACACAACATTTGCCAACAACTTTACAACAACAAACATCATCGACCTTATAGATAATAGTTAGATCGATAGCATAAACCCTAAACCCTAAGCATCTTAGGTTTACAACATAGGTGGTCCAATCCCGACTGTCCAAACATATTGCATAGAGCATTACAGTTTCAAACAAGACAATATGCATCATTCATTCTTCACCGCACATGGGAATCAGTAACCCATCACGCTTTCTTCTCATACCACTAAGATGAATGATCATTCCTGAGGTAGACTTTAAATGCGGTTGATCTTCTCATACCTCAATCCTTCATACGCACAAGGCTAATGTGGCACCTTGATCTCATTCAAATATCTCAGCTAACTCATCACAGAGTATCATCGGTTGCATCGCACAAGCTGGATCACCAAACCGATAACCATAGAGCTGAGACTACCAACCGGTAGTCACACTTAGTGAAACCCTATCACCGGTTCACTACATCTCTTCAATCTGCATACTGGTTCACTTACACTTATTGACATCAATGACAACATAGCTTATCATCATATCAACATACCGGTTCATCATATGCCAATGATATCCAATAGCCTGACATATTCTAATAGTATAATGCAGTCATTGCAGTATCTTGGTAGTAGCATAGGGCTCCCTATTAATCCACTAACCCTAATATATGTGGAACGTTGGTTTGGAATGAACCAACATGCCCATTCCCTGATTATGGCCATTGCTTATGGGCTTATTCTATAACCTATATCACTTGTGAGTTTGATGATGATAGGGAAAAGGAAGGCATCATTTATTCTTTTGTAATGTGCCTTTGCATTGCCTAGAGAGAGTTGGGTGTAATACTCCCACACCTTCTTTTCTCCTTCCTCATCTTCAAGCTGGCCCTCTGTTTGCAACCCCATAAATTTGCCTGCTCGGGCAGCTACCCAAACAACATATGAGGTGGAGAATAATTTCTTTGTTCTATGCACATCAACCAATTGCTTATGTATATTGTCTAATAAGATCTAAGCCCAATCAAAATATTTATTTCCAATCAGAGCAGTAGTCATGTAGTGAAACATCCATGGGTGGAAAATGTCGGCAATTTGTCTTGTCGAAGGCCTTGCTCAACATAATAATCAAGTCACGTTGTGGCTCATTGAAATCGGCCCTTAGAATTTCATTGGCTTTCAATCTTGTTTTCCTCTCCTCCTCAAGCGAATTTTCATTCATATGCCTTTTTCTCCAAGCAATATCCCCATCCCATACTTCGGCAGCTTCTTCCTCAGTTATCAACAACATCTCTTCCTCTCTTGAAGGAATACCAAAGACAAATCCTAGCATATCAGTAGATAAATCTATTACTGTCCTTCCTTGGGCATCGGTTCACTTCCTAGTGTTTGCATTGTAGAATTGTGCCACAGTCATAATGAATTCGGGGGCTTGGATAGATTGATGAAAAATAGTTGCTTCTACTAGCCCTAATCTCTTGATTCTCCTGTAAGGAGCCTCTAGCCGTGATTTATCCAATTGTGTTCCAATATCCTCTAATTCAACATGTCCCACCTCTGTGTCAGTTACCCATTTGATTTGATCATCCAGTTTTAAAACATAAACCTGCCCTTGATAATGGTACTTCATGATTATGGGGAGTTTATCCAATTCCTTGCCTCTCTTGCTGGAGGTTGGGTCCATCTAATTTCTCTAATCTACAATAAATAACCACAAACTATCCTATCACATCACCAAATATATCAATTATATCACCAACTTCAGAACTTCGGGGCTCCAGGGTTCCGGGGTGGAAAACTCCCTCTAAAACAACTGACCTCGGAACTTCATAGTTCTGAGGTAAGGATGGGATAAAATAACATGGCCCGAAACTTTGAGGTTTTGGAGGACCAAAACAATGGAGCCCGAAACTCCAGCGTTCAAGGGTTTCAGGGTAGGACAAGATTAAAACAATAAACCCGAAACTCTGGGGTTCGGGGGTGAACTAAATTAGCATAGCTCATTTGAGACTTTAGGGTTTCAAACTCTTAGGGTAGTTCGAATGACGACCCAAAATATGTTCCAGAACTCCGGGACTCCAGGGTTCTGGGGTAGACAGTGGCCTAAGAGAAAAACTTCAGAACTTCGAGGTTCCAGGGTTTCAAGGTGAGTATTTCATTCGACAAGTCAAAAGGGATGTTCAGAACTCCGAGGTTCCAGGGTTGCGAGTTAAAAGTATGACACAAAAAATATCAACCTCCAGCCTTCGAGGTTTCGAGGTTCCAAGGTTGATTAGAACTACAGAGCCCAAAACTCTGAGGTTCCGGGGTTTGAAAACCCTTGGGGACGTGGGAAGAACTAAAACATGCAAAACAAGAAAAAACCAAAAAAATAAAATCTAAACTAAAACTAGATGTAAACAAGAAAACACAAAGAGAACCAAAAAATCTACCAACCTAGCGGAAGAAAACCCTCAAAAAATCGGCGATATTGAGGTGCAAAGTCAGAAGGCAAAGCTAGGAAGTTGGAAAACTAGAATGCACAAATAAGCTCAAAAAAGTTCATTTCCTCTATTTATACCCTCGATATTCCGTCAGTACAATCACCTTAAACACGACCTTGGGAGTCTGGGGTTCCAAAATTCCGAGATGGAAAACATAGAAAGGCAAAAACACACCTCGGAAGTCTAGGGTTCTAGACTTTTGAAGTGAAAAACAAGAAAACCACAAACAGACCTCGGAACTCTGGGGTTCCGGGGTCAAAAACAAGAAGGGCACCTTAGGACTCCGAGGTTCCGGGGTTCCAAGGTGGAGAAATAAAAACAAGCAAAACAATTTCAAGACTCCAGGGTTCCGAAGTGACTAATGACAAAACATGAAGAACTTAGAATTTCAGGATTCTAGGATTCTGAGGCTTCAACAACAAAAAGACAAGGCACAACTTCGGGACTCCAAGGTTTCGAGGTTGTGACAAACACAAGAAGAAAAAGCCTACCTCAGAACTTCAAGATTCTGGGGTTCCAGGATGAGAACACAACGCAAAACAAGGGCCTATCTCGGAACTCTATGGATCCAGGGTTTCGGGGTAGGATTTCAAAAACAAGCAAAGAACACCTCGGGACTCAAGGTTCCAGGGTGTTAAGGAAAAAACTAAAAAAAAACAAATCTACAAAACAAAAAGAAATGGGACCCATATTTTCAAGACAAGGAATCTAATGGGGGTAGGTATGTAGGGCATAACAGAAACAACCTCCCAAATGTGGGACTTGCAGAAATGAGGTTGAGTCTCTGGAGAAGGTCGATTTCCTTTCCAATCCAAATGCAGAGTGTTGGACCAACCCAGTAAAGGTAAAACTAATCTATTGATCTATCAAGGAAAAGGGAGAAAGAGGAAATGGATAATAAAAGAGGGGAAAATGGGCTTGCACCCAGATTGAAACTATGATCTCGCTACCTATAACTGCACAAGACATCAAGAAAACTACCTCAGGTATGCACAGATTTCTATCCTATTTAGCTTCCACAAGCATGAGTAAAGGTTAGGATTCTTATGAAAATAAAAAGGAGTTTCACCTAGCTCATAGATGAAGCTCTAAGAGGAGTTAACACAACCACATATACTCAGAAAATAGACAAGAATGCATTCAAGAAAAGAGGTAAAACATTACATAGATTGAAAGAATTGAAAAGAGGCAAGTAAGACTAATTTTATTAATGAAAGAGCAAGGAAAAATTTACAAGTGCAAAGAGACATAATAATTTTGTAAAATAAAGAAAGAAGATCTTGTACAAATGTTACAGATTTGCCTTTATAGTTCAGGCATAACTCAGATGGTTATAGTTAAGAAACCCTAGCCCTAGTTAGGTTACAAAAATCTTAGAGCAAAGGAAAATCAGATCGAAAGATCTGATGGTCTGTTGAAACAACCTCTGAAGGCATTCTCTGCCTCTGGAGAAACAAAATCCCTACACAAAAAGGGGGGAATCTTTGCACAGATGTGTTGGATGGTGTATGCAAGCAGAAAAGTCTTCAATCTGCATTGAAGAGGCATGGATGGCATCTGCAATCTACCTATGGAATCATGTCTTGAGTTATGGCGAAAGAATCTGATAGCTGAGTGAAATCGGATCGGATTCAGGGCGTCGATCGGCTAAGAAAAGGGGGTCTCAACAATCGGGTCGACAACCACTGCACGTAGAGAGATTTGAATGCTAATGTTTACTATGGGTTTGAAAAATGGTCATCGATCTAAGAGATTCAAGTGAAGATGGACGTACGAGATCTCTCCACATATCCCTCCAAAGGGCTCGAAAGAACTTTAAAATATGGCCCTTGATTGGCCTCTTAAGTGAAAATCCACAAACACACACATGCCACGTGGTGGGTTGATCTCACTTATATATGTCACTGCTACATTCTTACCCCACACAACCATCCTTTTGTGCCTTTAATCCATGCATAATAGTAGGGAGACCATTCGCCTACCCTATATTCTTATCTCGCAATGCCCCTTCTTTGCTTTTATTCACCTTGCAGGATAACAAGAAGACCATTCGCGTTATTATTTCTTATCTTGCAAGACCCTTCATTTGTGCCTTTGCTTAGCATGGGATAAGAAGAAACCATATGCCTTGTTATGTCTTATCCCGCATGGTTGTTCTTTTTTACCTTTCTGCCTTGCGAGATAAGAGGGAAACCCCACCACCATACTTTTGTCTTATCCCACATGACCGTCCATTTGGTTATTAACCTATCATGGGATAAGCAATGGCCTATTGATCTTATCCAACGGAACCCTTTCCTTTGCACTTTTCTTGTCGTAGGATAACAAGGGAAGCCCTTCGGGCCTTATCCCGCAAGACCCTTTGATTGACCACTTTTTCCTCATGGGATAAAAAAATAGACTTATTACCAATCAATGAGAACAGACATGGGGACTGGCCCACCAACGGATATGAACCCTCCAACTGGTGAAAACTTAAGTGAGTTGACTGGCTAACCTAGTCAATGCAAAAATAGAACAAGGAGCCTAAAAAGATAAAAAAAAAGGTCCCACTGTAGAATCATCAACCAAGGATGTGTATAACATGCAGGTTATGCAACAGTTTAGAATTCTTCTCAGATTGGATCTGCAGCTTTGTTGACAAAGAAAAGGTCAACAATAACCACTAGCCTAAGATAGTGCAAACTCAATGACCTTTCATGTAATGGGGGACTTCTCTGAATTTTGCAGCCTCTTATTGATGTCATACATTGTGAATGGGTCAACCTTTGTATCTTTAATGAAATCTAGTTTGTTCTCTATAGGCTGGAAAGTTTTGGGCACCATAGAAATTGAGTGTAGAAGTGCTAGGGTTTCTAAAAGCATATGAAAGCTTGAATTTAAATAAAACAAGAAAGAACTATGATCAAAGCAGGTGCTCATGAATGCTGAGCTAACACACTTCACTTATAATTTCAACAAGAAAACTAGAATGTCAACAATTCTAAACAAAGAGCTTTAGTTTTCAAACCTAGTTTTACACTTCCGTTGGAACGCCTTTCAATTCTTTGAAAAGTTTCGAATGCCAAATGCATGAGCAAGGTTGACAGACACAAGAAAATATTGAGTAGTTAATCACTCGGCTTTGGTGGTTGTTGTACTACCTTGCGATTTGAAATGACCTTTTCATTAATTATCCCATTAACCACCCATTATGGAAAAGCTTTCAGCTGGCATCATCATGCAAGTCATCGACCTTAGAGCCATCAATATTGAAGCATCAGGTGATCACACCTTTCATGAAGAGCATAATAGAAAAGAAAGTGTGTGCAAGAAAAATCCTATCGTACGATAGGTCGATATGTAACTTGTGAGGGACCCATTGACATTGTATTATCAAGAGTCGGAGTATCAGACGAAACGGGACTGGGTGACAATGTGATAACAAAGAGGATCTCTTCCACCGAGAGGCGATAGATCAATAAGGTATGGTGGAATCCCTTTAGACATAAATAAGACTTGACACCTAAAGGCTTTATTGGTCAATTAGAGGCTTCAAGAACTACGAAAAATTAAGAGTTTAAGCGATGAGAATGGATTTCATGACATAAGGCATTACAAATGAGTTATTGCTAAGGTGGGCAATGATACTTTATTGCTCATCTTGCAGATAAATGCCATCCATATACACATCTTTTTAGAAAAGGTACAGGGTTTAAGTGGGATTCTCAATGCTAGCAAGCATTTGACAAAATAAAATAATATCTAGTTCATTGCCTAATGTTGATGCCACTAATTCCAATGCAGCCATTCCTTCTGTATATCTTAGTTGCTCCAGTTGCGGTGGGAGCACTCCTTTCCCAACATGATGATCAAGGAAAAGAACGTTTCATTTATTACATCAGTTGAACCTTAGTGGGATATGAGCTCAATTACTCACCTATGGAAAAAACATGTTTTGTTGTTGTCTTTTGTTCGCAAAATCTTTAACACTACATGCTAAGTCATAGTACTAAGCTCATTTGTAAGATTGATCATCTAAAGTGTTTGTTATCAAAGACAACCCTTATTGGTTGTATGGCTAAATGGGTCATGTTTCTTAGCAAATTTGATATCCAATATGTAGATAAAAAGGCCATCAAAGGACATGTTATTCCAGACTAGCTAGTAGAAACATCACTGATGGATACTCATCCATTAATTGCATAATTTTTTGATGAATATATTTCTGTAATCACAACACAATCTCCCTGGAAACTTTATTTTGATGGTTCATATACACAAAATAGATCAAGGGTAGGGTTCCTATTTTTGACTCCACAAGGGGATCTCATTTCCAAATCATTCAAGTTGTCTTTCCCATGTACCAATAATATTGTTGAGTATGAAGGTCTCATTGCCAGTCTCAAAACAACTATCCAGTGGAAGATTGCAGATATCCTTGTCTATGGTGATTCGCAACTACTTGTCAAACAATTCAATCATGAGTATCAAACTAAGAATGACATGAAGGTTGGTAGTGCTTCTCCACTATAGTTCTTAGGTCTCCCCCACCCCCCCCACTATAGGTCTTCAGGTGGGGGCCCTCTCCTCCTCCCACCCACCCCTACAGTCCTACCATGGGTGGGGGGGGGGAGGGGAGTGCCATACAAAAGAATGGTTGATCTCAAAAATAACTTTTAAAACATTATCTTTGATCGAATTCCTAGAGCACAAAAATAATTAGTTGATGCAATGGCCACTATTGGTTCACTACTTGCAATTGGGTCGGATAGTTCTAAATATAGGTTCTTGGTTGAGAAGCTTTTCCAACCAGCATTTGAAACATCACATACAAATATGGTGTGCAACATTATTGGTTCGCAATCACCCTAGTACCATGATATCTATTCCTACCTTAAAGATGGTACCCTTCCACCCAACATATCCCGAAATGATTTCTAAAACCTCATTCATCATTATGCATGATTATACTTATAAGAGATAATCTATATCATCGGGGATATCATGGCATCCTTTCTAGATGTCTAGATTCGAATGAAGTTAATCTTGGGATGAAAGAAGTGCATGCTAGAACTTGTGGTGCTCATACGAGTGGATATGATCTTGCCAAACAACTCCTAAGAGGGACTATTGGCCCACAATGGAGCATGATTGTTGTGAATTTTTCAAGAGGTGTTTGCCCTGTCAGCAACACAGTGACCCAATTCATGTTCCAACACAAGATAGATACAACCTATCACAACACCATGACCTTTTTCTACATGGGGTCTTGATCTTGTTGGTAAGATTCATCCCCCTTCCTCAGATGGACACAATTTTATCATGGGAATGTATATGTGGTGAAAACTTGGATATAGACATTTTATGTAAAGGTCAGTTCCACTATCCCTTAGCTCCTCCCATCCACCTCATCTAGCATGGTATCTTTTGCTTCTTTCCTCCATCAGCATCCCTTCTACATCTACCTTTCCCAGCATGGTATCGTTCGCTACCTACATCTCCTCTTCCATGATTCACACTTCTCCTTCTAATTTTCTGTACAGTCATCTCCTATCCATAACTATTTGTGCATAGGCTTTGCGTCAGTTCTTTGCACATAATGCCAGTCTTGTCTTGTATTGTCCTATTGCGCCTCTTTGGGGTTTTCATTTTGGTTGTATATAGGTTTTCCTTGTGGATAGGTTGTCATTTGTACATATGTGTGTTAATTGTGCCTTTGAGATCATATCACATTTGTTGGTTCTTCAATAATTATCCCTAAGCATCTCTATCACCATGATCATATCAGGTTTCCCTTTCAGTTTCATCGATCCCTCATCCAGACATCAATTTGTGCAAGATGTATCCTTCCTCTTGTTAGACAACATCAAATCCCCATTCTTCAATCCTCCTTTTGGCAAAATATAACTGAGGCACATGTGTCGGCTTTGATTATTTTTTATTTGTTTTCATCTATTTGAGTGCCTTTGTATTTTTTCCTCTTGGTCGCCATGATCCTTTATATCATGGCATGCTAGGAATAACAAAACTAAGGGTGTAATCTTGATGGTTTTTGCTTTTCTTGGCATGTGTTTTTTTATGTCTCTTGTTGTACCCTCATGAGGTCTCATCTATCCCATGTCACATTGGAGCATATCTTTTGCTTGTGGTTTTTCTAGCATTGTTTCCTGCAAAGTTCTTTATAACCCTGTGTGGTGCTAGACTAACCCTTTTGTGTTTGTCTATTATGTCATTCCATGCATTGGTTATGAAATTATCTTGGTTCCTCATACCCTAGTGCCTCATATACAATGCTAAATCAAAATAAATGCTCATTGCATGCTAACCCATTTTCAAGGGTGCTCACTCTCCAATATGATCATTTCATGCATATCATTCGTTGCATTTGCATTCACTCTTCTTTCCCATATTTTTTCACTTTCTGGGGCATTGCTAACATGTCCTTCATCCATCGCCAATTCAATGAGGCATTTTCTCGCTCTTTATTCTTCAACGTAGACACCTAAATTTGATTAATTTAATTAACTGAATTTAACTATCCCGAATGCCTTTAATTAAATAATTACGCATTATTTCATTAATTGATGTTCCCTCTTTCTAGCTAAATAATTTTATTAATTACTCTATAGTTTTCCTTTAATTAATTATTTGACAATCATAAATCTCATTTAATTTATTAAATCCACCTCCTTCTTCTATTAAATAAATCAAATGCATAGTTTGACTATTTAATTAATTTTGTCCTTTCCTACTAATTCTCTCATACAATTAATTAATTAATTCTATTTTCCCCACATGTCTCCTAGCTCTAACCCTCATATAATCCTTCCTCTAAACCTAGCCCATTTGGCTAACCATAGGTTTTAGTCAACCTTATCCTCTTTTCCTCACCATATGTGTGCATTCCTAAACATCCTAACATTTGGAAATATCTTCATATTTGGAAATGAATCCTTTTATTTGGGGGTTTCTCTCCCTTTTAGTCAACCTTTAATAAATAATTTAATTAATTAAATTCACCTCCTTATATTAAATAAATAAAATGCATAATTTGACTATTTAATTCATTTTTTGTCCCTTTCCTCCTTTTTCCCATTATGGAATTAATTAATTAAATTAATTTTATTTCCTCGCGTCTCCTTACTTTAATACTCCTCTAACCCTCATCTAACTCTTCCTCCAACATAACCCACCTAGCTTCCATAGGTTTTAGTCAACCTTATCCTCTCTCCCTCCCCATATGTATGAACATTTCCAAATATCCTTAATTTCCTAATATTTGGGGAAATTTACTGATTATCTTGATATTTTGAAATGTCTTCATATTTGGAATGGAACCTTCTTATTTGGGTGTGTCTCTTCCAAAAAGGCATGTGTCCTCAAGGACACTTGTCATTATTTTCCATGACACTTGTCCTTTTCAAGGACACTTGTCATTTTCATCCATGACACTTACCCTTCTCAAGGACAAGTGTCTCATTTTCATTTTCATGTCTCATTAGCTTAGCCTATTTAATCCCCTCGTATTCTTTCACAATCCATCCACTTTCATGCTATCATACTATTATAATGTCAATTTAATTACTCACATCCATACACTTTGCATCCAATTTAGCTTAGTTTTTTTGCATATCCAACCATCATGGAGCACATTCAAGTTTCATTGGAAGCATAGATAGAGCACACATCCAATCAAATTACCATCAAATCAAAGGGTTATTGGTTTGCATTTTTATTGATTATTTTTTATTTAATCTAATTTCCCTTCTTAAGTGTCCTTATCTTGAGTGTTTGATTGATTTGTGTTTTGCTTAGATTGTTGGCTTAGTATTTCAATCATTTTATTTACACACATTTTCACTCACACAATACCTTCACAAATTTAAATGGATTTGATCTTCATTGTTCTCCTATCTCCATTGATCTTGTTTTGATGTGGTTCCTTTTATGCTTGCACAATAGAACAATGAATTCAATTTGGCAGAATGTGAGTATGCTCCAAGATTCGATTGATTGATGCTCCAAATGCTTGATTGCTTGATGAATTGATATCATGAATTTATATGATGCTCAAAATGCTTGATTTCTTTATGTTAGGGTTTATGTGCCATCAACCTTGTAAATCCTTTAATTTATTATTTGCTTAATATGTTATGTAATTTACCCATAAGAGGTTAAACCATTTAAACCAACAGTGGTGAAAGATACCATGTAAAGGCAAAGTTACTTTTATCATTTATCTTCGGGGAAAAGGACAAAATAGCTAGGTGATACCTTTTGGAAGATTCTATTTTGAAATGGTTGGACACTTGTAAGGGGTGTAAGAGAATCTATGATAGTTATGACAATATTTATGATGGAATCCTTATGCAAGTGTCCATGCATGAGAGATGCCTTATGAGAGTTGTAAGAGGCTATTTTGGGTGTTTGTGACTCATTTCAAGGAGATACACGGAAGTTTTTCTAGGTGGTTTTGTATCCTATTGTTTGGCGATGCCATGGTGGTATTCATCCTTACAAATCTCTATAAATTGGGGCCTTGAGCTAGAGTTATTCATTCAGTCTTGTTCAATTTAGAGGATAATGAAGAGTTGTTGGATATTAATCTTCACTTGATTAGTAATATACTTGCCTCTCTTTTTGTGGTGGAGTTATTTTCCTGAAAGGGTTGCTCCACATAAATTTGGTGTTTTGTATGTTATGGTTTTCTTCTTGTTTTGATTATGCAATCACTTTGTTAAGTGTTTATCTTTAGTTTCAGATTTGCGGTATTTTATCTTTAGTTTTAGATTTGCAATAATATTCATTTAAAGTTCATATTGCAATCTTTCTTCACCGTGTTTTATAACACTTGATGTTCCAAATGCTTAATTGCTTGATGCTTCAAATGCTTGATTGCTTGATGATTGATATGATGAATTGAAATCATGAATTGATATAATGAATTGATAGGGAGATACCCCTTTTATAGAGATCCTCTAAGAAATTAAGGGTTTAGATCAAGAGGAAAAAAGGATAATTGAAGGGCCATGATCACATAGGTAAATGAGACTAATAGGATAAAAGGATAGGTAAAGATGAAGGGGGGAGACTAAGAGGTGGAAAGATAAAAGATAAGATGAATAGGATTAAAAGGTTAAATTAAAATCGAAAGTTAAGATTAAGGAGTAGGTATTTAGAAAAATGTATTGTCATGTGGATAAGAAGAAAAAGCTAAATGAATTAATTTAATAAATAAATAATATTTATTTAATTAATAGAAGAAAGTTCACATAAATTAAATAAATAATAAATATTCATTTAATTTAGAAAGAGGAGGATAATGAATTAATTAAATAAATAAAAATATTCGTTTAATTAACAGAGGAAAATTTTAAATAAATGAAATAAATAAAATATTTATTTAATTTGGGAAAGAAGGATGGGATTAAATAAATAATACATATTTATTTAATTAAAGGATAATTGCAGGTGTCTACAAGATGTATTACCAATTGTATTTCACAAGTTCTAGTAAAGTGCAATACTATTAATCTATATCATGTTATTGTTCATAATATTTAACCATTCCAAGTTGATTATACATTCAAGTTTTAAGTTTCGACCTAAGAAGACATGCATACAAGGAGAAAATTAGATCAAATATCAACTTTTATATATGAAATTGTAGCAGAATTGTGTATGTACATATATAAAATTGGCATATATGCCTAATGAAAACAAGTTTTACAAAATGTGGTATATTCTATCTCAAGATCTATATACAATATGCATGTTGAATAACTATGTATGAATCCCAATATGTCCATAAGCGACCCTAGATGTATTTATCAACTCCTAAACTTGTGGTGGATCGTCAAAATCAATTCTCTTTAAAGTAATTTCTGGCTCTAAAGATGGCTGTAAAATAGAATTTCAAACAACAAATTAGACTATTTATGTCAATAATAATTTAGAATTGTCAAATTAACATCGAAATCACTATATTTAACTATCCTTTCTTTAGAATTGAATTGTCGATTACCTCGTCTTGAATTTTTTTCCAAAAGTCATTTCACAAATGATGGTCTCATTTGATGATCAAGAATCCTACCATATTGTTGAGATAGAGGATCTATGACATTCTCAAATCATGAATAGGAATAGATCAAGTAAAATAAAATTGATACAAGTTAATATATAATTGTTGACAAAGAAACATTAACTAAACATATATCTAGTTTTATCTAAACATATATCTACAATATATAAGATAAATGTATACCTCATGTGATGCTTATCTAGTTGTCCTAAGAGGAGTCATCATGCATGTAACAGCTATGACAATTTACTATATAAAAAATGACCAATATTGTAATAGAATGAATGTACATGTGCATATAATCATCATATCAAGAATATTAAAAAGCAATATACCTCTTGCCTCTCTTCTTCCAATGTTCCAAGTGTAGTCATCAAGGTTGTAAACCCCATTACCTACTAAGTTAAACACGTGTATTAGATTGTGATGCAATGTTGACCTATTCAATATAACTTTATATTTTAAAATATTAAACATTATTTTGAACACAAAGTATTATTCTATTTTCACATATTATAAAAAAATTACCTTTGATACAGATGCAAAAGTACAAGTTGTTGCATGAATGGTTGATGGTGTACCACCCTGTGGTGCTACATCCTAAAATACATAATGTTTGCATCAATTTAATTCAATTTATAATTAAAAAATTATTTATATTTATGATTTTTTAAGTATTTAATAAATAAAATATTAAATTCAAATCAACATACATGCATTTGAACACCATACACCTAATCCAACAAGTTATCTATCAATGCCACATCACCATATGCACCACCTTGATGACCCCTACTACTCTGATAACATCTACATTAACAACATGAGCACACATGAAAGGTCAAACCATTCACACCCTCTACATTTCTATTTCTCACAAACCATACATGGTTATAGTTTGAACACATTTGAGAGCTAGGGGAACTAGAGTTGGATGGTTGAGCTCTTGTACCATCATCTGAGGTAGGAGGTTTGGATAACCATAGGCCATGTTGGATGATGGTGTTAGTCAAGCTAACAACTACATGCAAAATCTGTATGTCCATACTCTCCTTGACGACTTTTGGAACTATCACATGATGAATAGGTTTGCATGTTAGTGGTCTGCAATTTTGACATTTATCAGCCTGTCAAGAACCTGGTCTATCTTGGGTAGAGCCTCCACCTCTACCCTTGAATTCCTTTATATCAAATTAATTGGGCATTTGATTAAGAAAAACTCATAATATATTTTTTTAACAAAATAAAGTGGTACCTCATAATTATTACAAGGAGGTTGGTCAAAGACCATCCACCACCTATTCCAAAAATTATTTAATGGCATCATGGTTACACCAATGTATTAGAAACCTCTTTGAATTTTTGGTAAGAGGCTCATTGGTTCTAGGATTAATAAAAAGAGCACATGTTTATGTTTTGCTTATTGTTTTACTTTTAACAATATTATATGACAATCACATTGCATAATACTAATAGCACAAATCTCTATATTTTTTCTATTAAGTAATTTGATTGGTAATTGTGTCAAAATTCATTACAATTTCTTTCAATATTGTGGAAATCAATACATGATGTTGGTTAGATATTGAAGCACTTAATCTTTTCATTAAATAAAAAAAATAGCTTTGTTTCCTTTTAAATGCCCTAATATATCATCTTGGATAGCTTGTTGAGGGTTTGTATGAGGGGTTGGAGGGTCAGCCACCCTAGGGTTTTCTTCAAGCACATATTCAAATTTTGTTGAGGATCAAAGTTTTCATGATCTACTTGCACTTTTTTTTTTGAAAACATGAAATAGATAATTCATTTTTTTTTAAAATCCAAATCAAAATTGAATCTACTGGACAAAAAATGCCCCTTACCTCATTTGCAACATGGAATATTGACAAGGGAATAAGATCTCCTCAAAAAATGATTGTTTTTTAGGGTGTTTTGGGTGAGAAAAATACACAGGGAATCACAAGTCAGAGGTATGAAAAAGACCCAAATATTTTTTTTATAATTAGAATAACGTGATCAGGTTTCTCTTATTAAAGAAAACCTGGTCGAGTTCTCTTTAATAAGAGTAACCTAATCAAGATATTTTTATTTTAAATAAATAAAACCTGATCAATTTATTTAAAATAAACAAAACCTGATTGTGATTAGGCTAAGATTTTCCGAGCCTTGACGCATACGTGGTTTTTTAATTTTCAAAAACAACACATGTGTTTTGTTCATTTTAGGCATTTTTTGTTGAGTGGCCACTAAATTGTCTACAATCTTAGTGCACTGACCCCTATTCAAGAAAGTATTTTGAGGTATCAATATCTATAGGAATGTGAGCAAAAGTGGGATAATCATAAATTAGAGAAGAAGCATGATCCATAACAAACCTACCATTCTAGTAATTAAAATTATCTCAAATCATTTATTTTCTATTAAAGGGTAAAGAAGGTTTTGAAGGGACCCTAAAACCCTTTACAAAAATCTATTTGCAAGAAATATGCAAGGAAAAACCCAATAGACCCAAAGTCCAAAATTAGGCCAAAAGAATTAGCCTACAAGGAACTAATAGCAAACCAAAAACAAATAGCTAATGAACTAGATAAGCATTGACAAACAACAACCATCAACCACACTACAAAATCTAATTTCTAAAAACTAATAGCCAACTAGACACAAATAAAACAAGGCTTTAAAGGGCACCAAAAACCCTATACAAAATGCTAAAAGACAACTCACCAAAAACTAGACCATAGTAAGAGAAAAAAAACAAAAAGATGGAAACCATACCACCCCTAGAACCTTCTAATTGCCACAAGAACCCTTGATGAAGGATTGGGGGGCATGGTTATGCTTAGGAAGACCTCTCTTCCTAATCTACAAAACCATCCAAGGGATACATCCTCTGAAGTTATTGAGCAAGGGGAGACAAGAGGACAATCTGCTAAGGGCATTGAAGGTAGAGAGACCAAACTAGAAAGCATAGCCAAATATTCATACAAGCATGTCATAATAGGCTCTAGAGGTGAATTCAAATGTGCTCACTATTTAATAGAATTTAAAGTAACAAATAAATTATGAGCTAAAGAAGGAGATCCATTATGAATCATAGAAGTAGAAATAGCTTTCAAAACCAATTCCTCGAAATCAAAATAAAATAAAAACCTCCCATAGTAAGATTATCACGAAGATCATTTTTCCACCATGTCAAATCACTATGGCAAGATTTTAGACAATTTGTAGTTAGGTGAATAGTGGAAAAAATAACTTAAGTCAAAAGGGAGACTCTTATGGTCAATAATATGAGACCATGCTCTATCCCCAACAATCAAGATGGCCTCTCTAGGAAAATATTTTGAAGTATCAATAACGTCATGATTGTGATAAAAAGTAAGATGATAATATATTAGAGAAGAATAATCAACCATAACAAACCTACCAATGGTAATTAGTATTATCTCAAACAATTTATTTTTTATTAAAGGGTAAAATAAGTTTTGAAGGGACCCTAAAACCCTTTACAAAAAGCTATCTACAAGAAATAACAAAGGAAAAACACAATAAACCCAAAGTCCAAAATTAGGCAAAAGCATCAACCCACAAGGAACTAATAGCAAACCAAAAACAATCAATTGATGAACAAGATAAAACCATCTGCTACACATCAAAAATCCCATTTTCAAAAACCAATAGCCAACAAAACACAAGGGAAGGTTTTAATGGGAACCCAAAATGCTATACAAAAAGTTGAAAGACAACTCACTAATAGCCAAACCATGGTAACAAAGAAACCAAAAATATGGAAGCTATATCACCCCTATAACCTTCTTACTGCCACAAGAACCCTTGACCAGGGATTGATAGGTATGTATGCTTATGAAGACCTCTCTCCCTTCTTTGTACAACCATCCAAAAGATATCATCCTTTGAAAATATAGATCAATGAGAGGCAAGGTGAAAAATATACCATGGGCATTGAAAGTAGAGGTACTAGAGAAAAAACCATCAAATTATAATGTAGGCAGACCACAATAGGCTCTAGAGGTGAATTCAAATGGTCTTTCTATTCAATAGGAATCAAAGGAACAAACAAATTAGGAGCCAAATAAGGAGACCTATTAGGAATCACAGATGTAGAAATAGCTTTTAAAATCAATTTCTCATCCTCAGAATAAAAAAACTCTCCCACAGTAAGATGCTCACAAAGAGTATTTTTCCACCATGTCACATCACTATTGCGAGATTTCAGATTTCAAACAATTTGCAGCTATGTGAATAGTAGAAAAGCGTCCCCTACAACAAAAAGGGAGACCCTTGTAGTAAATAATATAAGTCCATAGTTTATCCCCGACAATCAATATGACCTCTTCAAGAAAATATTTTGTTTATCAATATCAGCATAAGCTATCCATTTAGATCTAGAGACCTCATAAGGAAAATTTTGAATCCATACAGTTCTAGGTTCAATTACTTGCATGTAATAATTATCTTTATCTACCATGAATGTAATAACTTATATTTCTCCACAACTTGTGATAGTATTTTATACCTATTTTGAATTTCACTCTAAAATGTCTTGACAAATCCCCAATATGTTGTTGGCATTGTGTTGTCTTTGATGTCAACCGGTATAGAAGGATACAACCAGTATGGGAGAGTGTTGACATTATTATCATTGATCTCATTATTGTGATGTCATTGATGTTCATCGGTACACAAGTTAGTGCTGACCTGTGTTGAAGACAAGTATTGGAGACTGGTGAAGTGACAAGTTAATGGTTGAAAGCAAGGTGATGCAAACAAACATGTGCGAAACCGGTATGAAAAAAGGCATCCAAATTGATGAAGATGAAACATGATGACATTTGTAAGTGAGCAAAGTTGATGGTTGTTGATGGTGATAAAGAGGCAGAATATTATTTGAATCACATCAACACCAGAGGTGAAGTATGTGCAGACCACCGGTGTGCAGTGTAAAGTCATACTAGCAGGACACCCACTGGATGAATAAGCTATCACAAGATTAAGTGAAAGATTGACTGATAATGTGATGCTTCTGTGAGAAAGGATGACATATGTCAAAGTGAAGATGTTTCCTCCCCTCAGTGAAGTCACATTTATACCGGTAGAATAATTCACTGAGATAAGATTGCCAGAGCAAGCCAAGGAAGGTGATTGGATGCACAAACTGGATGACCAAGTGGAAGATGAGAAAACCTCCAAAGTGTGAGATCAAAGATGAACATTGGATCAGTGTGTGAAGACATGATGTGCTACTAGGGTAGAGAAGGAAGAGTTAAGATGGCGAGTTTTCCTTCTTGGCAAACCGGTTGAGAAGAGAACCAGTCAAATGAAAATGAGGCTTTGTAGCTGCACACATGGAGTTAACAGTATGCAGATGGAAAGTAGTGTTGCCATAGATGCATAACGGATGGAGATAGTTGGCATGAAGATATCATGCACACTACCAGTATGAAGGCAGAAAAAAGAAAATTGGTAAACAAGGAGAATACCAGCATACAGCCAAGTGGAGAGACAGAGGTGAAGTGCTCTTAGTCTGATGAAGATGCACATGATGTGTCCTCCAAGAGTGTTGTTGAAGACCAGCATGATTGATGATCGGGCTGACAAGATCAACCAACACAAAAAAGGAGAAGGCAAGAAGCTTAATCGGTAGGCAAAGAGGATCAGTAGTATGAAGCATACACCAGTTGTGTGATATTGGTCAGTGACCATGTTGGTTTGACATAGTGAGCTAAGGTGGATATCGACAAAGGTGCTAAGAGAAGACATACTAGCAGTGTTACTAGAGAACTGGTAGGGTTAGATGTCTGGTAGGTGTGCACCAATAGTGTGTTTGGTCGGTGATCCTGTCTGAAGCAACACAGAGATCTAAGTTGAGATGGATATCGACAAGGATGCCACATGGAGTTGAAGTGGCAAGCTTACAAAGGTTGGTGAAATGTCATGACGGTGAGGTTGTTGTGGAGTTGGTGGACATTTAATGTTGATTATGATTGTTATGGGTCAAGTTGCAGAGGGGTTGTGGCTTGAGGTAGGACGTATCTGATCAGATCCATGGAGTGCACTGATTGATGAAGCATGTCTAGATACAAATCTAAGTTGGTGAAGCAAATCATTGAACCATTTATGGTATTTGACAAATGCAGGTCAAATTCTAGGGTCATGTTTGCTAAACTTAGCAAACGTGTATTAGAAGCCACGAGATTGGCGGAGATTGATTGATTTGTTGCAGGGGATCGATCTCTGGAAGGAGATCTGATTGGATTTGATGTGCCTCGTGATCAGTGGAAGAAACCCTAAGGTGCCAAGTTTGAATGTTTCTTTTGGCGGAAAAGTCTTATTAGAAATATGCAAGTCGAAGACAGAATTGGTTGTTGCCTCAAAGAGAGATGTTTCCAAGTAATTCCAAAGGCCAAATAGAGAAGTAGATGAAGAGTGATATCTTGAGAGGGTCATATAGATCGAGCAAAAAGGGGACAACCTATAATAGGTTTTAGCAGAGGTTTAATTGGTAAGGTTAAAGCAACCAACAAGCTGCAAGAGAGTATCAATGAAGCCAACTGGCAATGCTAGAACCAGTTGGAAGACAATAGAGAGTGTTGAAGTGAAGAGAAAGTGAAGAGGATATTCATAGAGCAAAAGTAGAAGAAAGGTAACCGGTAGAATTGATCCAATAAGGAAGCAACAGAAAAGTGTAGAAGAGAGCAGAAGATAGCGATCCAGCTAAAAGTTGAAGAGAGGCAGAGTGACAGGAAGAATAGAGAACTGGTAAGGAAGAGAAGGGGTGATACCGGTAGAGAGATTATATGCAATGGTTGTAAGATTCACTTGTAATAGGTTATTACTTTTGTAATTGATGATATATTTTGTAGATCATTGAGTTGTAGCCCGGCACAGGGGTTATAGCTTCTTGGGTTGGTGCCCTAAAATCAGGGGTTAGTGTTCCTTGGGTTGGTGCCCTAAACAGTGTAATCACAAATTCATTGTGAGGTTGGATTGGAGTAGTAGACTCCAGCAGCATTTCTCACCGAAGTTTTTCCCATCTTGGGTTTTCCTCATATATGCTGGTGTTATGCAATGTCCTTTTGTGTGAGTGCATTTGTGATTAGTATCCTTTCTAATCCGTAAGTCTGAATTCAGTTAGATCTATTAACCAGTATACTCACATAGGATAGCTAGAGGGAAAATTTTGAGAACCACTAATTCACCCCCCTCTCAGTGGTGCATTGTGTCTAACATATGTTGTGTCACATGTTTTGCTATCCAAAAATTTATACATATTTCCCTAATTTTAAAAGTCATTGGAATATCCCTTCTCACAACCACGTTCTTTATTCCAAAAGATTCCTTCATAAAATAAAGCATTAAATAGATAATGACATAACAATACTGGTACTTCTATATTGTTTCCTTTATCCTCTCCAAGTTATCCATCATCTGCTACCACCAGAATTCACAAATATCAAAATATTTCCCTTCCTTCACCATTTAATGAGTAGTATGAGTTGTTGTGGTGGTATACAAAACTTTTAATTTAGTGAAATAGATCCTATATGCTATGTCCATAGTTATATACCTAACCTCTATGTTAGTGATATCATCCACATGTAAGAGTACTCTTGTAAAACTTATCTCTAGTAAATCTTGTCACATCATCATTCTTTATAGACACTTCAATGTCAATACTATTTTGGTGGAGCACAACCCTATTGGAATCAATCAACATAGAGGGGGGGGGTGAATCAATGTTCAAGTATTTATTAATTTGTTAATCTGATTCTTAACCAACCGGATGCACAAATAAGAAACTAAAATGCAGAAACATAAGCCATACAAGCACATAACCATAACACCAATATTTTTACGTGAAAACCTAGAAAAGGAAAAACCATAGTGGGATTTGAACCCACAATATTATTATACTATGTCTAGTAGTAAAACAATATTACATGACTTGGAATGCACATGGATTTAGGCATACTGCCTAGAGCTCACTACTAAATTACAAAAGGGCTACTACCCAGAGGAAGGCTCACTACCTTACAGGCTAATAAAAAATTATTACAATGAGTAATGAACTGAATAAATGCATCTGACCATACCAAATAATAGTTTGGGTTAGGCACAAAGTGGTCCGCTGCACTATTCTGATAGACTGCTCTATTCTTCCATGTTATTGATTACCGAATCGACTAAATTCAAGGTGCACATGTGAAACTGCGCTCAATTGTTCTCAAAAACATCTCACAAATCATATCCACACCTAAAATCATTAACAAATTCAATCTTATATATTCACACTAGCAAAATTGATCTCCCACAAGTCGGCTTCCCAAAATATCAAAATATAAAATGTGTAGCTTCAAGTTGGCTCAAATCTTCTCAAAACAATATTTTGGATCCAAAACATATGATCACACACTTCCCATAAGTCCATCCAATTACCTTGAACTTACCAACAACCATCAGAATCACCTCAAACAATCTAGTCCACATGATACACCATCAATAATGAAGATAACCCTATTTTACTACTCTACCAAACACCAGACCTTCTAACATGCTAAAGAATTAACACCGGAAGATAGTAATGCATGATAATCGGCTTCCCATATTGAATCAAGTTAACTGAGATGACTGGAACCAAAAAACATCACCTAAAATGAGAATTGTTCACCAAAACTGTACATAGAGTATCACGGACCAAAACATACTCAAGACTTCCTCGGGATATCCGAATAACCAAAACTCCATACCAGATAAGATCAATAAGTTGATTTTCCATCAATGATAACTCCTAAGAAACTCTCATGCACCATACATCACCGGAATACTGTCTTATGCCAACAATCTCCCCCTTTGGCATTGATGGCAACACTATGAAAAATGCTCCAAAACTGCAAACAATCCGATAATCTAAAATCTATACACTTTAATTGACTCCCCCTAAGAATAAGCATCATTTTTCACTGCAACGTACAACTCTCTCCCCCTTTGACATCAATGGAAAAGGGTAGAGATCCACCAAAACTCATGTACAAATTAATGCAATAATTTACATGAATTTAAAAATATCTGCATAAGTGACCTTCAAGGATTGTAGGTACCCATTCCATCCTCTCAGGAAACAATATAAAACATTAATCAGATAACTGAACATGTATGCATGCACCTCAACTCCTTTGAGATCATATGGCACATGTTTACCTAAGGCACCGACTGCATCCTGCTGAGCTCTTAGTAAGGTATCCATCCAAGGAGTAATCAAACTTCTCACTTCCCCCGCTCTTCTCAACATTTTCTCTTTTTCTTTATTCAATCCCTTTATTTTGTCAGTAAAATCAATTATTTATGCTTCAACGGAACTAGGAAAAATTGAATGAGAGGCAAATGAATGACCAATACTTGCAAGCTTCCCTTCAAAATCTCTTATTTGCTTACAAATATCTGCAATAAACTTGGGCAAAAATAGACATGATTTTAATATTTTTCTTCCTTTACCTAATGCATCATCTACACTCTTCACCGTAGTCTTCAAAACTTCTCTATCAGCTTCAATTGTCTTCAAATATGTTTGAAGCCTTATCTCATTTAATTTATTGAAAACCTTTATATCTGTCACTTTCTCTAATGATACAAAATTAGATTCTACTTTATTCAACATATCCTTAAGCTTACCAGATGGTGAGTCATTTGAAATTTGCTTAAGGTCAAGCAAAAAAATTTCCAAAACTACAGTGGCCAAAGATATCACTTATTTCTCTTTCAAAGTGGACTTGATTAAGTCCTCACTGGCCTTGATCTGCACAAGAGTTGCCAACTTTAATGCTTGAAGAGGGCATAAGGTTCTTAGATCTACCGGACCATGAGAAAGGTCATCTTTCTCCTGCAATATGATTTCCCTTATCAGGGACATAAGCTTTGGTCAGGGTTGTTGGAGCCTGATCTATTTTCTCTTCACCCTTTTCCTTCACTGGTTGCACTCAAACATGTGACTGCCTGAATGGCCTACTTTGTAATCTTATATGGTATGTCCAGCCAAATGAATTCATCATGAACCCTGCTGAGAATCTACCGGACCTATTCTACTTCATTGAATACTAGAAAATGAATAAACTGAGCGAAGCCCTTGTCATGAAGAATCTAGTATTCCGGCTTTAGATTGCCAAGGTTGTTTACCATATGCTTATTGTAGAGTCTCAGCATGTCTTCATTTCCAAGTTCTTGAATGTCATAGTGAATGTATGCCCTTATATCTTCATTATGAAGAATTTCGTACGAAACTGAAGAAAATCCTCCTTCCGGATCATCTTCAACCGATTTGAAAGGATGTCTCTTAAAAATGGGCCTTTCCCTCTCAGAAATCTTAACAACTAGGGGGTAGCAATTCCGAATGCATATGCCATGATGATTCTAGGGTTTTAAACAATAGCTCATGAACAAATAAATACCTCTTTGATTCACAAATAGGTGCAGGAAATAACTGAATGATCACTTCAAGCTCAGTTTCGTTGTCAAATATATTTCATTGTTCAACTCTTCTCTTTTCTCTTGATCGCATTGAGAGAAAATAAACCTTTGAAGTGCTCTTTTAACCTTTGAAAACCTAATTTCCAATTATAATAAATGCTCAACTTTAAAGTTTCTGGTTACACTGTTTTTCATCATTTCTTCCACCAAATTACTGAACTGTTACAAAATCTTTTGGATATCAACTGCATGCTTGATCTGAATCTTCTACAACCTTTTGAAATTGGTTACAGATCTCTGCAAGGGTGTTCTATTGATATGCATGAAAAACTCCCCCTAAGGCCAAAAAGCCTTAGTTATCAGATGTGGTTCCATCACCGGATTTAGGCATGGAGCCATTTTGCTCATTAGAATCTTCCTTCTTTATCCATATTTTCTTATGTTGATATTTGATTTCATCTACCTTAGCTTTGTCTTTCTCATTAGATTTGTACTTGTTCATTGATGCATTCTTGCTTCTACAATATCTTGCAATATGACCTACTTCATTACACGCATGACAAACAACATTCCTCTGCATAGGCCTAAAGTTCATCTGATTTGGTCTCATCATGTATTGATTAGATATATGTCCAAACATCCCACATGCAAAACATCTCTTATTCTAGAAATTGATCATTATTCTGCACATATTTGACTTATGTCCAAAATTGTTGCATTTGAAACATTGACTGAAAAAGGTAGGATTATTATTCATCATCCCATTATTCATCCTACTTCTGCATTGATTTGCCACATGACCAAATTTATTGCAAGTAAAACATCTACCATTGAATTTATAGGCATTATCTTGTCTTACCAGATGTTTTTTCCTTTGTTGATGATTAGATTTTGCATTACTCTATCCAAAGCCAGAGGATTCTCCTTTCTCATATTCAAGTCCTATTGTGTTTTTTCCATGTCTCTGACTATCCAGCATCTCATCTAAATGGGATAAACTAGCTTTGAACTTCTCCTTGTACTCATTAGCAATATTCAACTCATCTCTCAGAATTATAATTTCTTTCAAGTTCTTGCCCATCATTCTTTGTCTTCACCAATTCAATCTTCAACTGATCATTCTCATATGTCAATCTAGAACATTCATCAGATCTATTACAAAATAGATACAACTTGGAGGAAGTCTCATTGCCTTATAGGCTAATAGAAAATGATTATAATGAGTAATGAACTAAATAAAAGCATCTGACCATGCTAAATAATAGTTCTGGTTAGGCACAAAGTGATCCACTGTACTGTTCTGATAGACTGTTCTATTCTATTGTGTTACTAATTACCAGATAAACTAAATTCAAGGTGCGCACATGAAACTTCACTCAATCGCTCCCAAAAACATCTCACAAATCATATCCACACCTAAAAGCATTAACCAAGTCAATCTTATATATCTGCACTAGCAAAATTTATCTCCCATAAGTCGGCTTCCCAAAATATCAAAATACAAAAAGCGTAGCTTCAAGTCAGCTCAAATCTTCTCAAAACAATATTTTGAATCCAAATCATATGATCACATGCTTCCCATAAGTCGGTCCAATTACCTCAAAATTACCAACAACCACCAGAATCACCTCAAACAATCTGGTCCACACGATACACCATCAATAATGAAGATAAACTTGTTTTATTGCTCTATGGGATACCAAACCTTCTAACATGCTAAAGAATCAACATCAGAGGATAGTAATTCATGATAATTTTCTTCCCATACTGAATCAACTTAACTGGGATGACTGGAACCAAAAACACATCACTGGAAATGAGAATTGTTCACCAAAACTGTACGCAGAGTATCATGGACCAAAACATACTCAAGACTTCCTCAGGACATCTGGATAACCAAAACTCCATACCGGATAAGATCAATAAGTTGATTTGCCATCAATGACAACTCCTAAGAAATCTCATGCACCATACATCACCAATCTTCACTGGAGCATCACTAGAATAGTGTCTTATGCCAACAAACCCTTTAACTTCTTTGATGCCTTCTTTTGTGATTTTATAAGGTTGTTCAAGATAGATAAACTCCTCATGATTGCAGCTCAAAACAATCCCAATCTATTGGTCTTCATAAAATATTAGAAAACCCTTCTAGATATCCAATTTCTTAGCCTCTATACTAGTATACTTCGGTTCAACATGAAATTATCATCAAGAATCTCATTGTTCCTAAAACCTTCCATCTTCACATGATTTTATTCATTCAAGGTTGAATGAATGTAAATGTTGACATCCTCAGTGTGAATCAAATTAAGGGGAACACAGGAAAATGCTCCTTCCTTATCTATCTCAATATATTTGTACGGGTGCTTCTTTAACTTAGGTCTATACTTCTCCACGATATTAATTACCCTAGGTGTAGCCATGTTTATCCTTCTAAAACTTAGGGTTTGTAAATAAAACTAAAAATACCTAGAAATGTGATCTTAGGGTTTGCATGCAATAGCACTTTGAAAACCTTCTTCACTTCTTAACTCTTTATCTCTCTTGAATGCATAGAATGATCAAAAATTGATCATGTCATTTAAGTACCTTTCTCATCTACCCTAGTAGATCTGAATTGAATACACTTAGGTTTTAGCAGCTTTAAACTATTGTGTGATATCAGGGCATAAAAATCATTCAACAAACCTCTACAAAGAGAGAATCTACTCTAAAAAATCCATCAAACATCATAATATTACTATCCATACATGTCCATGTCCCCTTTAACTAGTATGTTAAATATTTCAGCATCATTTTCTTCACGAGGGATAGAAAAGTTTACAATTATGACTCTCTCTAAACTAGTTCTATCTTTTTAGTTTTCAAAAGATCAATGTGCACCATCTAGAGGTATAGATCCATCATTCATCTCAGTTCCTTCCTTCTTCTTCCAAAATTTTTACATCTCCTTCTTTGTCTCAATTGGATCAACCTTCTTTTGTGGAGCAGGAGGTTTTACATTCTTTCCCTTACAAAACCTACCAATGTGTCTTGGTTTATTTCAATTATAGCATGTGATACCATTTTGTAGATAATTTCCACCACTTCTCATAATAGATCTACAATTAGAAGACCTATGAGAAAAATTTTGCATGCGTAGTAGTAACTATAGAAGGATTGAGTAGTTATAGCATTGTTCTTATTCATGAAATTATTTCCCATCACTTTACTTCTACATTCATTAGCCTTATGACCAAATTTATTGCAAGCATAGCATTAATTATTAAATGGTTGAAAGTTCATTGCATTGTACCTTGAAGGCCTAAATAAATTCATTCTCATTCTAGTCCTACAATCAAAAACCTTATATCCAACCTTATTACAAAAATATTAATTACCATTGAAAGATTCAGAATACCTAGTTTGAGTAGTTTGATTAGGAGTTGGCTTTCCAAATTTCTTATTCTCATTTTTTGCATGTGGGAAATAATTCTTCTTTCATTTTGTCTTCTTGGAATCATCATGTACATTTTATTTTTCCTTCTCACTCTTTTCTTCGGTCTTATTTGTTTTAGTTTTTTCTCCTTTATCAAAACCAAGACCATCCTTGTCTTTATGTGGTTGTTGATAACTAAGTACCTCATCAAGGATATCACTACCACCTTTGAGTTTTAGGCCTTTGTCTATATTCTCCTTCACATCTTCCAACTCTTTTCTCAAAGTGGCAATCTCTTCCTAAAACTCAGTGTATTCAACATATGTTTCATGAATCTTGGTCTCTAAACAATAAACAATCTCCTTGTCTTCTTCAACTTGAAGCTTTAGCTTAACTATGTCATCTTCTAACTTCTTGAGCTTGTCTTCATATCCCTTTCTTCCTTCAATCTTAGCTTTTATCTTGGTAATTGACTTATCTTCCCTATTAAATTTGGTATCATATTCTTAGCCTCTTCCCTTACAATATCCATATCTTCAATAGTAGACTAGAGTTCTCCTTCAAGATGTACTTCATAATTATAACGATCAATGTCCCAACCTTCAAGTTTAATTGCATCTATATATAATTCAAGATAGATTGTATTTCTTGCCATTGCACCAAATTCCATGTGTTCAAGTGTATGATCTACCTCAATTGTTATAATATTATCTTAGGAACCTTCCTCTAATACCAATTATTGAACACACCTAGACGTTGTGAGGAGGGTTGAATCATCATTAACTTAAACATCAATTTTCAAATTAAACGTTAAATTCGATCTACCAAAAGAAAATAAAATGAAAGAAAGCATGCACCACAAAATAACACAAAAAAATTTACATGGAAAACCCAATGAGGGGAAAACCACATTGAGGGCTATCTCACAATATAATATGAACAACTTACAATGTTTATTTTAAGGATCACTACCTAAGGAATCTCACTACTCCCTAAATGGACTTATTAAGAAAGATACAATGACAAATGGACCTATTGAAGAGACACGCTATCTACCAACTAGATACATTAAATTTTGAATAAGAAAAATATGAACACAACTAACATAAGAGAAGCATCTATCATATGTTGATGTTGCGGTCCCTTTGTAGCATTATTACTCCATTATTTTGTCTTTTCACACTTTATACTCAACTTCTATATCTCTTACACAATAGATTGCATTCACAAATGATTTTTTCTCATATATATACCCTCTACAACACCTTAAAACATCAGTTAGGTTGGCTTCAAAAAACATATGATACGATATAGGTTCACTCTAAGCACATGTATCATAAATAAAAATAGGTTGTTGATTAACCCAAATCATAATTGAACCTCAAACACATCTCAACACATCCTTAAAAGAAAATAACATAAGTCAAGATCAACCACAAACTCTTCTATCATTCCAAGTTGCCCTTACAAGCACATAATCCTACAAACAAACTGATATGACCCATACCAATACTAAAGAACACCATGCAAACCACAACAGAGATGCAAAAGGTTTACCAAACATCTCTTAATACTTCTCTTATAGATACAAACTATCTTGAGTAGCTGCTAACAACAAATCACCTATATTTGATAAAGAATGTATAGAGTATCTAGATCACAGTGTCATCTTGTTTTTTTAAAATTTGTACTTGCAGACCACCAAATCAACTGAAACTCAAACATGTAAAACTTGGAACATCAACAAACATACCCTCAGAGCCATATGACTTGAACAATTTGTAAGATGAAATGCAAAGCATTTCACTAAAATCTGATAATTGTATAATACTATCACAACGTTGTCTGGTACATAGGAACTTATATCTTTGATTGCAAAGGGATACATCATCTAATACTCTAGAAATAAAATGTTTATAACTATATCACCTATTTATAGAACCATAAGAGGAAATATTATAATGTGAAGAAATGTGAAGAAATGTGAACCAAAATACCCATACTTTACCTTAGATAAATCATTGTGGATGCCTTAGCCAATAATCTTGAACTTTCTACTACATGCAGAGCATCAAACTAACATAGTATCACTATAGGAAGATAAAACATGTCATCAAACATCTATTTACTCATTTGCAAGATGCTTGAGTACAGAAGATATGGCTGTCATTTATTTTTCATCATCATTATATGCAGACCAACATCCTTGTCAAACTATCTCTCTCAAATCTTTCACAATCTTACCAATCTATCTATACCCATATCTCAGCCTCTTCAACTATACCAATGACCTCAAGTTGACATCAATGACAACACATATTGATTTGACATCAATGATAACACACATTGAGTTGACATCAATGTCAACACATATTGCCAACAAAGGGGAGTACCCTTCATCAAGTGGTATTAGAGAAAAATCTCTTGAGTGTTTAAATAGATTGTCGAACATGAGACAATTTGCACTAGGACTATGGTTGCGACTCTATGAGAAAAGTGAGAAAAAAGCCTTCATGAAAGAACCATGATGGAAGAAATTTTTTTGTGATAGAAGAGGGTTTTAGATCCCTCTAGAGACAAGTTCAAGCACTACAAGAGACGTTGTGCAGAGAAATTGATATTAAGGAAAGAGATGAAAGTGTAGAGGAATCTGAAGAAGAATATTATTTCAAAGAAGAACAAGAAGCAACCAAATATCCTGATGAGGCTAGGTATTTGAGGACCATTTCCAAGGTTGGAGAAAGGCCAGAGATTGAATTTTCAACATTTTATAGAAATCTTAATCCATTAGAGTTGATTGTGTTAGAAATGTCAAAATTTGTTAGGGTTTTATCAAAGGGATGCTCTTTGTCTTCCTTTTAAACGTTATGGTTTTTAAGATTTTTTTCTAATTTGTAGAGTGAAGTGTGTTTACCCTAAGTGCCCCCCTTTTTTCTTCAAATTTTGTGTTGATTGGTTGATCCAGTCAATGAGGTCTTTAGTTACAATGTTGAGCCTTTTATGTCATTCACTAACTGGCCCCATGCGTTAGGAGTTAAATGTTTCTACCAATTGAAATATTGTCCTAAAGTATCCTAAATCTTATTTTAAATCTAATCTTCCTAGCAGCTAAGTCTTCACGATCCCCCTGATCCTCAAGTCTTGTTTAAGGATCTACGTGCTCAAATGTTTTACTTAAGTATGGGTTCCCCTCACCCCTATGCGGTCTTTTTCAAGGCCCAAAAGATATTGCCAAATGGTGGGAAGAATCTGGTGGTCACATCTTTTGGTTACCCCTCCACCTTGAGGCAGCCACAATGGCAGGGTGAATCTGGTGGTCACAATGTTCTCCCACTTTTTCATACATCCTGATTTTTGCTGAAATGATACATTTTTTAGAAAATATAATGATTTAAGCTTTAAGAGGTCCCATTTGAAGTAGTTAATTGAAGAGAGTTGGATCAAAGGCTCTTAGATCAAAATTTATTAGATAGAACATCTCTACTTCTAAATCATACTTGCAATAGAGTCTCCTTTGCATCTATCAAATGCTGATAAAAAACCAATTTTACATTAGCTTTTGGGGGGTCAAATGAATTCGTTTAGAAGTTTTGTTTTTTTAAGTATTTAGCCCTTATTATAAGCTTTCCAAATAGTATAATTTTTAATATATTTAATTTCATTAATATATTTTTATTTTATTTCTTATGAATGTAGGGTTTTCACCGAACGTGAACTTCTTTGTTCAATGCTTATGGAAAAATAGTAAACGTCACCCAAAAACTTCTGAAAAATATTTACGCACTAGGTATTGAAGTCCTCTTTCCAACAAAATAATAATAATTAATTTTCGTTACATATACAAGAAGTTATGTTTTATCAAATAGACATATGTAAAAATTACAGTTAACTCGACTTCAAATCTTAATAAAATATGAAATATTGATGATAATGTTACAAAAAAAATTGATAACACTAGATATGGATGTTACAAAACCAATTTCGAAATAATCATGTCCATATCTATTATAAGAAAAAAGTTATGCTATACAAAGTGAGTGTCACTCTTTAAAAATGTTGTTTTTTGAAAAAAACTAGTTTTCGAGGGAGATAGAAAAATGGAAGCAAATTGATTCCAAAAATTATCAAAAAATTATTTTTAGAATGTACATACAAAATGACACAAATCACTAGTTCACATCATCTACAAATTTCTTACAGTTTAGAAGTAATAGGTGTTTGAATCTAAATTTTTTTCTGAAAACGAATATTGCAATGTCAAAGTTGGCAAAAAAGTGTAACCCACTATTGTGGGTTAACCCGTGTCATGGAAATGAAAACTACGTTGTGGGGAGGTGGGATAAACATTTGTAATCAAGGTTTTTAGTTATCCCTTTGCCCTACAAGGATGTCAAAGCAGCAAAGATAACTATGAGGGGAATGTGTTTTATGTTGTAAAGATATTATCCCCTCATCCCGTCCTGGTTAGGATTGAAGTCTAAAATATGCTGCAAGATGGAGGGGAAATAGTAAAGCAGTAAGGAAGAAGCTTTCCCCGCAGCCTCATGGGAGAAAAGTTAAAAGGGATACCATGTCGCGAGATGGAGGGGATGAAGCAGAATACAAAGAGAAGATAAATGCTCCCCTCTACCCCATGGGATAAATTTTAATAAGAAAATGGTGATGCGAGAAAGAGGGGAGGCTAAAGTAAACGGAAGTCTTCCCCTCCACCCCACAAGATGGAAACAAAGGAAAAAGTAACCCCATGGGCTAGCAGGGAGGGATAATAAAGAAATAAATGTTCCCCTCTACCCCGCGGTGATAGAATAAGAGGAGAAAAGGTGGTGAGGGGTAGCAAGATGAAGTATAAAAGGAAAAAAGGGAAGGTGACAAGGACAAAAAGCCACCACATCAACGGGTCAGTTATGGTCAAAATCTCATCTCGGTCATCTATTTCAAAATCAAGGGTGGAGTTCAAATTTTAAGGCTACCAACTTGTGACATTTGCATGAAGAGAATTAATGGTGACTAAACTCAGTGCTACCTGGAGGAATAAAATCAGATTTTCACAATTCATTTGCTCACCAAGCATTCAAGAGATCAAGCGAGAAGGGTTTTTAAGCGAAGAAGAAAAATTTACAGTGATAGAATTGGTTGTTACAACTTTTAGAGAACAAGTTAGTAGCGTTGTCACCCCAATTGCTTTCTAATTTAGTCTGCAAATTTAGTAAGTTGATCATAGGGTTTTTAAACTTGTCGAGTAGGAAGAATTCCAAACCCTAGTTAGAAAATGGTTGCCAAGAGAAAGCTCATGACTAACCCATATATTGAAAAGACCTCTCAACAAGGAGAGATCTCCAAGCTAAAGAGAAAGAAAGCCACCACCTCGAAGATTACAGAAACCCCGCAAGTTGCCCAAGCTCTACTGGTTGTCGAAACTTTGCCAGCTACCCAAGAACCACCTATTGCGACAGTAGACATTGAAACCCTAAGCTAGCAATTTATGAAACAATTAGCTAAAATTGAGAAGAAGAAGAAGGAAGAGGAAGTTAGGAGTTTGCACTAGGACCTACTAGATATTTCAAGGGTTCTACCGTGTAGCATTTACTGAAAAAGGTTTTCAATGGCAAGTGCATCAAATGTGGGGATGCTCAAATTAAGCAGAGGGGATGGGGCATTTTTTGGTTCTTCTATGGCAATAGAGACAAGGATATATCAATATCAAACCATTGGACTCTAGACAGGCAAATTGGTAGTGTCTAACATTTTTGTGGAGCTCAAACTAATCAATTTTTTATCAAGGAGCTATCATCCTAAGTCCTTGACAATCAAGACCACAAAGGGAAATATTATGGTAGATATAGGCCAAGAGGCTATTGCATCTTTCTTTGACCTAAATAGAGAATCCCTTAAAGAAATAAACCTAGCAAAATTTGAAGATGAATACAACAAGAAAAAGTTGATGTTGAGGAGGGAGGAAGTCCCAAGGTACAAAAAGAACATGTACTAAGGAGGAAAGAATTATTTGTTGCAGTCAGAGCAAGAGCCATTCAATTTGGTTTCATTTGATCATTATTTTATTAGGACATATTTTGCGTTGTGCCAAATTTTGGGGGTTTATGCGCAAAAGACAAAGATGCATGTGAGTTTGATGTGGATAGCAATGACAATGCAACATTCTCATTCAAATGAGTTATATGATTTTGCCACTTACCTTCAAGACCAATTACATGAATGCTTGATGAGAGTGAAAGGTAATCAATCAGTGGTGGTATTCAAGCATTATTCCCTCTTGTGTCACTTGATTCTTTTCTACAACAGAACAAAATGGAGCCCTAGCCTCAATATTACTATGTTTGGTCTCAAAGGTGAGAGGTGGCCAGTGAAAAGATGGACACAAATTTGGGACAAAGGGTCCAGAAGATATAACTATGTTGCATTTTTTGATCATTTTGTAATAAAATTTTGAGATGGTGTGGAATACAATGTCAAAGACTGGTGGAAACAATTCAGAGGACCTTGAGGGCTAAAGATAAGAGGCCTACGGATCAATAGCTGCCAGAAGTTGCCTTCTCTCACAATTTTGGTGATTTCTTCCTTTATGTTGATTGCATAATGATGAGAGTATACATGGGTTCCCTCAAGCACCACATCGTTTGCCAATTGTTGTTCCACTGAGGTTGGAATTCATGGAATTCTTGTGGCAATTGATGTGGATGGAGAAGAAATGAGTAGAGCCAGAAAGAAAATGAACCCATCTTCCAAGACATATTCAATATAATGATTTTGCTATAGGGTGTGAGTCTTTGGAGAAGGTATAGAATTTTATTAGGGAAAATTATAGCCTGCAAAGTGGGAAGGTCAAAGATTATGACCCTAAAGACTATTTGAACCACTTAAGAATACACAAAATAAAAAGGAAGAAGGTTCCCCGTGAACCTCTTGAATTTGAAGACATGATAGGGAGTTACACCCCTCAAGAACCCTAGAACAAAAGAAGAAAATGGAATATTTAAGAAAAGATTGAGAGGGAGAGAAGGCAAAGAGACCCCAAGTTCATTGGTTTTTGTGCACACGTTAAGAATGAGTCATTGAGGATTCAACTAAAGTTGCAAAATTTTGAACAATTGTATGCTAAAGCCCAAGGGGAAGTTCAAGAGGAGCCATATGGCTCTACAAAAGAGAGACCTACATACCAGCCATCAAATCCCATGGTGTGTGTAGGAAAAGGGAAACAAATTGTAGGTTAGGAGCAACAAGAAACTCAAGTTGCTCCTTAAACAAACCAATCTCTTAAGGGAGCTAGAGCAAGACCACCTGGGATTGTAGAGATTCAAGGTTATGAAGAAGGGATGGATCAGCCTCTCTTCTCCCTTTCATGAGACATATTCCATGGTGAGGAATATGCATATGAACCAATGGATGTTGAGAGGGCTATTATGCCAAATGTGATCCCAGTGGAGGAGACAAATGATGAGAGAATGATAGTATAGTTCAATTTATATCTAATGATGAGTTTATTAAAACTCCTAAGTTTAAAAGTTTCTGGCTACAGGAAAAATTAAAGGAATTGTCTGAGGAAGTAGCAAATTATGATCAAGAAAACATAAACATTAGTCCTGATGAAGCCAAGAGGATGATTAAAGAAAGTGGTATACTACTAGTTCCAAGTTGGGACTTAGAACAAATTTTAATCCTTGAACAAGTAATGAAGCGGGAAGATCTTGCATTTGCAAGGGAATTCGACACTATTGTTAGGACATTGAAAGATACTCATGTTGTTGAGGTAGCCACAATTGCAACCCACTCAGCCCTATTTGCACAAGATGATGTTGAAGAGGGGAAAAAAGGCATGAAATATTAAAGAAAATGCATGTTTTATTGAATGTCATTTTCAATCAATTATATATTGAAAATATCGAATTTAAAAAAGAATTGGAAAAGAAGGAATCAGAGCCATCCTCCTCCACTGTAGTCATAAAACCCAAGTCCCTCCCTCCTTAAACACCAATTGATCAAGTGGGGCTAACCATTCAGGAGGATACTGCTCCCATGCCCCAATATGAAATTGAAAAACTCAAAGATGAAAATAAAGCATTGGGGAAGATAATAAAAAGGGGGGAAAGAATGTTGTATGAGGTAGAAATGAGGTCAAAAGAAAAAACTTTGAGTATAATGGCAAGGATAATTTTGCATATTCTTAAAATGGTTTTAAATAAATAGATAAGGTTCATGACTCATATATAACCCTCTCCCAGGTTTCTAAGCAAATGAAATATTTTATTGTATTCTTGAAATCATTGAGTGATGTATGGCAACCAAAAGCTACAGTTTTGAGGGAATTATTTTTGGCTTTTAAGAGCCTTGCAACAGTCCCACCCATTATTGGTGCCACATGGAGAACTTTTAATATTTTGGTCAAGGAATTGCAATTCATTTAGGGTAAGGAGGTAGTTGCCAAAGATAAATTAGATTCATTCAAAGACCTACAACACTTGACAATTCTAGAAATTTTGGTGAGAATAAAGAAATAAAGAGCCTCGATGTGTGGAAAAGGTATTTTGAGAAGGCAATACAAGAGGCCATTGTTAAAATTGATGAACGAGATCGACCCCAAATATTTACATATCATTTTGTAGATACATAAAAATTTCCATTAATTTGTCCTCATTTAATTTCAAATTTCTCTGAACATCAGGCAAATCCTTATTATTACACTATTATTTCTCCATAATTTATTATTCATAATTTCCATCTTTCATTATATTATTATCAATATCTCATCATTTATTTTTTAAATTTATTAAATAAAACATTATATCATATTCATTTATACGCCTTCATGCATTCGCCTTATATACATTTCTCTATTTATTTAATAAAACCCTTTAATATACCCTCCTACCACTTGCCATTTCTCATTTACCACTCATCTTCCCTATACCACTCATCTTGCATTATCCCATATTCATCCCACAACATGAACTCACTAGGGGAAAATCTATTTAAACAAGGCCCCCTCTCTTATTTGAGTATATCATCTTTATGCATAGAATTTATGTCAGTTTGCATTCTTCGTCATCTTTGCATTTTGAGCACCCATCTACTATCTTGCATTTACATCTTTAATATCTTTTCTTGCATTTGGCTTTTGTTGATCAATCTCACATCTTTTATTTTAAATCTTCATTCTTCATAGCTTCTTGACCTTAGTGTTGAAATCTGAGAGCACAAATCTTGAATGGCAAGATCTTGAAGATAGAAGTACAATGGAGTAGATTTTGCAGCATGCATGTTTGTTTTAATTTTAAATATTTGGTTTGCATGTGTGTTTTGGTAGGAAAAACTCCATTGTTGGATGTTGGAATATTAAATCTTGTATTCAATCCATTTCCTCCATCTACAATTGGCACGCCCGGTGGGACATCCTTGTCCTTTCATGTGATTTTGATTGTCGCTTGGCTGAAGTTTTGTAATCAGGGCATTTGATAAGATTGTTTCCTTAAAGTATTCTAACAACCAGTTAACTTGCCTTGTCTTTGTTTGCAGGTTTATGCATTTTGTTTAATATGCCTTGACTAATGTTTGCAGGTTGAAACATTATTTCATTTGGCAGCCTACATTTCAACAAGTCCATTTTAGCATATTTTGTGATCATATCAAATTGTGAGGACGTTTTTTTGGCTTTGTGCATTTCCAGCAGTTACCGGATCGAGGCATTTTACAAACAATCTCGCACGTTTTCTGTCTTTGCCCTCAAGCTCCCACATTTTTGTCTCAAGTCCACAATCTGTGTGGAATATCTCTCACGCTACAGTCCAGTTTGCTTGCAAGGTTATATTGATCTATTTGTCTATGTGTTGTTGTTTTTGACATCCATGGTGTTGTATTTAGCATCCATATACTACTTGGCAACCCACGTTTCTGACTGTTACTTTTTCTTGTAATTTTTTTTTTGCAACTGTTGCATTGATTTGCCTTGTTTGCCATGTTTCACCTCATGTGTTTGGCTGTAAAAATTTAGTTATTAACATTAAATAAAAATCTACCTAGTGCCCTCCACAACTTGCTAAAAACATTAAAAAAATCTATCAAATAGGAAAAAGTCTAAAAAACATTGAAAAATTTGTTGCAAAATAAGTCTTGTCTATGCTTTTGCATGCATATCAAAACATTTCCAACGCATAAAATCACAGTTTGCTACCATTTTGAAAGGATACAGTTACCTTTTGTTTGCACTGACTCATTCACGTTTTTGTATGAAATGTTTGTCAAAACATTTTTCTTTTAAAACATTCATCCAAGTTAACATATGAGTTGAATTAGTTTTTAGTTTAGAAGTGTGAAGTCTGAGCTTTTTCCTTATTTTGTAATTAGTTAGTTGTTGTTGTTTTTTTTTGTTTTGTTTTTGTTTTTTTTAGTTTTAATTTAGTTTTTGCTTTTTTTAGTTTTTAAATTTAGTTTTTGATTTTTAGTCTTTTTTAAAATTTAGTTTTTCATTTGGTTTCGATTTTTTTTTTAATTTTTAATTGGTTTTTAGATTTAGTTTCTTATTTAGTTTTTAAGATTAGTTTAGATTATTATTATTTTTGTTTTGTTAATTAGTCTTAGATTTTTAATTTGTTATTTATTTTGGGTTTTTTAATTAGTTTTAGATTTATTTGTTAATTTAGATTAAGTTTAGATTTAGATTATTTTGTTAATTAAGATTGGTCTTGTTAGTTAGTGTTTTTATTAAGATAGATTTTCGTTAATTAGATTTAATTGTGTTAATTAGATTTGTTAGTCTCTTACTTTGTTAGTATCTTAAGTGTTAGTTGTTAAATTTCTTAATGTTAGTTTCTTAGTATTGGTGTGTCTTTGTTGGTGTGTCTAAGAATTTTTTGTTAGTTTGTTAGAGTCTTGGGTTTAGCTTGTTAGGGAGTTTTGTTTTTGTTTGTTATCTCATTAGTGGGTTTTGTTTTTGTTGTTTCTTGTTAGTTGGTTAGTTTGAGGGGTTTTCAGTGTGTTTAGTGTGGGTAGTGTTTTCCTTTTTTGTTGACTTTTTTTATTTTATTTGGAGGACTAATCTTGGGTCTTTTGTCTCATGCAAGTTCCCTCGTGTGTCAAAGATCACATCTTGAAACTACTAACATCATTTGATGCAAGACGCGTGTCAAAGAAATGGCACGATTTGAAACTAATTGTTTGATTTTTAGATTAAATCACACTTCAATTGGTGCTTTAAAATTAACCAGTGTCTTTTGTGCCTTGAGCAATAGGCTCTTTTTGTTTTTACCCTTAGAAGTGGGCCTATCTCCCAATTTGTTTGGCACTTTGCACAGGCATTGGTGAGAGGGAACAACCCAAAGTGGCAATGGGCTAAAGCTAAGCTCTTCTGAGCCACTATAATCAAATGTGTTTCTAACAAAAGTTGCTAGCAACGAGTGCTGGAATGGCATAATGATGATTAAATTCGCCAGATCTATGCTCACCCAAACAGATGCCCTTACTAGACACCTTTTGTTTCAGAATCCAAAAACCTTCTAGTTGTTGACGAGGGAGGTCCGACCTTTGAAGCAGCTCACATTCTTATCGTTCTTAGTAGAGATACAAAGTTTGCCACGAGGAGTTTTCATGGGGACTAGTGCTTGGCTGCCCCAGAGAAGTGAGTGTCGAGGGTGGAGCCAATGGGGTCAAGCATCTAAGTATCCGCTCTGAATTGTGTAGCTCAGGGTAACCCCGCAAGTGAGATTCAACAACTATTGCCCTGGCCAGCCTTAGGATTGTGCTTGAATGTGTTTTTATTGCAAAATCAAACAAACATTATGTTTGTTGTATTTTCTAAGTGTGTGCAAAACAAACGGGAAAATTTCACAATCAACACCACACTTAAAAGTGAAACAATTTACAAAAACCTTGGTCTAAACTTTCAAGTATCCATCCATGTTGTAAAAACAAAACATTGCAAAACAACATTGTCCTTGAAATATTGAACCTGTTTTCTCAAAACAATCATTTCAAATCTCTTGAGACATCACTTTTGGAGTTCTGATCTTTTAGGTCCTCGCATAGTCACATCATTCTAGTTTCCCATACCCTTTTAGGTCCTTGCTTAGTCTTCACCTAATGGCACCTTTAATCCTTGCATATCTCATTTAATTATACCTAGTCCTTGCATACCGCCCTTAGATCAAACCTTTGCATAATTCCCTTAGATCAAACCTTTGCATACCATCATTAGGTTATGCCCTTGCATAATTCTCTTAGATCATACCCATAATCTTTGCATATCCTTCCATCATTCCTTTAGGACATAACCTTAAACCTTGCATAAGTGCCTTAGGTCATTTCATCATTGGTCCTAGCATTTCATTATTAATTGCATACCAAAATCCAACAAAATAAAAAAATAAAAAAACCAAAAACATTGCTTGCACTTAGGATTTCTCGTCTTAGGTTTGACATCAACTTTCAATCATCAATCACCCTTATCACTTTAGGTCCATCTTCCTTGAGTTAGGGAGCCTATCAGTGTCTTTGAGTTGGTATTCCGCTTGGAGTTCATCATCTCCTATCATAGCATGCCCTCTCTTTGATCGCTTATCCTTGTGTCTATCCATCACAACACAAGTCAAACCTCACATTGCAAATATTTTCAGACCTAGAGTATCCTTAGTCCTTGCATCAAACATCATTCATCCTCATATCCCATTTAAGGTTTAGTTGCACATCACTTTCCTATCATGTAGACCGTATTTTTGCATCAATCCTTTAGTAATCATATCACACAGATTTCATCTTTACATTGATCCTTAGTTGCATCCCAATATCACTCATATCATATAGTTCCCCCCTTTGCACATTAGGGTTTGCATCATACCTTGAGTCTCAATCATCGACATATACACAAACCTTAGGTCAAAGATCAGAACAATCGCTCATGTCTCCTAACTCGAGAATCAAAATGTTTCAAAATCATCTATTTCAAGATGAAGACAACCTTATTGATTTTGATTAAGAAGAACACATTAGCGTTGCAACCAGTGAAACTAGTGACACAAGAAAAACAAGTGATGGAGAAATAACTCAATTTGCCATTGATGAAGCATTTCATGATTATATATTTACTAAACTTCTTAAAGAGATGGTTAATCATGATCCACAAGCATACTTCAAAGCTTTTGCTGATGAGGGAATTAAACTACCCCCTGATTTTGACATATCATTGCTCACAGTTAGGGACAAAATGAGAGTTAGTAAATCTAAACCTGCAAGGACAAACAATGAGGAGAGGATAAAAGATCACAGACCTTTCTACTTGCAACCATGATACAAGAGATCTATCAAAACATCGAAACATATGCCCACCAATGATCCTGTTTTGAGTGAATTGAGAGTATTGAGACAAGAAATAGAAACTCTCAAGAATAAGAAGGCATTGTCACACAAGTTTTATATTGAGGACATATGTCCCTATCCTTTTGATCCAAGTATTTCGATGCCACCTTTTCCTAGTCATTGGGAAATACCAAAACTAGATATGTACAGAGGAAAAGGGGACCCTAAAGATCACTTGAGAGAGTTTTGCGCTGCTACCTTAGAATTTGTAGTAGATGAAACATACCTCATGAGACTCTTTCCTCATAGTCTTGGAGGAAGTGCCATGGAATGGTTATCCCGATTACCTCTGACTATCAAATCTTTTCAAGAATTGGCCAATAAGTTTGTCTCACACTATGCTCACTGTTTATGGTGAAAATGGATAACAACAATGTCGAAAGGCTAAATGAATTCAACCAAAAAACCCTAGCCTAACAACAACAAAGATCCACCATAACATATGAAGATTACCTAAGACAATTCAAATCAAATCAAATCACAAAGATTATACCATCACATGTCCAATAGGGTTTGGATCTCCATTCTTCCTATCTCCATTGATCTTGCTTGATAAATTTTCTCTCAAATTTTATGTGTGCACAAGAGCTCAACAAAGAATGGAAATGTGGTTGCAAGTAGGATCGCATATGACAGATCGAATGCTAAGATGCTTGATTAGAATGTATATGTACAGGGGTTGATAATGAAGGAGGCATCTCCTTATATAGAAGACACTATATGAAATGGAAGGATAAGATTGAGAGGTGTAAAAGATAAATGGTCGGCTATGATTAGAGGGTAGGTACAAGAAATAATAAAATAATGAGAGGGTAGGTAGTGTATGAATTAAGAGATGAATGACATGTGTCATAGGTGGAAAAGGTTAATGAATTAATTAAATAAATAAAGATTTGTTTAATTAATAGAGGAAGTGGGATCAATTAAATAAATAAGATATTTATTTAATTTAGGAAAAAGGATAATTTAAATAAATAAAGGTATTTATTTAAATGAGAAATAAGGCTTGAAGAGGACAAATGAATTAATTAAATAAATATAGATTTATTTAATTAATAGAAGAATTAGGCTTAAATAATTAAATAAATAAAGATATTTATTTAATTAGACTAGACAATTTTAGGTGTCTACACTTACAACTGTGAACACGAGGTGACCATGATGGACCTCTTCAACACAAAACAAAAACAAGGAGAATCCTTCATATCATTTTTGCAAACATGGAGAAATTTGACAAAAAGAGCACCTTATGACATTCTTGATAAGCAACTTGTTGAACTCTTGTCCCAATTTAAACAAGGAAATTGTTAGAGAATTTTGCCTCAAGTGTTTGGACATCTTTGATGTAGTCATTGACATGGGATTTCAAATTGAACAAATGCTTATTGACGATGGCACTATAAATATAAATGATGATAAAGATCACAAAGGATCGAGTTCACACCATAAAATGCCCTATTGAGCCAAGAACAAGAATGTGGTTAATGACAGAGTTGTTGACGCGAAAAATGCTAAAACATCATCACCTGTTTACAACCTTAAGGGTTCATCCTGAGACAAAGGAAAAGAGAAACAAAGAAGCTTCCCTAAATAAAATTTTACACCATTGGGACAGCCGCTCGAATCAGCATTGAAATAACTCCTTGAAAACAATCTTATAACATTGCCAGAGATAAGGGAATAGCATCATCAAGTTAAACCCCCATGGGGGAATGATGATCACTTTTGCAACTACCATAGACACAAGGGTCATAAGAATAACAGGTGTAATAAACTCTGACGTGTCATACAAGACCTTCTTGATGAGGGAAAGATTTTGGTTGATGGACATACTCCTTCTAGTAACTCCAATCGTGAGATATTCAAAAATCCTTTCCCTAAGCATGACAAGGATAAAGGGAAGGCCCCCAATATGGTGATGGTGTGAACTATACCAATGCTAAATATGACTATACCATAAACAAGATCAGTGAGGCCGATAATCATGTGAACACTTTTATCATAAATGGCAAAGAAACTGATTGCAATGTTACCACCTGCATAGGCACATTTATCCTTAAGGGCCCTAAATCTAAACCCATTGCATCATCTTTGCAATACAACCTTATAGAGCATTTAGGGAAGATGCCCGCACAAAATTCTATACTTGAGTTGCTACGCTTATCCCATGAGCATAAAGTTATCCTTGATAAAGCACTCGCTAGTGCTATCGTACCTATAGACTTACATGTGGATTGATTCCAAGCTATGGTGGGACACATCACCACCCCTCATACCCTCACTTCCACTCCTTCCATTCCTCCTTCCCTTGCCATCTCATCCACTCCTTGACATACCCTTGCCATCTCAGCTTGCATTTCATGGATAATGATAATATTACTGAGAACAACAACCCTATAATACGCCCTTACATTGTGAAGTCCTTGTCCATAGAGTCAAAATCAAGCGAGTTCCAATAGACAAAGGAGCTGGTCTAAATATTTGTTCCTTGAAGCTAATCACAAAACTAGGGTTTTCTGAAAATACGGTTGATCCAACAAAAAATATTACGATAAAGGCATATGATGAAGAGGAACACTCATCTAAGGGATCAATCACATTTCCTATCAAAGTGGAACCTGTAGTAAAGGATGTGGTTTGCCAAGTCCTTGATCTCCCCTTGACCTATAATATTCTCCTTGGAAGGCCTTAGATCCATGAAATGCAAGTTGTACCCTCTACATACCATCAAAGCATCAAATTTTCGCATAATGGGGTCGAATTTACAATACCAGTAGATCCAAATCCTTTTATGTATTGCAATAATCTGAGTTCTAAGATTGAATCCATCATTCCTAGCAATCGTGAAGCACCTCCTTCTCAAGTGTATTTTGACCCTGAGTCTTTGAAAGCGTCCTCATCCAAATCTAATGAAGCCGAGATTAGAATACAAGTGAGAACAAGGAGTGGGAGAATATTCTATGAGTCATGCTCTTTGCATCGAAAAGACACCAGAATCTCTTCAAACTTATGGCCAACCACAAGTGCAGTGGTAAAACAAGATAATTTATATTGAAATGGTCGAGCAAGATAATTTAGAATGTCAAGGAATTGGGTATGGATCACCTAATGTTGTGGCTACTAATCCTAAATGCAAACCTTCTCTAGAGGTGCAAACAACTCTTAGTATCAATAGTCTTGTGAGTCGTTCCAACAAAGAATCCATTGAATATATCAACAACCCTTTTGATAACTCACATACCCTTGCCATCTCATCCACTCCTTTCATTTTCACTCCTCTCCTAGACTTGGATCAACAAGAATTACAAAAACCCTTACCCATCAGAGATCAAAAATCGAGCCGTGAAAATAAAACTTCAAAAATCAAAAATAAGAAAAAAATTTCTAGTCCAAATCAAAATCAAAAGCTATTGATCTATACAAAAAGAAAAGTCAAGGATAAAAATCCTATGAAGAAAGAAGAACGTGAATTGATCTCCCCTAATACTCAAATAACTAGGGGCAAAAGTTCAAAAATTACAAGTCAAAAAGAACACTTGTTGATCCTATGTCTCCATCATACTATACCTCTTTGACTTCTTTTCCCACTCATAAACCTTCATTCCACATCCACATGTTCCACACATCCATCACCTTTTGGCGATACATCACATCAATGGACCTTTTGCAGAACTTCCTCAAAGGGCTTTGTTATCAAAGTTACCCAAACCTCTTTAGTTGATACACATATGGGCCTAAGTGGGGCACACATTAGTAATTCTACCCTCATTTCTTTAGCAAGGAAGATAAAATACAAAGATACTAATCATCCAATCAAATATCGAGTTTCTCAGCAAGATCAAGAAAAGCAAAAAGGCAAGTTTGAGTCAGATTGGTTGGGTTCATACATCATTACAGCTACACATGGATCAAGAGCATATCGGCTGGTTACTATTAAGGGTGAACCACTTGAAGATCCAATCAATAGAATTCACCTTTGCAGATTCTATGCTTGAGTACTTTTGAAAATTTTCTTTAAAAGATCCTGAAAAAAATACAAAAAAAAAAAGAAAAAGATCCTAAAAAAATACAAAAAATGAGAAAAAGATCCTGAAAAAAATACAAAAAAAAGAGAAAAAGATCCTACAAAAATATTGTCACTTTGGTGAAAACCTAGTAAACAGGCGCCTTGTGACACAAAAAAAGTGAAAAATAAAAAAAGTAAAAAAAATAAATTCGTCCACTGGTGAAAACCTGGCAAACATGCGCCTTGGGCAAGTACCATGGTGAAAACCGGGCAACCGGTGCCATGTGTAGAGATTTGGCTCCTCTTTCCTTCAATACTCTACTTGATCATGCGTTATCCATATCTACTCTCTCGTTCCATAATAGCCTTCCCACCCCTACCATAGCTTGTGGATTGTTTGCATACCCCGTGCGCAATGCTTCTCTTGCATACTACGCTAGTCTTATGCCTCATTAGGGCACCTCCTTAACCTTAGGAGTGGGTTGGGATAGTTGGCATCTCACGATCGGAGGAACTATCTAAAATGTCCTGAAAAAATCATAAAATGTCCTGAAAAAAAATTCTAAAAATCATAAAATGTCCTGAAAAAAATCATTAAAATCATAAAATGTCCTAAAAAACCCTAAAAATCATAAAAATCCAAAAAAACATATAATAAACATTGCGATGACACAAACACTTCGGACAAGCATGCAACTTTGCACTTCAATGAATTCATGATGTGACAAGATTATGATTGAGCAAACATAACAACATCTAATCAACTTATTAAAACCAAACACATTAACTGTGAACAAAAATCATTCGGCATGAAACATATTGTTTGCTTGTTTGCTTATTTTCTTTTGATTATTTCTTATTTTCCTTTTCGATGATATGTCTTTTAACTTTTTCGGGATGTCTCTGACTAGAGACTTTATCTCCAGGATGTCTTTGACTAGAAAGGTGAGGATGGGGCATGTTCACTTGTTTGTTGCTTGCAGGATGTTCCTTAGGAATATGATGACACATCCTAGGACATGATCACTTAAGATCATCGGGGACATATTGGTCTGATACACACTGAGGCATTCCTTTACTGTCTGATATGTTTTCTTTCTCGCAATTGGTGTGACCAATTCATTTGGGTCTAATTCATATCTAGATGATTTTTTGTCTTTTGCTATAATAAGCTCAATGACGATACAAGAACTTAAAAAGAACAAGAATTATCATCACCTTTCATATCCTCTTTCTCATCACTCATTCTTTTTTCCCATCACTTTTCTCTTCTCATCCTCCTTCTCATGTATCTTTTTCATCATTACTTTCATCTTCTTATTACAGTGAGATTGATCAAACACTTTATCCAATTGATGCAATGTCTTTGAATCTTTAATCTTTTTATCAACCAACTTGCTTCTTGCAATCTCAATGCCCCTTGAGTCAATCAATCAATCAATCAATCAATCATTGGATCACCTTATCTTGCGCTCACATCAATCCCTATCAGCTTAATTAGCTTATCAATATGGCTATACTATTCATTTCCATCAATTGTTCAGTTACGCCTCATCAACTATATATTTCCATCAAAATTACATCTCAACTTAATCGCTTGTGCAATATCAATCATCCAATATTCTCTCTCGCGATCTATCGAGAGATCAATCTCTATCAGTTTGTTCTATCAATCTCTCGAGGGGGCAAAACCAATCAATCATCATCCTTACTAGGAAACCTCTAGGGCACATATCAGTTGATCATTTTCTTTGAAACAACGCGACAGGCTGCATTGTCTCAAAGAGGGGCAAAATGTACACACATAAAAAATTTCCATTAATTTCTCCTCATTGAATTTCAAATTTCTCTGAACATCAGGTGAATCCTTATTATTACACTATTATTTCTCCATAATTTATTATTCATAATTTCCATCTTTCATTATATTATTATTAATATCTCATCATTTATCTATTAAATTTATTAAATAAAACATATATCATATTCATTTATACGCCTCCATGCATTCACCTTATATACATTTCTTTATTATTTAATAAAACCCTTTAATATCCCCTCCTAACACTTACCATTTCCCATTTACCACTCATCTTCCCTATACCACTCATCTTGAATTATCCCATATTCATCCCACAACATGAACTCACCCGAAGAAAATCTATTTAAACAAGGCCCCCTCTCTTATTTGAGTACCTCATCTTTATGCGCCTAATTTATGTCAGTTTGCATTCTTCATCATCTTTGCATTTTGAGCACCCATCCACTATCTTGCATTTACATCTTTAATATTTTTTCTTGCATTTGGCTTTTGTTGATCAATCTCACATCTTTTATTTTAAATCGTCATTCTTCATAGCTTCGTGCGCTTAGTGTTGAAATCTGAGAGCACAAATCTTGAATGGAAAGATCTTGAAGATAGAAGTACAATGGAGTAGATTTTGTAGGATGCATGTGTGTTTTAATTTTAAATATTTGGTTTGCATGTGTGTTTTGGCAGGAAAAACTCCATTGTTGGATGTTGGAAGATTAAATCTTGTATTGAATCCATTTCCTCCATTACACATTTAATTATTGATAAAATCATAGAGACAATTGTCTTGTATGGAAAATTCATTGCAGAAGTGAAAAATGTAGTTGACAATAAGTGTAGGGAAATTCAAGGCGAAATGCAAGAGCTCCAAGTTTCAAGTGGCCAACCAGTTACCAAATTGCACAATGGCATAAAGAACATTGTACTCTCGAGGAAGATTAAACAAAATAACAATGATAGGAGGAAGAGACTACATCTCCAACATAATCCAACTACGTACACAAGAGCCTTGCCAAATCATGTGGATCATAGGTAGCCTACACATATTCAAAGAAGCTAACTATGATTGAAGATGTAGACATGTCGGTCAAATGTTCTTCAATGTCTTATTCATCTTATAGGGATCTTTTTGCAGTTGGTGAATTTTGTGTCTATCAATCAACCCATGCACTTTCCACTACGACATCAACTTCAACAATATCAACATTGAATTTTGTCTTCAGCCAAGCATTGTCAGATCATGTTGACACATTAACACCACTCTGCCCAAGCCTGCAACATTGACTCTAAGAAGCAGTTACTTTAGCAACCCTCATCCTTCATGCAAATGATTTTTGTCTTGTACTAGGAAATATTCCCTAGGCATATTAAATTGTAAGCAATCAATTTTTGACAAGTGTACTATTGACCCAAAGCTTGTTTTGCTCCCTTATGCATTATAAAAGGGAATTCAAGGTCAATAATAAGGGGTTTTGATTTTTTTTTAGCAAGTAGAATGTATAGGGTTTAGAACTTTTGTTAGTAGAAGATAGTTTTAAAGATTGTCATGTATTGCAGATGAATGTATACACAAATTTTTTAATAAAATGAATACAAACTATTCCATATTGTCTCTCATTTTTTGTGTTTGCATTATATGAATTGATGTACCAAGGATGCATTGATTTGTCTTCTTAGTTATAGGTGCATATGTAATGTGATTTCCAGGTTTCTTTCAAAGAAAAATAAATTATGTGATTATGTTACAATAATGTAAGCATATATTGTGGTGATCCTTAAGTAGAATTTGGAGTTGTTGCTAGGACATATATGCAAGGTAGATGTATAGGTTATTAAAGTAGTGAATAATTCATGCATTTTATAAACAATAAATTCAATGTTGCTTGACTCTGTTACCCTAGGGATAGGCACTGAGTTTACTTTCTCAGTGGCCTTCAAAATCAACTCAATTAAAAGCATCTTTAAATTTCTATTGTAGGGGTTAGTCTTAGAATAGGAACTAATGCCAAATGTTGAGTGAAGGTTGGAGTACCAAGATTATAGTTGACATCAAAGCCCATAGACTTTCCTTGGTATATTTGCATTGGGATGCATCTACTTAGTTTGCAATACTGAAAGTTATTGCATTATAATTCATTAGTATTGCAGGTATACCCGCCTAGGTCTTGCAAAGCATGAAGGGCATGAGGTTTTCAACATTCAAGTTGAAACCTCATTTTTTCTCCACTGACCTGAATATCTGTAGATTGATTTTGAGAAAATTCATAGGAATCCTTCACACAATCAGTTGGATACTCCAATAGATTGATTGGATCAATAATATGGAATAATATTTTGAGTATGAATAAGTAGAAGATACTAAGAGGGTCAAGTTTGCAAAGATCGGGCTAAAAGCTCATACCAATATTTTGTGGAAAGAAGTTCAATTAGAAAGAAATAGAAGAAGGAAAGATAAAATAACAAGATGGGATCAGATGATAGAAAAATTGAAGAGACAGTTCATTCATGTCGACTCTGAGCTTGATTTGTTGAAGAAGATACAAGGTTGAAACAAGTGGGAAAATCTAAAAAATAGTATATACAAGAGTTCTATTGAGTCCTAATCAAAATAGGGGATTTTAAGACCAACAAGGAGAAAGTTGGTTGTTGCATAAATGGGTTGAAGCCAAGTGTTCAAGAAGAGTTGAGTTCCACATTTAATGTATGTTCCAGGGAATTGTAGTTGCAACACTTATCAAAATTCCTTACCATTTGATGGATGCCCATACCCATCGATTCAAATAATCTCCCATTATGGCATGGGCAAGGTTGTGGTATTTGGCGGCAAACCCACCAAATGCTTTTGTTGTTTCTAAGACCTTCTCACACATGTGTTTTATGCATGATTTGTAATCTTTACAATTATGAATTGATGCCTCATTGAGGAATTTGTGAAATAGATCACTTGCATCATGTCGTGCTTCCACATTTCACATTCATATCTATCAAGCAATCGTACCTCTGACATCGACAAACCTCCATTATGCTTTGATGGTGTAGACGTATAAAAATGACCATATTCCTAAATGAATATTTTATATTCATTTCTCTATTTAATTAAATCCAATTTAATTAAATTATCCACATTCTTCTATTTAATTAAGTAAATTACTCAATTTATTTAAATTAAATTCACTATACCCATTTAATGAATAAATCATTTTATTCAATTAAATCTCCCATATCCACTTTTAATTAAATTCAAATTTAATTAAATAGTTATCCTAAATTGAATAAATCTAATTTATTTAATTTCTCGAAATGACAACCAAATTGAATTAAATTATTTCAATTAAATCCTATTATCCCTCCATCCACTTGCAAAATCCTAAACCCCTTTCTAATCCCTTCTAGAATCTTCTAATCGCTTCTAATTAGCCTAACCCCTCCTCTAAACTTTGTCGCATCCCTAAGCAAGGGGAGGTCACTTCTCAAACCCTCAAAGTCTTTGATAACCATTAAAGGTTTTCAACCTTCAACCACTTAAATCCTCAAAGTCTTTGATAGCCATTAAAGGCTTCCAACCTTCAACCACTAAATCCCCCAAAGTCTCCAATAACCATTAATGGTTAACTCCAACCTTCTTACATGGTTAAAACATTTGTTTTAACTCAACCTTCACCCAACCCAAGGGTCTCATCAGGCCTTTAATGCTTTGACCATGATTATCTCTTAATCATTTGCACAAGGGTTTATCCTTGGATTAACTCTTAATCTAATGGGTAAGCCTAACTTAGACTTGACCCTTACCCTCTAGATAACCATGACGTCTTCTCAGGCCTTTGATGCCTCCAACCCCTTCTCTCAACCCAACCCTATGTTGACACTTGTCACCATTTCATTGGTGCAAATTGTGCACATGGATCCCCAACTTTCAAACTTGGCCCTTGATTAAACCTTTCAATCTTGACCATCCATTGCCCTGTTTGTGCTATAAATAGAGCTCTCATTCCTCCATTTTAGATCATCCAAATTTGTACTATCACACTTATGCTCAAATGCATTCAAGCTTTCATATCATTTTCATGCTCATCATTTTAGCCTCTTTGAAATTAGGAATTAGTCTAAATATGCATGTTTAGAATAATTTCTTTATCATTTAGCTCAATTATAGACTAATATATCATGTTAGGATAGTATTTATACTAATCTTGTCATCTTATCATTTAGTTTATTGCATTTCTAAGATCAGGCATAGCTTAGCATACCTTTCATACTAAAAACTATCAAAGCATCCCTCGTTCTTGTAGCATAGGAAATAGGAAATCATCACAAACAAGATAAAATGTAATAGCTCAATCACAAAAGCATTCATTGCAACAATCTGTCCTAAGCACACTCAATAGAGACATAAAGACAAAACATGTAAAAAGATTATACAAACCAGATGTTCCCTTCATGTGGCTCCATTGTTCTTCTTTCCTCTTCAAATGGTTTGGTTGTGGATCTCACCTACAAGTGCACACACATAATTGAAAGCAAGATTGACATTGATTATTGATCAAGAGTACTAGAAGCGTAAATTCGATAGTCTGATTAAGGATTATTAGGGATTAGGGGTTTGATTGAAGAAATTCATCCAATTTATAGACAAATTGGAGAGATGAACAAATTAGCATGATAGTGATTCGAATGGAAATTCAAATCAAGAATAGAAAAATTATGACATGTCTATGACAAATTGCTATGCAAGGATTTATGACAATTTATGACAAATTGCTATGCAAAGATTTATGACAAGAATTTGAAATAGAAATAGACATTTAGGAGAAATTAGAAAATTAAGTTGGAAAATAATGACTTGGAAATTAGAAAATTGATGAAAAATAGGTAAATTAATTAATAATTTCTCATTCATTAATTAATTTACAAAAATAGGAGGAAATTAATTAGCCAATTAAATGAACATTTAATTGTGACAAGAAGACTTAGGATAAATAAATAAATTATTTAACCTAGAGGGAAAATGTCAAACAAGATTAAATGAATAAATCATAAAACCTTGGAAGATGAATTAGAAATGCAAGAACGACAATTAGGTCTTGATGTAAGATTGATTTGATGTCGATTCGATTATGATTTTGAATTAATAAATGATTTGATTGATAAATGCGCCGAGGAACAATGACAAATTGATCCAAATTGACACAATTGAGCCAGACAACAATTGATAGTGAAATGATCATAAAATGACAAATTTGACAAAAGGACAAGGATCGATGACAAAATAGATTGCAAGACGACAGGATTAAAAATGACCACGATCAATGACAAATCGATCGCAAAATGGCAAGATCGAACATGACAACGACCGATGACAAATCGATCGCAAAACGACAAGATTGAAAATGATAAAGATTGATGACAAATCGATAAGATTGATAAGAGGACAATGATCAATGACAAATCGATCGCAAATCTACAAGATTGATAAGAGGACAAAACCCTAATTAGGATTGACGATGTCCAAAATGATGACAAATTAGCACGCATATTGATGCGACAAGATAAAATCGATCAAAATCATGATTGGATAGTGTTGTCGACAAGACCAAATTCGAAAGCGAGACAAATGAAGAATGTAGAAGAATGACTCGATGTTCGCAAATGATAAAAACCAAGTGCGTGACATAGGAGAAATGTTAATGCGACGCAAAAACCTAAAATGAGGCAATGCGCAAATGTTAAAGTACGATTCCGCAAGCGTTGACCATTTTTAGGTGTCTACATTTTGCCCCTCTTTGAGACAATGTGATTTTAAGCATTGTTTCAAAGAACAATAATAAAAATGCCTCAGACGCTGATAATGACATATAAAAATGCCCTAGACAATAACAATGACATATGCATGCCCCCTCGAGGAATTGGCCGGAAACATGCAGAAAAGAGGCCAATTGATCGATAAAATGGATAGGAGCGAACGGACTGACAATCGGAGATCAGATGCACGAAGGACAAGCAATTGAAGACACAAAAGACCGCGACCAACATAAGATGGAGAGGATGCACATCCATCTATGCACTGAAAAAGAGCTATAAATGAGACCAAGAGGTTGAAAATTGCTCATTTGCACTAGACAAAGAGGAGAATTTGTTGATCTGGACAAGGACACTTGCAGAGAGATGGTGAACATTCCAATGGAAGATCACCTCAGGGAATGCGTACGCACATTCAGACGATGCGGGAGCAGTGGTATGGATCTCAAAAACCCATGTTTTCAATTTCATGACTTTTGATTGCTTGCGGGACATTACGGGGCCCAAAGAGGATGCAAAAACTGACTTCTGCGCTTGTGTAGGGCGAATCCTGCACTTGTGTAGGGTCTTCTGCACTTCTGTAGGGAGACACAAGTGCAGGTTACCTAACACAGGTGCAGGTTACCTGACACAGGCGCAGGTTACCTGACACAGGCGCAGGTTACCTGACACAGGCGCAGGTTCCTTGACACAGGCGCAAGAGTGCATGGAAAACCCTAATTTTGGTCAAAATGACATGCAAATGATCCAGAACAGAGGGATAAGGGTAGGATAGGTCAGATTAGATGAAAAACACCTTGATTTGAACATGAAAATGAGGAAATGCAACCCGTAGGAGCAAACCCTAAAACTGACAAAAATGTGCCCCAATTGTGATGCAAAGGCGACAGTATCCGTTGATCACACGGGAGAACCGACCAGATTGCTTCATGCTACGACACAGACTTAGGAGCACAGAGACAGATACTTTAGCAGGACTGGGGATATACTATATCACATTCATGCCCGAGATTAGGGCAAACATAGGACTGCTTACCGCATTGGCCGAGCGATGGCATTCAAAGACTTCCTCATTCCATCTGGCGACTGGAGAGGCGATGGTGACACTGGAGGATGTATGGCGTATCCTCCGCATTCTTATACATGGAGAGATGATAAAGTATGACCCAGTGATAAGGAGAGACGTGTTGTGCAGACTGTTTGAGTGCGATGCAGATGATTTGGATATTGTTGAGAGGGAGATTGGCTGGGAGACTATGGCATCAGAGTATGATCGACGATATGTGGTGATAGCTATGGTGATAGCATGTCTACTAGCAGGAGACAGACAAGGACATGGATTCCCTATTGGATGGGGAAGAGTGCTAGAGCAGATGGCGATAGAGGGGACAGTGTACGCATGGGGACCATGTATACTTGCTATGCTGTATTTTCAGCTGCATCAAATAACATATCAGGGAGTTCAGACTTTGAGCTGAGGAGTCACATTACTACAGGTATGGGCATTTGAGCACATAGCTATATGTCGACCGATGACAGAGAGACAGGTAGTACCACACCGACCATATGTGTATTGCTATGGTGGAGCACTGAGACAGGGTCCTTTTGGATACATATTGTACTAGCGACATGAGCTGGACAGACTGAGAGAGTTCATATGGAGGCCATATCGTGATTGCTCGGGATGGTCAGATGATAGTGATGAGCTACCTTATTGTAGATAGGAGAGGTACTTGATTGGGTGACCAGTGAATCGCCAGAGAATGATTGAGATGTACCTGCCAGAGAGGGTTAGACGACAGTTTGGAGAGAGACAGGATGTACCTAGGAGGACTGCACACTTTGCCCGATCGCACAGAGAGATGAGTCAGTGGGGGAGTATGATTCAGCCACACATAGCATATGCTGACTTCTTACAGCTACAGTAGAGACCATGGGAGTGGGGATCAGATGTGGAGGACGTTGGGATGACAAATGAGTATGATAGATGGTTTGCACAACAACGACCAGTGCCATTGACAGATCCGGATATTCCAGTACCGAGGCGACAGGAGGACTTCCCACTCACAGGAGAGGAGGAGGGAGATGACGAGGATGAGGAGGATGAGGGTGGGGATGAGGATGAGGGGGATGACAAGGATAGAGATGAGGATGTTGATGACGATGACAGAGATGAGGATGGGGATGACGATGATGGAGATGAGGATGGGGAGCAGGAGACATTACAGGACATACCCATAGAGCCAGAGACAGCTAGGACAGAGGAAATGGAGATGTGCAGGGCTATCATAGCGAGTCAGCAGGATCACATTGTGACTTTAGAGAGAGAGCACGAGCAGTTCAGAGTGGAGATAGCCAGACTCACAACGGCTCGAGACACAGCAGTAGCTCAAGCACAGCGAGAAGGACAGAGAGTCACTGAGTATATTGGGTCGATTCGGGATGCCAGTGTACGGGAGCTAGGACAGATGCTGGTAGAGACCGAAGAGGAGATACGCCATTGGAGGACACTATATGAGAGTGCAGTTCCACCAGAGTAGAGAGCACCTTCATATCGGGCACGATCGAGGACAAAGAGCAGGGCACGCTCTCGGAGGTCATTAAGCAGCATGGGGGTGAGTGGACCGATGAGACTACAACAGCCAGGACCAGGAGGGACATCATCCGCGAGACATGGCAAGGATGAGGAGGACAGAGGGAGCACCCAGTGACAAAGGCACGTACTCCTTAGGACAAACAGTGGACATTATGTAGTTTGACATTTTGTAGTCAGCCTGCGGGCCATACTGAGGACAGACAGTCCAATTTTGTACTCCGATATTATGTGGATATATGATATGATATGCATCGATATGATGGGATGCAATATGTTATGACTTATGTTATTTTGCATGTATGGATGACTTATGCATTGTTTATGTACCATTGTGGAACATGTGTGGATGCATTTTTTTGTGTTTTTGATGCATTTATAATATGAAATGGATAAAATGCTTGATATGATGCTTGATATAATGCAAATGTACTAACCAAATGGATGTAGGATGCAATATGTATGTTTGGATATCAGAGCACTAGACCGAACTGACAATCCGACCAGACGGAAGAAGTGTTAGTAAGAAGAACATGAGACAGAGGACAATTGAAGAAAAACTTGCTTTCAGTAATGCACTTTGTAGGTGAGAACCTTTATTTTTATGTAGCAAAATGGATGCGTAGCATCATGGAATTGAAGGCCAGAGCTGAAATGCAACCCTATTTGTGAAAGACAGACACATCATAGACAAGCAACAATCACAATCAAAAAAGAAAAGGATCATGAACCATCCCGGTCACTCTAAATCACTCAATGACATCATCGAGCAACATAGGAACATGATCGAAGCCAAAGATAAATCAATAAAAAGATAAGATACACAAATTCCAACAAATCAAACAAACATCTTGACCTTCATTGTCAAAAGTTGAAAGCGTTGATAGGACGATCATGCTGTCTGGTTTCAGGATATGTGATGCCCCGTCTAAGACAAGACATAGTCTGGTTTCAAGTATATCACACCCTGTATAAGACCCATGATAGTAGAGACAAGGACAAATGATTTTGAGGTTGATTGATATGACAATTGGGATCAGTTTTAATGTTTGGTTTGAGTGAATTAGTTCATCTGTTTACGCATGATTTCATTAAAGCACAGCGTTGGATTGCGAATCATTGGATGTATACTCAGTGAGTTGTCTATGTACAGGGGGGTATCATTTATTATTTTTGTTCATTTTTTTCAGGACTTTATTTGATTTTTTTTTGTTTAGGGAGTTTTTCAGGACATTATTTGACTTTTTTTGAATTATTTCAGGACATTTTTCAATTTTTAGAGATTTGTCAAGACATTATTTGATTTTTTTATGATTATTTCAGGACATTTTTCAATTTTCATGATTTTGCCCCCAGTGTCTAGCAAGACGAGGAATATAACAAGTGAATAAATAGGCTTGCTGAAATGATGGTGGATAGAGGGAAGACAAAGGCCTTTTATTATGGAGACAACGTGGATGCAATTTTCAAGAGCTATGGCGTGATGGGACAAGAGACTGGATATGACAATGTAAAGTAGTGAATATGGCATGAGGGACATGTCAAGAGGTTCTTGAAACCATGTTTAAATTTTGCATCCTTATGTCAGATCAAGATCAAGGAATGAAAAAGAGTGTGTGGATAGTGATAAGATATGGATAGGATAAGCAAGACCAAGAATGGATAAGGGACATGGACTGAAGGTCGGGATAGGATAAGGGATAGTGACAGAAAGTTGCAATAAGATAGGAAATATGGATGAAAGGATGTAATAAGCAAATGGATAAAGACCAAAAGCTATGATAGAATAAAAGCTGCAAGCAAGATGCATGATGCTCATGAAGATCCTCAGCCTTGTCAAGATCAAAGGTGGAAAGAGGAAATGGACATGAGGAACAATAGGATATGAAGGGTAATGACAGGGGTTCGATAGGATAATGGAAGGGCAATAGGATATGAAGGAGGAAACCTGCCCCCAAGTGTGGTGTGCAAGAAGTTCATGGATTACGCATGATGCCTGTTTGCCAGGTTTTCATCATGGTACTTGCCCAAAGCGCCTGTTTGCTAGGTTTTCACCAGTGGACAAATTATTTTTCTTTACTTTTTTCTTTTCTTTTGTCTTTTTTTTTTTTTACTTTTTCAATAGAAAATGGACACATGATAGGGGATGGAAGAAGGACTCAATCGTCTTTTTGTTTGGATAGTAGCCTTAAAAAAAAAAGGACCATGACCTTTAAAAGTATGCTCAAAGACATTGGTAGGATAAGGACATGGAAAATAAGATGAAACTAAGGCAAGGATTTATGTAAAGGATGGGATCAAAGGGATCGAAGGATGGAAAATATGCATTGGATAATGGATAGGGTATTGGAAGAATTGTGTTTGAGTGGATGAAAATGTTGGCAAGATCAACATTGGCACACACCTTGAGGAGTGGTGGATTGATGGAGGAAGAATGGATCTCAGATTGTGAGATTTCAATGGAGGAATAGCTTGGGATTTTGGGACATAAGGGCCCAAAACAGATGGAGGAAGAGACTTGGACAGTTTGGATGGAGGAATAGCAATTTTGGATGCCAATTTTGATGTTTCTTTAGGCTTTTGTGCTTCAAGGAGCTGCTTAGGGATCCACATGGTTTTTGATTTTTCATGCTTTTGTGGTTCTTTGGAGTGCATTGCTTGCACAAGGGATTTAGGAACCCATATATATTTTGACTTTGCTTTATTTTGCTCAGTGGGCCTTTGTGGCCTTTTGGATATTTCTTTTTCTTTATAGATCATATTGTTCTTTGTTTTGACATGTCGATTATATTGGACATGTTGATCCTTGAATACATGTGGATTGCTAGACTTATGACTTTTATACTTGGCATCCAAATTGCTTGGAGGGGGAAAGGAATGCATGGATGGATAGGAATAAAATGGAGCTCTTTTGGATTGATGGAATTTACTCAAGGATGTGTGCCTTTGCTGACCTTGCATAGAGGACGAAGGGATATAAGGACCTAAGATGGATGGAAAGTATGATGGGAAAGGGATATGTTTAGATTTTGATGGAGGGATACCAATGTCTTGAGAGTGAGTTGTGTAGACATGACCCTTAAGATCTTCTTTGATATGGAGGGATTCTTTCTTATGAAGATCTACTCCTTTGCCTTTATGAATATCTTGACTTGTAGGATACTCTTTTCTTTGGGAAGAAGACGCGAGTCCATTATGAGGTGGATATGATATGAGAGAAATAATGAGATCTTGAAGTGGATCGGATTGGACCAAAGTGGAAGAACCCATTATGCATGTCGAGGGTTCATGAACATCTTGCACTGACACGTTAGAATCATGAAGGGGATTAGGATCATGAGGGGGACTAGGATTGTGTAGTGGACATGGTTCAATGACAGGCTCTTCAAGAGATGGAATGGGACAAATAATGGGATCATCAAAAGAAATGCGCTCTTGGAGTGTATATGGAGCATTAGGACAAGGAGATGGAGGAACAAAAGGATCTTGTGGAGGATTTAAAGGAATAATTTGATCTTGACAAGGAGGAAGGTCATTGGAATCCTCTTTAAAGGTGCTTTGCTCTTGACTTTCAATGGGATCATCGGAAAGGATGGAAGGAATATCTGGAATGTCAATGGGATTTGAAAGGACATTTTGTTCATGAAATGGAAGGGGATCATTTGGGATTGGATGGACTAGGATATCTTGATCTTGCTCGGGGAATGGAGTGTCAATAGGACTTTGGATAGGATGGACAAGAATAGGGGAATCATCGTGAGTGTCTGGGAACATGGGGTCCTGGTCAACAATTGGATGGGATGATAAGGTTCTGGGATCTTGATCTTCATCTATTTCAAGACACGTTTCTTCATGCTCTAAATTATCCTCTTGACATGAGGTTGGACTTTGGATATGCATGGATGATTCAGACAAGGAATCAATGTTTTGGCCTGAAGGAAATGCACTTTGAATATTTGTGATGGATTTTGGTAAGGAATCAATGCTTGAACATGAGGAAGAGGGACTTCGAATGGGGTCCTCTAAAATAGGTAATGGCAATAAAGTGCATGGTGGCATTGGGTCTTGTATTTCTGAAACATGACAAGGATGTGCATCATGAATTGGATTATCTTGGCAATCAATTATGGATAGCTCTTGGATAATTGCATCCTTGGGTGTATTGTTTGATGAGGACAATATAGAAGGTTCTTGTGAAACTTCTAAAGGTGTAGGGATAGATGCCACTGGAGAGTCAATTTGTTTGTGGGGGGATGAGGCATTGCTAGACATAATTATATTATCTTGATCTTCCTCAAAGAACTCACTTGGTAATTTCCTTAAGAGCATTGCAATAAAGCCACCTTTCTTTCGAGGTTTTGACATAGTTGTATCTGGAATTTGAACTTGTTTGGCAAGAATTTGGTTCTAATGTAATGTCATGTTTTGATATTGGACTTGGTTCAATTGTTCTGACATGTTTGAAACTTGGCTTGGTGTGTGCTGCAACCTTTGTTTTTCAATGTTTGGTTGAACTTGTTGACATTGATATGTTGATTGAGCTTGTTGATATTCCACCATTGGTTGAACCATCTGTTGACATTGTATAGTTGGTTGGACATATTGTTGAAATTGGACTATTGATTGTGTTGGTTGTATATGTTGGACCATTGGTTGAACCATTGGTTGTATTGGTTGAAAATCTGATTGATAGTAAACACCTTCTTGTTCTTGTTGTGGAGGCACATAATGTTGAAATTGATGTTGTCTCTTTTCTTGAAATTGTTTCATCATCTCTATTTGGGAGAGGAGAGCTAGTATGTCTGATCGTTCAAGAAGAGATCTTACATCAATTGGCTCAATATTTGGATTTCGACCTGGAAGTTTTCGAAACATTTTGGACATTTGTGATCTATTCTTCGCAATGTTTTTCACTTTTTGTTCCAATATCTCATTTTCTTGAGCTAGTTTCTCCTCTAGTTTTTGTATTTGGACATTTACATCATCATGATAAGTTTGATTGATATTGCCTTGTTGGGTTGGATATAATTGTAATTGCCTTGGATTAAAATTTGATTGCATTGTCGGTTGATACATCAAACTTTGTTGCATCATTGGTGCTTGGAACCTTGTTTCAATAGACATGTCACTATGCAAATGCAATATCTTTGGAATTTTTTATTTTAAACGGATGATGTATGATATGCAACTAAATGCAAACTAAATAGATGAAAATGCAACCTATGTTTTTGGTTGTTTTTGAAGATTTTGACAAACTTCTTGGAATCCAAATCTAAGAAGAGACCCTTAGGAAATTGAAATGATGTCTAGACCTCAAAGGACAAAAGGACCAAGTGACAAAAGGACAAAATGACAATGTCTCACCTATATGCTTGGATACTAAGCTAGGTTTGACCAAATGACATTGATGACAAAAAGACAAAAGTTTGATAAAGTCTAGACTTCCTAACAATAACTTAGGGTTTATCCAAAGATTTGCATTACTCAAGTATGACAAAACCTAGTTTTGACACTATATGCAAAGGGACAATTAATATGCAAATGACCCTAATATGATATGATAATGACTTAAGCTTAATGAAGAGACTTAGGGTATGCAAATGCAAATGTATGACAATGGTATGACTCTAATGCAAGAGGACACATGTAAATGGATGACTTTTATGGATATGCAAAAGAATATGACTTAGGTGAAACCTAACCTTGGTACTTGACAATGAATTTTGGAAAATGGACACCTAGGATGAACCTAGATCTAAGTGACATGAATGTTAAGACAAGATTTTGAACAATGTTTGCTAACCATGTTTGAAGGTGTTTTGAACTTTTTACTTTTGTAGGATGAATGTCTCTTGTGTTTAATCTTATGTTGGATCAATTTGCCTTATTCTTTAAATGAGATACAATTCAACTTTTGACAAGCAAAGAATACAAGATATTTCAACTTAGACTCAAGACAATCATGCTCATTCCCACATTTCTTATGGTAGGCAAGGACATTAGGTACTTGAGAGGTAGACTCATTATGGGATTCAAGGAAAATACATAGATGCTTGACCCCACGGGCTCCCCTCCACGGCACTCACTTCTCAGGGCAGCCAAGCATCAGTCCCCATGGAAATCTCCCCATGGTGAACTTAGTATCTCTTCCAAGTATTCGAACTTGTCCTTCTCAAGCAACTAGAAGGGTTTTTGGCCTCTAAAAACAAGGTGTTTAGTAAGGATTTATGTTAAGCGTTACTCCTTGATGTCACGCAAGCGTGATTGAGACATTAAGCCCATCAAGATACCAAACAAATGTAGTCGCGCAAGCATGATTTAGACCAAGAGGCCCTACTTAGATGTTGATATGAAAAAGAGTTCAAGGGTCATCACTTCCCAAGTAACTGCAATTCCCACGTAACACTTCCTTCAAAGATTTCGCTCATCGGGTATTTTTTTATAGTGAGTTAGAATGCCAAGGAATTCTAGGCATACTCACTTTGGGTCGTTCCCTTCTCACGATTATCACTTGCTTGCAAAAGCAAAGTGGTCGGGAAGGCAGGCCCTCTAAAGGAGACACACAATCAAAGACACGAGCATGGTATCGAAGATCTGGATTTCTGATCACCCTAAGAAGGATGAGAGCATACTCTCCTACTCCAATGTCACACTCAACAATCAAAGCACAAACACGTTTATTCCAACCTATTTAGAAATCACTAAGTGCCTAATTAAAAATCACAAACACAAAGTTTGGTTGTTTCTCCAAGGCAACTTGCAAAACCCAAGTTAGAGGTTTGATTTGTTGTCTTTGACTATCGATTCTACATAACACATGTTAGTAGTTTGATTTATTGTCTTTGCCATGCGTATGCCAAGATTCTGCATAGATAATTAGTACCAAAATCCAAAGCACAGAAAACAGAATGCAAAAACTAAACAAATTTCAAGTAAAACACTGCATTTTTACCCCTGTTCTGGACTTTACACAGGCGCAGAAGTCATGACACAGGCGCAGAAGTCATGACAGAAGCACAAAATGTCTTCAACACAAGCGCAGAATGCTTAACACAGACGCAAGTTGCTTCACACAGGTGCAGAAGTCTCCAGAAAACCCTGCACGACCCTGTTTTTGGGTTTTTAGCCTACAAAATCCACTTGAAAGCACTCCAAAACACAGTTAAAGGGTTAGATGGTTAGTGTTCACGTCAGGTTCACCAATTAATGTAGCATAGGAAATAGGAAATCATCACAAACAAGATAAAATGTAATAGCTCAATTACAAAAGCATTCATTGCAACAATCTATCCTAAGCACACTCAATAGAGACATAAAGACAAAACATGTAAAAAGATTATGCAAACCAGATGTTCCCTTCATGCGGCTCCATTGTTCTTCTTTCCTCTTCAAATGGTTTGGTTGTGGATCTCACCTACAAGTGCACACACATAATTGAAAGCAAGATTGACATTGATTATTGATCAAGAGTACTAGAAGCGTAAATTCGATAGTCTGATTAAGGATTATTAGGGATTAGGGGTTTGATTGAAGAAATTCATCCAATTTATAGACAAATTGGAGAGATGAACAAATTAGCATGATAGTGATTCGAATGGAAATTCAAATCAAGAATAGCAAAATTATGACATGTCTATGACAAATTGCTATGCAAGGATTTATGACAATTTATGACAAATTGCTATGCAAAGATTTATGACAAGAATTTGAAATAGAAATAGACATTTAGGAGAAATTAGAAAATTAAGTTGGAAAATAATGACTTGGAAATTAGAAAATTGATGAAAAATAGGTAAATTAATTAATAATTTCTCATTCATTAATTAATTTACAAAAATAGGAGGAAATTAATTAGCCAATTAAATGAACATTTAATTGTGACAAGAAGACTTAGGATAAATAAATAAATTATTTAACCTAGAGGGAAAATGTCAAACAAGATTAAATGAATAAATCATAAAACCTTGGAAGATGAATTAGAAATGCAAGAACGACAATTAGGTCTTGATGTAAGATTGATTTGATGTCGATTCGATCATGATTTTGAATTAATAAATGATTTGATTGATAAATGCGTCGAGGAACAATGACAAATTGATCCAAATTGACATAATTGAGCCAGACAACAATTGATAGTGAAATGATCATAAAATGACAAATTTGAAAAAAGGACAAGGATCGATGACAAAATAGATTGCAAGACGACAGGATTAAAAATGACCACGATCAATGACAAATCGATCACAAAATGGCAAGATCGAACATGACAACGACCGATGACAAATCGATCACAAAACGACAAGATTGAAAATGATAAAGATTGATGACAAATCGATAAGATTGATAAGAGGACAACGATCAATGACAAATCGATCGCAAATCTACAAGATTGATAAGAGGACAAAACCCTAATTAGGATTGATGATGTCCAATATGATGACAAATTAGCACGCATATTGATGCGACAAGATAAAATCGATCAAAATCATGATTGGATAGTGTTGTCGACAAGACCAAATTCGAAAGCGAGACAAATGAAGAATGTAGAAGAATGACTCGATGTTCGCAAATGATAAAAACCAAGTGCGTGACATAGGAGAAATGTTAATGCGATGCAAAAACCTAAAATGAGGCAATGCGCAAATGTTAAAGTACGTTCCGCAAGCGTTGACCATTTTTAGGTGTCTACAGTTCTTGCATTTGCCATCCCTAAACCATTTTGCTCAGTGATCTGAGAGCAAAAACATTGGTTTGAGGGTCATTGTGAGATAGAGAACCATGGGACCCACCTTGGGAAGCTGAGTAATATGTTATTACTTCATAGCTTGCATCAATAAGTCCTGTGTGTGTGTGGACAAGTTTTTAAAAATATTTTCACATATTAAGTTTTATCAGCCCACTTTTTCCGCATACATTTTTGGCACCCACCGTGGGGCCTGACCCCAAATATCATATCGGTTTTTGAAACTAATCACTTTTGCAGGTCCGCGGGAAACAGGAATCAGCACGTGGGAAACATTCCCTAGCGCATCCAGCTAACAGTTTAGCGCATTCCGCTTACTGTTCAGTGCGTGGAGGCTACATTATAGCGCGTAAAGACTTTTCCTCAGCGCATGGCTCCCTCTAATATTTTCCTGTAGGTCTCAGTGTCGAAGAAAACCAGAGCAGTGCATCCAATAAATAGCATAGAGCATCGGGCCCACTATTTAGCACATTAAGTTCATCAGCCAGCGCATCAAATCAGTAATTTTCCTGCAGGTCTTAATGCGGGCAGAAAATAGTGTAGCGCATCTGGAACACAGTACAGCGCATATAGATATTGTTTTAGCACGTCGAAAATATATTGTAGCGCTTACAATCTGTTCTGTAGCGCATCATAGACAAAACAAAAAAAAATTAAAATTAAAATTGTAACAGCAAGAGAAGTTAGACTTGTAGAAGTCCACCTAAATCCAAATTTTCTAACTCGTGGATTGGAATTTTGCAAGATTCTGACAATTTTCTTGTAGGTGGAGCGGGCCATTTTTTTTTAAAAAGCGATTTCTTTTGCTGATCAAACCGTCGAATTTACTTTGTTGACCAAATTCATTTTCATAGATTAGAAAATCATTGCTTTGCACGGATAAAATAAACACCATGTTTTCATGGAGCAACATCTCCACATAAATTTTAGCAAATCACTGAATTGAAAGGGTAAAATAAACCAACTTGATTGCTTTGTCTCGAAAGTGGAAGGAATATGCTCTCCCCTTAATTGGGTGATCAAAAATCCAGACCACTCTTATAGCTTTCTTTACTTCAAGCAATAAAACCTTTAGTAGGTCTGCCTTTCCGAGGAGTTGCATTCAACTCTTAAAGTCGTTTATGGTCAGTGTGAAGGGAACGACCTAAGTGGGGAATGGCTTTGATGCCAAGAATTTCAACCCACTATAATCAAATGTGGAAAATGACGAAAGTCCTTTTCAACAGTTGCGCACAGTGATTAGCCTTCCCCCAGTATCATTGAGATACGTAAAGCCTTTGTTCTAAAGGTTGGGAAGCCTCCTGAGGGAGTTTATCACTGACGACCGAACAGGAAGCCTAATTACAAACCATAGAAATAGAAACTTTGAACCGAGTCAGTAACCAGACATTTATAACATCATAGTGCAAGGGTGGGGAAGAATCCGCCCCCAAGATTACTCACCATATATCTTCCAAGATAACTACTCAACTGTGAAGCGATTCACTTTGAGTTAATTTCTGGCAAAAGGTAAAAAAACAGGCGCCCTCTAGGGGGTGACACGACTGTTTGAGCTGACGGAGTATCGAGACTAGTGGGCTATGATGTTATTTATGACCCTTGACTAAAGAGTCTATCTGAAGTGTCTTATTTGTACCAAACCTTTTAAAACATTGGGGATTTGAACACATCCTCACAAAACATACACTTTTTGTTAGATTAGGCAAAATGGTTGTACTTTTTGTGCCGTGTTTGTATTTATTACTTCAGAAAATCATCCATAAAACTTGAACAATTTGCAACAAAATTTCGCAATTCACCAAAATCGACAAAAGGAAAAATCAGGGCAGTTTTAGCGCATAAGAGCAACCTCTTAGCGCGTGGAATACTTCTATTAGTGCATCCAAACCGCTAGTTAGCGCATTGGTTCAAAACAATAGCGTTTCATCTTAAGGCAAAATAGTGTAAAATCCTTTAGCGCATCAGAAAAACAGTCTAGCGTGTGGAAGCAACAGCTTAGCGCATGAAGACCAAACATTAGCGCATAAAGTCCGACAGTTAGCGCGTCGCAGACCTAGGATAGCGCATAGATTTTTCAACAGTTGGGAAACCAATTTTAACAGTCCCAAAACTTTAGCACGTGTCTGGGGGTAGCCTAGCGCATGTGCTTGTTATTTTAGCGCATAGAGGAATTTCAATAGCGCATGTAGACTCTGTTCTAGCGCGTGATAAAAAGCAGAAAAACAAAGAGCAAAACCGAGAAAATTTTGGAAATTTCAAAAACATTTTTAGAAGCATTTTTCATCAACATCATTTTCATCAAACCAGAGTGAAAAAAACAAACCACTAAAACTATTTCTTGAGCAAACTTTGTGTCAAAACAAACGTTGTCAGAATCCTAAAACGAATCGCACAATAGAGGATGTCTCTCCTATCATAATCCGGAAATCTCATCATCAGTATCAACAGAATCCTTTACCATCTTACGGATTTTTATCTCAAAAACACTTGTTTAAAATTTTCAAATTGTCAAATCAAGTTTCCAGATCGGGAAGCTTTTATCCATATCATTTGACACGCTTTATCGTGAAGGGGCATCTAAAAGCCTTCAATTTGATAGAGTAAGATTTGAAATTTTCAAAACAAGAAACAACTAAATCCAAACCAATCAAAGGAAACCATTGATCACTCATGCATGACTAATCCTCTTATTCTGAGAAGAAGGAACCTTTATCGTAACATCACGTTGAAGAAACAACAACCCAGTTTTTCCAAATTCATCAAGAGAAACAAGTTCTTATACATCAATCGTCAACTCTTCAAGTCTCATCGGGTATTCCTTTATCACGTCAAACATTATATTCAAAACAAATCTAGCGAATTTGATAAGGAACCCTTGAAAACAAGAGCATACTGTCAAAAGTCTGCTTTTAATCAAACCATAAACTGCAGCAGAAAGATCAATCCAGCATTCTTGCCCGACAAGTGCATCACGTATAACACGTCTCAACCAGAATCACCCACCCCCGAGCAACACATCGAAGAGGATTTTGTCCCCTTTGTCACTGAAAGTTTCTACTAAAATGTCTGTTACTCGCTCTCAAAGCAACAAACAAAGCGAGGCACACGCTGAGTCCAGTATGAATCGAAGATTGTCAAATCCTTTTGAAGTTCCACCCATAGAAGAACCTGAAATTACTGAAGCACTTTTTCGGGAATGTCAAGAAAACCCTTCCTTCCAAAAACTTGTAGAAAAGCTCATGGAAAATGACAAAGAAAAATATCTGCTCATGCTTACAAGCAAAGGCGTTAAACTTCTCGAAGATTTAGACCCAACCATTTTTCAAACCGGATCTCGACAATATGCATATCAAGAACAACAAAGAGAAGAAGAAACTCACATACCTGAGCAACATATTCCAGAGTAACACATTCTAGAACAACGCATACCAGAAATGCGTATACCTGAGTTAGAAACACCAGAGCAAAATATACCATTTACCACACCTTTTCAGTTGAGAACCAATACAAGGCAAGAACTTTTCCCTCGACAAGACAATATACCTTTGGCAGCCCTTACTCAATAAATGCAAATGTTGCAAAGGCAAATACAGGATATGCAACAAGAGACAATGGTGCGGTACTCTTTGAACGAAATCTGTCCTTATCCATTTGACAGAAGATTGAACATGGTGCCTTTTCCACCAAACTCAGACGTTCCCAAATTTGATAAGTATGATGGGAAAAGTGATCTCCGAGATCATGTTTGGGAATTTTGCACACTGAGCCTTGAATTTGCTCATGATGACACCTATTTGATGAAGTTATTCCCCAGAAGCTTGGGCGGGCAAACCATGGAATGGTTATCCAAAATTACACCACCCGTCAGATCATTTGATGAGTTGGTTAACAAATTCATAACCCACTATTCCTATAACATCCAACATGCCATAACCATGCTAGATGTTTGCAATACCAAACAAAAGAACAACGAAACATTCATGGTATTCCTTCAACGCTGGTGACGCATGGTCTCCAGATATCCTCGAGATATTCCCGAAAGGAGAAAATGGAAATCTTCATTGATAACTTAAATGGCGAAATGAGTTACAGACTAAAACTTCAATGCATACCATCTTTCGCTAAGTTGATTGAAAATGGCATTCAAGTGGAAGAAGCTTGTGTCAAAAAGGGAACACTCAAATTCTACAAGGAAGGAACAAACTCATCAAACTACAATAACCAGAACAACACCAACCTTGACAAATCTCGATTCTGGACTCGAAACAAAAACGAAGGCAACAGTGAAACACATGATCTCAAATATAAGCAACCAGTGCTTGCATTATCTAGAAATCCTCAAAACATGAAAAATCCTAAAAATGCTACTCCCAGCGCTAACACATATGCACAAAACACTGATCAAGGACAACTCAACACAAACAACACCAACGATACTCAAAGCAAAAACATGAATCCAGGACCTAACAACAATTCAAGCAACACGAACAATTTCCAAAAGCGTATCTTCACACCACTGGGACAATCATTAGAATCCGCATTCAGAGAACTTTTGGCAAACAAAATTCTTTCTTTGCCTCCAATCAGCAACTATGAACCCCCAATCAAACCACCTTGGTGGAATGATTCACACTATTGTGATTTCCATCGCAACAAGGGTCATAGAACAAACGAGTGCATGAGATTGAAACACATAGTACACGACATGATTGATCGAGGTGACTTAATGGTCGATGGTCTCAAAACAAATGGTGATCACGGAGCCTTTAAAAATCCTCTCCCAAATTACAACAAAGATGGAGCATCAACTTCAGATGATACACGTGGAGCTCGTATTAATCACATCTACAACAACACCATCAACCACATATCAGCTGAAGATTATCAAGTAAATGCCATCACCATTCGAGATCGGCATGATCATGAATCTGTCAATGTCACAACCCGAACTCAGAAATATGTCTTGAAAGGACATACTACACCTACAACTACCACACCAAAAATCCAATATGACTTGGTTAGCCAACTACGCAAGACTCCAACGCAGATATCTATACTAGAATTGTTGAAACTATCACCAAGGAACAAAGACATATTAGAGAAAGTGCTATTGGAAACCAATGTACCTCAAAACTTGGATACAGACAGATTTCAAGCCATGGTTGCCCATATGACTGGACCTCATAACTGGTACAGGAGCACCTAAGCACCTGAATGCTCAAATCCTAGCAGGTATAACATTTTATTGCAAATTAAGCATGTGTGTTTATTTTATGCTTCTATTAGGTTTAATAGGTTTGTTTTGTGGTGTAATAAGGTTTGGAACTCATTTTGTGAGTTTCCAAGATCTTTTTTTTGGTTTTTTGCTCGGCAGGCTAAAAATTGTCACTTTTGGGTCCAAATGAGCATTTTTGAATTTTTGATGTTGTAAAGCCTTGAAAGGCATTGGAGCATGTTTATTTAGTGTTTCTAAATGATGTTGAGTCATTGGTTTGAGTGCCAAGTCACCGGAAGTCAAAATGCAATTTTTGAGCAACAAAAAGTTGTCAAAAAGTTGTAAAAAGTTGTCAAAAAGTGGTTTTTGGTGGTTTTGGTTAGTTCCAGCCTGTACTTGTCCCTACAAGGGCTTCAATAAGTTGGCACATGTATAAAAACCATGTTCCAATCATTGTATGGGTTGTTCATTTTGGAAAATCAAGAAAAATACTTGTTTTGCTCTTGTTTTTTGTGAGTTTTTAACTAGTTTTCTGCACTTTTTAGAGTACAGTCCGTACCATGGCTCCATGAGTCCGTAATGAACCTATTTTTGAGTGGTGTGATCTCCTTTTATGTTTTAGTAGTGATATTTCATCTTTTCTTGGGGTTTGGAACAAGTTTTGTTTGAAGTGCTCTTGAGAAAGGCATTGTTTTGTGGTTCCAATGGAAGACCATTCATGATCCAATTAATTTCTTCAAAGCCTCTTCATCCATGGCTTTGAGGGAATTTGTTGGATCTGTACATACTGTACCATACATCCATTTTTATTTTCTAGCAATGCACAAGTGTTTGTAAGCCCATGGCAAGTGTGTGAAGTGAGCAACTTGGCTTGGGTATTCTCAAATTTGTTTGAATGGTACTTTGTTGTTCATAGCACTGTACCTTTGAAATGTTGAATGAGAATCAAGTTGGCAAGAGTCAGAATTATACTTTACCAACCTTGTCTCTCTCATGACTTGGTTGGATGCAAGAGGCAAAGGTGAAAAACGAACTGCAAAACAGTGAGTCACTGTTTCATTGTTAAATCCTCATTGCCAACCTCTCTAAATAGATAGTATGAAATGATGTATTCCTCTTTCTTGCATCATGAAAATGTATTTGCAAGTTGTTTCAATGTTGAGATGACAAGTTACACAAATTGATTGTAAAGGACCTAAATAAGGATCCTAAAACAGTGTACTTTTGTCACAGTCATATAAGGTTGTCTTGATTTGTGGCATCTTTTTAAGCGTCCAAATTTACAAGATTTTTGAAGAGGATGAATGCATTATCCTGTCATGCTTTTAACCCCTTTTTTCAGACTAGGGACAAAGTGAGGAAGTGAATTAAACAAGAAAGAAGGTTGCAATCAGTTTTAAGACTGTCAAAAAGCAGTGAAGGCGGGTGTATGAGCAAACAGTCATAAGAAAACCTTTCCTAATTGTATTGCAGGGTGTTACAACTTCTAACAAGGCATTTTTGCTTCTATATTTGCTAAACCTTCATTGTATTTGCTTAACCAATGTTGGAAATGCATGTAAAACCTTGAAAAGTTGTTGTCCTAGTCATCTAGACTGTTATTTCTGTGTAAGGGCAGCAATGTGGCACTTGTTTGATATAATGACAATATTAGAAGATAAGTTTTGAATCTTTGGAGGTGTTTGGCATATGTAAAAGCAAGGATTGAAGCATTTAAGTTGGCCTAGTATCATGAAGAAAACTTGTAAATTGCAAACCCTCACTAAAACTTTCAAAAACCCTTGAAAAGTGCCTATTTTGTGGGACAGCACTAAAACAGTCCGTACAGTACTTGCCATAGCAAAAATCCTTGAGCTTTCAACATCAAATGACCACATCTCCAAGGGTTTGTCATGAAGTTTAGCAGGTTGAGCAGGGTGAACAAATTTCATTAAAAACTAGGGCTAATTCTAGTAGCCTTTTTGGAGCAAATTTGACCAATTCATGAAATCGGTAAGGAAGGGGAAGCAATTGGTTGTTTCAAATCATAAAAATTGATGAGTAGAGACCTGAGACACCCTACTACAATATCCAAAGCATTGTATTGATCCATTTGATCAAATTGACCTTTTGCACCTAGAAAGTTGCTTTGAGTAACCCTACGTTCTTTGTATCAAATTGAGAAATTTCCATTCTTGAGAAGTGAAGGACAGTCATCATACCTTGACGACCTGTCCAGATGTTCAATCAATAGATTAATATGATTGAAATCCTTAAAGGAGCAAATAATATTAGGTAAACCATGGTTCTCCAACAGTTGCCCATTCCGGGAAGAGAGGAGATTCAGCCAGTTGGACAACCAAACTTGTTCATTTTTGGTGACACTCAAGAGGACCTCATTTCAGACTCGAATGCCTTAGCATGGAAGGTAAGGAGGAGTGATGTCCAATACAATAGGGTGCAAGTAGTGTTGAATAGAGAGGAGGAGATAGGAGAAAGGTTTAGAAGAATCCCATTTGTGCCTAGGGATTGATTTGGGAAGAACATTGAGAACAAAAGCCCACCAACCTCAAAGAAGACTAACCTTCTTTTATTACCTCCTCATCAATAACCTCACCTTTTTCAACCATGACGATGTTTCCTTAATCCATCTGCATAATACTCCTCTCCATATCAAAGTCATTGTTTGCAAACACCGAGTCAAAAGAGTCCTAATAGATGGAGGAGCCGGACTTAATATATGTACTTTAAAGCTTATCCGTGCATTAGGCTTCTCAGAAGAATCCATTGATCCCTGCAAGAAGATTACCATAAAAGCATATGATGATGAGGAAAGGTCCTCTAAAGGAACTGTGATATTACCTATTCAGGTGGGACCAATACAAAAGGATACTATATGTCAGGTCTTGGACATAGACCTTACCTACAATATTTTGTTAGGACGACCCTGGATACATGAAATGCAAGCAGTACCTTCCACATATCACCAGTGTGTCTGTTGGGAAAAATGGTGTCTCAACCTTGCATTTATGCGAGGTTACTATTTATAGTAAGTTTTCATTTGAGCACGAAATGGTGTGAAACTCTCCCTGAAGCTTCTGGTTGGCTAGATAAGCATTCCGGTAAAGTTGTGTCGCAAGGTCACAGCTAGTTTTGAAGATATTAAAGTTTTCATCTTGGAGGGGTGCAATAAAATGTTTAAACTTAATTTTGGGGGCTTTAGAGGCTCCGAAATGCCCTGAAAAGTGGAAGTAACTGGTGCAGCCGGTTACGAGGTGATAGAGCACTTCGCGAGCTTTCCGGCGCTTCAAACGGTTCGTCAATCGGACACCCGGTTCTCAAGTTATGGCCTCTGGAAGTTTGTACTCCTGAAATAGGAAAAATAATCTGTATCGAATACATAAATGAGTTGTAAAAGGGAGCGACACGTGTTGATGTGTGCTTTAACATGTCATAGGGCATCTAGAAGGGAGATAAGGTCAGCTACACCTTATTGGGTGATTTTAGCCCATGGTTTTGTAATACCGTTTGACGGTTTCTTGTATTGTATCTCCTATTTATGAGGTGTGTGAGATAGAGGTTGTGTGTAAGAGTCCTATGGCTATTGAGTTGCCTCTGAATCTCTGATTAGTGGTACTCCTGCGAAGAGCTTTCTCTGCAAGTATGTTGTAATCTGTTTTTGATTGCTGAATAAAATATTGAGCTGCTTTTGGAGGGTGGGGTTTTTCTCCCGAAAGGGTTTTCCCCACGTAAATCATTTTGTTATGGTATGAATGCTATTATATCTATTTCTATTTTCTGTAACTGTTGTAATGATCTGAAAAAAATTTGCATTACCCTCCTCTCAAGGTTAGTGTAGGAAGTTGTTTCCGCTACTTAACTTCCTTACAGTGTCAAGTTTCCTTATGATGGGCAAGAAATATCCATATCTACTGATCACAATCCATTTCAACATTGCAACGCAATGGGGGCAGCCCAAGATAGTTCGGTTCCTCATAATAGAGAAAAGCAACGATCTTCAACATCTGATCCACACACAGCAAAATCCAACTCCTTATGGGGAGACTTCAAACAGAAAATGCAAATCAAAGACCAAGGTATGGGAGAATACTCTTTGGAGCCTTTATGTTTGGCTAAATTACCAACATCACCTAGATCTCATAGATTGCCTACTACATCAACACATCTGGTTACTCAGCCCATCACCAAATTTGATGGTACTTTCATCCAACTGGGCACTCTGGTACATGAATCAGAAGATAAGGATATTCTTAGCTGGTTATACAAAGATGAGAAAGAAGATCATAGAGCACTCACTCTAGACATTGTTCTACCAACACACCTGTATGGAAAAGGCTACTTAATCATGAAGCAAATGAGATATGGCGGTAAAGGACCTATTGGGAAACGTAAAGAAGGAGTCACTGAACCTATTGATCTTCCTTCACAACCTAGTAGAAACAAAGCAGGATTGGGTTCTAAACTCACGTTCCTATTGAAACGACTGCCACACCTAACTATCAAACCTCAATGGAAAGTAAAGATGAAGTACAAAGAAGAATCCTGGTAGGAAGCACTCTTTGAATCAGCAGAAACAATCCGCAAGGCACGAGAACGTCAAGATTAGAAGTCGCCTCAGGAAAAGCTTCTAAGTCATAAGAAAGCCCTATCTGTAGCAGTAGCTCATATTCAAACACCAATATCTCAAGAACAAATCATGTCATCTCCAGATACCATTATTCCTCCCCGAGGAAGCACAGTCTATGAACAAATCTAGAAAGTAGAAGACGGATCTGATACAGAATCAACAAAAACCATCAAAATGGTATCCATCATCAAAGATTTGTTTTCACCATACAACATACCAGTTCAGAGCATAGATAGAATCTGGAATGATGCCTATGAGACAGATTCCAATGAATATGAATGGGGTACCTGCTCCAATGCTACTACAGATATCCCTAGTGATACTGATTCTATGTCTATCTCCCAAGAAGAACATAACGCAGAAGATAGACCTCTTGAATTTGGACCACAAAATATCTATGACACCGAGGAAAGCAAACAGGAACATTATGAGCAAATATATGTAGAGGATAATACCATCAAAGACCTCGACAAAATCCTGAACTTCTTTAAAACCAAGAACAATCACGATGAAAACTCTGTCCTAACACTCACAGTAGCCGAACTTAATCCACCTAATGATTCCTTACCACTTGTCTTTCCTGACCTCATCAACTGGGATGAACCTGAAATCCATGATATACCAATTTTCCCAAATGACAAATCTATTATCCATTACTTATGTACCGTAAATCCGGAAACAGGCTCTACCAGTGAACACAATAATGATGTCTACAAACCAGGGAGTGCCAAGTCTCTCAGTCGCAAAAATGAACCAAATAAAGGATCTAATGCTGAAAACCAGTCAATGGCAGCTCTAGATAACAAAAAAGTAAAAATAAAGGACGCATCTGAGGGTGAAAACCTTTTTAAGGCACCTAACGATGGGAGACTTGACACTCTTTTTGAGCACTTTCATGAGCGATCACCCATATTGATTGAGCCCACTCAATCAATCAACATTGGTACCACGGAAGCAGTTAAGAACCTACACCTTGTAGAATCTCTAACAGAGGCAGAAAGATCAGCATTCATCATCTTCTTCAAAGAACAACAAATTAACTTTGCTTGGTCATATGCTGATATGCCTGGGGTGGATCCACACTTAATCATGCATCATCTGTCCATTTCTGCGGGAGTTAAGCCAGTCAAGAAAAAGCTACGAAAGATGAATCCCCAAGTGGCACTCATGGTCAAAACTGAACTAAAGAAACTATTAGATGTCGGATTCATCTGACCCATTGACTATGCAGAATGGATTTCCAACATCGTACCAATATCAAAACCAGATGGTAGTATCAGAATCTGCACTGACTTTAGAGACGTCAATAAAGCTTGTCCAAAGGATGACTTTCCTCTGCCCAGTATCGACATCATTATAGATCTCACAGCAGGCCATGCAGTGCTCTCACTAATGGACGGTTTTTCAGGCTATAACCAAATCAAAATAGCTCCAAAAGATCAAGATAAAACCACGTTCACCTGTCCTTGGGGAACGTACTGTTGGAATGTTATGCATTTTGGCTCAAAGAATGCAGGGGCCACTTATCAAAGAGCAATGACCACAATATTCCATGACATGATGCACACATTTATGGAAGACTATGTGGATGACTTACTAGCTAAATCCTTCACTAGAGCAGAACATCTTGGTATCCTAACAAAAATCTTTGATCGATTGGAGAAATTCCAAGTCAGGCTTAACCCTAAGAAGTGTGTCTTCGAGGTTACATCAGGCAAGTTACTAGGCTACATAGTCTCAGCTAAAGGTATTGAAGTAGATCCAGCAAAGGTACAAGCCATTATGGACATGCCACCACCGAAGAATATCAGCCAACTCAGATCTCTACAAGGACGACTTCAATCAATCAGGCGATTCATCGCTCAGCTAGCTGATAAAAGTCTACCATTTAACCATTTACTACACAAAAATGTACCATTCAAATGGGAGGCCAAGTGTACAAAATCTTTTTACCAAATCAAACAGTACCTGATGAATCCACCAGTTTTGGTACCACCAGTCGTAGGAAAGCCTCTTATTTTATATATCTCAACAACAGATATATCGCTGGGGGCACTATTGGCACAAGAAGATCAACAAGGAAAGGAACGAGCCATATATTACATCAGTAGAACATTGAATGGCTATGAACTCAACTATACATTCATTGAGAAGGCTTGCCTAACAGTGGTCTTCGCATCTCAGAAGTTTCGCCATTATATGCTAGCACACACCATCAAGCTGGTCGCAAAAATTGATCCTCTCAAATATCTACTCAGCAAGGTAGCTCTTACAGGCCGATTAGCTAAATGGGTCATGATTCTCAGTGAATTTGACATCCAATACACAGAAAGATAAGCCATCAAAGGACAAGCAATTGCAGATCAGTTGGCTGAAGCACCCCTTCCAGGAAAACACACCATGGAGATTGAATTTCCAGACAGGGACGTTCTTACTCTTTCTACTAAACAATGGACCTTATACTTTGACGGATTCTATACACAACATGGTTCCGATGCTGGAATTCTGTTCATCACTCCTAAAGGACACACTATACCAAGATCATACAGGCTTATGTTTCCCTGCACCAATAATGTGGCTGAATATGAGGCACTGGTCATAGGCATCAAAATGGCCGTAGAATGGAAAATCATAGAGTTAAAAGTCTATGGAGACTCGCAACTGGTCATCCATCAAATCAACAATGACTATCAGACAAAGGATGACAAGCTACTACCCTACAAGCGAATGGTGGATGATTTCAAATAGTATTTTGTGCACATCACCTTCGAGCAAATACCAAGGTTGAACAACAAAGCAGCCGATGCAATGGCTACTATCACTTCATTACTACAAATTCCAGAACAACAAAGTTGTTACGAGTTCTTGGTAGAGCAACTGTTCTCCCCCGCCTATGACCATTCTGAATCCCAGGTTATCTATGCCTTGACTGGTTCAGATTCTCTGTTATATGGACCAATATACGACTACCTCAAACATAATATCTTACCCATTCACCAATCTCGTAAACAAAAACGTAACTTTATCCGACAAGCTGCCCGTTACACCCTTACCGCTGATACTTTATATCGTCGAGGTCTAGATGGTACTCTTCTTCATTGCCTTGATCGATATGATTTTGATTCTGCTTTACACGAGCTTCACGAAGGTATTTGTGGCACACATTCAAGTGGTACTACTCTTGCTAAAAAGCTTCTAAGGATGGGATACTACTAGCCTACAATGGAGAAAGACTCATATCACTTCGCTAAGAAATGTCCTAAATGCCAGATCCATGGTAACCTGATACATGCACCAGCATAAGAATTGCAGCCATTTACAACTTCCTGGCCCTTTTGTCAGTGGGGACATGACTTACTAGGCAAAATTCATCCTTCATCTTCAAATGGACACAAGTTCATTATAACTGCAACAGAGTACTTTACCAAATGGATCGAAGCAGTTCCCATGACCACAGTAACTGGGAAACAAATTGCCTCTTTTATCCTCAATTATCTAATCTGTAGATATGGTATTCCAAGTTCAATCATCACAGATAATGGATGACCTTTCAAAAACCAAGATGTACAGGAACTATGTGAAAAATTCAAAATTTTCTACACCATATTACCCACAGGGCAATGGTCAAGCGGAAGCATCTAACAAGACAATACTGAAAATCCTCAAGAAAACAGTAAATGATGCAGGAAAAGATTGGCATGTACAACTCAATCCAGCACTTTGGGCATATAGAACCAGCATCCGTACACCTACAGGAGCCACACCATACTCATTGGTATATGGATCAGAGGCCATTTTACCCCTGGAGGTAGAAATCCCATCACTCAGAGTCTCTTTGAAAGGATTAATCATGGATGAAGAGTATTGAGTTAACTGACTGCAAGAACTTGAACTCTTAGATGAAAGACGTCAGCATGCTTACAATCATCTCAAAGCATATCAGCAGCGCATGTGCAGGAGCTACAATCATAAAGTCATCCCCCGCAACTTCAAGGTTGGTGACCTAGTCCTCAAAGAAAATCCAAGAAATCAGCAAGATCGAGAAAAGAAAGGGAAATTTGAACCTAACTGGTTGGGTCCCTATGTCATCATATCAGTTTATGGATCAGGTGCTTATCAGCTAACAAATTCAGAAGGAGATGTGCTCGATGAACCAACTAACAACATCCATCTAAAAAGGTACTATACTTAAGTGGCCTAGTGCACGGAAAAAGCCAAATAAACAACAAAAAATAAAATAAAATAAAAAACAAAACAAAAAAATCCAGAAAAAGCAAAAAAAACAAAGTACAATAAAAACAAAGGGTGAAAACCTGGTAAACAGGCGCTCTTGTGAAAGAATGGCTCCTCCATCTATATCCATACCATTTTATCCATACAAACACTATCAGCCATCGCCTAACACTTAGCAAAAACCCATTTAGGACATACTTAGCATAGTCACTATCCTGATTTGTCTACATATATCCTCTTATCACGAATCCACCATGGCTTGGAAATCACTGTACATATTCACATCATGAGGCACACTCAACTAGGGGCATTTAAATCATCTCAATATTGCAAACACTCAAGACATCAAGACTACTTGCAAACCTCAAAAACATGACATCCAACAACCAAAACTGCGCTTCATTGCAAAATAAAACAATTCACAAAAATACCAAGGATGGATGATTTTTTGAAGTACTGAATGTCGCACTATAGCATAAAATCTTGACTAGTTTTGCATTTTGAACTTTTTGAATTATTGGATTCTCTTCCTTGTCTCACTAACATGCTTCACAGCTAGAGTTCAAGGGGAACTTCCAATATTTTCTTAGTCTTCTGTCTGGGAGGCGATCACTTGTACTGTGTGAATACATGCCTCGAGACATGATACATCGAATATCACTGAAGGCCTGATTCCACTTCACACATACAAATGATCTAATCTTGTCCGTTTACGCAATATGCACTCAGGTCGTCCTGGTTCAATTATACCTTGACGCTTGTGCTATCTTGCAAAATCAAATATCATGTAAATTTTTCTCAGGTCATTATGGTTCAATTATACCATTATGCTTGTATAAATTTTCAACATATCCTAAACAAATCAATGCTTAATGATGAAACCTACAAAGAAAGCAAATAACATATGGTTATATCGAATGGCAAATACAGAATGAGGGATGCTCCAAAAACAATTATTTTCATATCATTTAACATTATTACATATCATTTAAGCATGTTTGCATATCATTTTAACATCATTTACATATCAAGATACATTTAGCAGCATATTCACACATACATCTCATTTTCAAGATACATCTCACAGCATATAAAAGCATACATCCTGCATCATACATTACATCATATATTTAAGCGTTGCATCATCACATAAAATAACCCACATAACATGCATCCATCTAAAAACATCACATGATCAAAAATGGTGCCATATATATATATATATATATATATATATATATATATATATATATATATATATATATATATATCTCAAAAATGATCAAAATCTACAAAATGTGTCCAAACACTATGTCCAATACAAAGAATAACAAATGCTCAAAAATACAACGGAGACCATGTCTCTCAAGTATGACTATCCCCTGACGGAGATGGTCTCGCTCCAGATGCACCCGCCCCTAGATCTCTAGGAGGGTCCTGTCTCGGTGGCCCCGTCACACCTCGGCTCTCAGATCGTGACCCAATGGCTCAAGATCGACTAGATCTCGACTGAGCAAAACTCTGAACTCGCCGATCCCTGGGTACTGCAGCCTCATAGTGTCGCCTATAAAACTCCACCTCCTGCGCTCTCAGCGCCAACTCTCTCAGGGTGTCTCTCATCGGACCACCCGCTGCTGCTCTCTGCATGCTCGCTACTGTAGCGTCCTAAAATTGTGACACTTGCAATTTTGACTGCATTTCGGTCTTCACGATGGTGACGCAACACGCAACCTGAATGGAGACCCCGAAACCTGATTATGACACCAAAAACTGCATTTTTCAAGCACCCTGGCCTGAACCTCCTTGCACCCTGTTGTCCCAGGAGGTGGGACCAGAGTGCCCAGCGCCCTGGTCCCTGGGTCCTATTTTGGGCCCAGTCTCCTATGGGGTCTCGGGTCTTTTTGTTTGCAATTTGGAAATTAACTTTCCTGGTCGGCCTAAGGTCGGGAAAATCAGTCTATTAACCCTAATTGACAAGTATATAAACTACATTTTCCTCTCTCATTTGGATGGATGGAAAGTAGATGGAAAAAAGGCAAAAGCAAGATTCAAACATTCAAGCATTCAAGCAATTGATCATTCCAAGTCTCCATTCAAGGCTAAGTGTTGCATTCAAGACAAGGATTCAACCATTGAAGAGGAGATCACTTACCACATGCTACATACAACATACTACATACAACAAACAACAACATCTATACCTTCCCACATAAGGATACAAACATCCTTACAACAAGGTATTAGTACTTGTTTTACATTACAGACATTTACATTTACAACACTTGCTCATTTCTTGGTTAATTCCAAAACCGGGGTTTGACCTAAAGGCAAACCCCTAATCCCTAACCCCCCAATCGTCTTCGCTTTTCTGTGTGTAGGTTGCAGGTATGCGGCTGAAATTGAAGATCTGGAATCCTTGTGCAGAGACGAACAGATCCCCCTTCGTTTCGCGGATTTTTCGGAGGACCGTGGCGCCGGGCGCCATCGTCCCGACAACTTTTGCTCAAATTTGCAGGACAGCGCCGTATCGACATTTTATTGCTAATTCCAGGTCCGCAGCTTCATCCTATATCCCTAACTCAGTTTATAAAGCGAATCTTTGTCACCTTCTATGCATTCCTAGCTTAATTCTTCTATCAACATTCTTTACAAAAGAGGGTAGCCTTGCTTTCTTAACCCTTGAAACTCATTTAGCATCCAATCTTGCCTTGTGAGAGATTGGATCTTGTGGGTTTCAACCCCTCTTTTGAATGTAAAGTTTCTCCCCTAAGTGAAAACCATCAACCCTAGCGACCTCCCTTCTCTCTCCTCGAAGTTGGAAGAGGGGAGAGCAACTAGGGTTCGATCGCGATTTTCCGCTTTACATTTTGGTGAACCCGACGTGAACATCCTTTCTGATTATTCATGGTTAGATTTGAAAATGGGCTTCCTTAATTACATTTCCATGTTTGATCTTTTGCAAATTTTAGAGGTTGATTGCATAAAAACCCTAAAATTTCTTTTTAGTAATTGAACTTGTGAAATATTTCATTGTTAATGCTTACTTCAGATCTGCCCTTCTGTTACAAATCATCAATTCATATTTGTGCTTTAATTTTGGAAATTAAGTGGTTAAGTGTCCAAACCCTAATTTTTGAAACCCTCTTGATTCAACCTTTGTCCGACAATTTCACTGATCAAAACATCTCCAAATCAGCTGTAACTTTGGATTTCGCAATAAAATCACAATATCTTTCATCCCTGAAAATTTGGAAAAAAGTTGCGAGGACCGTGTGCACTCCGAGCCCCATCGTCCCCGACATTTTTTCCAAAATTTCGGGAGCAAGATCTTACTGTATTTTCCTGCTAAAATCCAGAATTTTGGCTGATTTTATCAATTATAACACTTTCAAAATTACAGTCAAAGTTGGTCTTGTGATTGCTTGGTTTAAGGCTCCTAATCATTCAAAAATCATCAAAATTGAAATTTTGTGTCAAAATTGTGTTCTTACTATCCTAAATCTGAAAAGTGTGTTTGCATTCATTCGAAATTTCAGTGCTTTATTCAAATTCTTGCAATTTGTGACTTTTGAAATTAAATGCTTAATTACAACAACTTTAATTTCCACTTTCAAAATTGAATTTTGCGTGAAATTGAGTCAATTTTTAAATTTCAAAATTTGCATTGCTTTTGACATTCCCTCTAAAATCATAAAATTCAAAATTCCAGTTTCCCTCTCTTTTTCAAAAATTCAAATTTTGCATTTTTCGACAATCTTGGTATGGTTCAATTTTGAGATTGCAACTTTAATTTGGCCTATCTACAGATCATAAAATCACTCAATTTTTTCAGATTAGCTCCAAAATCATCATACCTTTCATCCCTGCAAATTTCAAAAAAAGTTGCAAGGACCGTGTGCACTCCGAGCGCCACGGTCCCTGACATTTTTTCCGAAATTTCGGGAGACTGTCGTGATTGCATTTAACAGCTTAAATCTAGAAGATTGGCTGATTTTACTAAAAATTGCTACCTCTAAATTCAAAATCTTTTCTCCCTTTCTAGTGCATGAGTTTTACAACAATAAGCCCTACTTCCACTATTCCCATTAGACGAAGCCTTAGAATTAAGTCTTTCCAAGGTTTAACCACCGAGGAGATGGAACCTAATTTGAATAGCCTTTTTAACGAGGACATGGGAGATTCCTCTAATCCTCCTAATGATGAAGAAGCTCTCCATGAGGTTTCAGTAGAACAACTTTCAAAATTGGATAATCAATTTGACGATTTTCACCAATGGATGTCTCATGAGTATCCCGAGAGTCAAGCTCTTCCTTTAATTAAGGGTCTAAAATGCATGCTTCAAAGTGATAAGAATGGAATTGATATTTTGCGTGGTATTGCACACATCATGGATTCGAATGTGATGCCTATAAGGAGTTGTGCCGAAACTTTAGGTTATACACAACCTCCTACACAAATCAATCATTCTATTCCTTTGACAACTTCTATTGCTAGCATACCTACCTTTACATCAAACATAATGGCTACTTCTATACAAGACATTCCTCCTGTGATCACTAGTCATGGGGGCAATCCTTCTTCTTCAATTAACCCTCTTCCTTCATTCAATCTGACTTCTTCATTCATTCCTTCAATGAGTGTTCCTACTACATCTTCACAAATGAACATGACGCAAGGGGGCAATTCATTCAATCATTCCATTCCTCCTTGTAGTGTTCCTCCTGTCCAATCATCTCCTATGACTAATTATCATAGAGTCCCACCACCTTACTCTTTACCTTCTTTCAATAACACAACACCTCCATCTCAATCTAACACATCTAATACGAATTCTTCGACTGAAGTGACCATTAACAATCTTGCACAAACTGTCTCTTCTTTACAGCAACAAATTGCCTTTATGAATCAATCTAAGTTTAGTGTGCCCACATTTGATGTTGCGAGCCCACTTTCTCTTGACATTGTTCGAGCTATCCCTCCTAAACATGTTGAAATCCCGCATTTGGAGCTTTATAATGGTAAAGGTGATCCTCTAACACATGTTAAGACTTTTCAAACAATATGTACTGATTTTGCTTATGACCAAAGGTTGCTTGCAAAACTGTTTACTAGAACATTAAGAGACAAAGCCCTACAATGGTATTGCTCATTGCCTTCTTATTCTATTACTTCTTTCAAACAACTTGCAAATGCTTTCATTCAACAATTTCAAAACAATATAAGTCCTAAAGTTACTTTGATTGATTTAATGCATTGTAAACAAGGTGTTAAAGAAAAAGTGACTGATTTCATTGGTAGATATAAGCATTTGTATGCTCAAATTTCTTTTCCAGTGCCTGACAATGATATTCAAAGAATCTTTATTTCTAATTTACAAAAAGATATTCGAGACAAACTTCTGTTTTCTGAGTTTACTTCTTTCCAACAGTTGTGTGCAACTCTTCACAATTATCAACTGACTGTGAGTCAAATGGAACAATCACATTCTATGGCTCCGAGTGATAAGGGTGATAGCAGTCAACAACCATTTGGGAAGTTTAAACCGAACAGAGATTCTATCAAATTCAATGAAAACATCATCAACAACAATGTGAATGCAGCATCAGGTGTGCCTCCTATTTCTAAATTTTTCAAGAAAGAAAGAAAGTATACTCCTTTGAATGAATCATTGCATAGTATTATGAATAAGTTATTGGAACAAAATGTGCTTACTCTTCCTCCTATAAGGCAAATTGATCCTGCAAAGATTACTTCACCTTATTTTGATAACAAAGCTTTTTGTCAATTTCATCGTCAACCTGGGCATGATACTGAAAAATGTTTTTCTTTAAAGGGTAAAATTCAAGATTTGATTGATAATAATACTATTTCTGTTTCTGGAGTGAATGATAAAGGCAATACATCTGTAGCTCCTCCTAACCAAAATCTTCAAATTTTTACTGATCCATTACCTTCTCATACCTCTAATGCGATTGAGACTAATGATTCCTCTCTCTCATCTGATGGTCTTGTGTCTATGACTCCGAATGTGATTAACTTTGTAGAGCAGCAAGAAAACCCTAAAGAACCTTCCATCACATTTGATTCTAGTGAAACCATTAGGGCACCTGATGGTCCTTTATACATAGTTGCAAAAGTCAAGAATACACCTTGCCGTGGAGTGCTTATTGATCCTTCGTGCATGGTTAATGTTATTACTAAAGAATTTCTTTTTACTTTGCAATTGAATCAAGTGATCTATGACAAAATAGATGTGGTTGTGAAATTATTTGATGCATTTTCTTCTCCTGCGATTGGTTCTATTACATTGCCTATTGAGGTCCATAACAAATCTCTTGATGTGAACTTTGCTATTAGTCCTTCATCCGAACAATTTCGTGTGAAGCTTGGCTATCCTTGGCTATCTTCCATGAAAGCTATAACTTCTCCTATTCATAAGTGTTTGAAATTTCCCCATAATGGTGAAGTTGTTACTGTCAATCATAGTCTCTTTAACCAAGCTGAAAGAACTTCTAGCATTCCTATTGATTATTTTTGGCCTAAACAATTCCAATCTCTTCCTCCGCGAAGTGATCATCTTTTCAAATCTTATCAAAAATGGAAAACAGATATGATCCTATCTCTAAGTGAACCTAGAACACCCAAACTTGACATTCCCATTATTCTTGAGAAGGAAGTTCTTCCTTTGAAAGATAAAACTAATGTCTTTCCTCAAGAAGATTCCCAACCCATCCCTATGGATGTGACTATGTCTATGCCTAATAAACCTTCTAAAAGTAGACCTATACCTCCTCGTCATGATGGATTTGGTCTTCTTCCTAAACCAAAAATTCCTCCTTTATATGGAGCAGTTCCTCCTCCTTCTTTTTATAGAGAGAAGAGACCCTCCTCTTCTCCTATTATCCAGCCTAAGAGACCACAACCTAAACACCCAAGTGATAAGGATGAGAACATTCCTCCTCCTCAATCCTCTCCACTTCCTACTAAGACTAGACGTAATCGTTCTGCACGTGAACGCCGACGAAAGCGTCGTCTTAGGGCTCAAGCAGCCGCTTCTCAAACTTTGCAATCTCCAAAAACACCTTCAACAAGCATTATTCCATTTTCTCCTCAGCCGGACATTGAGCCTAAATCTCCTAAACATAAGATGCATGATGGTCTTGATCCTGTGCGAGTTAAAGATCCTATTTTTATAAGTCTTGATGATGCTATAGATGAAAATGTTATTGCTACTTCTCTTGCTTATGACAGTGAATATGAACTTGTTGATATTGATAACCATTTATCTAATGAATTTTCTAAAGCACTTATCCTAGCTCCTAGACAAGAACAACGTGGCTTGGAACATGAACATAGCCCTTGTTTGGATCTTGTGATAGCTCCATCTGCTGTGTTGGATGTTCTTCCTCTAGCGTGTTCCCTGCCTTCCCGAAACATTGATCAGCAAGATCGGGGGGTAGATGACGTGCTAGACTAGTTACATTAGCATAGCAGATTCTCTCCCCCTCTCTTTTGTTACTTCTTCTATATGTTATTCCCATTCTTCTATTTGTTGTCCTTAGTGTTGTCTACTTGAGGACGATGCAAAGCATTGAGATCTCTTTGGTCTCTCTCATGTTGACTCAAAAGACACATGTGTTCTCTTCTTCTAGGTGACCTTCCTTGATTGGGGAATGAAGAACAATTATGCATACATACATATGATATATATACATGACTTATCATACAGCATACTGACCCCGAGGAAAGCAAAGTCACCTCGTGCTTTGTGTTTTGTATCTATTATCCTTGGGTTTATCTCACACTTGGGGGCTAAATCTTTGTGATAACGTGCTCCTTTCCTTATGTGTATCACTACGTTAAAACAATCACCCCCGTTGAGGCGTGTGCGATCGCTTTAACGTAGGGGGGCATACACCCTGTCTATCCCCTCAAGATACTTGAAAATTTCTTGGCGAACTTAGCTTTGCCTTGAAAATTTTTGGTATTTCTTTTGCATGACTCATAGTGAGGGAACCTTACTACTGACAGTCATGGTTCTCCCTCGTGATCTTCCCTTTTACTTTGTCAATCGAAGTCGTAAGATCCTTAGTCCACTGGGGGCTTGGTGTGTCTTGCCTCCTTGACGTGGTGAAAGTCTTTCAATGTTGTTTCCTTGTACTTTACCGGAAGTATGAGCATACATACTCCCGCTAAAGTGGGGGCTAAATGTAGCGTCCTAAAATTGCGACACTTGCAATTTCGACTGCATTTCGGTCTTCACGATGGCGACGCAACACGCAACCTGAATGGAGACCCCGAAACCTGATTATGACACCAAAAACTGCATTTTTCAAGCACCCTGGCCTGAACCTCCTTGCACCCTGTTGTCCCGGGAGGTGGGACCAGAGCGCCCAGCGCCCTGGTCCCTGGGTCCTATTTTGGGCCCAGTCTCCTATGGGGTCTCGGGTCTTTTTGTTTGCAATTTGGAAATTAACTTTCCTGGTCGGCCTAAGGTCGGGAAAATCAGTCTATTAACCCTAATTGACAAGTATATAAACTACATTTTCCTCTCTCATTTGGATGGATGGAAAGTAGATGGAAAAAAGGCAAAAGCAAGATTCAAACATTCAAGCATTCAAGCAATTGATCATTCCAAGTCTCCATTCAAGGCTAAGTGTTGCACTCAAGACAAGGATTCAACCATTGAAGAGGAGATCACTTACCACATGCTACATACAACATACTACATACAACAAACAACAACATCTATACCTTCGCACATAAGGATACAAACATCCTTACAACAAGGTATTAGTACTTGTTTTACATTACAGACATTTACATTTACAGCACTTGCTCATTTCTTGGTTAATTCCAAAACTGGGGTTTGACCTAAAGGCAAACCCCTAATCCCTAACCCCCCAATCATCTTCGCTTTTCTGTGTGTAGGTTGCAGGTACGCGGCTGAAATTGAAGATCTGGAATCCTTGTGCAGAGACGAACAGATCCCCCTTCGTTTCGCGGATTTTTTGGAGGACCGTGGCGTCGGGCGCCATCATCCCGACAACTTTTGCTCAAATTTGTAGGACAGCGCCGTATCGACATTTTACTGCTAATTCCAGGTCCGCAGCTTCATCCTATATCCCTAACTCAGTTTATAAAGCGAATCTTTGTCACCTTCTATGCATTCCTAGCTTAATTCTTCTATCAACATTCTTTACAAAAGAGGGTAGCCTTGCTTTCTTAACCCTTGAAACTCATTTAGCATCCAATCTTGCCTTGTGAGAGATTGGATCTTGTGGGTTTCAACCCCTCTTTTGAATGTAAAGTTTCTCCCCTAAGTGAAAACCATCAACCCTAGCGACCTCCCTTCTCTCTCCTCGGAGTTGGAAGAGGGGAGAGCAACTAGGGTTCAATCGCGATTTTCCGCTTTACAGCTACCACCTCCTCTGCTCGCCCCCTCCGCTCTATCTCGGTGTCTCGCTCAATAGTCAACTGAGAAATCTACCGCTGATAGGTCAAAATCTATGCCTGCAGCTGCTGCACAGTAATCTACAAGGTCCGTATCTGAGCATCCTCCATATGACCTGGAACTCGAACTCGTAGCGATACCTATGCTGGAGGAACTCCTCCCACTCAGCCTGTCCTCAGTGCTGGAGGTGGGAGTACATCCGTCCTCCTCCTCTGTGCTGGTCGACTAGGCTCGTCCTCACCCCCCACTGTAGCTAGCACCTCCCCCACTCTCCCCTCTCTACTGGCTCCGATAGCCAATCCACCTCTCCCCTATCTATCCTCCCCTATCTCACCGCTCTATCTACACCTCTATCCCCTCTCCTCCCTCTATCTCCCCACCTCCCTCTAGCTCCTCTCCCTCCTCCTCCATCCTCCCCATCATCTCCGTCATCTCCCCCGTCTCCCTCCTCCCCATCTGAATCAAATGCTGGCCTCATCTCCTCAGGATCAAATATCCTGGCCACCGCCCGCACAGCAAACAAACGAGCAAACTCATCTGTCATGCCTGCATCTTGAATCTTTGGGGCATAGTCCCATATCTACCCGACCAACCCCACAAACTCCTCTACCACCACGGCACTGTCAATAGTCGGCCCCCAATCAACCACATCCTGCTGCCGTCATGCATAAAGGCAAGCTCCCTACGGAATACCCAGCTAGCGCCCGAACTGCCTCAAAACTCGAGTCACCACAAACCGCTCAATCACGAATGAGGTCCTCCCAATCAGGTACCTGATCATGAAAACAAAGGGCATCTCCAGCCCATCCTCGGCCCACACCTCACATCCTGTGTACGGTCGCCAAGTGACCATATCTATATCATCAAATACCCTCCTCCAATGCTCTAGTTTGCCCAGCTTACGCTGGACAACTAGACCCCTGTATCCGTACGCATATGCTGCACCTATAAGCCTATCCCTGTCTGCTAATGGCCTCGCTGCTGGAATATGCTCCTAGCACCATACCTGTAATAATGTCACGCCAGCTGACAAACTGCCGTAATCGAGGTATACTACCTCATGCAGACTCCTGTATAAATAAGCCAACATAGCTGACCCCCATGCAAACCTCCGGCCCTGAGTGACCATCTCCTCCAAAACTAGCCCCCATCCCACCGAGAATCCCTTTGACCTGCGATCAGGACAAAGGAATCCACCAATGAACCCTGCTAGTACGGCTGGCAATGGTGCATAATCTAAGTCCAAAAACTCTTGCCATGGGATCTCATAGCCGCAGACTGTATCATCCTGGAAGATGCGGCGCAGTGCCTCTGTACCACCCTCCTCTAACTGCTCGTAAGGTAGGAGTGCACCTACTACAGGAATGCGCAGGATCCTGTAACAGTCCTCAGGTGTCACTGTCATCTCTCCAGTGGCAAAATGAAAGGTGTTCGTATCACTGTGCCACCTCTCTGCCAAAGATGTCAATAACCCTCGGTTCATAGTGAACCGAGGCATATCCAGGAGAGAAGTCAATCCACATCTCTCAATAATGTCAAGGTCAACCTGCGACAACCACGGTATCAATGTCCACGGTCTGGGGAATCTCTCCCGTGACTGAACCACGCCCAATCGCTCCTGTCAACAAGCAAAACAAATCCAATATCAGTTTCCACATCAAATCAAAGATATCAAAATCAAACTTACATCAACAAACATGAAACAATTTGCTCATCTACATCAAAGTTCAAAATCCTATCATTTCATATCAACTTGTAAAACAACTCAAGTTCTCAAAAACCATATCAAAACTTGTAACACAACTCAAGTCTCCACAAATCACATAAACTTGTAAAACAACTCAAGTTTCCCACCCATATTAGCTTGTAACACAAATCAAGTTTCCAACCCATATCGGCTTGTAACACAACTCAGGCTTCACACATTGAACTTGAAACAGAACACGCCAACAACTCATGTTTTGATCAAAACATCACATTGATATCTATACATAACTTAAAAAATTGCAAATCAAAACAAGTTATATCAACACTCATATTGGACAAAAACATAGAATCATGACAGACAGACCAAAACAAATTTTCAACTCGGCTCATCTCAAAAAAAAATTTCAAGTGCGCTAAAATAGATACCCAATGCGCTAAAACCACCCCACGTGCTAGGCTGTCTTTCCTATACGCTAATCCAAAAACTCTATGCCCTAGACTGACTCTACGTGCTAACTCTTTCCCCCTATGCGCCACTTAACCTACCCTATGCACTAGACTAACTCTACGCACTAATCTATCCCTCCCAGGCGCTACCCGTTTGACCCTATGCGCTAGGTTAGCCCTACGCGCTAAACCCCCTTACCTATGCGAACCCCTGCGACCCCTATGCACTAGGTCACCCCTATGCACTAACCTGTTGACTGGACGCGCTACTTGACAGTTTCTATGCGCTATTCTACATGCACGCGCTAACCTATTAGTTTTATGCGCTATCCTACCTTTTTTGGACGCGACCCCTAAAATTAAACTCAATGCGCTACTTCAAACTTCGTATGCGCTACTCTAGACCCTAGACGTGCTAAACCGTTAAACCCGAACTTTGAAAATCAAAAAATGACTAAAAACGACAAAATAAAAAGTCAAAAATGGGTCAAAAACGTTGACTTACTGGTGGTCCACACGCTACAGGTCTCTGGTACCTCCGAACGCGCTCGAAACGATGTCTATGATACGGAATAGGCATTTTCTCTGTAGACCAAATTCTTTTTCTCCAAAGTCAATAAAACACAACTGAATCTAATTCAAGCCCTTTTCCCTTTTTATAGGAGGAAAATGAAATTAGGGTTAGCCGAATGGACCTGTAATATGGTCGCGGTCTCCCCTATACCATAACATTTGTAACTTATCGGGAGATGAATCAATTTACACAGATTTTACATGCACGAAATCATACACATCATACGCAACTCATCAAATCAAATCAAAAAATTTCAAAAAAAATGATTCATCTCCCGAGGGGGCATCACCATCAAAATATCGAATCTGGGGCATCACACATCAAATCAAAGTCGGGGCACGACTTGCAAATCATAAGAGCGATACAAAAATTGCATTTGATCATAAATCACAAAACACATCATTTTCTTTGAAATAACATGTGCACACACGTCACTTCAAAGAGGGGCAAAATGTAGACGTATAAGAATGACCATATTCCTAAATGAATATTTTATGTTCATTTCTCTATTTAATTAAATCCAATTTAATTAAATTATCCACATTCTTCTATTTAATTAAGTAAATTACTCAATTTATGTAAATTAAATTCACTATACCCATTTAATGAATAAATCATTTTATTCAATTAAATCTCCCCTATCCACTTTTAATTAAATTCAAATTTAATTAAATAGTTATCCTAAATTGAATAAATCTAATTTATTTAATTTTTCCAAATGGCAACCAAATTGAATTAAATTATTTCAATTAAATCCTATTATCCCTCCATCCACTTGCAAAATCCTAAACCCCTTTCTAATCCCTTCTAGAATCTTCTAATCGCTTCTAATTAGCCTAACCCCTCCTCTAAACTTTTTCGCATCCCTAAGAAAGGGGAGGTCACTTCTCAAACCCTCAAAGTCTTTGATAACCATTAAAGGTTTTCAACCTTCAACCACTTAAATCCTCAAAGTCTTTGATAGCCATTAAAGGCTTCCAACCTTCAACCACTAAATCCCCCAAAGTCTCCAATAACCATTAATGGTTAACTGCAACCTTCTTACATGGTTAAAACATTTGTTTTAACTCAACCTTCACCCAACCCAAGGGTCTCATTAGGCCTTTAATGCTTTGACCATGATTATCTCTTAATCATTTGCACAAGGGTTTATCCTTGGATTAACTCTTAATCTAATGGGTAAGCCTAACTTAGACTTGACCCTTACCCTCTAGATAACCATGAGGTCTTCTCAGGCCTTTAATGCCTCCAACCCCTTCTCTCAACCCAACCCTATGTTGACACTTGTCACCATTTCATTGGTGCAAATTGTGCACATGGATCCCCAACTTTCAAACTTGGCCCTTGATTAAACCTTTCAATCTTGACCATCCATTGCCCTGTTTGTGCTATAAATAGAGCTCTCATTCCTCCATTTTAGATCATCCAAATTTGTAGTATCACACTTATGCTCAAATACATTCAAGCTTTCATATCATTTTCATACTCATCATTTTAGCCTCTTTGAAATTAGGAATTAGTCTAAATATGCATGTTTAGAATAATTTCTTTATCATTTAGCTCAATTATAGACTAATATATCATGTTAGGATGGTATTTATACTAATCTTGTCATCTTATCATTTAGTTTATTGCATTTCTAAGAACAGGCATAGCTTAGCATACCTTTCATACTAAAAACTATCAAAGCATCCCTCGTTCTTGCATTTGCCATCCCTAAACCATTTTGCTCAGTGATCTGAGAGCAAAAACATTGGTTTGAGGGACATTGTGAGATAGAGAACCATGGGACCCACCTTGGGAAGCTGAGTAATACGTTATTACTTCATAGCTTGCATCAAGAAGTCCTCTGTGTGTGTGTGGACAAGTTTTTAAAAATATTTTCACATATTAAGTTTTATCAGCCCACTTTTCCCGCATATAGATGGAAATGCAGACCTCATTTTAGAGCTCCCATGTTTTGCATAAGTGGACCTACCAGCAGACTGCATTTCCTTCAAAGTCCCTAAAATCTTTTCCACAGATCCATTTCTCACCTTATTTGCACCTAACGAATTCTACAAAACAACATTGCTTTGAGGCATTGAATAATTCATATGCTACATCCATGCCTTCATATTTTGCATTCATTTTGCAATGGTCATTAGCAGTTATAGCACAAAAATCCCCATCCTTTATGTCTTGATGGATATCACTGTTATATTCTAGGTCTGAAGCCGCATTCAACAAATCCATTTTATGTAAATAGGCTTGCTTGAAGTTTCTAAAGCCACAAATTGATTCCACACCTATCCTGCAATCACAGCATTCCCGAACTCACAAGAACAAAAACCCTAACCTCTTTTTGTGTTTCAAATTTTTAGGGCTAAGCAAATATTTACTCAGGGCTCGTCAAAACCATATTGTCCATGTTGTCAAGTGTCGAGCTTCTATTAATGCAATTTGCATTTCATCTACCTTGCATGCTTACGTGGCATCTTTCTCGAGGTTCGCCAAGGCTTTGTTTCTTGTTTTGGCAAGCTCCGAGAATTTATTTTCCTTATGAAAGTATAGTGGGCCCCCTGTTTGCGATGTTTTAATAATGTTATAAAACATTAAAAACAATGATTTAAAATGGAACCCATTTTAAATCTCTTTTACCTTTCTACTGGCCAACATAGGTACATCACCTATGCACAAGAATTGGTGAATTTTGCATTTACCACATGCCTCCATCTTTGGCATATATACATTACTATTTAAATCATAAGGATAATTTAAATAATAAAACATTATTATTAATCCTGCAAATACAACCAAAACTTGATGAGGCAAGTTGAGTCCCTTGTGGGCCCGGCTTAAAAATTCTCATTTGCAAACCACTGAGCCTTGAAATTAATTTGAAACCACTTCAATACACATCTAGCCCAAAAATATGAATAATTTAATCACTAAAATTTGATTTTTCAATCCTTTGCAAAATGACCGAAACAAGGTCTGAACCTCTAGAAACTGCCCTCAAAAACTGATCAAATGGCCACATGAGAACATGGACACTAACAGGAGCATAGACTAAAATACGGATAACCATGTTGCAAAACAGATTCTCTTAACATTTCATAGGGTGTGAGATTTTAATCATCAAAGATGACAACATAGTTGTTTTAGCACTAACTTATCAAAATCCTCTTCAAACCCTGGTTCAAATCCATTTTCAAAAAATAACTAATGACACCATGAGGATATGGAACCTTGCACAGTGGACCATTTAACTTACAAAGATTTTAACAAATAAATTAGTTTGATGTGCATGTCATTGAGTTGAGAGATAAATATTAGAATCACGACAACTATAATTAGTTTATCACTGATTTTGCCAGTAAAATTGAATAATCTGAATTTCATTTCGACCAGAAAAAGGCATCAAATGAAGTCTGGGATCCCTACAAACTAGCGCACTAGCTCATCTAGACGCGGAGAATCACATAAAAATATGATCTTGATGAAAGAATCATTTGGGAGCAAGTTATAAATGCTCAAAGTGAGCTCTATTGAAAAACTTTGCACTATGCAATCTACAAAACATAACAAATTGCAAATTTTTGGGCTTGGGAAACATATCAAATGAAGTCCTGAGGATTAGCAAATGGACAAAGGGGTACACAAATTTGTAGGGAACATAGGGGAACAAGAATTTTATCATGCTAATTAACTGGATGCAAAATCCAAGCCTCTAAAGTAGGCTAACTTTTTTGAAAATGTGCACAAAGTGAACCTTTGTTGACCCCTTCAACAAAGTGCATCAAAAACCAATCAAATCTGACCATGGGGGGTTACAAGATGGCCTATGTCATCTCTGATAAGTTCTCAATACTTCCCTAAAGTGATGTTTCAAAATAATCAATGGGTGGAAAAATATTAGCCCTCGAAGTGGGCTACTCGAATTGATTTTGTAGTTGCTTTTCTGAGTGCATCTAGCAAAATTTTGAACTTGGGTCCTCAAAATTTGGCAAAATTTTTGAGTTCCCAACACGTCCCTTAATGACGCCTCTCAATCTTCTCATCAATTATATATGCAAAGCAATTCATGCACATTCTATAATCATGATGTCCTTGACATTACAATCTCGTGAAGTAACTGGCAAACAAATTAGGTGCATTGTTTCCTCTTCCAAATTTCATGTGTATCATGTGCTTCATCATTTTGTATACACATATATAGGAGTATTCAAAATTGTGCATTAAATCATACCTTGATGGATGCCTTTACCCTATTTAAATATTTCCAATTTATGCATATGCAAAAAGAATGTTGGCAAGGGTTGTGATGTTCAACTTTATACCTATCACCCACACTTGCTTGATAGTTTTTGAAAGCCCTTTCAACAAATCCATGTTCTGTAATCTTTAAATTCATTGCATTCCATGAAACAACATTCCTCACTGCCAAACCACATGGCCTTTCTTTGTGTCCAAATCCCAATCCTTTGTGGGAAGGTGGTGTGTTTTCCACACCCCCGCAGCTACATAAACACTCTCACCCTTGTTACATGTGGGGCAATGGAGTCTTCCCGTACACCCACAACAAGCTTACCCTAATTCCACTTTCATCACACGAGATGGCGGGTAAGTCTGTTGAACACCCAACAAGACCAAGAGGGGGGGGTGAATCAATCCAAAACTTTAAAAATAGTTATTAATAAACTTATTCAATATCAATGCTTTAATTATCAACACATGAACACTAGATATACGTGGAAAACCAAAACAAGGAAAAACCACGATGAGAATCTAACTCACAATATAATAACAATGTTTACAACTTTTTAAGCTTGTAGTCAAGGAGCACCAACACCTAAAGGACTTGCGGAACTAAGGTGCACTACCTTAGGCAAGATATAAAGGACTTTTGCAGCTAAAGAACACTTCTTAAGGACAAGATACAAACTGTTGTCGAAAGACCCACTATCAATCAACAACAAATAAAATAGTTGAACTAAAATTGAGAAGGATTCTCCTGATCATGAAATTATCCTTAAACAATAATCAAGCGATCGATAACATGGCAAACATCTCTGACAATCTCCACTGTCACAACACTCTATCTGATAGAATATATCAACTTCAAAGCTCTTCCCAAACTGTATTTCACATCATCACAAACTCAAATCTAATTTCAAATCATTCACGTATACTTCTTACACAATTCTCTTTTCATCCTTTTGTATATATTATATATGAGATACAACAATTAAATTTTAAACAAGGGTTGACCAAGACAAAATAAGCCATATGAACTAAAAATACTTGGATCGATCCACTCCAAGAGAAAGAGGGAACCAAAACATATCATAATACATCATCCCATAAATAATCAGATAATCTACAAAAGCTAACACATATCCCAAAAGAAGTACAAAGCATAACATGTAGATATGATCAACTAGTCGACCACATAACAGCTTTTGATGCAAAAAACTCTAAGTAGATCTCCACAAGACAAAGTGAGACCCAAATAATCACCTCAACACATCTTCCAACACATATAAGGACCAAAAGAACATGATCCACTAAACCACAATACAATTAATAACATATCCGGAGGGCACCAAAAGCTTTTTGAACCACCCTAAATATAGGATGTCACAACCAACACCAAAATAGTATCTGAACCAAACTCTATCCAAATAACCAAGGTCTAACTAAGCATATCTAGACCAATATCCATCTGGATAACCAGGTTTGACATCAATGACAACCATGCAAGCTCATGCTTCTAACAATCTCCCCTTTTATCATTGATGGCAACACCAATTAACAACTAACAAACATCAACTGATAATCTCACAACAACTCTCTCCCCCTTTGACAACAATGACAAAGGGTGCATAAATAGAAACATACTAATCCCTCACACCACTACTCCCCCTCAGAGTAGCAACAACATCAATCCAGGAATAAAGATAAGCACTAATTATTCCCTTGGAAAGATGCACCACCAAAATTGAATTTGGCTAGAAGGAGGAGCAATGACCCGTAACTTCTGTTTGAGATATTCAAAAGTATCCTTTGCCAAAGCATTAGTAAAAATATCTGCTATCTGCTCTGATGTATAAATATATTCCAATCTAACTTCTTTTTTAGCAATCTTCTCTCTCAAGAAATGATAACGAATTGAAATGTGTTTAGTCCTTAAATGCATAATTGGATTTTTAAAATGTTTATAGAATTGGTATTGTCACACATGATAAAAATAGCTTCATCAAATTACAACTCTAATATCTTTAAAAGTTTGTTTCATTCATAAAACTTGAGTACAACAAGATGTTGCAATATATTCATCTTCAGCAGTAGACAATGATATGAATTCTTGTTTCTTACTTATCCATGAAACTAATATGTCTCTCAAAAAGAATGTTCCACCACTTGTACTCTTCCTATCATCAATACTTCCAACCCAATCAACATTTGTATATGACTTCAACATGAAATCTCCATCTATTTTGTACCATAGGCCAAAATCCTGAGTTCCCTTCAAATATTTAAAGATCCTTTTCACTGCTTGATCACGAGTCTACTTCAAATTAGCTTGAAATATTGCAACCAAACATACAACCTGTAAAATATTTGGTCTAGAAGTGGTAAGATACAATAGTCCTCCAATCGTAGATCTATAGTTCTTTTGATCAATATCCTAAGATGCGTCATCTTTCCCTAACTTGCATCCAACGATTAAAGGGGCAATAACAGGTTTACAATTCTCCATATCAAATTTCTTCAACACCTCTTTAGCATACTTATCTTGAGAAATGAAAATTTTATCATCCAATTGAGTAAATTGAAGCCCGAGAAAGAAAGACATTTCACCAAACATAGACATCTCAAATTCTTTCTGCATTTCTTTTGCGAACTCTTTGCACAAACTTTCGCTTCCTCCAAAAATGATATCATCAATTTACACAACAACAATAAAAAATTTAATATCTTCAACCTTGAAGTAAACATTGTTGTCAGCAGTACCATTCCTGAAATTTTGTTGCAATAAGTACTTGTCCAATCTCGCATACCATGCTCTAGGTGCTTGTTTAAGTCCATAAAATGCCTTCTTTAACTTGCAAACCATATCCAATTTTTTTGACAGTCTAAATCCATTTGGTTGTTTAATGTACACTTCTTCTTCTATATCTTCATTAAGAAACATTGACTTAACATCCATCTAATACACTCTAAAGTTTTTGTAGGCAGAAAATACAAGAAACATTGTAATACCTTCCATCCTAGCAATAGGGGAAAAAGTTTCTTCAAAATCAATACCTTCTACTTGAGGATATCCTTTACATGCCAATCTTTCCTTGTTCCTTGTGACTTGTCCTTGTTCATTTAGTTTGTTTCAGAGCACCCACTTCGTTCCTATTACATTCTTGTCCACTGGTCTAGGTACCAATTCTCAAGTTTGATTCTTTTGTATTTGATTCAGTTCTTCTTCCATAGCTTTAACCCAACTTTCTTCTTTTCTTGCTTCCTAATATGATTTCAACTCAATAAGTGAAAGAAAACAATAATTAGTTCGCTTATTTACCTTTGAAACACTTCTTCTTGTCTGAACTCCTTCATTTTTGTCTCCAATTATTTGATCTTCTAAATGATTCTTCTACACATGCTTCAGGGTCTTGGTTGCTTGTTCCACTTGTTCTCTATCTTCTTCTTCTGCTTCATCTTGTTTCTCTTCATTTCTTCCTATTAGAGGGGTCTTTTTTTCTACAGTAGTAGGTATGATCTCAAATTTAGCTTCCTGAACAAGTTCCAGGGCAATCTGATCCCATGCTTTGTATACTTTCACATTTGTACTCTCCAATATTTTGCTCAGTCTTTTGTTGTAACACCAATAAGCCTTGCTATTCATTGCATATCCCAAGAATATCCCTTTGTCATCTCTAGTATCAAACTTTCCAAGATCATTCTCATCTCTTCTAATATAACAATTGCTTCCAAAGATTTCTTCGCAGTAGGTGGTCTTCCATACCACAACTCATAAGGTGTCTTTGTATGATTTATCCTTATCTGAACTCTATTAACAATGTAAATAGCAGTATGCACAACTTCTTTCCAATAAACGTTAGCCAAGTTAGCATATTTCATCATAGTTCTAGTCATTTCAATAAAAAATTTGTTCTTCCTCTCTACCACACCATTCTGTTGAGGGGTTCTTGGAGCAGAAAGATGTCTCCTAATCCCATACCTCTCACAAAAATTATCAAACTCATTTTAAGTAAATTCTCCACCTCTATCAGATCTCAAACAATTGACTCTAGTATCAACCTGATTCTCTACCATTGACTTAAAAACTTTAAATCTTTCAAAAAGTTTCGCATTTTTCCTCAAAAATGTAACTCGTGTCATTCTAGAGAAATCATCAATGCATAGCATAAAATACCTTTCACCATTGAGTTTGCATGTCCTTAAGGTCCACATAAGTTTGTGTGAATTATCTCCAATGGGTGTGATGCAGAATACTCCTTGTTCTTGAAACTTCTCCTTGTTTACTTTCCAAACTGACATTCCTTGCACACAATGTCAATAGGTTTGATAATCCTTGATAAATCTCTCACTGCTTTATAGTTATTGATCTTTATCATGTTGTGAAAGTTAACATGTCCCATTCTCTTGTGCCATAACCATCATTCATTACTTTGACTCAGATGGCACATGTTTCCACTTTTAAACTTTATGTAGTAAACATTTCCACTTGTCCTGATTCCTTCTGCTACTAGCTTTTTGATTTTACCTTTTTCTAATCATACATCCAATTTCTATGAACGCAACTTCATAACCTCTATTGCACGTATGACTATCACACAATAGACTATGTCTCAATCCCTCTACATAATAAACACCATCAGTTCTATGATTACCATCAATAAAGATACTTCCTATCTTGCAGATCGGTGCAACTTCCTCTCCTGCAAATTTTATAGATCCACCACCATACTTCTTCGGGGTAATAATTTGTCTTTGTCTCTGACCATGTGATTTAAGCATCTAGAATCAATGATCCATGAGCTAGGTTCAACTTTAGCATGCAGTGTAGTCGTCTCTTCTGATCTTCCAATATATTCCTGATAGTTCTCTTCAATTGCCAGAAAAAAGGATTCTTCATTCGAGTCTTCAACATCTTCCTCTGATGAGTGTGCTTTAGAAGAATACAAACTCCTTTTCCATTTATCATCCATTCTTCTTTTAAAGTCATTTCTTCTAAACCTACTTTTATTTTCATCAACCTCTAACTTTCTATAATCTACTTTATATGTACATTTTGAAGCATAATGACCAATTCTTCCATAATTAAAACATTTCAAGGGTAACTTACCTTTGTACTTCCCAATTCCTCGCTTCAACCTTCTTACAAAGTTTGATTCAATATCATCCAAGTTCTCACTAGTTTCCGGTTCATCTCTTAATATCCCTGAAACATTAAATGCAGCTTCTCTTCGATAGGACTTTATATCTTCCATCTCACCAATCTCATAGGGAGACAATATACCAATTAGATAATTGATTGTGTAGTTGTTCAGATCATGACATTCTTCAATTATGCACTTCTTTAGTTTATAGGATTTTGTCAAAGTAAATGGGATCTTTCTAATAACATTACTTTCTTCAAGCATTCCACCAACAACTCATATAGTCTCCATTGTATCATTTACTCTATGTATGTAACTCTTAACACTTTCATCATCAACCATTCTAAAACCTTCAAAATTCCACTTCAAGCTGAAGAGTCTTGCTTGTTGTGTCTTTGGATCACCTTCATATGCATAACTCCACTTGTTCCAAATTCCCTTAGCTTCCTTCATCCCTTTGACTTTTCCAAAAACTTCATCAATGAGACAACTAATTAAAATTGTTCTAGCCTTCGCATTTGTTTCTTGAACCTTAATCTCATCTGGAGTTGATAGTCCATTAGGAGTTTGTTGATAGTTGGTCTGGATAATCTCCTAGATTTCATTCTGCAATGCTTCCAAATATGATTCCATTCTTTACTTCCAATAGTTGTAATTAGTTCCATCAAACATCAAAGCTTTAACATAAAGGTCCTATACCATCTTTAGATCTACCTCCAAGTGGTTAAGCTTTCCACAGAGGAACCTTGCTCTGATATCAATTGTTGAACACCCAGTAGGACTAAGCGGGGGGGGGGGGAGGGGAGGTGAACCACTTTGGAACTTTTAAAATAGTTGTTAATAAGCTTATTCAATATCAACATTTTAGTCATCAACACATCAAACCGAAACACATGAACACCATATATACGTGGAAAACCCAAACAAGGAAAAAACCACAGTGAGAATCTAACTCACAATATAATAATAGTGTTTAAAACTTTTAAGGCTTATATCCATGGAACACCAGCACCTAAAGGACTTGTAGAACTAAGGTGCACTACCTTAGGCAAGATACAAAGGACTTGTGTAGCAAAAGAACACTTCTTCAGGACAAGAAACAAACTATTGCCAAAGGATCCATTGTCAATCAACAATGAATGAAATAGCTGAAAAAATGAGAAGGATTCTCCTAACCATGAAATTGTCCTTGAACAATAATCAAGCGACCAATAAGATGGCAAACATCTCTGACAATCTCCATTGTCACAACACTCTGTTTGGCATAATATATCAGCTTCAAAGCTCTTCCCAAATTGCCTTTCGCATCATCACAAACTCAAATATTCTTGCAAATCATTCATATATACTTATCACGCAATTTAGTTTTCATCCATACTCAATTCATTCTTCTACACATCTTATATATGAGATGCAATATTGAAATCTTAAACAAGGATCGACCAAGACAAAATAAGCCACTCGGATAAAAAATACTTAGATCAGTTCACTCCAAGAGAAAGAGGTAACCAAAACATAACATAATACATCATCCCATAAACAACCCAACAATCTGCACACACTAACACATATCTCAAAAGACGGTACAAAGCATAACATGTAGATATAATCAACCAATTGGCCACATAACAACTTCCAATGCAAAAAACTCAAAGCGGATCTTCACAAGCCAAAGTGAGACCCAAATAATCACCTCCACACATCTTCCAACACATATATAGACTAAAAGAACGTGATCCACTAAACCACAATATACTTAACAACATATCTGGAGGGCACCAAAAACTTTCTGGACCACCCTACATAGGATGTCACAACCAACAGCAAAAGAGTATTTGGACCAAACTTTATCTAGATAACCAAGGTCTGAACAAGAATATATGGACCAATATCCATCCAGATAACTAGGTTTGACATCAATGACAACCATACAAGATCATGCTTCTAACAAAGTAAAAAAAATAAAATTATTTAATCCCACACACCAGTATTAAGGAATATTCTCCCTTTCATTTAATGTCATCAACTTTAGAAATAATGATAAATTTAAATAATTTTAAAACCATTAAAACTGTTTTTCTTATACTCCAAATTCATCTAAATATTATCTTTTTTCAATCCTAAGGGAAAAAATACTTCAAAATGTATTATTATTTAAATTGAAATGATTTATATAAAACTTTGGGATTAAAATCAGATTGTCCTTAAATATCATGTTGTATGTTGGGATGCATGTCAGGTCCCCCTATGGGCTCAACTGATTTTTTTCATTATTTGAAAATAACTTTTCGTCTCAAAAGTGGCATCTAGAAACCTCTATGTGTATTTAGAACAAAATAATGAAGTGGGTAGTTGAAGACATTTGAATGTTGACTCTTCTACCTTATGTTCAAAACAAACCAAATCACCTCCAGATTTGCCTTCAAAAACCAACCAAACATCCTCCTGTGGCTACACAAACTAATAGGCATGATGAGTGATAGTAGGACAATTAGATTGCTAAGGGGTTTTGCTTGACGTTCCTTGCATTCCAAGATATTAATTCATAAAGTTTCCCACTTAGCCATTTTTGAAACTGAACATGTTCGAAAGCACTTGAACCCTATAAATCACATGCCTTGAAAATATAAAACCTTACTTTGGGATGTTGCCACTGGATATACTTATTCATTAAGGTATAGTGAATAAGTGCTCCAAATGAATTTGCCTGACTCCACCTTTTTGTGTAAGATATTAATCACCAAAATTGGCCCCTTTGAAACTTTCTAGAAATTCAGACATCAAAACTCTAAAAACTTTGTTTGCTTTTGGCTTCGAAAAAAATACTAAAATGGATGTTGAAGCTTTTCAATTGTGCACATGAGTATATTGTCATGAGGACAATCACAAGAAGCAATCCTTTTCACCCTACCCTTAACTAGTCTCAAAATGTGAACCTCCAAAGTAGGCAACCTAATAAATTTAACATTATGCAAACAACAAATTACAATAATCTACATTTGGTACTAAGCTTGTAAAAATGTCAAATGAATTAATGGAACTCTAGAAAGGCATACAATCTCATCTTCTTCAATCTTTCCACCAGCAGATCTAATATCAAGGACAATCTCATTCACCTTAGCCATGTATGTATGCATTTTCTCATCATCTCCCATCTTCAATGTCTCATACTTTCATTTTAAACTTTGCAACTTAGCAACTTTCACTTGACTATCACCTGCATACATGATCTCAAGCTTCTCCCAGATCTCATGTTTGGTCTGAAGTTCCATAACATTTGTCATTTCACAATCAGTCAGGGCACTCAGTAATGCTTCCTTCGCTCTGATGTTATATTCATCTTCCTTAACCTCATCAAGAGTGGATGGTCCATTCTGAGGAACAACATAGGCATTATTAGTAATCTTCTCCAAGACATTTCAAATGCACCTCCATTCGTCTCTTCCACATAGTATAGTTGCTTCCATCAAACCTTAGATTGTCCTTCTTGAAAAGAATACCTTGAGCTGCCATCTCGGATCTCCTCAAATGATTAAGCTTCTATCAGAGGATCTAGCTCTTATACCAATTGTTAGCAGCAATCGAGTAGGAAGACTGAGAGGAGGGGTGAATTAGTCTTCACTGGATCACAACAAATTAAACTTCAAAACATAAACTGATAAAATGCAGTAACAGATAGATAAGAAAATTAACATCACAACATATAACACCAAGATTTTGACGTGGAAAACCCAATTAAGGGAAAAACCACAGTGGGAACCTACCCATAGTAAGATGATACTCTGCAGTAGTATGTGAAAATATTACAATGAGGAATGCATATGTATTCAGGCACACTGCCTAGAGCTCACTACTCAAAAGATATATGCCCGAAAGGACACAACCTTTGATTAAGTCTCACTGACTTACAATATGATTCGAACTACAATTCAGAAGGAAGGAACTGCAATGATAGCATCTACAAATGCCTGATGACAGTTCTAGTTAAGCACAGTTATCTGCTCTGCAACACCAATCTCACCTTAACACTTTGTTGAATGATATATCCTTGTTCGCACATTTACCTCTCTCTAATAATGTAGACACAATACCAACACCTAAATTACATAAGCATATCACCTATATATACAAATCATCAACCTTGATAACAAGGTCAGCTAAACCCTCAACCCTCAACTCATAATTACAAAAATTACATTACACAATACAAAGATCGACCACCGGACCAATATTATAATTTACATTACATATCATGGACGTAATTAAAATTCCCAAACACACAACACCACCGAAAATTCTGCCAAGATCAACCGCAACACGCTACACCACCAAAAATACTGCAAATCATCACCGATTCATAAAGATCACCAAAAACTCGCACAAAGATCAATGTGGATCGCCAAAACAAATAGGACATGACTAGGAAACACCAACAAGCATGTTAGAATCATCTAAAATAGTTGTACCTGTTTATGGTGAAAATGGATAACAATAATAACAATATTGAAAGGCTAAATGAATTCAACCACAAAACCCTAGCCTAACAACAACAAAGATCCACCATAACATATGAAGATTACCTAAGACAATGCAAATCAAACGAAATCACAAAGATTATACCATCACATGTCCAATAGGGTTTGGATCTCCATTCTTCCTATCTCCATTGATCTTGCTTGATATATTTGCTCTCAGATTTTATATGCACAAGAGCTCAACAAAGAACGGAATGTGGTTGCAAGTAAGATCGTAGTGTAGTCAAGTGCATAAAAGATGATTAGAATGCATAGAACGATTAGGGTTTGATAATGAAGGAAGCATCTCCTTATATAGAAGACACTATATGAAATGGAGGGATAAGATTGAGAGGTGTAAAAGGAGGTCGGCTATGATTAGAGGGTAGGTAAAAGAAATAATAAAATAATGAAAGGGGTAGGTAGTGTATGAATTAAGAGATGAATGGCATGTGTCATGGGTAGAAAAGGTTAATGAATTAATTAAATAAATAAAGATTTATTTAATTAATAGAGGAAGTGGGATAATTAAATAAATAAGATATTTATTTAATTTAAGAAAAGGAAATTTTAAATAAATAAATGTATTTATTTAAATGAGAAATAAGGCTAGAAGAGGATAAATGAATTAATTAAATAAATAGAGATTTATTTAATTAATAGAAGAATTAAGCTTAGATAATTAAATAAATAAAATATTTATTTAATTAGACATGACAATTTTAGGTGTCTACATTTTGCCCCTCTTTGAGACAATGCGGCTTGTCGCGTTGTTTCAAAGAAGATAAGATGAACTGATACAAAGTTGCCCCAAGATAGGGAATGATATGCCCCCTCGAGAGATTGGATGAAAATGTCTAAAAAGATTGTAGACAATCTTTCAATAAGAAAGAGAGGATAGAATGGACTAACCAGATAAAGTGACAAAGTCACGGGATAACAAAGACTGACACAGGAGACTAGGGCTAGGGCAGTCTATAAGATAGACCACGAGGGAAATACATCCTCATTGTCATCTACACATCCATGAGAGCAGAGTGCAAAGCAAAAATAGAGCAGCAGCAGTCAGCAGCGATGGCCTTCATTCATAGATTCGACCGCGTTCGCCGATTCCAGAGGCCAGCAGAGGCAGGAGAGCCGGTAAGTACCGCCAAACCTCCTCGTACTTTGATGCATTTATTATTGCCATTAATGCATGGTAGATAGGGCAATAAATGCGCTTAGAATAGGGTCCAAAAAATGTCCAAAAACGTCCAGACGCGTCTGCGTTGGTGTCAGGCGCGTCTGTGTTTGTGCTAGGCGCATCTGCGTTTGAAACCGCGTCTGTGTCAAATGCGGCCACGTTTGTGATGTGTAGGCGTGTCTGTGTCAAGAAGGCGGGTCTGTGCAGAGCATAGGCACGTCTGTGTTTTTCAGGTGCATCTGTGTTTTTCAGGCGCGTCTGTGCAGTCTTCAAGCGCGTTTATGTCAGGAAAGCGCGTTTGTGTCCAAAAATGTGAATTTGTGTCTTCTAGGTCAAATCGGTAGTTCTGTGATGAACATACGTTGTCGATTGGATAAGTTGCTGAGAGAATACACTCAAGCAGGTCCTCTAGGGAAGACTAGGATAGATCAAGGCAATTTGTGATGAACAGTGAGTACCAAGATAGAGTACTTTGTGATGAACAGGGAGTACTAAAATATGAGCAGCACTTTGTGATGAACAGTGAGTGCAAAACACGTAGTACTTTGTGATGAACAGGGAGTACCACTAGGATAGAAGCAACACTTTGTGATGAACAGTGAGTGTCACTAGGATAGAAGCAACACTTTGTGATGAACAGTGAGTGTCACTAGGGTAGAATGCCATATGCATTTAGATAAAAAGTAGCATTTTGTGATAAACAGGGAATGCCATTATGACTGACATGATTGATTTGCTTGACTGGAGGAGTATTTGCCTATGTTGGAGTCACGGGAGAGATTCCCATCGACACAGAGATTGCGACCTGAGCTGACCTTCGAGGACCGAGCGGCTATTGAGGCTATGGGTCTGAGACATATTTTGTATGTGCCTGAGTTTCGGGCGAACATGGGACTACTGACTGCACTGGCGGAGAGGTGGCACTCCGCGAGTTGCACTTTTCATTTGCCGATGGGTGAGATGACAGTCACCCTGGAGGATGTATACAGTATACTGTGGATACCAATCGATGGGGAGTTAGTACCCTACGATTGAGATGGAGACATGGATGCACTGAGATGAGTGTTTCAGGATCCAGGACTAGAGATGAGGGCTGAACACATGGCATGGGACATGATGACATAGACAAGATTAGCATTACCAACAGTGTTGGTAAGAGTTATTAGTGGGTTCCTCTGTCTGGATAGGGCGACACGAGGGGTGGCTGCAGAGGATGCAGGGGCCAGGAGAGATGATCTTGGGGTGGGTCCTTCTAGGGCTCAGACTCCGTCGAGGCCAACCGGCTCTGAGGGAGGGAATTCATCATAGCCGTAGAGGGCTCCCTATGTATCAGTATTGTACCATTTTGTATGATGATGTAGACACCTTCGAGTGATTGTAGCCATATGATTTTGACATCATTGTATCATGACACTTATGATTATATATATGAGATGATTCATCTTTGCGGCAGCTATATGCATGCATACCTATGTGATGTATGTTTCATGATGTATGTTTCTATGTGATGGTTATGATATGGATGCAAATATGTACATTATGAAATGTAATATTTTTTTTTGTTCTTTTATGTTTTTAAATGTTATGCAAATACAAATGTGAATGTATGAAATGCCAATGAATATGATAATGCAAATGACTATTTACATGATGAAAATGTAAAATGTGCTAACATGTGTTGTGTGCAAGATGCGATGCAATTGTGATATCTATATGTATGTATGAAATGCTTATATGTGGTAATGCAGGTGCAACTACATGAAATGCGAATATTTTTGGTATGTCATTATACTCAGTCATGTGATAGAAGGCTACGCGGACTCGAGAAGGATGATGGAAGTCAATCAAGAAAGGGGGATGAAAGATAGAAGATATGAAAGTGAAAGAGCTTCTTGTGTGTTATCATCATTGAGCTTTATTATGGCAAAATAGGTTATGACAATCGAGGCATATGTTTGACCCAGAAAGTCATTGTACCTGTTTGCATGGAGATAAGACAGTCACAAACAAGGAATGCCCCAATTCATACTAGACTCGCAGTGTCCTCATATCCTTGGACAAGTCATAGCATTACTAAGAGACAATCCACAGACAGAAAATACAAATAGGTGACGATACCCCATCCTCGCCTTTCTAGTCAAAGATATCCTGGAGATAGAATCTCTAGTCAAAGACATCCCGGAAAAGCTAAAAGACATGTCACCAAAAAAAAGATGAAATCAAAAGAAAACCAAGACTCGACACCAACATCCACTGTAGTCCTCAAGTTTAGTGTCTCTTGTCACTTTTATAAGTCTTATTTGATTGTGGTCACAATGTTTACTTTCACATAAAAGATAGATAGCACTGAACCATAATGTTGTTTGAGTCTGTTGAAAGATTTGATTTGTTGAAGCCCATTGTTGTTGTTGTGTCTCATCTGAAACTGACTGAATCCATGAAACTGATACTTTATTGCGGAGAAGATGAAACTTTATTGCGGATCTGTGATGCAAATGTTGCTTTATTGCGAATTGTGCGCGGATAGACTGAAGGAAGCTGGAAGAAACTGTACTCCTCGAAACATGTGATGTTCTCAGTTCCACACCCATCACTAGACGTAGGATTTGCCTTAGCCACATATAGGAGCTAATGTATTATGGATGGAAAGGGAGGTGAAAAGGGAGGTTTATTATGAATGGCTAACCAATCTTGGGTAGATCAATAACAAGCCATGATGAGAATGGGTAAGTTTATTATGGATGAAGTGGTCGTGAGTGTGTGCAAAGTGAAGTGATGAAAGAGAATCTTGAAGGAGGGAGGAGCAATGTCTCTACACATGGCATTGGTGACCCAGTTTTCACCATGGTACTTGCCCAGGGCGCCACTGAAGTGGTTTTCACCGTTGGACGAAATGTTTCTCTTTACTGTTTTGATTTTTTGAATTTTTTTTATTTTTTTGTTTTATAATTTTTTTTTGTATTTTTGTATTTTTTTTTTTTTTGTATTTTTTGAATTTTTTTTTTTTTTTGTATTTTTTGAATTAAGATACTTTGAAGAGCTATGTGTAAAACCTGCGAAGGTGCATGCTGTTGATAGGATCCTCCAAAGGTTCACCTTCTGTAGTTGAGAGTTGATATGCCCCAGATCCATATGCTGTTGTAATGATGTAAGGACCAAGCCAATTTGGTTCGAACTTGCCCTTCTGCTCTCTGTCTTGCTGATTTTTAGGATTTTATTTGAGAACTAAGTCACCCACCTCAAGTGTATGAGGCTTAACCTTATGATTGCAGTTGCGTTGTTCCTTGACTGAATGATGTGTAGCTTGAGTGACTATCTTCCTTGATAAGGGAACTGAGATAGAATTACTAGTGTGTGGACTACACAAGCCCGTATGCATGTCACCTAAAGAAGTTTGGGCATCCCTAATAACAAAGTCCCTTGAGGAAGCTCCATTAAAGGTCCATGATGTATCGCCAGAAGGGAATAGATGTATAGAACAAGTGGATGAGTGATGAAGGCTTATGATTGTGAAAAGAAGTGAAAGTAGGATAGCATGATGGAGACTTAGGATCAACAAAGATGCTTTTTCACTTGAAATTTTAAAACTTTTGCCCCCAGTTATTTTGATATTAGGGGAGATCAACTCTTGTTCTTTTTTCTTCATACAATCTTTATCCTTGTCTTTGATTTTTGTAGAGTCCAATAGCATTTGATTTTGATTTGGACTAAAGGACTTTTCTTTATTTTTGACTTTTAGATTTTTCTTTTCAAAGCTTGATTTTTTATCCCCAATGAGTAAGGGCTTTTGTGATTCTTGTTGATCCAAGTCTGGAAGTGGAGTGGAAATGGAATGAGTGGATGATATGGTAAGGCTATGTGAGTTCTCAAGAGGGTTGGAGATACACTCAATAGATTCTTTGTTGGAACCACTCTTAGGACTATTGATATCAAGAGTTGCTTGCACCGCTAGAGGAGATTTGCATTCAAACTTAGTAGCCACAACACTAAGTGGTTCACACCCAATTCCTTGGTCTTGCATATTGCTTGTAGATTGTTCCTGTCGACAAAATGTGTTAGGAGATAGTGGGAGTTGATCAACATGAAAGATATACTCACCACATCCCATGTCTTTAAACTTGAACTTTTCTTTGATCTCTGCTTGTTTTGATGTAAAAGCTTTCAAGGATTCTGGATCCACATATGTTGATGAAGGAATGGCCTCTCGATTGACTGGTATTGTTATTTCTAATCTAGGTTGTAGATTATTGCAATATATGAATGGATTTGGGTCAGCTTTGACGGTCACTTCAACTCCATTGTGTGGAAACTTGATACATCGATGATATGTTGATGGGACTGCTCCCATCTCATGAATCCATGGATGTCCTAGCAATATATTGTATGTGAGATCTAGGTCTAGGACTTGACAAACCACATCCTTCGTAACTGGCCCAACTCTGAGAGGTAAGGTGACTGTGCCCTTGGATGAACGCTCTTCATCATCATATGCCTTGATGGTGATTTGATTTGTAGAATTCATAGCTTTATCAGAATATCCCAATTGTTTAATTATGCTCAATGTATAAATGTTTAGACCAGCTCCTCCATCTATCGGGACTCGTTTGATTCTATGTTTGTGTATGAAGGCTTCAATGTGTAATAATGCATTATGTGGCTGACTTACGGAGGCATCATCAGCTTCTGTGAATGTAAGGGAGTGTGGAATGGAAAGGTATCCTACCATGGCTTGAAACTGGTCCACGTTCAGATCAGTAGGAACGATGGTGTCTCTCAAGATTTTGTCAAGAATGGCTTTATGAGCGGGGGATATGCGTAAGAGCTCAAGGATGGAGATGAGCGCGGGTGTCTTCCCTAACTGTTCTACAAGGTCATACTCAGGTTTGGTTGATGAGGAGGCAGTGTTCTTGGCTGGAGCACCTTGCAAAGTGATTTTACCTCGATGAGTTGTGACATGACGTTCAGAGGTAGGTTCGGAAGAAGATCCAACGCCTTTTAGGACAATCCTGGGTCTCCAGGTAGAATTCTCAGACGTTTTGTCCTTGATGATAATGGTAGAGACATAATTGTCCATCGAGATGTGATTGATGGTTGAATCATAGTTATAGGATGCTCTTGTATAGTTGGTTTCGTCATCTGTGGCTTTAGCTTTTCCTTTGTCATGTTTTGGGAATGGTTCCTTAAACATTTCATGTTCTTGATTGGATGAGTGCCCTTCAATCTCAATGTCACCCCTATCAATGAGATCTTGTATGATGTTCTTCAGTTGATGACAATTTCCTATCTTATGACCCTTGCTCTTATGAAATTCACAATACTCATCATCATTCCACCAATTTGGTTTAACCTTTGGTTCATATGGAGGAAAATCTGGAACTATGATTACCTTGTTTGCCACTAGCTTTTTGAAGACTGATTCAAGTGGTTCTCCCAATGGAGTGTACTTCCTTTGTGATCTAGAAGTTGTTTGAGTATTCACTTGATTGTTTGTAGAACTTGATTCTGAAAAAATGAATTTGGGTCGCACTGTGTTGGCGTCAACAACACCATCATTGACTATGTTCTTGTTTTTGTTCCAAAATCTCGGCTTGTCTTTTCCCTTAATGTCATCTTTGTTTTCCTTGAATATCTTAATGACTCCTTGTTCAATTAGGACCTTATCTGTCACTAAGCCTTTTTCAATGACATCCTTGAAGGTCGACAAACAAGCTTTTCTTAGATCATAGCCAATGTCTTTGTTAACATTCTGGGTGAACATTTCTACCATTTGTTTTTGTGGAATTTCACAAGAGCATCTACTGGATAGATTTCTCCATCTTTGTAAAAATGATGCAAAAGACTCTCCCTCTTTTTGCTTGGTGTTGCACAAAGTAGTGACTGATATGTCTGTCTCTATGTTGTAGGAGAAATGTTGGACAAATGCCTCTGCTAGGTCACCCCATGACTTAATGCCAGGTGGAAGTTGGGAGAACCATTCCATAGCTTGATCACCTAGGCTTTGTGGGAATAATCTCATCAAATATGTCTCTTCTACTGCTACCTCAATGCAAGCTGTGAAAAATTGTCTTATATGTGCCTTTGGATCTCCTTTGCCTCTATACTTATCAAACTTAGGTGTCACAAAGTGTGTAGGAAATGGAGGCATTAGAATGCTCTTGTCAAATGGATAAGGACATATGTCTCTCATTGTGTATGTTGGCTTTGGTGTATTTATGTCCTCCATTTTCTTTTGTAAGTCCTTGATTTGTTGCTCCAAATTGCTCTTAGGTGGAGATCAACTTCTTGGACCATACCCCATGCTTGAGGCACCAATTGGAGGAGGAGCATGTTGCATATATGGATGATATTGATCATACACATGTTCATATGGAGGAGGTCTATAATGATGCTGCGTATATGGACCACTTGGTATAGATTCTTGTTGAGGAACGCCATATCTATTTTGTCCATGTATACCATACTCTACAGGCATGTCATGTTCTAATATGTTGCCCCCAAATTTGACACAGGGTTTCCTTGTGTCCAAATTTTGAGCATGCCTTTGAATATCCAATTGCTTTGGTGGTTGATCCTTAGCATTGGTACGTGATTGAGCATATCTGTCTGCATAAGACTTCCATAATGGTCTGCGAAGGTGAGTATCATATGCTTGACCATGTGTGTATGGGACCTTTGGTTTTTGAAACAAAGATGATGGTGATTCAGGTACCATATGTGGTCCTCTATTGCCTCCACTATTAGGCCTTCTTTGATCCATGTTGGAGTGAGGTTGTTGAAAAGGTCGATTTTCCATTATTTGAGACATGTCAAAATCATGAGGTATCTTGGCTCCACTTTGTGCCATCATTTGTAAGAAGTATTGTCTATCCCTCCTCATTATTTCCTCAACCAATCGATTGAAACGGGGATCCATAATGGATTCTTCCACATCTGCTGAATGTACTGAAAAGTTGTCCATATCATCCTTGTGTGTATCATTGTTGTTTGTAGTGTCCATGTTCTCAACATTTGGAATGTTTCTATAGGCATCCATGTCAGGTAATGTAGTATGATCAGAATTGAAAAAGATATCATTGTCATACTCATAAGAACTCATGTTTGCGGACTCTTGAGCCTCTTTAGTTGCTCTCCTAGATTTTTGAAGATGGGTTTCAACCATGAACTAGGTATTGACCAAGATGTGTGAGACTAGATGAAAATGGAAAGAGTATGGAAGACTAAGAGTTGGATGGAATGTAAATTAATCTGAGGTGTACTTGCAATGTCCAAAGTGTAAGACCAAGTATGTATGTAGTAGAGTAGGTGTGACTTCCAAAGAGAGGATAGTTTCTCTTGATGAGGTAAGTTGACCTTGACTCTAAGTAAGACCAAATGAGACCCAAAGGTAAGAAACCTTGATGAGGGACCACTTAGCAAAGTGTTGTTGTATGTAGTGTGTTGACAAAGTATAGTGAGGACAAGCAAGTGACCTTTTGACTCAAGTTTAGACAAATGTGAATGTAATGTAAGGTGTAAAGCAATGATGGATTTTGTGAGACCCAAAGACAAGTTGAATGCTAGATGAAAACCTGGAGAAACAACCTAGGAAGCTCAAGAATTCCGAAACTGATTGCTCTTGTTTACTGGACTGTAAAATTTTTCCAATTTGTGAAGTTGTTGGTTGTGACCAAATTTGAATGTTTGACTGTTTTTCATGACAAGAGGACATGATGTTGATGAGGACTCAATGTTTGCAAGTGTTTAGACTCAAAATGACTCTAAGAAAAGTGTGTTGTTTGATGTAAAAATGTTTTGCATACACTTGAAGACACAAAAGACACAATGTTTTGTTGTTTGGTCTTGAATGTTTTGAATGTTTAAAATAAGTCAAGCACAATTCTTATGGCTGGCCAAGACAATAGTTGTTGATCCCACGTGAGGTTTTACCCTCGAGGCTACGCTATTCAGAGCGGATACTTAGATGCTTGACCTCACTGGCTCCACCCTCGACACTCACTTCTCGGGTCAGCCAAGCATCAGTCCCCACGAAAACTCCTCGTGGCGAACTTTGTATCTCTACTAAGAACCATATGTGTGTGGGCCGCTACCAGAGGTCCAACCTCCTGCCTCAACAACTAGAAGGATTTTGGCTTCTAAAACAAAAAGGTGCTAGTAAGGGCATCCACTCGTGTGGCCATACATGCAACACTTTCAGCTCTGTAAATACAGAAGCCTCCCAATCGGTAGGGGTTACGCCCTACAACTGATCAAATAAATTTGATCAAACGGGTTTATAGGGAGACATAGTGTCGGTATGAACTAATCAGCACACGTTATCCATAGTTTTCACCATGAATACAGTTGTTTACAGTGGTTCGGAAGAGGTGGGTTTTCCTCGCTACCACTTGGGTTGTTCTCTTCTCACTAGTAGTCCTAATGACCACACGGGAAGACAGGCCCTCTAAAAATTTAAACAAAAAGAGCCTATTGCTCAAGACACAAAAGACAATGATTCAATTTTAGTGCACCAATTGAAGTGTTTGCTAGTCTATGAAAACAAGGAACACAATAAAAATCTTAAAACCCTTGTTAAGGACCTGCAACAAAGATTTATTAGTAGTTTGGATTGTTTCAAATGATCACCCCTTCCTGCAAGCACACAAGTTAGGTAAATTTTAGATCTAAAAGACTTTGTGAAATAGGGGCCTTCAACAATGCGTTTTGTTGACCAATTCAAAGATCTGATTCATCATAAAAAAAAACCACCTGTAAAATTTCAAAAGATTTCCAGAAATGTAAGAAAATCCAAAAAATTTGCTAATTTGCTCCAAAAATTAATTTTTTATGAAAAATCATAAAAAATTCATATAAAATGCAAAATCAATCAAAAAAATCTGAAATTTTTACTGGAGAGTGTTGATGGTATTCCAAACTTGCATAAAAATTTTTTTGCAACAAATCCAAGTAGTTTGTAAGATATGAGTAAAATAATGCAAAACCCTAATTTTCAAATATCTAATTTTTGAGGAATGATTTTGCATCAAATTTAAAATCACAAAGAATAGATCCTGTGTATAATTTTGAGATATTTCCAAAAATGTAAGAAAATCTAAAAAATTCACTAATTTTCTCTCAAAATTATTTTTTTATGAAAAATCATAAAAAATTCATATAAATTGAACAAGTGATCCAAAAAATCTAAAATTTTTACTGAATCCTTTTGATACTTTTCTTGACCTACACAAAACATTTGATGCCAAAATTCGAAGTCGTTTGTGAGATCTGATCAAAATAAGGAAAAACCCTAATTTTTAAAGATCCAATTTTTAGGGAAATATTTTGAATCAAAATTAAAATCACAAAAAATAGATCCTATGTATAATTATGAGAGATTTCCAAAAATGTAAGAAAATCCAAAAAATTCTCTCATTTGCTCTCAAAATTAATTTTTTATGAAAAATCATAACAAATTCATAGAAAATGAAAATGTGCTCCAAAAATTCTGATTTCTGGATTGAGAGCTCCTAATACTTTCTTCAACCTGCAAAAAAAATTTGGTACAAAATTTCCTAGCCGTTTGTGAGATATGATCGAATCTCTCCAAGATCTTGATTTTGTATCCAAAACCCTAGCTGCACAAGATTATTCTCCAAATTGTTTTACAAAACAGCAATATAGGGTTAGAAAAATTTGCAAAAAACATAGATCTAACAAAAATCCATGTTCCACGAGGCGTGCCAAAATGTATATGGTGAAAATGGATAACAATAATAACAATATTGAAAGGCTAAATGAATTCAACCACAAAACCCTAGCCTAACAACAACAAAGATCCACCATAACATATGAAGATTACCTAAGACAATGCAAATCAAACGAAATCACAAAGATTATACCATCACATGTCCAATAGGGTTTGGATCTCCATTCTTCCTATCTCCATTGATCTTGCTTGATATATTTGCTCTCAGATTTTATATGCACAAGAGCTCAACAAAGAACGAAATGTGGTTGCAAGTACGATCGTAGTGTAGTCAAGTGCATAAAAGATGATTAGAATGCATAGAATGATTAGGGTTTGATAATGAAGGAAGCATCTCCTTATATAGAAGACACTATATGAAATGGAGGGATAAGATTGAGAGGTGTAAAAGGAGGTCGGCTATGATTAGAGGGTAGGTAAAAGAAATAATAAAATAATGAAAGGGGTAGATAATGTATGAATTAAGAGATGAATGACATGTGTCATGGGTAGAAAAGGTTAATGAATTAATTAAATAAATAAAGATTTATTTAATTAATAGAGGAAGTGGGATAATTAAATAAATAAGATATTTATTTAATTTAAGAAAAGGAAAATTTAAATAAATAAATGTATTTATTTAAATGAGAAATAAGGCTAGAAGAGGATAAATGAATTAATTAAATAAATAGAGATTTATTTAATTAATAGAAGAATTAAGCTTAGATAATTAAATAAATAAAATATTTATTTAATTAGACATGACAATTTTAGGTGTCTACAGTACCAACACCTCTTTTTAAATCTTCATCGGTCAACGTCTCATGGCTTAAGAATACAACCAATTAACAACTGTTACAAGGAAATATAACTTGCGGAGCACCAAATCACAAACCATATGAAATGAAGATACACAAGATCATTCCAAACAATAATTAAAAGTCTCAGAACAAGATCTAATCACACTGGAATATACTAAAGGAAATACCAGATTCTGCAAAACAATGATCAACACAACCAAACTACAAAACCGGACCAAAAAATCTTCCCAAACTCACTGGAATAACTCACGGGAATATGTTGACATCAATGACAACAAAATATCCTAGCAGTAGCAACGAACAACCAAATCCAATAGTCTCCCCAATGATCCAACACTGACACCACCCAAGCATGACACATAAGCATTATTATATACCAACAAAGCTCTACATCCTCTTTGTCACACCAAGAAAATCTCCCCCCTCCTTTTCTTACCTTCCTAACCTTTCTCTTTTTCTCTCTCACTCTAAATATTCCTTCTTTACAATCAGTAGCGCACACACACACACACACACACATATAGTTATGTAATCAAGTCTTTTAATCTAAATTTTAATGAGCAAGTTAAATTTTCTTTAATATTTTGGGAACTCAAAGCAATTTCAAAACCTTGATGTTTTTGTTTAAGGTTTGAGAGGTTCTCAAAACCTTGTTGACATTTGACAATAGTTTTAAAACCAGAAAAGCTAACAATTTACCTTCAAATTTTCCTCCAGCCTCTTTATTGTCTCACCCTTGAATTATGGAAATGAAGGTTTTGACAACCCTTTCAGATGCCAATGAGATTGTGACAACCTCATTTGCAACCAACATTTTTTTCATAATCAACTCTAAACATCAATTACCTTTACAAAATTTTATTCCTTATCTTTTCAACAAGAGAAAAATTTAAAAATACTATGTTTTCTTAGGAAATGGTTCTAAAGTTGAATACTTATGATATCATTTCTAAATAATCTTACCTTCAATTAACTAATGGTTCTACGTAGCATTTTGGGTTCCAATGATGTTGTCACAACCTTGGTGGGAAGTAGCACAAGTTGTGAAGTTGTAACCAATCTTTGACGTAACTCCTCAATGTTTTCTTTCACGTCCATAATGAGTTATGAAAATACATTAGCAATTGAGACAAATTTAGGAACAAGAGTTTGACTTCAATGCAAGCACCTTCCTATCTTGAAAAAGAGGTTGTGAAAGTATTATCATGTTTTGATAGGAGTAGAGACTCATTGCTCTTGATTTTGACTTGCAAGACTAAGGTGCACAACTCTGGGGCAAGATACAATGGACTTGCAAATTTTGAAGATCACTTCTCTAGGGCAAAGATATAATAGATTTGAATACAATTAATCAATATAGTTGAACTATGGAAGAACACATCTTTTGAAATGTTGATTACAGTTCACTATTATTATACATCTGAAACTAACTTCATTACAACACTTGCAAACCTTCACACTCACAAGGTACTCCATACACAACTTCACATCTCACCTTCACTACATATATCATCCTCCAAATAGATTTTATCTTTCTATACCATTCGAAACCAAAGAAACACATCTTTTGAAATGTTGATTACAGTTCACTATTATTACACATCTGAAACTGACTTCATTATTGCACTTGAAAACCTTCGCACTCACAAGATACTCCATACACAACTTCACATCTCACCTTCACTACATATATCATCCTCCAAATAGATTTTATCTTTATATACCATTTGAAACCAAAGAAACATCAACTAGGTCGACCTAATCTGATGTAATGTGTACCATACAAAAAGTCACCTCAAAAAAAATCTCCAAGGCAATGTGGAAGGATAAATAAAATGTGTGAAGGATCACACTATGTTGGCACACCTTCCTATCCATACCACTAGGTCAACTCCTATGATTCTACACACTATTGCATGAACCAAAACTGCACAAGTCAGGTGCAAAGGATAGAACTGTTAAAGCAAACCAAACAATCTTACTCAAAACATGATGCAAACCACCAAGACTCTTGTGAATGCTCAACATAGCATCACCTAACACCAACATAGCCAAATCACTAAACCACACCACCAAAATAATTGAAGGCGAAGAAATGCAACACATTCCTACAAATAGTCACACTGTCACTGTATAAGTCGATGCTCAAATCATTAGAACTTGAATTGTAAATCAATTGAGAACACAAAAACTGAGATATATCGAGAATTTGCACCCACCAACATCATACACCAATTGTAAGCAATGATGAAACAATGTGCCACAACGCGAACCATAAAACTATATCTAATCTAATAGATTATTCACCAAAACAGTGACCTTTAGCCATCAGAACTGCGGACCACAAAGTACATCTCCATAGTTTCAGGAAAGTCATAAGACAATTGGAAACACCATCTTAATCAATCTCCACATATCTATGTGAGCTCATAACCAATCCTCAGATACTACAATATTGTCTACTGACACTACAATACTCTGAAACACAACTGCTCAACCTTCTAGACCAAAGTTATCATCAATGGCAACAAGTTTGACATCAATGGCAACACAAACTCATATTTGCAACAATCTATGCCTTATAGATCAATTTTGCATTGCTTGAGGTCAACCCACAAAAGATTTTAGATTTTCTTAATGTTTAAAGAGTCCTCAAGATTGACCCATAAAATATTTTGAGTCTATGTACAAAGTTCGAAACAAATAACTCCTCAAGACAACCAATTTTATATATTATACATTATATATATAATTTGAACACTAAATACACTCATCTTTCACATTTCAATTTTTTAAAATAGCATTTCAATCTATTAATTCCTCACTCAACACACTTCTTACTTAATTCTAAAACTCACTATTCTTTTATTACTTGCAAAAAGGATTTTATTCCCTTCCACTAAGATCTATTAGTTCCAAAAGGAAGTTAGGCTTGTTGCAACGACTTTGTTAAGGATAAAAGGATTTTGCTTCTATCACAATCTAGATGGGACTTGTACCCAACCTTCCTTCACACTCAATAAAGTATTTATTCACCAGTATTTCAAACTAAACTCAATAAGCTAAGCTCGTAATTGAGGGGTATAAAAGTCATAAGTTATGGGTCCCCATACACTCTTTGCCCTTTCTCTTGTTTTGTAGTGAAAGGCACCCATAACTAGGTGTAAGAATAGCTTTTCGTAGTACTTTATATTATAGCATTTATTTATTGAGGGTCCCATTTGACCATTCCCTAAGAACAAGGAATGACCAATTGTGTACTAGTTGTTGTTATAAGGCACAATCCTCCAACCATTTGTAGGGCCAGGATTCTCTACACAATCTCATCATGGATTTAGAGAAAACAAACACTCAATATGGAGAGGCATTATTAGGTGGTTATAAACTCCCTTGCTCTAAATTTGGAGTATAAAAAATGGCATCTTACCAATTTTCAGTTTTCTATTGCATTTGAATGATGGAAAAGATGAGAAAGAGTGTGCAAGCGTTTAGTTGACTATTATGTCTTTTTAGGTGAAAATGTTGTTCAAAGTCAATTTTAGAAAATGTGTCTCCTCGTTTCAAAAATTAGGATCTTTTACAAGCGTTTATTTGAAGACTATTTTATTACTTTCAATTTTATAATATTTCCCTTGGTGACCTATTTAATGGTTTTGTTATAATATATTATTAAAAAGGTATAATGGTTAATACCTAATACGGTTAGCATATGGTTTCTTAAATGTTTTCAAACTAATTTTTTAGTTACATTGACTCAATCTAGAGTATTATATGAATTTGCTTTAAGGAGATGGTTCCTTTCCCGAGGTCTTAAATTAGTATTTTAACACGTTTAAAATATATAGATGTATTTAAATTTTGTAATTTGATTTTTTGGGTATATTGAATATTATAAAAAATATAATTATTTATTAATTTTAATATTTAAAAACTATTTACTAGAACATTAAAAATTTTGGGTTTGAAATATTTTATAGGAATCATATGTTTTATGTTGGTTGTGTATTATATTGATATTATTTTTAGGTTATGTATTTTTGTTTTATGTTATTTTTAAATGTGAGATTTGTGTAGTAATATTTTATTGGATTGCAATTGTTCAATAGAATCTTTATCAACAATGATAGTTTAACTATATAATTAATCTATTAATTATTAATGATATTATTCTTTGTATTTTTATGTTTAATGTGATATTTAAATTAAAAAAAATGTTTAGTAAATATTTGTTATATTTATATTTAAACTAGTTGTTATTTAAAATTTAATACAATAAAGACAAGGCATGTATGACATAGTCTTATATAAAAACAATCTTAGACCAAGGTAATATTATTGAGAAATACCCACGCCTATAAGAATATATAATGAATTCAAATGAAGCAAATATTGATATGTTAAAACCCTTTTAAATTAGGTTCAATCTATATCAAATTTATAAAAATATATAGAGATAAGTTTCCTACAAGCTACAAAAGCTAAAATTATCTTGATTTATAAACTAGTGAGCCATCAAACCAAAATTGGTGCATTTCATGAACATAAATTAATATATTGTACATTAATTTGTAATAATTTAAATTACAAATTTCTTAAATATTCTAGCCATCTAGTTAGATTAATTAACTTTTAGTAATAGTTTCAAACTAGATTTGATTGATTGGTATTATCAATTGAGTAAGTTTTAAGGTTAACTTGAATTTTAGTGCACTTTTTTTTATTAGACAAAACTTATAATTTTTTTTTGCAAAGTATAGCAAAGAAGCATAGTACACTTTTATATTTAGAATATACATATGTGTTCCTTCTCCAATTATTTTTATGTGTATGGAATCTAATTTTTTACAGGAACCATTTTTTAAAACTAAAAAAATTAACTTTTAGTACACTTGTGTATTTAGAATGCACAAATTTGTTTTTTCTCTAATTATTTAAATTATCTATATAATCTAATTTTTATCTTACAATTTTCTTTTGTTAACAAAGTGTTATCAAGATTCTACTTCAATCTAAGTATCAAATAGTTTATATGTGCAAGGTTATTTCTAGTGAATATGACAAGTCAATGTTCAACATAGCATAAGAGGCATAACCTTATACCTCCTTTTTGTCCTTATTCTAGTTTGTTGTATTTTTTAGTTGAGAAAGAATTAAAAAAATGAAAAAAATTAGATGTTAACAATTTTGAGTTTCCTAGAAAAAAAATTGATTGCACCACCATATCCAAAATGCTTGAAAACATCAATACCAAACTAAAATTCACTTGATTATGAAAATATAGTTTAGGGTTTCTTGTAGATCTTAAAAATTCCTTTTTAATCTTTTTTTATAAGATTTTAAAAGCTTTATTTTAGAAATGTGAATGCTCCTAAATTATTTTAAGTCCCACAACATACAAACCACATTACATTAAGCTCATTTTTTCATAATTAAAAAAATAAAAATCTAAAGTATCTTTTAAACAAAATTATTAAAATATATTTATTGGACATAGCTTGATTGTGTGGTTTGTGTGTAAGAATAATTGAAACTGAGATTTTAAGTTGTTCATGATATTGTGTTCAAACTTAAAGATTTGTTTTTTATTTGTTTATAATATATCATTATCTTTTGACTTTAAAATTTCTCAAAATGCTATTTTCTAAAGATTTAAAATTCCATTATCATCTTTTTGTTCAAATAGATTATTTTGTACAATTTGAAAATAAAAGATGAATGCCACTTTAATTATTAATCAAATCCCCACACAAAATATTTCTTTAAAACAATTTGTTCATGTAAATCTACATTATATTTACCGTTTGGATCACACCTTTGTATTTTATTCATGTGTAACCCCTCACTAGTGAGCAACATTTCAAATACTATTTCTTATTTTACTCACATGTTGGTTAAACAAAGGAGTTTTTTTAATTTTTACATCATAAAATTAATCTGGATATTTTAGCATAGTGAATTTTTTTTATCAATTCCTAAGAACATTTCTTTAGTATTTTTGAATGGTTTCCTATAAAAAATATTATAGGATCACTAAATATTTTATCTAGAAGAGTTAGAAGTTGTTCTTTTTCATCATTTTCTCTTTTAGATATATCAAGTTTAACAATAAATATTTTATAATAAATATTAAAAAAATTAATTATTGTAATCATCTTTTTGAGAGATTTTTTTAATTTGATAAAGAAAGAGTTTTGGAGATTTTAAATTGTACTTTAAACTGTTTATTATTATTTATTAGTAAGATTGTATATTTTAGTCTAAGTTATTTCTATTATAATAGTTGTGTAAAGTTGCATTTTCTTTACTAGTTTACATTTTGTTCATTATAAACACTTTATTATTGTTGTATTGTAAATATTTTTCTGCATTTGTTTATTGTGGAGTCACATTTATGATTTTCAATCGCATGTTTAGTTTTTATATTAGACTTACAGATATATTTTTGTTGAAGTTTGTTCTCGATTCAATGATGTGGGAGCATGCAGGTTCATATGCAGTCCTACATCTCATGATAAAAATGTTATTTCATTTAATATTGTTTTATTTGGTTTTCTTTGTCTTTTGTAGAGTTCCAAGTACCTGAAGAACATCCATATCAAAGATATTAGATACATAACTTGGTCAATTTAGTGGCACAATTTTTTTTGAAGATAATTGAATTTAATGCATATTTAAATTGTGTTTGACTTCAAATGTGAGGAGTAAATACAATGCCCAAGTAAATATTTGGGTTTTTGATTGTTGATTTGGGATCCATGTGTAAAATTCCAATTCCCCCATTTGGCAAAGCATTATTCCAAGCACCTAGTTCTTGTTGGAGAACAACGAGTTACATTTGCTAGAGTGTTTGATTGCTAATGGGGCCTACCAAATAATTTCACACACACACACACAAAGAGAGAGAGAGAGAGAGAGAGAGAGAGAGAGAGAGAGAGAGAGAGAGAGAGAGAGAGAGAGAGAGAGAGAGAGAGAGAGAGAGAGAGAGAGAGAGAGAGAAGGAAAATCCAATGTCTAGAGAAGGGGAATTGAAGTTAGCTAAAGATGGTTGGATGTTAAAATTATTAGAGATGATTGAAATGGAAGGTTTCAATGCCCAAATAGGGTTTCCTAGGGATTTTGGCTTGAAATGAAGCATGTTGTTGTTGATAGTTCTGATTATGCATTCTTGTAGACGAATATTGGAACTTTGTGCAAATTTTTAGAGGAAAGGGACTTATTTTGATAGTTCAAAATATTTTTTGAAATTTGGCTTGTGAACAGGTTTTACTATACAAGTGTTTGAGGAATAATGAGATAAATTTCTTTCCATTAAAAGTCTATCTCATTTAGCTATAAGAGTATATTTGAGTGAAGAAGTTGGGATTTTATTTATGGTTGAAAATGTCAACACTCCAAATTGGAGCTCTTGATCTTCAATTTGCATCATTTAGCTACCAATGTGATCAAGGCACCAATTTTTAACAATTTATTATTCCACCACTCTAATTAAAATTATTCAAGTTTAGTTCAATTTTAGTTCCTTATCTTGCTTTCTTGTAGTGATTTAGTCTTATAAATTATATTAATTTTTTAAAGATATCAAAATCCAATATACATAACCATACTTTTGTGGTTTATAAGTTACAAATTTTTATTTCTCAATTCATGAGATTCGTCATAATAATTATAAACTTGTTTCATAATATTTTTGCGTGTACATACTTTCCATTGTTGTCTTGTTATGCCCCTAAACATATAGTGTGTATTGTGTTATGAGTAGTTAGCCTGTGGCTACCTAAACTCTTAAATACATTACATGGTCATTTTTATAACCATGTATATGTATTTAGGTCATCCTAGGAGTTGTATTTCAATATGTAAGCATAAGTATGTTGTATATAGGAGATGTAGCTTAGTTATTATCATCATGTTGAGTATTGAGTTATGTTGAAGACTATTATAGATATCCCCCTTGAAGTGGATTAAGAGGTCGCTCCCTCAAAACGACATATTATTATCAAGTATTTACAAAATATTTCTTATTATATACTTATTGTGTAATTTATTCCATGGCAATTGGTATCAAAGCATGATCTTCGTATCATGAAGATAAGGCATTTTTTTCAAATTTAGAGGTCATTTTGGGAAGCACGTATCTTTCAATTTTTTGATGAGTTTTTGTTTAATTTTAAAAGGGTTTTTAAATATCTTATCAAGGTATCTTCAACATTAATTTTAAAATAATTTGAGCGAATTTGAATGAATTGTGGTAGAATTAGGGTTTCTAGCCATTTTTTGTGAAGCATATGCCTTTTTGAGTGAATTTATTCCTAGTTTTTAAGGGTTTTTCAGGGGTTAATGAAGCATCTACTTTACAATTTTTAGAGAAATTGGAGTAGAAATAAGAAATTTATTATATAATTTGAGTTTCCAATAAATTTACTCCCTAGGCTACAAACTAGCTAATTTTTTGGATATTTTTTTGAGAAAGTGTCATTTATGCCATGGTAAGGAACAAAAAAGTTTAGATCATTTTAAGTTGCAGTTATTGTGGACAAAAAAAGGTACAATTATCCAAAGAAATTGCAGATCAAATAGAAAAAGATGACCTTTCAACTTGGAATTGTAGTCCTCTTCCGATATCTCAATCAAAAAAAGATGGAACTCCATAACAAATAGCCTCTAAATCTTTTTGTGGGAGGAAGCCTAATAGTCAAAAAACACAACTTTAGATCATTGTAAGGATACAATCACCAATAGAACAAAAGTTGAAGGCAAAAAAAGAGTAGAAATTCAATGTTAAAACAAAAGGGAAGAGTTAAAAGGATTGAAAAGATATTTTTTTCAAATAGGAAATAAAAGAAGTTGGAGATCATTGTTTGGGGTTAGCCGCCCTTGAAAAAAAACTCAAATCAAGGAGAATCGATAACTCTGCTTAGGGTCAATGGGGTTGTTTCATGCAATGTTAGGGGCTTAAATGTCTCTAACAAGAGGTGTTTGATAAAATACCAATTAGATGCTATTGGTTCTAATATCATTCTTCGTTGGGAAACAAATCTCTCTATGTTGGAATTCTCTTTGGTTTTTTACTCTTGGTAGAAATGAAAGTATTGTGTTGTCTCTCAACATGGTGCCTTTGGGGGTTGGCAGTCTTGTGGAACTACTCTAAGGTCTCAATGGATTTTATTGTGTTTATGCACAACTAGTTGTTGTACTACTCAACCTCTCAATTCCTCCATTACATGTTTCCTTTTCAATATATATAGTCCTTCAAGTCTTGCCTTGAAGAAGAAGGTTTGGGATTAGGTGTCAACTACAACCATGCCACTTTCAAATAATTTTTTTATTTATGGTAGGATTTTAATTTTGTTCTTGCTACTTTAGAAAAAACAAGTGGTATTATTCCTAGTCAGAAGGTGATGAGTGATTTTAAGGATTTTGTCTCTTTTGCTAAAGTAATTGACTGCATTCCAGCAAATGCACTCTTTACTTGGACAAATAAGAGGAAGGACTTTTCCCAACTTACAAAATGTTTGGATCAATTTTTTGCTTCTAATAATTTCCTTCTCTTCATTCGTGACTTTTCGACTTCCATTTTGGTACACACATGTTTTGATCATTTTCCAATTTCTCTTTCCATCCTTGAAGATGTTATTATTTCTAAATCCTCCTTTAAATTTGAGTTGATGTCGTTTAGAGATTAGAACTTCATTCCACTAATTAGATCCGGGTGGGTCTATTGTCCATTGGTAGAATGTTCTCATGTGTTTAAATTACATCACAAACTAAAAATTCTCAAATCTAAGATAAAACAATGGAATACTTCACATTTTAAGAATGTATTTTTTGAGTGGATTTAAAAGAAGTTAGTAGATCTATATGAGGTAATTTTCCATAAGGGTATGGATAACATTTGTTATGACAAGGAAAAGAGACTCAAATTTGATTTGGAGTAAATTTTGTTGAGGGAAAAAGAATACTGGAAGTAGAATTCAAGAGAATGTTGGATTCGAGATGATGACAAAAATATGAAGTTTTTTCATGCTTCAATAAAAATGAGGAGGCTTATGAATAGAATTGAGCTATTCACTCCAACTATCGGGCTACTTATACTGAAATTAAAGATAGAGGCTGAGACAATGTCCTTCTTTAAGAATATTCTCTCTCCATAACCTCAAGATTGTTCATCTTCTACACTGGTCAACAAAATTCCTAGATTGATTGGAAAAGCTAAAAATAAAACTCTAATGGCTATATATATTGAATTAAAAACAAAAGATGTGATTTTCTCTATGGCTCCAAATAAGGCCCCTAGATTTGATGGCTACACTACTTTATTTTTCTAGATATGTTGGGATATTGTTGGTACAAATATCTTTCTTTCTTTAAAAAAAACTCATAGTAGTAGACCCATTTATAGAAATTTTAAGTCTACTTTTGTTGCATTGATTCCTAAGAAACCAATACCCTGTTGATTTTTAGATTTTTAGTTGACTTTTCTTTGTACCACGATCTATAAATTTTTTACTAAAGCAACTACTATCAAGTTGAGTAATTTAGCCATTTGACCATTTCATAAGAACAAGTTGCTTTTGTTTTGGGAAGAGAAACTTCATATGGAACAATAGTTATGCATGAGGTTTTGCATTCTATTTTGGTTGAAAAAATCTCTTCTATGGTCTTTAAACTTGATATGACGAAGGCTTATGATAGGGTTAATTGGTCCTTTTTGTTGAAGGTCCTTCAAGGTTTTAGTTTTTGTGAGAAATGGTGTAAGTGGATCAAATATTGCATCTCTGAAGCTTATTTTTTAATTCTTGTGAATGGTCTTCTTTGTGGATTTTTTTCCTCATCTCAAGGGATTGGACAAGGTGATCCCTTATCTCCTTTCCTTTTCATCTTAAATGGTTGACGGTTTGAACAAAACTATTAAATTTGTCCATTCTTATTCTCTTTGGAAAGGAGTAAATCCCTCTTAATTTCCTGAAGCATTCACTCATTGCCTTTTTGTTGATGATGCCCTTTTATTTGGACAAGCTACTATGGAAGAGTAATTGATTATTGAAAAAATAATTGTATATTATTTAGCTACATCGGGTCATTGTATTAACACGGAAGGTTCTAAAATATTTTTCATGCATACTTCTTTATTGGTGCAACAATATCTTACCAAAATTTGGGGTTTTACTATCGAGTCTCTTCCTTGCAAATACATTGGTATCACATTATTGTTGGCATGATATATAGGGATATAAGTGTTGGGAAAATGGTATCTCAACATTGCATATCCATAAGGTTACTATTTTTAATAATTATTTTATTTGAATACGAATTGGCCCACAATTCTCCCAAAATCTTCATATTAGCTAAATAAGCATGTCGATGAGTTTTTTGTGGCAATATCATGTCTAGTTTTGAAGATATTAAAATTTTCATTTTTTACGATGTCATATGAAAGCTTCAAATTTGATTTTGAATGCCTTTGAGGCTCAAGATGGGCCCAAAAGTGGTCATAATAAATGTAGTACATTTCAACTTGATAGAGAGAATCACGATCTTTCCAAAACTTCAAATAGTTCACCAATTGGACACTCGGTTCAAAAGTTATGGCCTCTGGAAGATGGGTCTCCCGAAATGGGAAATGTAAAAATGTGTTGGACACATGAATGCACTGTAAAGGGGAGGTACATGTGTTGATGTGTGTTTTGACACATCACATGTCATCTTGTATAGGAGATAAGATGAGTGCCAATTTATTGGGTCGTTTTAGCCCATGGTTTTTGTAATACTGTTTGACAATTTCATGTATTGTATCTCCTATATATGAGGTGCGTGAGATGGGGTTCTGTGTAAGAGTCTTTTAGCTATTGATTTACCCCCAAAGATTTGGCTGGTGATACTCTTATGAGAAGCTTGCTTTGAAAGTATATTATAACCAGCTATTGATTTTTGAATAATATATTGGGTAGCTTTTGGAGTGTGGGGTTTTTCTCTTGAAAGGGTTTTCCGCATGTAAATCATTGTGTTATGGTATGAATGCTATTGTGTTATTTCTATTTAATTTCCATTTATTTGCTATCAAGATTTGAAAAGTTTTTGCATTACCCTCCTCTCAAGATTAGTGTAGGAAGTTGTTATGTGACCTTAACTTCCTCACAAGTGGTTCGTTGGTTTCAGTTATGGGTTGTTGGATTTTTTGAACTAATCAAGATTCTAGTGAGAGCTTGTGTATAATATTACTTTTTGATCTTATTGTAGGAATTTTCAAATGGCAAGTTCATCAAAGAGAATAGAGGTGGAGAAATTTCTTAGAAGTAATTTTGAGATGTGGAAGCTAAAGATGGAGGATTTGCTAATAAATCAAGATTTGTGGGATGTTGTTGATGTGAATTTCTCAAGACCTATAGATCCCCATTTGAATAAACAGTATGATTTTATAAGCCATATAATGTATACATCCTCTCTCAAATATCCTACCATTATATACATAAAATATAACTTAAAGTATAAGAAATCTTATACAAGTGAATGTTATATTCTATGTATATATCACATAGAGAGAGAGAGAGAGAGAGAGAGAGAGAGAGAGAGAGAGAGAGAGGGAGAGAGAGAGAGAGAGAGAGAGAGAGAGAGAGAGAGAGAGAGAGAGAGAGATTGCTAATGCAGTATTCATTTTTTCACATCTAGCTAGCGCCAAATGGTTTGTATTGAAAAACACAAAGCCTTTCTCTTGGATTTTGCTTGGTCATCCAACCCAAAGGCTTGGACCACCATTTTAGGCCTAAGACATGTTTTTTTGAAAAGATAAAAAAAATCTCACATTTTTTGTTGTGCTCTCCATCAAGTTTTCATGTGTCTCAATGCAAACAAAATAAACACCTTGATGATGTTAAGCTCTCTTTTAGCTACCCAACCATATAATTTTTTTCACATTTTGATTATGTTAAGGTTTTCATCTCTAATTTCTTTTGTTAGTGTCTTTTTTTTGGTTAAAAAACAACATGTGCTATTTCAAGGATAGATTTTTTACCCGTTCATCAAATTTGGAAACAATTTACCTTTTTAGAAACTAGACTCCATTCTACACATTGGAAAAAATGATTTTCGATTAGTCTTCAAAAAATCTAGTGGTGAGCACGCTCAAATTTCTATTTTTTAGGATGTGTCCACTTCAAAAATTAGGCATAAACTACAAGGTGTTAGCTATTTTTTCACTAGAGTGGTTTTAGAAATTCTAAAAAAGTTGACATTTTAGGGGGAGCACACCATATGCTATGTTATATTGTTTTGAAAAAAATTGGACCACATTATGTGTTGGACCCCTTTTTGAAGCCCTTAATCTCCACTATTTTCAAAACAAATTAGTAGTTTAGAAAGTAGATTCAAAGAACTACAACTCTTATTCTTCTTGCATCTTCAAATTTTGAGTGTAACTATCTTCATTTTCTTGTCAAAGTTCAAACTTTGCTAATTTTTTTTTTTTAAAGTGGCATCTTAAGACCTCTTTTTGGTCCCCTATCTTGGTGCACTTACCCCTAATAAAAGTGAACTAAAATGATTAACAAATAATTTATAGTTTCTAAATAATTCATGTCAATACCCTAATTTTCATGTATATTAAAAAATTAACTACAAACAGTTTACAATACGTTATCCACTAATTGAATTCTAACTAAATATTTTTTATATATATTTGATTTCCATAATTATTTCAAAACGTTGCTATAAATAACTTTGTTGAAAGTTGGCACATCAAGCCACTCAATTCCATTTGCTTCTTTATGTTCCATGGACTAATATCAATGCTTGGTTTATCCATTTCCCACCAAGGCTTAGATCCATGATTTGTGGGATTAACTCAAGCTAGTTACATAATTTACAAAAATGAATCTAAAGCTTTTAAAATTCAAATTCAATTTTGGGGTCAAGCTAACCCTTTTTACTAACCATTATAGTGCAAAATATTTTGATTGCTACATTTAAAGTTACATTCAAGGACTAAACTTAACTCATTTTTACACATCTACAACCAAGTATCTAAGAATCTTGAAATTTGAGCACCAAGCATTCAAAAATAAAAACTCAAGCATCCAAATGCATAATCTACTTGCGTTAACATGCATGCATTTGTGCACATTTGTTTATTGTATTTGGTCATAATTTTTATTCATTAAATCAATCCATCTTGGGGTTTAACCAAACATGAAAATTAATCATTGCCTAAAAAAATCCCAAATAGTTTTCATAGTTATTAATACTTTGTATCTACAAGTACTACAGACCTAGGTGAATTATATTTGAATAGTATAAATAAAGCATGTCAAATTTGCACACCAAGGTTCATATCCACAAATCAAGTTTAGATCCACAATTGTGAAAATATTTTTTACACTTATATAAGTGATTGGGGTTTCCCATTAATGAGATTATAGGGAACCCAAGTTAGCTAAATTGAATATTTTGCTTGCCCCCAAAACACTTATTTCCTCTTTTTATAAAAGGGGCTATAGATGGGGTATGGTAACCACCTAAACAATATTGGATTGGGTGGATTCACTTGCTCTACCATCTTAGATCAAAGTAAACACCCCTTTTTCCACTAGTCAAGCCCTATTTTGTTATGTACATAATCTAGTCAATTAAATAAATTTGCCTAGATTTACTTTTTATGAATAGTGTCTATATTATCCCTTATAAAATAGCATTACACATATTCATAAAATAGGTGGGTGGATAAACCAAACCCCTAAAGTTCAAATGGGAGGTTAACCTAGGGCAAGATAACAAAAAAACATAAAATATGCTACTAAGTAGCTAGAGCACAAGTAGTAGGAGGAGGGGGATCTCGATCATTTGGCTTACCCATATATCAGTGAGGTCTGAAATAATCATAGGAGAGTCCCACCCATCATTGCCATTATTAGCATTTTCCTTTTGAGTTCCTTCATTGACCACTTTAGTAAGACAAATAACAAGAGATAAATGGATAAATTTGTCGAAGTCAAGCCAACTAGAATTTCTCTACCAACAAGTGATGGAGATGTAGATTACCTACTAACAAGCCACAACCATCCCCATTGAGCATAATGTATTTTCACAAGGTCATAGAGAAGATTGAGAACAAGCCTCTTTATGGGCATGGGTAGAATGATTACACCCATGACAAAACCTTTGAGTAGGAGATTAACCTCGAGAAGAGGTAAATGATCCAATAACACTTGTAAGTGAGAAACCTTAAGTGCAAATTTAATCTCTTGCACTTGAATCTAAAATAACATTATAACAAATCATAACTTTAGCATACAAAAATTATCGATGAATAAAACAACTTGAAAAATAGCAAAATTTCTATCTTTCCATATGCTAAAAGTAATCTTCATGCCATATTTGATTAACTTTATGAGGTATGCAAAGCTAATGCCATAATACAATTATATGACAACAAAAAGACCCAAATTTGAATAGCATGATGAAGTCATGTATCCAAGTCCAAATATCTTGAGCTCTAAAAATCCAAAAGAGATGTTTGAGAAACTCTTGATGTCCATGAAAAGGAAATCAAGGATAAAAACACCTACATAAGACAATTTAGAACAATGGAGAGGCCCTTGCAAAAGAAGACACTGAGCAAAGTGAAGCAATTTGGGCTCCAACACTATTGACCATATGTTATGAAACCAACCTTGCTAGACTAAAATTGGTGATTGAAAATGCTACCATTAATTCAAGGTGGGCATGATGGGCAAAAGAGGAGAAAGCCAATAGAATTAGATCTTTCGAACCTTGGTGAAAAGAAATTGGCTAGATTCTTGAAAGCTACACTGGTGAAATAATTTAAAATTAATTTTTAGATTCTAAATAATTTGTCTAACTACTCTAATTCTCATCTACAATGACAAATTTGTTGGCTTGATGATGATGTTTGAGTTGTAATTGATGACTTGTATTGTGTTGTCATTGATGGAAACCATGTTTTGTCAATCGTCTTAGTCATTTATTCCAACCGGTAAAGCCTAATCAGTAGTGGAGTCAGTTAAACAGTGAACTGGTAAAACATGTCAGAGAACCGGTAATTAGTGACAGAGCAATGTTCATGAGAACAATACGAAAGATTGGTGAAGAGTTAGGTGATGCGGTTTTGCAGGAGTGTTGGAGATTGTATCAAGCAACTACATTTCATATGGCAGCAGAAGATTCAACATGATGAGCGAGTTATGATGAGCAGAGCAATCAATCTTGAAGAATTGTTAACCGGTAGAGCATAATAACTTAGATTGGTAAACCTGTAGTGTTTAATGTTTTATTTTTATTTGTGGCTGACATAAGTAAAGTGTGTTGAGCAATATTGACCAGATACATTGAACCTAGGAAATTGTTCCAAGGTTGTTAGCCGACTTAGTTGAGATGTTTATAAAAAGAGGAAAAGTATGTGATGATGTACCAGATGAAGGGTTTATAGTAAAGATTTGATTGTGTAGTGAAAAGAGAAGTTGTGTGATGATGTATAGTTGACGATTCAAGCAGAATTGAAGTGGATCTATCAGGCACATAAGGTGCTATATGCAGATCAGTTACCTGTTGTTTCCTAACAGTTGCAATAGTCAAAATCCCTTAACCGGGTAGGTCCTAACAGACCCGATTGTATAAATCCCTTAACCGTGTAGCTCAACAACTTGAGTTTAAATCCTCAAGCGAGGTTACTCCTAACAGAGTAAAGCTCCCAACAGAGCTATGTTGTAAATCCCCTCACCGGGTGACTCCTAACAAGGTCTTCTCTTAACCGGGCATTATTGTAAAGCTCCTAACTAGGCTAGGCCTTTAACAAGGCGCATCCCGAAAGAGTGCAAATTTTGTGGGTACCAATTCCCACTGTGGTTTTTCATATTTGGGTTTCCATGTGAAAAATATTGTGTCATATGGTGCATGTTTTATTGGATGTTAGCTTATGTGATTATTTTCCTTGCATGCTTGTTAAGTTTCAAGTTGATAAAAGTGTTGTTCCTATTCGTGTTGTTGTTTTTGCTTGCACTAATTCACCCCCACTCTCAATGCCTTATAAGTTTATATCAAAATCATCTACAAATAATTTACAATATATTTTTCAATAATTGAATTCCAACTAAATATTATTTTCTATTTTTCATAACTATTCCAAAATATTGCACTAAATATTTTTACTAAAAGTTGGCATATAACTTGAGTCTTACTTAATTTCATTCATCTTTTATGCCATGGATCGATGTTGATCTTTAGCTTATCCATTCCACACCCAAGTTTTAGATAAATGATTTGTAGGATTGACTGGAGTTATTTGCATAATTTGTGAAAATTAATTTCACACTTTTAAAATTCAAATTCAAATTTAGGGTCAACCTAGCCCTTCCTACAAGCCATTACGTGTCAATTTGAAGTGTAAAATATTTCACTTGCTACTTTTGGAGTTGTATTTGAACATCTTAAAACTCGAGCATTAAGAATTCACAATAAATTATGGGCATCCAAATTGCATTACCTACTCGCATCAATATACATGCATTTATATAGGATTGCATGTTATATGTAGTCTTTATTTTTATTTGTTAAATTAATCCATCTAGAGGGTTTTGACCAAAGGAGAATCAATCTTGCCTTGCAAACTCCCAAATAGTTTTCCTAAACTCCACACCTCTATAGCTATAAGTATTATAGATCCAAGTGAACAAGATCTAGAAATGGTAGAAAATAACACAAACCAAATCCACACACCAAAGTTCATATCACGCGTTAGGTTTAGATTCAAAGCTGTGTTTACACTAGTACAAATGACCCAAAACAATTGACAATCAATTTCAAGATTCTAAATCATTCATCTTACTATTTTAATTTTTCTATATATTGATAAATATGTTTCTAAATCATTCATCCAACTATTTTAATTTTTATATATATTGACAAAACCAACTAAAAACACTTCAAAATACATTTTCCATTAATGAAATTCTAACTAAATATTATCGTTTATTTATTTGATTTTTATAATCATTTCAAATTTTAATCTAAATATTCTTTTTCTACAACTTAAATATCTAAATTAATTATTAATATCATGCAACTATAAACTCCTTAACTTAATTTAAAAGGTATTTTAAAGAAGAAAAAAAACATTTTGTTTACTACATAAATGAAGACATATCTTCTATTCCATATCCTAAATACTATTTAATAATCGATTCATACACAAATATAATGTATATTAATATGTAAAATTTCAATAATAATTTCTGTATATAATGTACATTATCATAATATTATAATGATTTTAACGATTTCATATTTAAAAAATATTAAATAAATAATTGTAGTTTTTCAAGCAAAAATAAATTAAATTATGTAAATAAAAATAAATAAAAATTGAGGCAATAAAAATAACTCTTCATATAAAAATAAAATAATTTTAAATGATTCATAAATACGTAAAATCTTTTTAAAATATTCTTAAAGTAAAATATTTTTAATCATTTATGATATAGTGTGTTCGTTAAAATGTGGCATTCTTATTGTTGTCACTAAGATTGAAATTCTTGTTAAACTATTGTGATTGTTGATTTTGTGTCCTTTTTGATCCATTGTGTTGTGGGTTTTAACCTTGATGTCTAAAGTTTGGTTTGCCCCTGATAGACTACTATTACTACAAGTCTGAACTATTTGTATTAATGTAACATATTCATATAAAAATGAAATCCCCATTTTGACTTCAATTAACTAGAATTACGTTAAAATTCTTATATCAACCAACAAAAAAAATAAAATGAAATTTTTGACTTAAAAAATTCTGAAATAAATAACTCTTGATATATTTTAAAGTAATATATTTTTTAAAATATCTATAATCATTCCTCTATTTAGGATTATTGATCACTCTTTAACAAGCAACCACCAATACCATTACATATCGACAAGCATGGAACATGACACCGTAGGGGAAAACAAAATGTCTATAACCATATATAGGGGCAAAATGTCAACAATACTCGTGAATCTCCAAGGCAAAATCATAAAGAAAAGAATTTTTATTGAGCTCATAATTAGCTCTCCTCTCAATCTTTGGATCTTTCGCACTGCTCCTCTTCTAGGGATCTACTTCACAACCACATCCTTCGCTTTTGGACTGAACAAAATATGAAGCATATAAAACAAAAGGGATGATGATCCATCAACTTTCTTTTTTCAATGGATCAGCCACAATAAAAATAAAATAGAATTAACTGTCTGGCGAAGGGCGGGGTCCCACGATCCTCGGTGCAACTCGTGCATTCACAGATAATAACAAGTGATGCATGATAACTGGAATATTATTTAAATTCGATACATTTAAGTGCAGCTGGGCATTCTACTTTTCGCTTATTTTCTACACACCAGTGCTTTTTGGATCTGCTTTTTGTGGTTAGTAGTTATCATGACTGGTTGATTTTTGCCTTTCTGCGTCTAGATCTCACAAAAACTGAGGCAGAGTAAAGTAGTCTTTTCGATTCTGTTTTTCTATTTTATCCAGTCATTATGATTGGATATTTCTGATGGTTGGTGGAATGTTAGTAAACATGTACACTGGAGTTTGTTTTAAGGGTTCGGATTGAAGAGCTTTTTTGGCAGAAAGGTCGGCTTTTATTACTTCGGAAAGATGCAGCAAGATACTGTGGCTTTGGGATCTCCAAGATGCGGTTTTTGGAAGTTCAGTACAAGATGTAGCATTGGGTATTATTGTTTCGGGGACTATCATTGAGATCTTACTTTGAGGTTCGAAAACTGTTACTTTTAGTGGAAAAAAGCACTGCTCAAGTTTAGCTTTGATGAGGTTCTTCGGCGCCTAATTCAAAATGCAGCAATGGGTGCAAGCAATTTGGTGTCTTTATATAGGGTTGTTCCTGTAGTTAGGGTTGGAGTCGCTGTTTAAGAAAATAAGCGGTGCAAAGTTTGCTTAAGCTGGATTTTGATGCGCTTTTCTTGCACCCAATTCAAAATGCAGCAGTGGGTACCAGTTTTTTGGTGACAAATGTCATTAGGTTGTGGTGCAGCAGGGTTGAACTGTATTGTTGAGCAAAAAATTCAATGCAGGCGCTGCTTAAACTGGGTTTTATAAGATTTCCCGCGTTCAATTCACAATGCAGCTATGGGTACAAACGATTTTCTGACTTAAATGGTATTAGGTTATTTTGTAATAAGAATTGGAATTCAATTTCTAGCGAAAAAATGATTGCTACTGTTGCTTAAGTCTGGTTTTGATGGCCCTTTCTTGTACTCAATTTTCCCAATGCTGCACTGACTACAATTGATTTAGTGACTTGAGGTAGGATTAGGTTGTGGGTTTAAGCATATGTAGGATTGGGCCATTTTTGTAATTTAAGATCCCCAGCCAATTGAGACCCCATATGTGCACCTGCTACTGGGACCTGCAGAGAATTGAACGTGTGACCACAGTTTGGCAAATGTGCGTCATTTTAGCGAGGGATGCTTGGTACATGGTAGAGAAAATTTGGCCTAGAATGGCAAGGAGCTGAGACTTTTTTCTCAAAACTGTGTAATGACGAACTCCAGTGTATACTTCAAGTCAAAGATGTTGCCTTTTGGAAACATGGATATGTTAGATTGTTACCAAAGAGAATGCGTCTTGTGGTCAGCTATTCAGGTTATGGATCTTGTCACAAGAGCTGTTGCATATGATGTGATTATGGGTATGGTAGCAAAATGAGGGTTTTTGAGAAGATCGGTTTCCTTGCAGCAGTTGCTATTATAAATTTAAATAAAACTTAGAAATGAGGTTGAAACCGAGAGCTGTTTATCCAGAAACAGCGTGGACAGCAATGTGGCAGTCCTTTATTTTGAAGGTTGGTGTGCTTTGGTTGGCTTGTAGTATGCTTATTTACTGCGGGGACTGTAGCCATGGTAAGTCGCCTTGTTTTTCACTTTACAGAATTGAGAATGGTTGATCTTATTTCGTAGTATTTCTTTCTTGAGAAATTTGCTGTTAAAAATTAATGAGAATTTAGAAATCTAGCGGCTAGTTGGCTTGGATTTATCATTTTATATTTTTATGTCATCTAATGATTGGAATGTCCTTAAAATCCAAGCAAACAATACTGATTTTGACCTCTGCCTGTCAGTCAACAATTACCTTGATCACGAATCTAGTATATTTCTCTTCCATATTATCATGCCCGTGTTTATGCCTTAAGATTACTAATTCTTTGAGGTTGAACTCTCAACATGCCTTACATTTGCATACACTGAAAGTGCCAGTTTTCTATTGATATTCTCACGGGACACTTTACTATCAATGGCTTTAATTTTTCCAGCTAAGAAGATGTGATCTGTTTCAAAATCCCTGGCATGCTGTTTTCATCAAAGACTAGAAGCATTTTGACAATTATTGAAGCAATTTTAATTTGATTTTTGTTTTGACATGGTATAGGCCTTAAGAATATAAGCAAGGGAGAAGAAATCTATGATTCTTTGTTAGCGATAGACAGGGCTAGTCCTGAGGCCATAGATAGCACATACCAATCCCTTATAAGAGAAAGTAGCTATACGCGAGAGGGAATATGTATGCATATCTTGAGATTGGTCAACTGAGCAAGAAGAATATTATTTTGAAGAGGTTGAATTTCTATGATATACCTAATCCCAGCATCCATTCTTTGGTACACTATTAAACTCCAGAGGTTAACGACAGACAGAAACCAGTTATAATTTCTCGTCATTAGAAATATTATGTCCTATATGATATAATAACTTTAATAGATGGTTAAGGTCCAAATTTTTGCTTTGTTAGTCTATGGAGAAATGCAATTCTAATGTTGTATTTTTCATGATCTTGTAGACCAAATGTGTGGTGGCTGGAAGAGGTATCAGGGATATACATACATATAAATAACGGATCTCTGTATGCTTACCTTCTGCATATTATAGTTTTTACTGAGATTCAAGTTATGGTTTGTGGAGCAGTTGCCCAGGTTAACTGATAACATATCCATAAAAATCCTATGTTAGGATTGATCCACATTGATATCTGCTAAGTGCAGGGATGTTTACTAATATTCCTTATTACAGTCATATAACATCTATGTGAATATTTATTATCTGTGATTCTCTTTTTAATGGATGTTGGAATGAATAATGATTCTACTCAAACTGTAGTTTAAAAGTGAACCTTTCCTACCTGGAGTTGAAAGGAACAATATCTTGTGTTTATGCCAGGAGACACTGTTCTTCTGTAGGCAGTCTTATGAAAATTTTGTATAGGTTAAACAGTAGTAACAGGATCTTCATCTTTTTCATAAATTTAATGAATGATCATTCCACATCTGATTAAGAATGTTGCTAGAGATACTTAAAAAAGCTTGTAGATTATCTCTCATGAAAAAAACTGTGTTTTCACATACCAAGTTATGACAATCCTTGAAAATTTCCCATTATTTGTTCTTCCTTTCCTCCAAACCTTTCATTTGACCACTGACTACAAGACAAATCTTTTCAATACAAGACCATGTTCCGTTTGGGCCGATAGGAGGAGCTCCAATTAATTCATAGATTTAGTGTCTTATGAAAGTTGTTACTATCTGACTCAAAATTGGATTGAACGCCTATGTCACAAGGTTTCCTGCATATCAACCAATTTTATTTTTTTCAAATCTGGAAAATATCATTACTATCCCCAAAATTCCAGGTAAATTTGTCTGTCATATCAATTCATATGAATGCATAAGATTTTTATTCGTGTCAAGGACACTTGGTTTTCTTATTCGTGTCAAGGACACTTGGTTTTTTTATTCGTGTCAAGGACACTTGGTTTTATGGCAAAGTCCATGTTGTAGGCACCTAGAAGGTGCAAGTTCAAATCTTCTTCAATACAAAAAAAAGATTTTTATTCAAAAATCTTATGAAAATTGCTAGAATTCACCATTTCACTATCCAGAAATTGAGGTATGTATTGAACAATTGGTGGAATCAGATCAAATCACGTAGAGAGCCTACTGAACTTGCATAGCTAAAAAGTAAAACAAGTTCATAAATTTTGGCACACAAGGATTTGAATCCCCAATCTTGTTAATTAATTGTTTGACGACTGTTTGAAGCCAGCCAGAAAAAAAGAGATTCTTTGCTCCTTCTTGACTCAAAAGTGCTATTGATATATCATGTTGAGCTGATCTAGGGGTAGGCCTTTTCATCGATTTGTTGTTTTCCAAATGATGCAAATGTTGCTTTACAGAAATGGGGAAGCTTAGTTTTGATTCTTGAAAATAGGTGTGCAAGTGGTTAACAAGAAACAAATGCAGAGTGGTTAAGGCCTCTTGAGTGCGGGTACCATGTAACCATATGTGTTGATCACCAGGGGCATTCACACTACTCCTTGATAACAAAATGGACTATGTTCCCTTTCAAAATAATGAAAGTGGATAAAGATTAAAATTATATAAAATTAAAAATCACTAGTATAGTATATTTTATAATAAGATAATTGATTTAATTTTAATTTAAAACTTAAAAGTACTTAGTATACTGACATATTACAAAAATTATATTGCTATAATTCTAATTCAAAATTTAAAATATATCAACTTACTTTAAAATATATTGATATACCATATATTTGATTATTTCTAAGTTGCCGGTTCGGGTTTTGGTTCGAAGAACTGGTACACTGGTACGGCAAAATTTTGAAAAGGGGTTTGGGTTCGTTTAGTACAAAAACAATTAAAACATATATATATATATATATATATATATATTTTATTTATTTATTATATTATATTATATTATATAATTTATATTGAATTTCAATTTATAAAATAAAAAAACTTATAAATAAATAAACCCCGATAGCTACTTACACTGCTGCTGAGATACTCTGACCAAGGGCTGTGGCATGTCAGCTGAGTCAGATGAAATGTCAGCAGCAGGAGGCCAAAACAAAGCGCAGAACATAATAAAAATTTCGCCCAACTGAGTGACCGAACTGAACTACAAACCGTATACAGACCACGAACCACGAACCATATTTGGGCAATACGGGGGCCTATATAGCTGAACCCGGTAACTCAGGATTATTTTGTACAAATTTAATATGAAATCATTTCAGTGTATGTTTAAGGTATTAATTTCTGATTTTGAAGTTTTCAGAAATTTAATTTAAGTTTTTAATATTATATTAAATGTTTATAAACACGTTTAAACATTTAATATTATTAAATAATAATGTAATAATTTTTTTTAATAGATTAATGGTGGTTCTATAAGGGCCCTTTGTCATGTCCCCTCTTTAGCTCTGTCTAGCAGAGACATGTGAGTTAGCTTATTATGGGGTCGTGTAGGCTGACAGGGTTGGACAGAGACCCGGTATGGTTATTCAGTGTTGGAGACTTGGTGTTCTAGCAGTTATTGATCAATTGGGAGACATTCCTTGTTTTTAGGAGGCAGTTCCTACTTTTTAGGAGGTTTGATCATGCCCAAGGTTGGGTCTCCATGAGATGCCTCTTTGGGTTCAGTTTCAGAGAGATTGGGCTTGTTTCCTAAATTTTAAGAGCATCCCTAGATTTTAGGGATGAGACTACCAGTGAATCCTTGATTTTCGACTTCAGTCACAGACAAGTGACAGGATGATTTTAGGGTTTGTAATGTCAGTTGGGCATTTTATGGCTATTTGGGTTATATTTTTAATATTTCCTAAGTTAGCGTTTAATAATTAAATAAGGCTAAGTTGTTAGCCATTTTGGAGTAATAAGGGGATTTTTGGCCTCATCTGGATGCGCACCCTATTGTGTGATAGCTCGTTGGAAAGATCTTGAAATTATTTAAATCTTTCTCTTTGGTCTCAGGGCAATTCAGTGAGCGGATTTCTGTCTATGAGGAAAAAGGTCATTTTCTAGTAACATGACCACTTTAAAATAAGAAATTATAACATTTCCACTAGACCATGCCACTTGGAGATAATTAGGGTTCGATTTGCAATTGAGAGGGGTTATAAGGGGATAGGAGCTTCATTCTATGATCATCTTTTACACATTTTACATCTTGGATTTGAGATTTGGCTTTGGAAGAGCTTTTCAGCATCTGGGACGCCAACCCCAATGCCTTGCCTGTTTGGGACGTAGCCCCCAATACAGTGGTTTGGATTTGTTTGCAGCTATTAGCATCTTGGAGATTGTACGGCATTCTTTCTGGAGGTTCAGCAATTCTGACAGAGTTCAGCGTGGGGTTTGGGGTTTCTAACCAGTTGGGTGTACTTGGCAGCCGTACGGCTGTACCTGGCAGCCACTTTCCTTCCCACGTGCAGCACTTGGAGGGCTGGAATCTTGCCACAACTTCATTCCTAGTTATGTTACTCTTTCAGCATCCAGGTTGGAATTATTCTTGATTGTAATCTTCCTGAAATTATTGGAAATCTTCATCTGGTCAAATATTTGATTTTATATTCAGAAATCTGCCTTGAATCGAATTTGTTTTGGCTGTATATGAACTTCATTTTCAGTACTTTGTTCATGTACTTGTACTTCATTATTTACTTGTTGAAAAATCATCAAAATACAAAAAGAATTCAACCCTTCTGCAACTTCTGTCTATTTCTGAAAGAAAATATTAATAAGCAGGAAAAATCAATTTAAATAAATAAAAATTACAGCAGATTGGTAAAAGAGATCCATCAGGGATCTTTCACCCTTGCCCATGCTCCAATAGAAAAGGTACGAAGTACAAACAAAAAGTTCATTACCAACCTCAGACTACTAGAACCTAATATGCCTATAAGGAACAAAAGGGATTAGGAAGCTCCTTACACATAACAAATAGCAAAACATATATATAATAGTTTTTAGGATGGAACCTATAGAAAAAGACAACCCAAATTTATAGATTAGTAGTAGGATTTTATTTAGCTCAAAGTGCACCCCATTTGGCAATACCATGTGCTTTATCTTTGACTTGCCTGGAGAACCCTTTGCCAACTTGAATTGCCATCATGTCATCTTTAGTGTTCTACACTCAGTAGGCATTGCAGTCCTCTAGATATTGGAAATTCAGTCCTAGGATGATCTTTGCTTGCTGCTACATGATCCAACACTCTCCTTCTAATGTAGGTAGGGTAAATGCACTCACGATTCCCATCTTTACCGGACTGTGAATGATGGCAAGATGCTTAACAATCATTTGTAAATCAAGATAGAAATCATGAACCTCAAGAAGTTGGTCATATATTGCCAAAAGTTCCTTACTGAGCACACATGTTTTCCATTATTTTTTTTTTGGTTGGTAATATTTGATTTTATTAATAGTATAAAGATAGTACAATATTCATATCAAAATTGCTTGCATGTAGAGGATAGGCACGTCATTTCTACAAACTACCCCTACTCCGAACCACCCTGTAGATGCCTCCACCATACCTTTTTGAAACCCTAAACTAAAATCGAAATTACAGACCCTTGACAACCCAAAAAGCAAAAACAGGGGAAACCCTACTCAAAAGACCAAACCTAAACCCAAAACTGGCTGGTAATGTATACATTTTGTAAATACCATAAATTTTACAATTTAAAAAAATACAGACAAAAGCATATGTTATTTGACCAGCATACCTAGACAACCCAGAAAACTAGCACTAAACACACCACTCAGACTCACCACCCATCCCTGCTGCCACCTTCTTTGCGTTCTTCTCTCTCCCTGCTCTCGAATTCTTCTCTACCATCAGCAAGTTACCCTTTGGCGCCATCATCTTCTCTTGCAGAAAAAACTGTAATGCATCCCACCCAATTGCCGCCTGCGCTCGCCGTTCATCTTGATTTTATCCAATAGCCCAACGCATGAAGGGAACCAGTTCATGCACTTCGTCATCACCATCAACCCCTTCTTGGATGTCAAAGTCTGCACTCGAAATTGCCCATTCCAAGATTGAACCCAACCTGTGAGTCTAGTCGTCATGAATGCATCCCATTTTATCTCCTCCTCCTCCACGACCCAATTGCAGGCCCCAGGCAACCACCATTGACACAATGTTAACATTGGTGTGATATCCGTGCTCCGAGTGCAAGAAAATATCCCCCAACAAGGTCTCCATGATCTCCACAAAGGCATTGTCCTGAAATTTAAAAAGGGTCTTGAGTCATTTTGCAGAAATTGACCCTAAAAAAGCCAACTGCTGCCGGGGAGTAGTAAGCGAGAAATTGGCCTCCATGTCACTATAGAGAGATGCCACTCACCAACACAATTGTTCAAGACATTGCCTTTGCCAAATTCACTACCTTTAAAAAACAACTCGCACGAAACCAACATACCATTAAATGATAGCCATCTACTCATGGTAGAGAATGGCCTCCCTCTCAATCCAATTGGGATAAATCCATAAGATTACGATAATCCTCAAAACCTCTATTGTATCATCAGTATTAAATTTTGTTGCACACTTTGAAAGGGCATTCGCCACATCATTTCTTGCACATGGGATGTGCGATACCTCGATCTCCTCAAAGGTGTGGAGTAATTTATTAATAGAGGAAATAATTTTATTTAGATGCCACACGTGGGCTTCCTAGTTTTTAATAGCATTTACAATAACCATTGAATCCCCTTCAAGGTGAATTTTCGAGAGGCCAAGCCATTTACCCATTTTGACCACTTGTAGAGCCGCTTGGGCCTCTGCCATATTGTTAATTCCATCTAGTAGTTTTTTTGCTCCTATTGCGATGATGTTGCCATGCCAATCTTGTGCAACAAAACCTGCTCCAGATGGACCTGGATTACCTTGGAAGCACCATCAAAATTTACCTTGTGGCATCCTTCCCTTAGATTTCTCCATTCAACTTTCTCTCTATCCTCCTTGCTCGGATTAACCCGAATGAGCCCATTAATGGGCCAAATATGTTTTCCATTGTTGCTAACTGTTGTTCCTTTAACCCTCCTCATACTTCTATTAATATTTGTGTTGGTTGTTAGAGATGAAGAGGAGGCTTCATGTGTAGGCAAAAGAAGATGAGCCACCCACTCCATCATTGTACCCGAAACCTCTTCTAATTTTGTAGGAAATTCACCAAGATTACTAGAACATGTCTTGATAACCCTAATGCCTTGCTGCCCTACAATGCTCCCTCACAAGGTTGAGCGTTTTTGTTGAAAGGAAAGTAGGACAAGTTCATAGTCGATCCAATTAGGAGAGTGATGTAAGTATGCTAAATCTAAAAGAATCTCAATGGATTAGTGACACTAGTCAAAGAACAAGAAAGGAAGAAGGGAAGAATTAGAGGAATAGTTAAACCACAACACATAATATACCTTGGGAAAACATTGTAAAGAGAAAAACCCAACCTCCATATCACACACCCATTGTATCATTCAACAACGAGTTACAATACAATAGCAGTTTCCATGCTTCAACGAGGTCAATACTATGAACTTGGAGAAAATTTGGCAGCATAACCTTGGATAAAACATACCAAATATTCTCCATCCACCTTGAATATATATAGGCCAAGGAGACTCAAGAAATCATCAATGGTTTTCCTAAATCATGTGCTCAAAACCATGAGTCAAGAACCAAGTCAAGGTGGTCAGCATTCAATCCATGTGCCCTCCTCAAGTGTAACTCATCCACATAGAGAAAGTAACACCCTAGTTGATCAGTTCACTTGTATGACCAAGGGGGTCCAATGTAACTCGCAAATTCTCCATGTAGGTGTGTAATAATCTCTTACTCAACTATATTTAGCTAGTAAAAGATGCTAGTTATAGTCCACCTAGTAACCCCCTATTTAATGACTTACAACACTCATAAGACCAATGAAACATGGTAGAAAGTATAAACAATGGACTTTCAAGATTAATCCAGTTGGGGCGTCCTTTTCCACGAGGGAAATTATTTTACAATATTACAAATATTAAATAATTCAAATAACCCCAAGACTTGCAAGGTGTACAACACTTAGGTCTAACAATCACCCACTTGTATACATCACAAGATACATAACGAGTTGCAATAAAGTGAACTAAATGCTAGGGGCTGATCTCCATAGCCATCTTGTAGCACTTGAACTTCTCTATAGTCACATGCTTTGTAAAGCATTGACAACATTCGTAGTAGTATCCATCTTCTTGACCATAACCCTCTTGTCCTCTAGCATGTCATGAATAAAGTGATACAGCACATCAATGTGCTTTGTATGAGCATGAAGGTAGGGTTCTTTTCTAGGTAACTGGCATTTTGATTGTCACATTGAATTAGCAACTCCATATCTAAACATGATCTCTGGATCCACATTGCCTAATTAAATGTATCAGTAATTGGCATATACCTTGTGTCTATCATTGAAGAGCAACCACAACCTATCTCTTTCTCATCCAATTGATTGCATTACTAGACAAGGTAAAAATGTACCCACTAGTAGTCCTCCTCCTACCCAATTTGAGCCTACAAATATTTCTATGACCACTTTAGGTCCTCTACGTGTTTGTTGTAGGTACGTTGTAGCATTTCAGTATAGGACCTCCCTGATAGCAAATAGAATAACTATGGAGTGCCACGAAGATACTTGAAAATCCTCGTAATTTAGTCCAATGCTCCTTACTTGGATTAATCGTATACTGATTCAGGACTCCCATTGCTTGGGCAGTAATTGGTCTGATTGAAACCATAGCATACATAAGGTTACCAACTACATTTGCATTGGGGATATAGCTCATGTCCTCTATCTCATTTGGTGTCAAAGGACACTACTTTATGAAAAGCTTTGTTCCTACATGAATGGGAACACTCATTGTTTTGCAATCTTGCATGGTGAAGTGCTGCAAAATAGACTGAACATCCTTTTGTGCGATCAAGCATTTTCTGTTAGCTCCATCCCTCATGATATCCATTCATAAGATTAACTTATCTGCCCCCAAATTGTGCATATCAAACTGTCATGAAAGTTGAGATTTCAAAATGTCAATCATTTCTTTATTGTTATCGATCAAATTGACAACAAGATAAAGAGAAATAACAACAAACTGATCACCTATCTGCTTATAATAAACATAGCAATCTAATTTAGCTCTAACAAACCCCAACTTTGAAATAAAAGAATCAAATTTTTGATGCCACACATGTGGGGGAATTGTTTTAGATCATAAAGAGATTTCTTCAACCTACGAACTATGGCCTTTTTACCCTTCACCACAAAGTCATCTGGCCACGGCATGTAGATCTTCTTCTTGAAATCTTCATGCTATCTTACGTGCATGTTTCAACCTTAGGGTTGAACACAACAACAACAAATGATAGAAATATAATATATAGTGTTCCACGGATGTTGGGGACGGGGAGACGGGGGGATGCGGGGACGGGCTTCGGGGATGGGGGGACAAAGGGAAAAATTTTCGGGGACGGGTTTCGAGGATGGGGGGACTTGGGCCTGGGAGGGGGAAACACGTTTCCGTGGAACACATGTAAGCTTTGCAACATGAGAGGAGATCTCACCAAATCATTCTCTGTACCTGGGAATAACCTTTATAGCTACTGATTTTGTCTTGTACCTCCCAATCTTGTCATTTGAACTGAACTTTTTCTTGAAAACCCATTTGCAGCCAACGAATTTCCTATCTTGGGAAGCTTCATCAATTTCCAGAGTATTTTTCTTTTCTAGTGCAGTCATCCCCTCAATGATGGCCCTTTTCTAGGAATTCATGTCTGCAAACTTCATTGCCTTCTTCATAGTTCAATGTCTATCATCAGTAGTATACAAATAAAGAATGCAATGGAAATTAGATGGGCTTTACCTCTGTAGTTATTTTCTTTTTTGAGTAAACACCCTCAATAGTGAGGAATGAAGCTGTTCTTCTTTTGAACTCTTTGTTTCACTCTCTAAACTATCCTCCTCATTTGATCCTTGTTGAATCTTTGATCGTTGCTCTTTGGCTTTTGTTGCATCAGCGTCTTATCAACTCTAAATTCCAAAGGATTAGGACAATGATCATTTGATCCTTGTTGAATCTTTGACTTAGTCTTAGGGGCAGTCTCCTTAGTCTTTGGCTTTTGTTGCATCAACGTCCTATCAACCCTAGATTGCGAAGGATTGGGACATTATCTTATCTCCTTGAAGATCACTTTTCAAATAGACACTACCTTTGTAGTCTCAAGATTCAAAAGCTTATTTGAAATCCAATTTGTATATCATCTTGTTAGGCACATCTACATATGCCTCACAACTGAAAGCCTTGATATGCTGCAAAGATTTCTTCTTTGCTGACCAAGCCTCCTTAAAGGTTTTTTCCACAAGAGCTGATATAAGAGATATGTTAACCAGGTAACAGGTTGTGCTCATAGCTTTTGCCTAGAATTTTTGATGCAAACTAATTCCATCGACCATACTTCTAGCTCTCTCCATTAGCACGCGATTTATTCTCCCTGAAACTCCATTCCACTAGGGGGTTGTATGGAGTTGTCTTATGCCTCACTATCTCGTGTTTCTGCAAAAGTTATTGAACTCTTTTGAACACAACTCTCCATCCTCGATAGTCTTTATTTTTTTTGGTTCTTTGAACTCTTTGCATTTTGAGAAGACTTCGAATTTATGCTTGAGGAATAACACACATGTTTTCTTGGAGAGGTCATCAATAAAAGAAACATAATATAGGGATTATGCAAGTGAAGGTACATAAATTGGACCAAATACATCAGTATGTATGAAGTTCAAAATCCCTATGTATTTAGTAGAGCTTGAGTAAAACTGAACACTTACTTCTCTTATACACAAGTTTCACAAAATCTAGGGAAGAATCAGCTAGCCCATTACTAAGCTTTCACATTTCAAGGTCCTTAGGCCTTTCTCACCCGTGTGGCCTGTATACTAATGCTATAATTGTCTTCTTAGTAGGAAGTTTCTGATTCGCAGACCTAGGAACCTTAGAATTGTTACACTAAATGGTGCTTGGATCCAAATGAAGTGGGGTTCCAATATGAACTCCCTTAGCCAAAACCATGGCTTCATGCACCATTTTCTATTTGTCCTTGTTGAAGACCACATGCACTTCCAAATCATTCATTTTGCACGCAAATTATAGGTTCTTTGCCAAACTTGTGATGTGTGGAGCACCAAAGAGGGATTTAGTCCACCCTTTTGTGAAAGTGAGCATAACTTTGCCGCAATCAATAATCCTGAGAGAAGAATCATCCCAAGCAGACCCTTCCATCATCATAGCTCTCTTACTTAGCAAACTATTGCTTGTGAGGTCATTTGGAACAATGCACCAAAGTCAATCAACTATATGTGTTCTTAGATGCATGTGTAGTAAGGGCTGTTTTGAACACCTCACTAGTGTCATCAATAGATGCTTTCAACCATTCTTGGATTGTTTCGTGGCCTTTTCCTTGCAACCATTCTTGATGTGGCCAGTCTTGCCACAATTCCATCATTTGACCTCAGATATGTTGGGAGACTTTGATCGAGATCATCTACCATTCTTCTTACTCTTGCCCTTGCTCTTGTGCTTGGAATGACCTTTGACGGATTTATAATTTTTTGACCTCACCTCCTTTGAGATTAATACACCCAAACCTTATCAAGCTTCAACCTTGAGATGGTGCTATTGATTGCTACTACCAGGTTGTCTCATGGATTAGGCAAAGAACACTTGAGCATTATGCATGGGTCCTCCTAGTCCATTTTCACGTCCACAAATGCCAAGTAGCTTACCACAATGTTGAACACGTTTAGGTGCTTTGTCATTCATTTTGAAGGAGTACAGCTAATTCCATAGAAAGGGCTTGTTTACAAAGGACTTTGCTTAATGCAAACTCCCTAACTGCCTTGAGATTTTCTCTATGATGGTTTCTTAAGAAACATTTAGGACATTTGAATCTGCAAGAAAAGCTGAATTAGGCTTATTGCTTTTCTATCAATCACTAGCTAGTATTCATGTTTCATGGTGGAGGGTTCTTTATTAAAAAATAAAAACCACTATCTGAAATGTCTATCAACGAGCAAATCCTCCATGTTGAAAGTTTGTAATGCCCTCCTTTTTCTTAATTAATCATGTGGCAACCCATAAGCCCATTCCTTCAATTTTTCCAGTGGGGTGGAGAAATAAATTGTCTTTAAGGGGTTACGATCTAGGAAAAATTGGTAATAACAAATAGATAATATTTAATGGTATTTTCTATTTAATTTAGTTAGTTCTTGACAGAGGGAGTTACAAATTGACTTTGCAAAGTGGGTCATTATGTTGTTAGAGTGGAGATGCTAAGTTATGGTGGCATTTTGATCTGAATGGCATTTGCTATTCTGAGAATTCAGTTAGTGTATAGGAGTGCTAGGATTTAGGCATTCCTTTGTGCTATAAAATGAGGCATTTGGTTATTAGAAGTCATCCCCTCCCTTTTGTTATATTTCTACATTAATGTTCTGTAGCTGATTTGAGTACAAAATCTCATGAATTTTGAAACTAGAGAATGATAACATGAATTATATGATAAACTATACATGACGACATGAAGCCTATAAAACTATTACATATACTGTGGGAGGTACAACAAGGTTGGATAAAAAATTAGGCATGCCTTATATACAAGAATGAGAAAATATACCACATAACAAAAAATACATCAGCAAACAAGCTACAATGGGCTAGGAAAAGTGTAAGCCCCTTTCATGCGATCAACAACTTGAATCCCTGGTTTGATGATGGTGTTCACAGCTACATGTGGAACACCATCAGTTATAATACTGACATAAAATACCCACTAGAAAGGGCCATAAAATACCCACTAGAAAGGGCCAAACAACCATTTTGGAACACAACCCTCCACTTCCCAATAAAGAGTGATAAATCATGATAGAAAAATTCAACATCCTCTTAATAAGTAGAATCTAGGCCATTGATGAAGCATAGGGGCTTAAAAGGCCATTAAACTATTTGTCATAGCTGTTGAACCAAATGAGTTTCCCGGATGAATACCCAACATTTAACCTAGAGATAGAACTCAACAAATGAGTTGGAAGGATCCACCCACATACTACCAAATACCAACCCTTCATTTTAGCTTCTTTGTAAAGTCTTTTGCTAATGAAACCCATGCGTGAGATAAACATATGTTTGCCAACCCTTATCACCTAAAATTTCCTTTCAGGAAACATAGAGCCAATATTGGTTAGTTCAAAGGTGCACTTGGGTTTAAGAACAAAGACCATGCCTTGAATGGAGGATCACAACCATCTTTGCTAACTTTAGATCCATCACCTCTCTACATTTTGCAAATACTAGATTACAAATAACACTTAAAAGGATCAAGCAAAGCCACAAGATTTTTTTTTTGACAAAGATGTTGAGAACAAAATAAATAGTTTCACTATATATTTGGTTTCCAATGATGGATAGAGCTACAAACTCATAAGTTCCACACTCAAAACCATGTGAGCATTAAAACAAATATTAAGACATGAAACACAAGATTCCACCTTGAAAACATTATCTTTGGAGAACAAAAATTTGCCAATGTTTAAGGGTTCACAAAAATCTTTATCAACCTTTAATAATCAAGCTATATCCCGCTTCTTTTTACCAACACTCAACTTAGATGAGCATGAGAGTTGACCAATTTAAACATCAGCAAGTTGATCCACAATTGATTTGCATTTCTCTTAAACAATGCTTGGAGCTAATCAATGCATAACCATTGCCTCTCACTTACTTCAATAAAGCTATTTAGAGTCTAGACACCAATCTAGAAGACCATCCTGAATGCAACCATTTATAATGATTTGGGAATCCCTTTAACCAAGGTGCTCACAACCAAATGACTTATCTAGTATAAGTATCTTCTAAAAGAGTTGTTGCTTCGACCTAATTGTTTATTTTCAAACCAAGAATGAGAGACCCAACTTAACAAAATCTATTAAATGATTATGGACTATAAACCTTGTTCCTACCATACCTGTATTGCCTTTAGAGGCTCCATAAATATATTAGCTTCAAGGTCCTTTCCATGGTATTCATTTGTCAATCTTTCTTTTCTTGTTATTAGTGTTCATCCCTTGAATGTGAGGCTTGCATTTGTTATCTTGACCATTAGTGTTTCATTCTATTCCTTAATGAGGTTGCTAGTCTTGGACAGAGGATGTTACATGGACCTCAATGCTAGTGTGCTAGTTACCTGTTTTTTCAAACTATCACAGGCAATTTGGTGTTAAGCGTCCTCTAGCTTTTGATTAAATTAGACATGACTAATGACTATTCAATGAGACACTACCTACTTCCATATCATAATAACTACTTAACAAGAAGATGGCTTTCCACAACAATCATTTCTTGCAGATTGTTTATAAAAAATGGTAAAGATACTTGAATGTAATATTATTAATAAAATACATTTTCACATAATAAGCAGAAGCTCCAAGTGAAAAGCACTCAAATAAATGGAGAGGAGGGGAGGGGGGGTGACTCAGTTTATTAAGGATTTTTTAATTCTTTCTTCTTAATTCATTTTACTTAAAAATTTATTTAACAACATATGCAAGTAAGAACACAAGTTTTTACGTGGAAACCCAATGTGGGTGAAAACCATGACAATAATGCAAATAGGCACCAACCCCTAAATTTGTGAGCACCAACCCATTGGAAGCACCAACTCCCCAAGTTCGTAAGCACCAACTTACAAGAGGCACCAACCCCTTCAAATGAAGCACCAACTTTACTAAGATGAAGCACCTACTCCACCTATGATGAGGCACCAATCTGTGCTCTTGAAATTCTGATATTTTCTTCTCCAATCTGTTAAAAATCTCTTACAAATAATTCTGATATTCTGATTACAATCTGCTCAAAAACACTTCATGGATCTGCATATACAGTCCTTATCTCTTTTTAATCTGCAACAATTTTCATATCCTATCCTTAGTTCTGCAGACAACTTTTATGCCCTCTTTATGATGTATATCATATTTGACTTCATACACGTTTTCTCACAGAGATGAAGTCTGTTATCTTTTAATTCTTCTTCCCACACACACCATGCACACCATTTTTTAATAAATTGCATCCTTTTTGTATCTTAATCAGAAGAATCGTAACTCTTTCTAAGAGAGGTATTCTTTCATTATAGACATACCCATTGATATCTCTTTTGGTTAATTTAATTTAATTTTCTTTCTTTTTAAAACATAATTATATTCCTTAATGAATCGTACCTTTTTAAAAATATTAATCTTTCCTTTTAATTACATTACGTCTTCCTTACTTTGATATTCCAAACTAACTTATTTTTGAATCGTATCTTTTAATAGAGTTTGTTGTTTTGAAGAATCACGTTTCATTGTAACCAACTCTTAGCTTTTTCCTTAATGACGTGGTCTCTTAAATTAACCTTTGACTTATTAACGTGGTCTCTTGTATAGTCTGTGACTTATTAATGTTTGTTTAAACAAATTGCAGCATTAGTGATTGCGGCAAATGATGGCCTTATTTCTATGCTAATTGTACTTTCCTTAACACATTTAAATCAAAGATTTTTGACTTTGATTATATTCTAATTGATTCATCGGGTCTGTCTTGGTAGTCATATGTATCCCTGCTCTGTGTATGAACTTCACATTATGATCGCTGTTCCAGAATTTTGTATGTCTTAAGTCTTTTATGGACCACACATTAAATCGTTATTTTTCTTAAGATCCGTTTGTGTATTTTATTTGTCTTCAATGCTTGCACACCCAAATATACACTTCACATCACTGATGTGATTAAGTTAAAAATCAAGTCATCATATGACATAAATATATTGAGCATAGTCTGTTATTCACATAGTTTGTCATACTTCCTCAAAGGCTGTTATAACCTCGTCATGGATCTTGATAGCTTGTGCATAGTCAAGGCTTTTCTTTGACATCAATGACAACATTTCCATCACCAAAGGGCAGCAAAAAATATGCTTTTACATAATAAACAGGCCACCTGAAATTAAAGCAATAACATTGCACAATTCATGGCTAGGCAATACAAAAGAACTGAAAAGAAAATTGATTGTCAAGATTATTTAAGGGTTGGTGAACTGTGAGACGAAGAACTAGGAGAGCCCACATCATCAGATGTGGTGGACGTTGCTGTTGTCGAAGGAGATTGGTGTGGAAGGTGGGGTTGGGAAGGAAGTGCAAAACACAAAATGTCCAATGAATCTTGGATGTGAATGCTATTAGAATAATTAATTCTTTTAGTCAGTTACCATTTTTAGTGGTTCTATTAATGGTCATTTAGTTCGTCATCTTGCTTTTTTGTTCGTCATCTTAGTTGTTGACTTAATTAGCTTTTTAGTTCGTCGACTTATTTAGCTTTTTGCTTTTTAGTTCGTTAAGTGAAACTATTGCTTCTTTTATAAGAACACATAGTTTGCTTTTGAGATTTTAGCTTTTAGCTTTATTTAGCACTTTAAGTGTTTTAGCTTCATGTTGAAGCTTTAGATTAGCGGTCTGTTCTTTTTAGAATACCATCTTGTAATTCCTTCATATACGCTTGTATATCTGATTATTTTGAGCAATCAATTTTTCATGGTATCAGAGCGGGTCAATGGGATTTTTTAGAGTTTAGCAAATTTTTTAAAAATTTGTAGAACCCTTTTTGGAACTTATTTCCTGTTCTTTTATAATCGATTTAAAAAAAAAAAAATCGTTGGTGGTTCATGGGCTTTTTCTTAAGCTGTAATTCAAAGTTTTTTTAAGCCATAATTTTTTGTGCTAGGATTTCAAGGTTTTTGGGTGCCGTTTTTGGTTGCAGAAACCCGCATCTTCTTGTGGCTTTGGAATTTCTAGGTCGCGATTTTATTCTTGGCGTGTTTTTTTGCTACCCGTTAGCAATTTTCACGACACCTTGCTAGATCAAGCTCCAAGATACTAGTGTTTATAGAAGCTTTCACAATAACCAGTTTGTTTTTTTAGACTAGTTTGTATGGCACTGAAGACATAGGATTGTGGGGTCTTTCCTAATTTCCTTGAAAGTGAAAGACCTCCAATGAGCATTGAGCTGTGGTAGAGGTTGTAAGCTTCCATCGCAGCTTTGAGCTTTCCCTCATGGATGAGGTAGCTTTGGATGTAGTTTGATTTCTTGCAAATTGTTAATGGCATCATTGTTTATTCACCAACACCATTATTCCCATGGCTTTAAGTATTTCCCTTAGTTCTGAGTGTTCATAATTTTGTTCTCACCATCTATGAGTTGAGTCAAATTATTATATTTCCTCATGGGGATAGCAATGGTTTTCTTTGTTCTCTGAATGAGATGGTTAATGAGGAGCACTGGATTTTCAAACATTTTGCTTAACATGAAATTTTGGGGATGCACCATTATTTATACAAAGACCTAAGTGGTTCCTTTTCTACCTTCATTGATTATCCTAACCGTGGGTGTTTATCTCTTTTACTTAGTGAGATTTTCTGTCCTAGACACATGACATTACATGGGACATCTGATGTTACTAGGTTGAGTACCTCTTTTTTCAAGCTATCATTCACATTGGGGGTGGTTAGTCCCCCATGGATTTGATTAGATTAGATACAATTGATTAGTCAGACAATGCCGATCTCCATGTGATACTAATCCTTTCCTAACTTTAAGATATCGTTCTACAGTGAACTTTTGCTACAAATTGCTAATGGTATCATTGTCCAACCCAACCATCTACAACATCAATGCTCCCATGTGAGGACTTACTATCCTTTCCTAACTTTAAGATATCATTCTACAGTGAACTTTTGCTACAAATTGCTAATGGCAACATCAATGCTCCCATGTGAGGACTTACTATCCTTTCCTAACTTAAGATATCGTTCTACAGTGAACTTTTGCTACAAATTGCTAATGGTATCATTGTCCAACCCAACCATCTACAACATCAATGCTCCCATGTGAGGACTTACTTTGGATGACAAAGGGTTTGCTACCACTATTTGTGAGTTGAGTTAGATCACCATAATTCTTGTAAGGACAGTGTTTGTTGTCTTTCTTCTCTCAGTGAGGTGGTGAATGGTGTCTTGTATTTCTAGTGTCTTTTTGCCTACTATGAGATTTAAGGGAGGCACTGCCACTTATACAAAGACTGAAAAGGTTGCTTATCTACCTTTATTTGTTTTGGCTCTTTTGATTTGTGAGGTTGCCACTTTTGGATTTAGGACATTACATGTGACAACTAACTCTAGCAGGTTAATTACCTCTTTTTCCAAACAATTGTGCATGTTGTGGGCATTAAACTGCCCCTTGTATTCAACTAGATTGGACAACACTAATGACTTTTCATTTGGACATTGTCTACTGCCTTATGATGTTGCTGGGGCATCCCAAATCATACTCTTATGGAAAGCATTGTGGATTCACTTCTACTTGATGTTGCATGTCCTTTAGTTCTTGTTTTTAACTTAGGGTGATGGAAAAGGTGAGTATCAGTAATTCTCTTCGCTCCTAGAGATTTGTCAACCTTGAATGTTTGAAGAAGCTACGAGGGAAGTGTCTTGCGTCTTCCAATGGTAGTTCATTTTGTCACTCTTATGCTAGGGCACTCTCTTATGAGTGTTAACACATCTTGTATTGGTTGTGTGGGTTGGTTGATGATGCTGATGGTTTTGTTCCTTTGAGCATTGATGGGGACATGCAACTGCATTGGTTTTTGTTGATGTGTTTTTTAGGCACATACAAACATAGAATAAAATACCTAAAGTATCTTATCATCTCTTGAATAAAATCTCTCAGATGTTGAAGATTAGCTTAAAGATCACCCAAGAAGACTCCAAGGTTCATGAATGTAGGATCACTACGTGTGGATAAGCTTTGTTGGTCGTTGTGATTGCTGTTTCATCTAGTGGCATTTATGGTTCGAAAAGATTTCATAAAGTGATTGGCAAATGATATGCAATGAAGTTTCTTCCTAAGGCTACTAAATGAATGTCAAAAAATGGCAAAAGATTAGGGTTTAGAGAAGTTCTAGGCTATCCTAAAATGAATGAATGAAGAATGACACAAGTGAAACTCAACTAGTTATAGCATCGCCATACATGAACAACTCTACTATAACTAGTGCAATCTTCTAAGGATGTTTGGAGATTTTCAAATCACTACTAATCATAGACACCAAGTGAAACTCAACTAGTTATAGCATCGCCATACATGAACAACTCTACTAGAACCAGTGCAATCTTCTAAGGATGTTTGGAGATTTTCAAATCACTACTAATCATAGACACCATTAGTTGAATCCATGTCAATGATTGAGCAATAATCGAACTTAAACAATTTTAAGAGTTCCAGTTGACCACACAAGGCTCACTTACAATCAGCAAGAAAGCTAGTGGTATGGATAACGAGCTTCACAATATATCAAGTGCAACATTCCATCATTTAATCTAATGCTTAAACTAACATCAAAAGATTGGCTTGAGAAGATAAAAGAACCATGCAATAGGCTTCAAGGATTGAGCAAAAACACCATAACTTCAGTGTTTTATTGATCCAATAGCCAAACAACAACAATTCTTCAAGTCTTTCTCTTGCCACTATACTAGCACTATTATTCTCTCTTCTATTCTTTTCTATTCTCTAATGCTATTCTTATTGCTATTGTTGCTTACCATTATTATTAACCATTACAAATGAAATGAATGGAGTTTATATAAGACTCCCAAATACAATGAAGCGTTGAGATCAAATGGAGATCAAGGGCCAAGATCTTGCCACCTAAACCCTAATTAGGGTTTGATACAAATGAAAACACTATCTAGATAATCATCATCATGAATCAACCAATAGGAAATAGCATGTACCGGCACGAAAATCGAGGAAGTATCCTCCTATAGGAATGCAAAATGCCACAAGAGATCATAACAAACTATCTTCTAGAATCTTGTTCCCTTTCTAACGTTCCTTTCTGGCATATTTGATGAATCTAGTCACCATGTCCTCTATCTCGGTCATCGGGATCTCACATAGAGATTTCAGTTGCTCTTCCATGGGCATGACTTCGTCGAAAGCTTCAATGATGGCATCCTCCCATTCAGGTTCAAGTTCTTGAGTTTTGTTTGCCAAGACTACGAACTCTAGCATATCATTCATTTGCTCTTTGGTTGTTATACCATCAGTACCGTGGAAGATAACCTTTATTCTTTCTTCCAATTCCTTAGCCTCTATAACTATCCCTGGATCAATCTTCTTTCCCAAGACAATTTGTGCTACTCCCACTATTTTATCATGGATTCGGTGCATATCATCCCGAACTTGACTACATCCATTTCCAATCTCCTCGAAGATGATCTTCTTTGTGTGAAGCAGGCTACTCCATCATAGAAGGCAAGGTGTAGTTCCTTCTCTCCTTACTTTCTCCCTTGTTAGGACCTCTCATGGTGTCTTCCTTATTACTTGAAGCACTGGAATGATAACGTCCCTAGCATGAGTAAATGCTTCGGAGGCCTCTATGAGGACATGGGTTCTTCCAAGGACCTTTATAACAGTATTGAGTGTTTGCATGATGCCTTTCATGAACTTGCTCACTCTAGTATATGAATCCTCTATCCATGTATCCATTAGCTATGCTAAATTCCTCATTTTCTCCATATGATCAACTGACTCTGCGGGAAACAAGGGAGGTGGTGTGGCTGCCAGACTTTGATGTGTCAATGGTTGCTGAAATTGTTAGACATAGTTCCTCCATGCACTTATCTCCTTTTCCAATCTTCTATTCTTCTCTATTTCAGCTCTTAACATGTCATTGACTGCCTTCAATGAATCAGTTGCATCACCTATAGCTTGCTCAGAGGTGAGTGGACCCAAATCAATGGTCTCCATATCATACTTATCCGCTGTAATCTCTCCTTCATATTTCTCAACTCTTAAAGTGGCTATTTCCAACTGTCTTGATCCTGATTCATCTCTAATCACCTTTGACATCTTTGTAGCTTTCCTTTTATTAGTGACTTCTCGAATTTGGCTCAGAAGACTTGCTATATCATATGTTTGTTCTTCTTCAACTACTATCACCTCTTGAGCTAGTCTTTCTTTTAACCACTTCGGAATAGAAGATCTTACTTCTTGAATTTGTGCTCCTTCATGCATTTGCTCATCTCTAGGTGGTGAAGTGGTTTCATCTTTATCTTCTCCGCTTTCTTCAATCTTTTGAATGAGGTGAGAGAAGTCTTCTTGTTCTTGAGATGCTTTCTCTTTTCCTTTATCATTGTGGACTATAGACTCTGCTGATGCATTGGCTTCTTGACTCAACTCCTTTTCCATTCTTAATTGTTCTTGTCTGGAGGAAGGATGGCTCGCACTTGATTTATGTTTCTTCCTTGTAGGTTCCTTTTCACAATGATCTCCCTTTCTCTTTGATCCTCTTGAATGAGATGGTTGAGGTGCGCTGCCACTTGCACTAGCTTCATCTTCATCATCCATTCTTTCTTCTTCTAAGTGGAATGTTGGTGTTATATTTTTTTCTTTCAACTTTTGGTGTTGCTCATCTATCCATATGCGAGTATACTCCAAGACTTGCTTCATCAATTCTTTCAAGTCATCAATCTCCACATCTGCCCATTTGAATTTGATCTCTTTATCTTCTTTGACATAGGCTCCTTGGATATATCTACCACTATCTTGAACTTGATTGGCTACATGAAACAATTTGCCTTCTCTGATGAAATCAAGGGATAGCTTGGAATAAATCTTCTTTTTCACCTCTATATCATTTTGAACGTTCATCCTATAATCTTCAAGATGCCATCGATGTCTATTCTTCCTTCCCAAAACTTCCTTCACATTGCCATATGGATCAAAGCAATCTCTAGCGGTGAATAGCTTGAGTGAATGTGGTGCTAATTCTTGTTCGACATCTTCTGCAGCATGAATGGATGGGCATGATTCGATAAAATCTCTAAATGTGATGGGAAAAGAAACACCGGCTCCATTCTTGTGTCTATATGCCTGTTGTGACCATTTCACACATCGCCCCATTAGAATGGGGACCCCCTCTTTTTCGCTTGGTTTTGCTTGTTCCTCTCTCTGTTTTTTTTTAGGATTTTGAGTGAGTGAGTTGTCTGGACTATGGTTAAGCCTTAGGGGTTTCTTTTGGATATTTTCAAGCCGAGTCCAGTCGAATTTTGAAAGATTATTAAGCATCCTCCCGAAGATTGCAAATTTTGAAATAGGATGAGCCTGTCAGAAAGTCAGGTATGTCTCAGGATAGGTCCAGTCAGGATTTTGAAGGCAAATTCAAGTTATGCCTAACTGTTAGCATTTTAATGATGGAATTGCACATTTTGTCTAGGTGAATTTTGACCAAGTTTTTGGGAACAAGATAACTGATCCGGGCCTTGAAGATGACCTAACCCTGCATGATGAAGTGATTTGAAGATTTAAATTGTGGATATTTTAACTTGAAAAGGTGAAATCGCCCCTGTCCCTCTCCCAGGGACCAAGGCGAAAATGTTATTTAATGTATATTTGTCTCTTACTTCCTCTAATTGTTTTATGCAGGGTCGCCAGGGGATATAATTGGACGTCAATTGAAGATTTTGAAGATTTTGAAGACTCGAAAATGATGAATTTTGAAGATTTAAGGTGAATTCGCTCCTGTCCTCCACTGGAGGACCAAGGCGAAATAATTTATTTTGGTCATTTTTGGCCTTGGTTGACCAAATTGAAGCATTAATGATGCAATGAAGGATGAAATGAACATGATAGAACACCCGGACTCAGTGAAAGGCAATGAAAGGTTGAACCTTTTGTCTAGCAAAATGAATTCGCTCCTGTCCCTCACCAAGGGACCAGAGCAATTTTCTTTGTGCACACCTTCTTGGACCTTTTTTGGATTTGGGCTCTCGTTCATGGATTGTTAAAAGATGATATCTTCCCCAGCAAAGGAAATTTGAGGTGAAAAGTGAAAAGATTTGGCCTTGAGGACAAAAGGCGCTTCTGTCCCTCACTGAAGGACCGGAGCTTGAATTCCGAATTTGCACTATCCTAGCAAGATTTAAGTGATTTCGCAATTTGAAGAGGTCAAGGGAAGTATGTTTTACTCGTTGAATATAACTTGAGTGGCCTACAAAGGAGAGAATCAACCCAAGTTGCAATAGGCGCTCCTGTCCCTCTCCAAGGGACCAGAGCGATTTTCTCACAAGACAAACTTCTGGCAAAGGAAAATCAAGTTTCATGTTTGAGATGAATAAAGAAGGGCGTAATCAATCCATTGAAGATAATTTTGAAAGTTAGCAAGGCATAAGTAAGCTCATAATTGCCAAAGTGCTCCTGTCCCTCTCCAAGGGACCAGGGCGAAAAACACATTAACAAGCCTTCCTCTCCAAATTTGGGCAAATCCAGATCAAGACATAAGATTGGAGTGATATTTAAAATGCTTCAAGGAAGAATGAAGTTGCAAAGACCACGAAATTCGATGAAAAATGGCTAGGGCGCTCCTGTCCCTCACCAAGGGACCAGAGCGAAATCTTCAAATTTGCCTAATAGCCTAACATTTTGGAATGCTACTTTCGTTTCTAAGACTCAAGAAGGAATACGGAATGATGTTTTACGCCTTGAAGGTAATTAGATGTTGATGTGGTTAGGAGATTGTGCAATAAACCAAAAATCGCTCCTGTCCTTCACCAAAGGACCAGGGCGAAAGTCTTTGGAAGGCATATTTTTGTCTTGGGAAAGCGAGTTGAACATGCATAAAACGAACAACGAAGATCATTGCTTACCTCCAAACTTGAATTGGCGATTTGAAAGACAAAGACCAAGGACAAAGGGTGAGGTCGCTCCTGTCCCTCACCAAGGGACTAGGGCGAAAATGCTTTAAGGCAAGCTCCTTCCACAGATTGAATAAATCAAACTCAAAATTCCAAATGAAAATCCCATTTTGGATGTCCAGGAAGAGATTTTGAACGTGAAAGCAAGGAATACAAGGCCAAAAATGAAAAGGCGCTCCTGTCCCTCTCCCAGGGACCAAAGTGAGGTTATTAGCAAATTGATATTTTTACCATGCCTAGACGCCAATATCCTCCAAATCACATTAAATGCCAATTTCGCGAAAACTCCAAAATATTTTAAAAATTAAATTGACATTTAATAAAGGCGCACGGCATTTAATAATTAATTTTGAGCCTTGGAAAATCGTTTTTTTAATTAATTGAGGCATTTCGAAGTTAATTATTATTAAATTAAATTTAAAATGGAGCGCTTTGGGGTATTATTTTAATATTTTAATTAAGTCGGCCTTATTCTCTTATTATTTTTTATTTATTTTTTGGCCTATTCTCCAAGTCGGCCTATGGGAAATGAAAGGGTGAGCGCCCATATAAGAGAGGTGTGTTGAGCGATTGTAATCCATCATTCACTCATCATTTCAAGTGCGATTTGGAAGAACAACAAGGTGTGCGAAATTTGGTTCAAGAGGAGCGGATTTTATTGAAGGCTAGAGGTGGTGAAGTTGATAAAGGAAGTGCATTTTGAAGGCCTCGACCCACATTTTTGCCTAGCAAACTTGCCTAATTTTCCATCATTTCTTAGAATTAGTTCTCAAGTGGAGGTATGGCGAGATCTTCCTAGTTTAATGTTGAAATTTTAAATTTTGAATTTTAAATTGCGTAGTTATATTTAGGAAATGATAATTCAAAGATTTATCATGAAGTTTCCTAATTTAAAACTTAAATCCTCTTCCTAGTCTATATTTCTACGTTGCAAAATATATTACTCATTATGAAATGTTGTGTAGGTGTCACGATGGCGACCCCAAAGGCAGGAGCATCCACTAGTCGTCCAGCTCTCATGAAGGAAGATCAAAAGAATGAAGAATTGGAGACCAAGATAGTGTCGAAGTGAAGCAACATTGGAGATACCAACTTGGGAAACTTCAATGTGAGGAAGTTTCGAGAGGTCCCTTACATTGGAAAGCCATCACCTGTCGCAAAGAGAATAATTGAAAGTGGCATCATCAAGGCGGCCGGTTTCCCTCCAGCAGTCCAGTGCCATGAGCTGATGATCGAGTGTGCTCGCCATTATGACCCACAATCAAGATCAATCGTGTCTAAGGAAGGGAACACTTTGGCTTACCTTTCAGAAGAGGCTATAAGTGAGGCTCTCCATCTTCCAGAGCATAGAGATATGATATACAAAAGCTTAGAAGGAGCCAGGTCCATGTACGAAGATGATCCAGACACTTACTTGAGCATCATCAATAAGAATTGGTTACTCAAAAGTCGTCCTCGCTTGAGCAAGATTCCCAACACACCACATAGGATCGACTTCCAGGAGGAGTACAGAGATTTGATAACTTTGCTCAACCGAGTTACAGGAGCTCCTCAAGCCTTCTATTTCGAGAAGTGGATGTTCTACTTCATCCAAGTGATAATTCAAGGAAAAGGAACAATTCATTGGGCTAGAATGATTAGCCATTGCTTGGACGTGCAGTTAAGAAGACTGAAGGCTACCAAGTCATTCCATATGAGCTCGTACATCATATATGCCTTGATCAGGAGTTTTGAATATGCAGGACTACCTCACAGAGGAGTGATCGGAAGAGGGCCTGGGGAAGTCAGAGTTTGTGATTCTTATGTCCATTTGCATCATCCACCTGGAAGTGACTACAAGTTCGTCAATGATACCTTCACGATGAACATCACCAGGACATTGCAAGGCGGGATTCACAATCGGCTATCTCAAGATGCACAAGAGCTTGTAAAGAGGTATGGTGCTTGGTTCATCCAATTTCAGAAGTTTACATATATTAGAGTTCATGGGTGTCCTTCACCTCCCTACATGTTGCCGAGATATCCGACAGACAGAATAGTGCTACTCGAAGTGACTAGGTAGTTAGCAACTTATGCGAAGGCATTCAGACACAGGCATGGAAATGGAATTCTTGTGCCTATCATACTAGGAAATTCAGTTGAGGTATGCCCTAATGCTCTAGCCATGGATGATGCAGAAAGGGAGTTGGCCTTATATTCATTTTCATTCTTTGCCTTGAGAGAGAGTTTTGATCCTTATGGATATATAGAAGAGACAGTTGGTAGAAAGTACAAGCATGAATTTTAGGTAGAGGACTTTTGGATGAATCTCTTAGATGATTTTGAAGTAAAAAGAAAAATGCATTCCTGATTGTCTTTAGATTTCATCAGGAAATGCAAAATCTACAGAGTGGCCGATCAAGCTCAGGACAGTGGCAGACATCTCCAATCATCTTATGATTGAGAAAACAAAACAGTGAGGGTAGATTGGAACGAGCCTGAGGTTTTGGATCTAGATGCTTTGATGGCTCCAGTTTTGTCTTGTACTCGCAGATGGGTTGATGTGCAACATCAAAAGTTGAGAGAACAGAACATATCTATGACTTTTACTTTGGAGGAAAACCAGGGGAAGGAGGAGCAAGTGTAAGTGAAGGCAATCCTCATCCTAGAAGCACAAGCGAAGGCAACCTTCGAAGCGCAAGTGAAGGCAATCCTCATCCTAGAGGTTTGAAGAGGAAAGAGAGACCTGAGAAAAGGGAATCCTCCAAGAAGAAGCAAGAGGCCAATCGAGATCGCTCATCCAGCACATCTTCTCGACATGAAAAAAGGACAAGTCAAGTTGTAAGACAAGAGAAAAGGACACTTGAAGTCGAGGAATCTATGGAATCAATGGTACAGAATGATAAGCACGAAGAAGGACAAGCACCTCAACGTTCATCAAGTCGATCTCCCCAAGACAATGAGCTACATGAAGACAAGAATAATGATGAAGTGACATCTCCTCTTCGAGAAGAAGAAACATTGCCTAAAGAGATACAAGTTAGAGAAACGAGATCTGCCATTCCAGATTGGCTGAAGGAGAGACTAACAAGGGTGATTGTGATCGAAGATGAAGATAATGTGATTGACTTGGAGAGTCTTGTAGGGAATTCTCAGGAAGTAACAGAGAAAAGGAAGGCCACTAAGATGTCCAAGATGATCAGAGATGAGACAGGATCCAGGAAATTGCAGATAGCTACACCAGCAGTAGACAAGTATGAAGGTGAAATCCTTGCAGAAGAGTATGATGTAGAAACATTTGAGCTTGGTCCACTCACCGCCGAGCAGACATTGGATGAGGCAACCGATTCATTTGAGGCACTTAAAGATAAACTTAAGGAAGAAATGGAGAAAAATAGAAAGCTTGAGAGAGAGGTCGGTGCTTGGAGAGGCTACTTTAGCCATCTCAATCAACCTTTGGGACGTCAGGATCCAACAGTATCTCCTGTGCAAGCACTTCCCCTTGAATCAGTTGGTGAGGCAGAGAGAGTCAAGAGCTTGGTCCAGCTTATGAGCTCTTGGATTGACAAATCCCATACAGTTGCCATTGAATTTGCAACAAGAATGAGGTAGATCATCCACCGAGCTATCCAGGTTCTTGAGATCATCCACAACCTAATGATAACTATAGCTGCTTTTGCTCACACTAGAGATGTTATCATTCCTGTTCTACAAGTGATCAGGCAAACATCAAGGAAGATCCTAGCACAAGAAAAGATAATGGATGGAGGATCTCATAATTTACTCCAGTGGTCAACTCTACTCCAGATGAAGGAAGTTCTTTTCGAAGACATCAGTACCAAATGCAATCAAGTTGAAGAGGTCATCCATCCGATCCAGGACAAGGTGTTTGAAGTGTTATGTACTATTCTTGGCAGGAGGATTGAAGTTGAGACAGATGTGGATCTTCAAGAGTTAGAAGAAAGAGTCAAGGTCATCTTTTGCAAAGATGAGAATGTTATCACAGATGAGCAACGGGATCAGATGTTTGCTATCATGCTCCTAATTGAGAAAATCAAAGAACTTGAACCTGGATGGGATGCGGCTCTTCTCAAGGCTTTCGATCAAGTTATCCACTTGGAGGAACGAATGAGGAATCTTCTCGAGATTCCTATTGCTGACATTGAAGGAATCGTGTCTAGATTTGTTGCATATGCTAAGAAAGAGCATTGGAAAGGGAATAAGATTCTAGAAGAAAGGTTGTTATAGATGATGTGGCACCTTAATTGTCATTGGTCTATGCTTCCTAGGTTTTTGTGCCAAATTAAATATTTGGCTATGCATTTAATATTGTTCAATAAAAAGGGGACTTTTTGTAATAAACCCTAATTAGGGTTTGGGTGTCATAATCTTAGCCATTGATCTTCTTTTGATCTGGGCCGTTCATTGTAATTGAGGATGCTATATATACCCTCACTCATTTTCATTTTGTAATAGGAGATTAGATGAGAGACTAGATATTAGAGGAGATATTAGATATTAGAGAGAAGAAAGTTATTTTGTAGCAAGATTGAGCATTGAAGAAAGAATTCCAAGCAATTGTTGTCTATTTTGGCTTTGAGATCAATAAAATATTGAAGTGATGGTGTTTTATTGCAATTCTTGTGGCTATCTTCATGGTTGTTTACTTTCTTGAATCATTCTCAGTCGAAGTAGTATTTAAATTTGAAGGACTAAGTGTTGAGCTTGATCTTTGGTGAGATTCACGTTCCAAACCACTAGCTTCTTGCTGATTGTAAGGACGCCTTGTGTGGTCAACTGGAAATATTTGGATTGCTTAAACCTTCAATCATTATTGAACCATTGATATGTACCTTCATGGTAGTGTCTATGATTCTTGATGATTTGAAAATCAATAATCACCTTAGAAGATCGCATCAATCTCAGTAGAGTCGTAATTCCTTGGCAATACTGAAATTGGTCGAATCCTACCAAGTCTAGCCTACATTGAAGTCATTCTTAGGATTAGATTAGAATCTATCTCTTGCAAACCCTACCTTTTGATCTTTTTGAGAACTTGTTAGTTTTAGGAAATTTTCTGTCCCTGCAATTCGGACACGTAAGGCCCCTTGATGAAACAGCATTCACAACGACCACTGGTGCTTATCCACACGTAGAGACCCTACATCAAAGAACCCTGGAGTCATCCTGATTGATCCTTTTTTGCGATATCTTCAGCAATCAGAGGCTTTATTCAAGAGAGGATAAGGTACCCTTGGGTATTTTATTCTGTGTTAGGCAGTGTACAAAATACACGTCAACAATGCCTTAATGTATGCCAATAATTGTCTCACCACCTCAAGTAGCACCATTCTATTCGTTGGGTATCATGACAACATGTAGGGAGGAACAAGAGATCCTTGAACCCTGATGTAGGTGAACCTTGAGAACTGGATGGACCACGCACCATGTTGCTCTACCAACGCCTGTGCTTTTGGAGAGAGTCTCTGTTGTGATCCACCTCGAAATTGCCTCATGATATGCATAGTGAATGCATCATTCACTCTCTTGTAGTGTTATTTTGGTGGATGTTTAAGCTGTGGATAACAATCATACACCTTGATCTCTCCAGGTCTCCTTCCGACTACGCCTGTGTACATGAGTCCTGGATATTCAAAATTTCTCGCAATGGAGTATATAACGTAGGAGCTCATATAGAACGTTCTGGTACACATTAGCCTTTTTAACTGTTTATCAATGTTGTTGCTAACGAGTCTTGCCCAGTTGATCGCCTTCTTATCGCAGGTGATGGTCTCAATGAAGTAGAACATCCACTCCTCAAAGTATGAAGCCTCAGGTGCACCAACCAACTGATGGAGTAAGGTGATGAAGTCTCTGTATTCATCATTGAAGTCTATCCTGTGCAGTTTATCTGGCCATTTGCTTCTTCCTCCTCTACTCTTCTTCAACCAAAATTTGTCAATGATTTTCGCACAAGCATCTAGATTATCATCGTAGGCTGATTTAGCTCCTTCCAAGTATGTAAACCATTTCCTTGGGCTCGGGTAGATGTAATGTCTCGCTAATTGTTGTCTCTGAGAGGTATGCGAGCACTGTTCCATCCTTCGCCACAATTCTCCTTGAGTCAGAGTCGTAGTGTTGAGCACACTCTACAATGAGCTCGTAGCATTGCACCGTGGGAGGAAAGCCGGCTGCATTTATGATTCCACTTTCGATCATCTTCTTGGCCGTAGCTGTGGGTTCGTTGATGTATGATGGGTGGCGGAACTTCTTGGTGTCGAACTTTCCAAGATTAGTGTCTCCTACTTGCTCCAATTCGACGTGATTCTACTTTCGAATGCACTCCCCTTCATATCCTCCTTGATGAGCGCTTGGCAGGAGAGAGTCTTGTTTGGTTTGGGAGCCGCCATCCTTCACCTATGAGAGATGTGCAAGTTAGAACAAGTTGTAGCGCAATGAAGCTTATTTTCTTAACTATGAAATGAGTTTGCTAAAGACTGATCTATTCATTATGATTAAATACATTAGAGAGGTCTGGTTTACTACAACAAATAACTATCAATTCAAATCAAACCTGCCCCTGACTTTACATCAGTTCGACCAACGCACTTACTTCTGATTTTTTAAACTTCAACTTCAAAACTAAGTAATGAAGCAAATTCTAATGTTCAAGGTTCGCTGCCTTCTTGATTAGTTCAGGCGCTTTAAGGTGAATTCGCCTTCCTAAAACATCAGATCTGTATCCTTAATGCTTGAACTTGTTTGTTTTGATCTTCAGGCCTGCGCCTTTGTGTTGGAGCAATTTACTTATACTTTAGTGAAATTCACTCATGAATAGATAAAATTCGCTTCCTTGCTGTTGAAATCTCCAATCTGCACTTGAAATTCGCTGATTGCTACTCAAGAGAGAAGGAATAATTGTTTGATTTGATGCTAAAATGATTATTTCACTCTTACCTTTATAGGCGATCATCCTATGTAGGCCGACTTTGTCAAATTAAGACAAAATAAAAATTACCCTTTGCCGACCTGCCCCATGATTAATTTCAAATTTGTTTTGGGCGCCTAAGTTATGCATTGGTTGTCAATTTCGCTCCATTTTATCAACCCGTGAAGTTCGTTGTTATGTGGAATTTGCTCCAACTCTTAAACTCTTGAAGTCTGCTTGAAATCTTTAACTCATGAAGTATGTTTTTTGCTCCTTGATTCATGAAGTTCGTTTGAGATCCTTAACTCATGAAGTATGTTTTTCGCTCCAATGGCTCAATGCATGAAGTGTGAATTCCGCTCTAAATGGTTTGCACTTGAAGTCTTATTTCAATCGCCTTGCTTGCTTGACTTGCTTGTCTTTTCCGAACATGAAATCCGCTCCAAAACTCTCAAACCTGAAGTTTGTTCTCATACTCCAACTCATGAAGTTGCTTCAAATGTGAAATTCGCTCCAAAATGTGAGATATGAAGTAGGAATTTCGCTTGGGTTGCTCAACTCATGAATCATGTTTTTCGCTCCAATATGCAAAGTCATGAAGTTTGCTTGCAACTTGCAACTCATGAAGTTCGTGTTCTCAAATTTGTTTCATTCCTTTATTCCCTTCTTCACTCATGAAGGCTTGAAGATGTAATTCACTCCAACCTCCTTATTCATGAATTTCGCTCTAGAAGTCCAACTCATGAAGTTGAAAATTTCGCTCCAAGATGTGAACTCATGAAGTATAAATTTCGCTCCAAAAAGGCAACTCATGAAGTTCGCTTCAAAACAGGAAATCATGAAGTTCACTTGACCTTGAATGCATTCAAGGTGATCATCCTTCATTTCTTATTGAACTTCGATCATGTAGGCTTGTTTGTATATGCTCATTGATGAAATTCGCTCCAAGGGGGCAATTCCTGAAGTAGGAATTTCGCTCCAAAAGCTCAAGTCATGAAGTAAGAAATTTTGCTCTTATATGCAAAGTCATGAAGTTCGCTCCTGAGTGTTTGATCATGAAGTAGGTGTTGATTATAATTAGGGAATGGCGGATTCCAATTGCCTTGGGCAACATTGGAATCCGCCCAAGGGGGCCAGCCCCTTTCTCCAACGTGTAGGGCTGGACCCTATACCTCACTTCACTCCACGCTACATAATGAAACCCCACGCCACATACAAGGTAGCGTGCTAAACATAATAGGGCCAACCCTATCTAATGCATTTCGGTTAAAGGAAAAACAATAAATTAAAGGTCAAGCCGACATAAATGGATATTACATCATATAAGTAAAGATACTTTCACCTCAATCAAATACATTCAATACATCATCATGCAAAATATCTACATCTGCCTAATGCGAATTTGAAGGAGCAATATCACAGCGAATCACAATTGCTATGCCAGTGAATTACATCTGCCATTAAAGGGTGCAAAATTCATCCATGAGGAGAGCTAACTGAGGGCTAAGGTTGCTGTCCAACAAAGTGCAGACTTCATATGCAGACCTAGGGCTTGGACCTGATTGCTGTTGGAAGTGGTAAAGGGATGCTTGTGAAAGTGCAGTCTTGTGGAAGACATTATCAGCCCTAAGTGCAAACATCTTCAAGTGCTTGAGATAAGTGTTGTAATCTTTATATGACTATAATCCATAATCAAATCTGAGGATCTTTTCTGGCTGGGTTTTTTCTCCTAGGAGGTTTTCCCAGGGTAACCGTTTGTTGTTCTTATTTCTTTGTTCATTTCTATGTCATGCCTAAATCTAGATATCTCTAAATCTTTCAGCTAATCAAACTAAATTCTGATTTCTGAGTTTATATTAATCTGAAAGTAGTAAAAATAATAGTAGGTGCCTTTTGACTCTCTCATTCTTCCACTTTCAACATGAGGAAATTCTCTCCAATACCCCAACTTGTGAAGTTCGCTCCAAAAGGTGAACTCATGAAGTTGGAATTTCCCCCCAAAAGTGTAACTCATGAAGTAAGTGCTCTCAACTCCTTCACTTCATTCCTTTATCGCTAATCTCGCCTATGGAAGCTTGAAAGTGAAATTCGCTCCAATACATTAACTCATGAAGTTTGATTCCAACTCTTCAAACCTGAAGTTTGCTTCCAACTGTGAAGTTATGAAGTTAAAACCTAGAGAAGACTTAGAGATGAGGTGGATTACAAATGAACTTATCAAGACTTCAATTCTTGGAATAATTCATTCAAATGCTCAAGCTCATGCTTATACCATTTCTCAAACAAAGACTCAAGGGAAAATTCACTCATCTATCACTTAACACGAAGCTGGCAACTTCAATAAACTCCTTAACTAGACCTCTGATCAATTGACATGATACGCAAACCCTATAAACTTACTCATTTCATTTGCAAAAAGGAGGGAGAGGCTACACTACGCACCTAAAACTCAAAAAAAAGAGGGGGTCCCCATTTTGATGGGGCGATGTGTGAAATGGTCACGACAGTTTCCTAGTCGCTAGGAAACTCCATTAAAGGAATGAAGTCCCCTCATTGAAAGCCATACCTACAATAGTGAAGCCCTACTATGTAAAGGCATGGGCAGGCACCTTGTTGTCGATGCCTATTGAGATCTCTTGGATCAATCCATCTCGGTCGAAATGGGGCAAGCAATTAAGTCCCTGCATGAAAAACCTTTTGATGACTGTATTTACAAATGATAAAGCTGTATCTTTATTCAATTCCCTTGTCCTTGTCAAATGATGTCCATGTGCCTCTACACCATGTCTCCAAGTCAGTATATGAGTGGTCTTCAATTTTGACTGTTGTTGGCCTCTTATTTATCTGCCTCTGCTTTACCCCCTCTCGTCATATGCTCGTTGTTTTAGCATTCTAGCTTGTAATTGTCTTAACATTTTGAAAGTCTAGTGTTCTTTTCTTAGTAGTTTTCTACTGTAATTTAATCTGCATTTGAGTTCTATATATATACTGTCCAGAAGTGATGAATGTAGGTCAATGGAACTCACATATATATATATATATATATATATATATATATATATATATATACTTATTTCCTAAATTCCTATTAATTTAAAAATTCTGTATTTTATTTTTATTCAAAATGTTTTGGTTCAATAATTATGGTATGCAATAGTAATCATTCATATTTTGTGTTGTGTTTTTTAAAACTCTTACCTTAATATCCCCCTGAATACTAAAATTTTGAGAAGTTGTTTCTTGTGTTCCTTAGCCTACTAGTGCATCACTCTTCTCTAGCCTTGCCATTTATTTAGCAACTGTTATTGTAATTTTTTGTCTCTGCATCACTCTTCTCTAGCCTTGCCATTTATTTAGTAACTTTTATTGTAATTTTCTGTTTCACTCCCCATTTGTTAATAGTTCAAAACACTCCTGTGTACATTTACACACTGTATATTTTCGAAGGGAAAAGGCTGAGTGGTACCTGTCGATATAAAGACATGTTTTATAACAAAGATTAAGGCAAAATAAAAGCATGCCAATGTTTGTGGCAGTCCTGCTAGTCTTCTATCTTGTTAATTGTTACGTCACTTGGTAAAATGTAACATGATTTCTTTGAGGTGATGCCTTATGTGTAAACCTTGAACAACTGAACTGAACAAAACTTATTTTCAGAAATATATGTTTGACGCCTTTAATTCCTTGTTTGTTTATAGATATGATAAGAGATGCTTTTGAAGGGGACAACATTCTGCTGAATAGTCCAATGAAACAGCACAGCGAAGAATTGTTCTGTTTCAGGTAAGTTATTATCTTGATACCAAAGAAAGCAACTACCAATATGTTGATTCATGTATTGTGAAGTGGCAAAATAATGTATGCAGCTGCTGTTACATCTTGGCTTAATCAATAAGAAGACAAGATTAGCTTTGTTAACTTGTCATTGCTTTTACTTAATTGGATATAGTTGCCAAGATATATTATTAAAATTATTTTGGCATGTGCTTTCCCCTGATACGTAGGAATGGGAATCTTGATAGCTGCATTGGATCTGCTGTCAGCGGTGAAGGGCAAGATTTGGACCAGCTTCTGCAAGCAGAAACACTCAGTGATCAGCAGCTTTTTGATAAGCCATCAAGTTCTGCATTATTGCCTACTGCTCGTGTGTTGCTGGACTCTTTGAGCTCATATTCACAAAGTTCAATTTCAACATCACATAGAAATTTGGCTTCACAACAGTATCTCCATCATAATACTCATTTGGGACGTTCCACATCTGTTGCTGCCAGTCAGTTGACTTACACTTCTTCAGAAAGTTTGCTGTCCAAGTGGGCTCAGCATCTCTTCCCATCAACAAACTTACCAGTTGATCCCATGCCTCCATTCTCACAATCTTTTCAAAACCCATCTCAAAACTTTCCAATTCCAGAAAGACCATATTCTGAAAGGATTGTACGGAGGCTAGCAGATTCTCCATCTTCTGTGATTCCATTTCATGATAGTCAATCTTTAAAGTTGACCTCTCAAAGATTTGATCTTCAAAGAAAGCAATATCCTGGAGTTCCTCCTCCATTGCATGATCAGTCTTCACAACTTCATTTAGCTGTTGTTCATGAGCAAGGTCCAGCACCAAAAGTTGCATTTGATATGGTAGACAAACCTAGTGTACCGTCAAAACAGATTCCTCCAGTTGCTGTACCAATTTCAGTATCACCTTATAATCAGTGGCGCCACAGACATCATTCCACTTATTTAGCACCTAAACAGTTCAATGATCCATTCCCAGCATTGCCTTCAGCAGCCCATTCAAAGACTTTGGTTAGCCCAGCTGGTATGTTTTTTGGATTTTTTATTGCAACTTATTAATGGAAATGTCATACATTTGATTGTTGTTTTGTAATGTGTAACTTGGATTGTGTGAAATATATTTTTTATGAATTGTTAAGAGGTTAAATGATTCTGATCCATAATATCAATGTGTCATTTATTTTCATTTCCTTAAAAAAATAGTAAATCATTGCTTCTTTGTTAAATTTACAGATTTTTGCTATTCTATTCAGATTTCAGAAAAGAGGCTACAATTTAATATAGTTTGAAATAGTATACCAGTAAATCTTTGATAGCAAGGCCTAAACAGAGAGTTTGTAGTAATCTTGTGGTGGAAAGGAAATCTTCTTATATGGTACATCTAAAGAAAAGCGTCTGAACTTTTAAGTTCTTGTTTTTTTTTTTTGAATGCTTGTGTATCGTATTATGTGCTAGAATTGCACTTCTACAACTGTCGACTTCAAACTATTTTCTGCTTAGCTAAATTTTATTATTTTACACTCTTTTTAAGGACGGTGGAGGATGTATGATGGCAGTCCCGCCTTCCCGAGATTGCTTGTCCTCAAGCAATTTTAAATTTTGATGATCAAAGATCTTGGCTCCTTCCCAAGTGGCATCTTCTATAGGTAGACCCTTCCATTTTACTAGATACTTTTGAATGAACTTATTCCGCAATCTCTCTTATCACATATCAAGAACGGTTTCAAGCTCCAAAATTAACTTGCCTTCATCATCAAGTGGAGGTAATTCCAAACATGGAGTAACATGCTATCCCAGCACCTTTTTGAGTCAAGACACATGAAAGGTATTATGGATCCTGCTATTAGCCGGTAGTTCCAACTCGTAGGCAACCTCTCTTATCCTTCTTAAAATCTTGTATGGTCCATAGAATCTAGGTTTAAGTTTCTCAGCTCCACTTATCTTGATCAATGATTGCATATAGGGTTGTAGCCTTAGGATAAACAAGTCCCCAACTTCAAATGTCTTTTCGCTCTTTCAATCAACATATATCTTCTACTGGTTTTGTGCTAGGTGTAGATTATCTTTAAGTGTGTTCAATGTATCCATATTTTGTTGCACAAAATCTTTGGCCCCTGGTACACGACTTTATTGGAGGATCAAACCTCCAAATGAGGTTGCCTCATACTCATACAAAGTCTTGAATGGACACATCCCTATCAACATATGATGGGTGGAATTATAACAATATTACCCTAGGTGTAACCACTTGATCCATTCAATTTGTTGTCCGGTATCATAGTTCCTAGGCATCCTTCCAACCATTTGTTTACAATCTCTGTTTGTCCATCTATTTGGGGATGATAACTTGTACTGGGTGTGAGTACTGTTCCTGCTTGTTGAACAAGTACCAACTCAATCTGATGCCTTGGTATACAAGCAACCAACTCAATGGGGCCCCCACAAGCAACCAACTAAATGGGTGTCCACAAGTAACCAACTCAATGTGTGTCCACTTTATGGGTAGGAATTCATATTCCCGCATTCTTTTGTGTTTGCCTTTGCTGTTGCTAATAAGATTGCTTCTTAAGTCAATACACAATTATTTTTGAAATAAGAAATCTATCTATCAATATTAGATTCCACATATAACATATCAAATAGTTCAGAATTATGAATATTTTCACTATGTCTTACTGCTGTATATGCTCAGTTGTATGAGAACTTCTGATCTTATTCCATGCCTTCCTCCAAATGAAGTTCTCCTTAAATAGCCTTCAAGGGGGATGAATAGACACCTTCCTTGCCTCTTCTCCAAATGTGGTGTCTTCTCCAAGTTAATCACTGCCTTATCAAAAATCATATGCCTCTTCATCTTATGGGGCCCTTGGGAATTGCCTTGTTTAGTCATTTGTTACGTATTACAAGTCTGCCGAATAAAGGAAGGAATTTCATTATGTGGTGGTCGGCTTAGACAAAAGAAAATGGCCAAGTATTATGAATAAGGCCATTTTCTGCATATGGATGCATAGCTAAATTGTATTATTTTACTCTCTTTTAAGGATGGTGGAGGATGTATCATGGCAGGGGCATGACAAATTGTAACTCAAAATGTAGCTGTTAAAGTTTGTTGTTACACCATTATTTCAGGGCCCAAGTATTGTATTCAGCTTATTGTTAATATGCTGTTTGGAGATGCAGCTTAGCTAGTTGAAAGTATGTGACTCTACATGGTTTGGTTGGCCGCAAAATGTTTCCTTTACCCAGATCTTGCATATCCCTACAGTGGGAAACAGATCAGGAAGATTTATATTGGTTGCGTTGCTGCTGAATCAAGTCTTTCTGATCTTAAGTTAGTTTGTTGTTATATTTATCTTTGTTTTACATGCTTGAGTGTCTGCAATTTGATCCAGATTGCTTTTGTTTCTTATGTCATGCATGCAAAGATTTTGTCATCTGATTTGGCTAATTTATGTTATGCTTTTGTTTCTTATGTCATACATGCAAAGATTTTGTCATCTGGTTTGGCTAATTTATGCTTTACTTTCATTCTAAGACAAAGTAACAAAAGGCACGATGTTGCTTATATTATGTAATTTTCAGTACATCATGCTCGTCCTCCTAGTAGTTCAGTCCCTTATTCTGCAAGAAGAAAACGGTCAGAAAGGCATGCAACAGTAATGCCACCTACTAGTCAAGGTATGCTGAGTTTCAATTCTTGGTGTATTGTAGTATTAATTATCTCTTCAGCAAGTTGCTTTGGGCTTTTTAGAGGCTATTTTTAAACCTAGAATTGGAGTCCATTCGGATTATTTATTAGGAACCCAACATGCATTACAACTGTGCATGGTGATGGATGTATGGCTATTTGTAATTTTATACTAACTACTAAAGGAATTCCCAAGAATAATGGTCACAAGTCCAGTGTAATGATGTATTTTGTAGGTCCAGTTGCAGTTTCTCCAAGGAAAGCACCCTCTGGACATCATCCAAAGAAGCCAAAAATTCCTATTGCTGCATCACCTAGAATATTCCTTCCTCCACCAACCTATCAAGGTAAGTACGAATAGTTTCTAACCATTCTTACAAAGAAAAGTTTCTTCATGAATCTGCTGTTTTGTTCAGTGCAAGAAATTTCAACTGTTACAAAGCGGGAAAGTCACCGCAGTTAATAGTTTTCTTGCTCAAACAGAAAAAAATAGTTGTAAACTATTTCTAATATTATTTATTCATCCTACAGACTGTACAAAATTGACTTGTGTTGAACCACTCACAAATACTCCTCCTGATGCACCATGTGGTTGTGTGCTTCCTATGCAAGTTGGGATTTTACTTGGGGTGGCACCTTATGCCATTTTTCCAATGGTGTCTGAGCTTGCTGCCGAGATAGCAGCTGGTATTTTTTTGAAACAAAGTCAAATTAGGATAATGGGAGCAAACGCAGACCCCCAAGACCAAGAGAGAACACATGTGAGTATTGATTTAGTGCCGCTTGGAGAACGATTTGATAACATGACTGCCTTCTTGACTTACCAAAGGTTTTGGCAAAAGAAGGTGATTATTAATGAGACCCTTTTTGGGGATTATGGAGTTGATTTTGTTCATTATCCAGGTATGCATTTCAGGCTATACTCTCTTTTGAAAATATCTAGCACTTGGTATGTGTTAAAATGAAATTTTGAAACAAGCTATTCCTTTTTAAGAGGTGATCATGTTCATTTCAGGGCTTCCTCCATCACCTCCTTCACCATTTTCAAATACAACTGATGGCTCAAATGGCAAGGGCAGTGCGATAAGTGGAGGTTTAAATGGTGAAGAGCCACTTGGGGTTGATGTAAGGAGAAAGAGTGAAAAAATGGGGGGTGGAGTTATTGCGGTTGTTGCCTTATCTTCAGCTGTTGCAGTAGTGATCTGTCTTGCAGCAGTTTGGTTCATTCTTTTGAAATGCAGCAACCAAAGTAAGTTGCCTGCAGCTGTTCCACCCACATTTGTTTCATCTGTACCAAAAAGATCAGGTACGCCTGTAATCTAAAAATGCGTTAACTTCTTTTTGAATGTTTTTTGTTGATTATATCTGTCATTGGACTGCTTATCTAATGACTGCACAATTTATTTTGTGCAGGTGGTGGTTCCATCCTCTCTAGTAGCATACCAAGTTCAACATCATTTTCATTTGTTTCGAGTATGGCTACTTATACAGGATCCGCTAGAACATTTACACTAGCTGAGCTTGAAAAGGCTACAGATAGGTTCATTTCTAAGAACATACTTGGAGAGGGAGGTTTTGGAAGAGTTTATCGAGGAGTATTGGAAGATGGAACCAAATTGGCTGTTAAAGTTCTCACAAGAGATGACCATCAAGGAGGGCGAGAATTCATGGCAGAGGTGGAGATGCTCAGTCGATTGCATCATCGAAACTTGGTTAAATTGATAGGAATTTGCACTGAAGAGCGCAATCGATGTTTGGTCTATGAGCTTATCCCAAATGGCAGTGTGGAATCTCATTTACATGGTATAGTATTTTCTCACCAATCACCCATTTCGTAAGTTATGCTGAGATGTCTGAAATTTATGTTGAGAAGTAAATGTTTAAGTTCAAGTTATTGCTTTCATCATCATGATATTCTTGTATTTGGAAATTAGCAGAATGCATGTGCAATTTAATGTGCAGACTGTGCATTGGTTTCAATATTTCCAGGCCCAGACAAAGAGACTTGTCCACTAGATTGGGATGCACGCATGAAAATAGCTATTGGTGCAGCAAGAGGACTTGCCTACCTGCATGAGGATTCAAATCCCCGTGTCATACATCGTGATTTCAAAGCTAGCAACATTTTGTTAGAGGATGATTTTACTCCTAAAGTATCTGATTTTGGACTGGCAAAAGTAGCTTCTGATGAAGGGAAGGAGTACATATCCACACGGGTTATGGGAACCTTTGGGTATTTAGCTGGATTCTTTTCAGGCTCAGTGCTTCAGATTTTCATTTTCATTTTTTCGGTAGCTTAAGGAAATAATGTGGTATCTGCAGCTATTAATTTGATATAAATCCTATTATTTTTCCAGTGGGAGATATTGACTCATGAATTTTATAAGAATACCTAGACTTACATTAAAGTACTTGCGCCCCTGCAGATATGTAGCTCCTGAGTATGCAATGACTGGGCATCTGCTTGTGAAGAGTGATGTATATAGTTATGGTGTAGTTTTGCTTGAGTTACTTTCTGGAAGGAAGCCTGTTGACATGTCCCAACCTCCTGGGCAGGAAAATCTTGTTACCTGGGCTCGCCCCTTACTTACTACTAAGGAAGGATTGGAGATGTTAGTAGACCCTGCTTTAAAGGGAACCTATTCTTTTGATAATCTGGCCAGAGTTGCAGCCATTGCTTCAATGTGTGTACAGCCTGAGGTTTCTCACAGGCCATTTATGGGTGAAGTTGTACAAGCCTTAAAACTTGTGTATAATGATTTGGATGTGAGCAACAAGGGTGGATCTCAAAACTCTAGTCAAGTAGAAGATTCACCTAGCTCTCAAATCGAGCTTAAGGAAGACTCTGATCATGCATGGTGGCCAAGCACTCGGTACATACCTGATGCTACTTCTTTTGTTACAATTGACTATGATTCTGGCCCACTTCATGCACAGGGTTTAGACATGGAGAGACCTCTTTCAGCATCTGCACTGCTCTCTTCTGGATGTTTAATGAGAGAATCATCAGACTCTTTCAGGAGGCATAGCTGCTCTGGTCCTCTGAGGACAAATAGAAGTAAGCCTGCTTGGTACAGGATCCGGGGTCTAACTAGAGGTAGCATGAGTGAGCATGGTCTTACAAGGCACTTTGGAACTGGTTTAGGTACAGATGTGAATGAGTTTTGGCCTTGATGGTATTGTGTGTAACATTTTTGGCCTGGCTAAGCACATGAGCTGGCCTTATGCAGCTTGTGATACCAGGGTGCAAGGTGGAAAGAACTAAGGCTCCTAATGGAAGTTTTGTTGATAAGGAAAAATTTGAGGTTTCAAATAAATGATTTAACAAGTTGCTTGCTTGAAATTTCTGAGCATTAGTTTAGTAAACTGTTCGTGCATGATGCATGTGATTTTAATTGTGCCTTGACTATCTTATAGAAGAGACAAAATGATTATTGGGGCCATGGCACTGTACCTCAGCTACCAGAACATATCACCATGGTTCTTGGGCCATGGGATTCAGTTTTATGGTGAAATGCATTCCCTGGATTTATGTCTTGCTGGGAACAGCAGTGGAATATATAATCTGTTGTTCAAAAAGAGACAATGAACAGATAGAAATCAAGATCTGTATTGTGCCCTTGTTGACATATCCACGGGAGCATCTTATTACCCAAGAACAGAAGTGAAATAAAGAAAATCTTTCTTGCAGCCAGTGAGTTGAAGATTTATATCCTGGATTATGATAGTTGGAGCTTGTTAGAGAATGGGCAGGGCCCAATTTAACTGATGGAGGTCATTTTGTTGCCACTAAATTTATTTTTGTCTGCATTTTAGTGGATACGTTGCACCCATAAAGTGACACTCCTATGTACTATTCTGCTTGTATTAAAGCTTTTTTAATTTTTTGCACTTCCGCATTTCTCCAAGGATTTTAATTTTGACTTTTACGATACATAAAGACTCCAGCTCCATTTGAACTTTAGTGTAAAGATTACGTATGTTGGGTGATTTTTACCGTAGTTCTGTCTTGATTATTAGATGGTTAATGGCAGGTTGATTAAACTCGTAATCTGCAAATGTTTTAAAAAAATGATGGTTCTATAAATCTCATATGTGTGCTCTGTTGAATGGTTTTTTGGGAATAAAATTAATTTTTTTTGGCAGGTTTTGGAATCACAACTGCTTTAAGTGGGCTTTGATATACCTTTGGATAATTGTTTCTTACTTTAGGAACATTGTTCTGGGTATTTTGGATTGGTCCGAACAGCTTCTCTACTGCCCTCATGTATAAATTGCTAGTCTTTATCAGTGGTAGATAAAATTCACATAGAATCTTATTGTTCCAACTTTCAAGGAAAAGTAATTATGTGAATTTTCAATTTAATATACATAGAAAAAAGGTAATCTGATGTTTTGACCTTTGTATTTACGAACAACTATAGAACAAAAGCTTGAAGCAGTAGAGTAAGAATGACATGGTTTGGGACCTCTGAAGAGAGACTCAATTACAGTCTACCTTTTGGTTTGGAATGAGGAGTGAAGATTGGGATGTCTAAGTGCAACATGTTTCTACTGAAATTAGATTGGTAGTTATTAAGGGAACAAGAACCGGTCACTTTCAGAGTGTTGGAATTCGCATATTAAATCCGTCTATGATGAAATATTATTCCTTTCACACCTCTGCCAACATATATAGAGAAGAATTGTGGGCATAGCCTTTAATCAATTCATAGGCTGCTTTGGCCTCGTGGAAGTTATTAAAATCGATCTTTCATTCATTCATGATAAAGTATTCTACACGTAGATTGAAGAGACGGAAATCTCTCTATAAATCAAATTCTTGTGAGCTTGACTGTTGCAAACTCTAAATTTATGTAGTACATTTTCTATGGCCAAGTACAATGTAAATAAGGACAAAAGTTAGGATTTATAAAAATGACCTAGACAAAGCTAAAGTGCCGAGGATAGAAGAACAGAGCTAAATGCAGTGGTTAATTTGTAATCTTATAATTCAGGCCATGCTGAAGAGATGGGAGTGCAGGGTTTGAAAAACACTCCCAACTTGGAATTTAAAGAAAATATCTAAAAGTTTGTTACCTCATATCCAATTGGAATGTTAGTTTGAACAAATTTACCATTTTTTTTTTAATAAAGAAGCAATTTTACTTTTATCAAATCTTCTACCAAAATTCTCCTCAGTGGAATTTTTCTTTCTAAACAATCTCCATTGAGATGCCATGCCGGAACATTATCATTACTAAAACTTGCTCTATTTCACCCTTGCATTAAACAGATGGCATCTTGGAGAGACCCTGCATAAAGTTAAGGGAACAATGAAAATTGTACATTATTAAAATTGTTATGAAAGAAATGAGAGGCCATAATTTTAAAATTGAAAGAAAATGTACAATCTAGAAAAGCATGAAATTGCGATAGAATATGTAATATTAAATATGCAGACTAAAGCAAATAAAAATAAGTATTTTTTGTTTAAGAGTAAATGCATTTGACTGGAGGTAAGAGAGATTTTGACTGGAGCTATAAATTGAAATACTACGTACGTAAAGAACACAACAAAGTGAACTCAATAATGAGGAACTACATGGAACAGACAGCCCAAAGGAGCAATACAACAACAAACCAAAAAGTGGAGTGAAACCTCCAACCAATCGACTGATAGGCATCAGCTAAATGGTGCTGCAGCCCCCAGGTGGATCCGCTCAGAATGGTAAAAAGTCAAAAGGCTCTGATGAATTCAGGGCTTGAATGCCAACCCCTTCTCCTAAATTCCTTGCCATTGCTAGCCTCGTAAGCCATACGCAATTCAGAGGGGGCTGGGGTAAGAGGTACATACCTCCTCTTTCCGGTCTTGTCAATTATTTTAAGAGGCATAATTTATTGAAGTGAGGCATAATCTATTAGAGGGACAGTTGAGAAGTTGGGGGAGTTCATCATCTTAGAAGACTCACCAAAACCACACCTCACACTAGCACTTTCGAGAAACCACCACAGTCCAGCTTAAGAGACTCACCAAAATCACACCTCACCTCAGCACTTTCGAGAAACCAACACAGTCCAGCTGAAGGCATCAACGTTGGGCTTTGTACCATAGAACTTAACAATCAGGGAGTCCCTTAATCTAGCAGAGGCCCTATCAACCATGCTGTCAGGGATGAAAAGAGTCAAGCAATTCCTTCCCAAAGACCACGCCCAAGTCAAAAGGCGAGGCCAACAGCTCAAACGCGACCTGCAAAGCTTCACGGCAAGGCATACGGGCCCTACGCTCCTCCACAAGCCCCTGAGCCTCCAACCAGATGTCCCAGAGTCGCTCGTACTCCTCTTCCAAATCCCATGTGCCACTCCATTCATCTTCAGGATCAGGCCGACCAGCCACATTGCATCGCCGTCATCGTCACCCTGTCCCTCTTCTGGAGTATCCTGCAGATTTCCGCTACTCCCCTTCGAATTTTGTCTTCTCACTCATCCTTTTGTTGACCAATATTTACTTTTATCTGTTGATATGTTAACGCAAATAGTACAACTAGCTTAAAATAGTTAAACAACAGTCACAGATTTATAATTGAGTAATATATTTTATATGTTTTTTACCTATTCAATCCAAATGACCCGGTTTTCGTAAATCGTGTTTCACTGTAAGCCCTCGTCATGAGTATGAATGGTCATTTGGCTCTCACTGGATCTGGGCCCCAATGCACATTGAGGGGAAGCACCCAAGACACTCATCTCATAAAATAAACTACAAAATTAGTTAGAAAATAGAGCGCCCAGTGCAAATCCTCCCTCAGCAGTGGTCTTTCAACTCTACAGATGGAATGGAATTCTAATGCAGCTTATGCTCTCATATTTCCTTGGATTTTATGGTTCTTAAGCAATGGACGATCAAATGTAGGCTGTTTGTGCCGATCAATGCAGTCTATAGCAGCTGCATCTGGGTTCTGCATGGGACACAATTAAGCTTTGCATTTTTAGACCTTACAAAATATTTTCTCACCAATTTTTTTATTGCTTGATCTTTCAACAGACCTAACAATTTTTCTCAAAAGCTCAAGTACTTCGGACGCTTTGGTGGAATTACGTCTTCCCATGTTAAAATATTTCTCACAATACTGAGAAGATTGCCTTGCCTCTAACTTCGTGACAGAGGTAAGCACCACCATAAATACTAGAACTAAAACTAAACCATTCAAATCCATTCATGATGTCTTCTTTGGAAATGCTCTACTAAAGGTTGCCTCTATAATGTGATGGTGCAGCTTGTCTCATGTACTGTAAAATAAGAAAAATCCATACGATACTTAGTGACCATGATTTGTTTATGAAATTTGTCGCAAGGAGATGGATTTCTTCAGCATTGACATTAAATCTGGTGGTGTAACAAACATGTAAATGCCATAAATAAGAATTTTTTTTTTTTTATCTTAAATTTGTAAGAGTATTAATCTTCATTTATCTATTCAAGAGAATTAGACAAAATTCCAGAATTTATTAGTTTGAATATTTTTTTAAGATTAAATGGGGTAAGTTTTTCATCACATTCCATAATTCATTCATCATCATTTCTTTTATCTTATTTGTTCATTTTGATGATGAATTATCCAAAATATTGATGAAGAAATTTTTTTTCATAATATTCAAAACTATTCAAACTAACATTATGAAGTGAAAATTTATTTTAAAATTGAATAACTTACTTGGCCTCTAAGAAGATTGAGGGAGCTTACTTTGTCATAATTGAATGATCGAAGATACAGAACTGTTTTAAATGATCTGGGAAAAAAATAACATTGAAAATATCGACAAGTGTTAGAAACAGTAAATATGATGCAAATATGTAAGCAAAATTCAAATACTCAGATCAGACTAGTTCCAGTTAAAAACATTTAAATTCATGTGATTTCACCTAAATAGAATTGATGATCATTTATGCAGCATCACTTTTAACTATTCCTATGCATAAGACCTTCCATTGTGTGCTCTGCCATTTAAGCGTTCGCAGCAAGAAAGATTTCTTCCCGAAATAGAGAGAGAGAACCTTAAAAAAGCACAAATATACAGACAAGATCAGAGCCGTAGAAAACGAGAAATTTATAGAAAAAATCTCAACTACCTTGTTTTCAGAAACTTTGTTAAAGCTTATTTTCTGAAAACGTCAGAAATCCTGCTTTTATATAGTGAAAAAAACATAGAATTAATGTTTTTTAATTTTTTGAAGACCTATAATGATAATGGGCTTTATTAAAGATAGAGGACTAATATAGGATGAAATGCACAGTTGGTATTACCAATCACCAGTTGTCAGTAGACATTTTTCCGTAACGGTCCCAAAATCTTACTTCATACGGTAAGACAATCATTAAAAAAATAATATTAAAGAACACTATAATGGTGATTTGCTTTTCTAGTATATCTATTTTTAATTATTTTAAAGCAATTTTAAAATATCTAATATGAATAAATCATCAGTTTTTTATCAGATTTACTTTAAAAAATATTATACACAGAGAAAATATAAGATTATTAAAAATATCTATTTTCACAAGTTTATGTACAATATTTCTACAATATCCATGAACTAACTTGGACATATCCAATGATTTTATTTGAAATGTTTGAAAACTTTTTTAAATATAAAGATACACATAGAAGCAATTGAATGTAATAAAACTAAGAGCTTAACAATTAAGTTTAATAAAATTTTGCTTTAATACAATAATCAATTTTTTTTATTTTTATAACAAACCCTTGATCATAATTTTGATATTATTAGTAACTACAACTAGTTTCTGCGATGCCGTCTGCTCCCGTTGCCCTAAGGCCGGCTGTGTCTGCCGCCGCCGCTGCCCTAAGGCTACATGCTGCGAAGTCGTCTTCCCTAAGATCGGCTGGTGATGCCGTCCAGCCCCCTCCCCCTGGTACGGTCGGTGAGACTGTTTCACCTGGTGCTTTGAATGGGGGCTCTGTGGGGGTTTCCTCTAAGAATGGTGATATGGTGCATCCAACGCCCTCTGCTGCTAATCATGCCCGTGGCTTGGGACCTGTGGCTGTTACTGTGTGCAAACCTTTGGTTTTCAAAGTGTGATGAAACTGATATGGAGATCATCCACACTTCCTCTGTGTTTGAAGCTCATGGTCTGATTTGCAAGTTTCGGGGTTTTTGGCCAAGCCTTCCTTAGCTGCACACTTGGATTTCCCTAAGTTGGGAACCAATCATAAAAAGTTCAGTTAACATTTTTCCTTCAGCCAAGGGTTTTTTCATTGCCAAATTTGAATATGCAAAGGATAGATCGAAAATCTTAGGTATTAATCCTTTCAGCTGGAAGGACAAATTTGTTTTGATGGTTAAACCCTGGTTTTCGGGGTTTAACCCATCTATTGATTCTTTTAATGAGATTCTTATTTGGGTTAGGCTCCCTAACCTTCCCCTTTATCTATGGACGGATTCTCTGCTAGAGGAAGTGGGGGAGGCTTTAGGCGAATTCCTAATGATTGATAAGGAATCTTTCCGAATCTATCATTCTACTTATGCTCGGATTTTGGTTAACATTGGTGTCTCTAAAGGACTTCTAGCTGAGTTAGAGATTGAATCTTCCTTGGAATCTTGGGTCCAATCACTCGACTTTGAAGGTATTCCCTTTAGATGTCGAAAGTGCTTCCAGACTGGACATGTTGTTGCACAATGTGAAACAGATAAAAAGAAAAATAGATCTGCTTCTTGGTGGAAGGGTGCATCCGTTGAACACTATTTTGTTAAAAAGAAAAGCTTCTCCCAGGTGGTGGCATAGGTTCCTCAGGTCGATGGTAGTGCGCCTCTAATTGCTGCCTCCGTTTCTGGTGTTGCCTTGCCTCAGGAATGTGTGGATGCTTGTGGTGGTATCCCGACTGATCGTTTGAAAAATGCTGGATCTTCTTTTTCAATGGATGACCCTCCCGCGTCCCAGATTGGTGCTGGATCTTCTGCTATCCCTGCCTCTCTGGATGTTGGCTCTGTTCCTCCTGATGATGGGAGGTCCTCTATTCTGGACCCATCCTCTTGGCAAAAGGCTGCTGCTAGGGTTGAGGAGGGATGGATTACTGTTAAAAGTAAAAAATCTAAATTGTCCCAGTCCTCTTTTGATATGACCCTTCGATCCCACAAGGGTAGGACAAATTCTTGATCCTTCCTGGCTGGGTTAGGGCTGCTGGTTTTTTGCAGTTGGTTGGTTTTTGGTGGGGGTTTTGTTGTTCCCCTTCTTTTGATTGGCTGTGCCGAGTCTCTTTTGTGTTCTGTTTCTTTGAGTGGACTTTCAAGTTTATCTTTCGGTTTGGGTTGTAGGTCCTTCTAAAACCTATTGTAATAACCCACCATAATTAACTCAACAAAATTGACCATTCTTTTTTTTTTTTTGCTTTAATCTATTCATTGTGTTTGATTCAATCGCATACTCTGGGCATCCATCCATTTGGATTAGGCATTCATCCATCCGGGATGAGCATCTAACCATACGGGTTAGGCATTTGTCCATATGGGACATAAGATTTCATCTATCTAATACGGGATAGGCATCTACCCATGCAGGGTAGGCATCTATCCAATTCGGGATAGGAGGTGCTCTGGCCAGAGACTTAGACTCATCGAGACCATTCGGGTCTTGAGCCACTCACTAAGTACTACACTCTTCTAACAGAAGTGCACCGAGGTCGCCGTCCTTAGGAGTAATTAAATAACATAATACAAGCTTGAATTCCGCTTCGAAATTTGGCTTAAAGCCTCGGGAAGTCAAGCGAATCCATATAGGATTCCTTCCGAGTATGCGTTGAATTTCTTTTTCCAATTTAATTATCTTATCTTTTAAAATAGGATTCTTACTCAATCTTCCTTTACCAAGCCTGGACCCCACCCACGAACGCCTGAGTACGAGGGACAACTCCGTCCCAAGACTGCCTACATACCCGCTTCGGCATGGGATCAAGGCGTAAAGTATGTAGTTCTATTTTCTATTCTATGGTTTGATGTAAACTGATTTGTGGGTACGCAACCCTTTCTAGGGTCAATGTCCCAAACAGTTTCTCTGCGGTTGCTACCCATGGTGGTAGCACTTAAACAAAGGCTCAAGATGGCCTATTGTTTATGGCCTAATAACTACATCCTAACACCTATCATGAGCGTCACCCTTGACCCAATTGTCAATCACCAATACCCCTTCAAGATTTTAAAAAAATCAATTTTTATAAAAGCATTTCACTCAACATCCCTATAGGGGTTTACTATAGTTTAACTTAGCGGATGAAAGATCATTTAAAAACTATCTTATTAAATTACTGATCCAAGCGGGATTACTCGCCCATTGGATTTTAACTTCCACGTGTCCCTCATTACTCCCCGATGATTTATAGGGATGATGCCATAGACATCGTTGATGTAGCTTTATTAGGCGTTAAGTGCAGTAATTCAACACGACGACATTACCCATAAGCGTGACCCAGAGGCACTATATATACCGAACGCTACTTGGTTTTGGTTTTCCAACTTCCTTTATTTAATTTTCTAACTTATGATAAACATCATGCTTGAAAAATAATTATGAATTTAGACATTTGCAAAGCTTAATTACTTGATGAATTACATGGAATAAAAACCATAACTAACATTATTTATTATTCAAACTTGAACTATAACTTTGCATAATAATAACAAATAGGAAACTTGCATAATAATACTTAAACGTGAAACTTGCATGGAGATGGAAATGCCAATAAATGTAATTATTCTATAAGTAATTTGCATGTTATAAGAATAGTTCAACTTGTATAAAAAAGTCAATAAATGTAATTAATCTATAAGTAATTTGCATGTTATAAGAATAGTGCAACTTGCATGAGAAGGTCAATAAATGTAATTAATCTATAAGTGATTTGCATGTTATAAGAATGGTGCAACTTGCGTGCATGATTAACCAAATCCAAAAATAGTGATTGATTCAATCATATTCACGTGAATTAATTGCTAAGGGCCAACTAAGTGCCCAATGGATCTTAAATGGAACGAGTAACTCTAATTAAAAGAATTTGATATAATATAATTTATGAGTATAAAATTTACCAAGGATAATTTAATCGTGAATTCACTACACAAAAATCCCTAATATTTAAATTCAACAACTTAAAATTTATATTAAGGAAAGAATTAATATTTCCTAATTTAACTTAAAATTTAAACAAAAATACTTATTAGCAATTAACTTGAAATTTATCTAAAGACAATTAATAAGAATTAATTTAATATTTAACTAAAACAATTATTAAAATTTAACTTAAAATTTAATCCGAAGTAATTATTAAAATTCTAAATTGCAAATTTTTAAATATATATAAAAAAAAATAACTAAGAAGAAATATAATTTAAGCAGAAATTTTGTTTTAATAGTGATTGGGGCGGTGGGGACCACGGATCCCATCACCCCCCTGCGGTCCTGCATGTGCAGGCCCGCAGGGTTGAGGGGGCCTCGTGGTCCCCTCCACTCCCCTGCTACATAACATCTTGGTATTCACAACTCCATGATGTCTATTGACATATAACGGTCAATAACGACCTACATGGGAAAGTGACATTCAACACATAATAACTGTTGTCTATCCCTTGACCCAAACTGACTCAACGACCCATCCAAGTGAAATGTCTTTAGTTTTCCCAACTTTTCAGCTTAACTCAGATATACTTGTAATGCTTCACTGTAAATACGGTTCTTAGTTTTCTCATTTAACATTTATCAGATGCATGCCAAAAGACAGATAAATACTAGAGACGGCTAATTCTTCTTTTCGGTCCTTTCATCTGCAAGGTCAAAATGATAGAAGGGATCCATGACTCGGGTCTTTATTTATAAATGCAATGCACAGACAGAATGCAAGCACTCAGATTTATTTTTCTTTATTGAGACAATAATGATCAATCTCCTATCTTGCTCCGAGATTCCTTCTCGCAGTCAAGCACTCCAGAGAAAATATACACAAGTATGATGACCCGCAATATGATTCTTATGCACGAATTTAATTAATTGATAAGGATCTAATTCTATTTAAACTATTCCGATGAAAAGATACTTTCTAATAATATTAAAACTCCTTATCTTTTAATAGCTAGCATTACAATGCATGAGTACTATATGCAATATGCCATGACAATATTATCTCTGCTATAAACTTTAACCTGTAAGTCGGCAATTTCCAATGATAAAATGCTTCAGCCTATGGTGCAATCCACAACAACACTCCTTGTGAACCCCTACACGTATTATGGTGTAGGGTATACTTAATGACTGAGACCAAATGCAATGATCACCTGTGAACTCAAACAAAATGCAATGATATGTTTAGCAGAGTATTGAAAAGAGATGATTGCGAATGAGAGCCATGGGGAAGAAGAAGTAGAATCCCCTTCAAGAAAAGGTGACAACCATCTTGAACGATGGTTACATGCAAGAAAGACTCTCAAGGTGGTGGGAAGAGAGTAACGCCTCTCACCTCTAATACAATTAATATGTAAGGCTTCACCCATAAGTTCTTTACTTATTTCTCTTAAATGCATTTATCATATATATATATATATATATTTCATATTCCCTTACTTAAAAGACAACAATAGAGATTTATTAATGAAAGTAAGAACAAAAAATAGATGATCAAATAAATTGTTTTTTTTTGATTGATTATCACAGTAAACAGGTGTTTATCATTTACAGAGAGAGAGAGAGAGCTTTATCCAACAACCATAGGGAGGGAGTTTATTTCCAGACTTCACAGGGAAATTGTTTATTTCCAGGATTCATTTCCATTGTTCACAGGAGGATTCATTCATCTGAAATTCACAGTGAGGTCTTTGTTCAACTCACAGGGAGATTCAAAAATAATCACAGGGAGATTCAAAAATAATCATAGGGAGGGAGTTTAGAATAACCATAGAGGAAATAATCACAGAGATTTAAAATAATCATAGAGATTTTAAAATAATTACAGAGAGAAATTTAGAATAATCAAAGAGGAAATAAGCGTAGTGAAATTTATCCTTACTTTTCAACTAATTTTCACAGAGAATTTATATAACCATATAATGAAATCAAATGAGAATATCACAGAGGAAATAATCACAGCGAAAATCTATCCTTTCATTTCAACTAATTTTTTTACAGAGAAATATATAACTAGATAATGAAATCAAATGAGAATATCGTAGAGGAAATAATCACAGCGAAATCTATTTAAAGGATGAGATTCAGATTTCTATTCGAAAACTAGAGAGATGAATTTAGAGAAAAGAAATAAAGATGGATCTAATCTAGTTTTTCAACAAGAAATTGATCTAATTCTTATCAAGAAATTTAAACAAATTGATCTAATTCCTATCAAGAAATTGAAACAAATTGATCTAATGCATGATTCAAAATAAAATAAAACTAAATAAAAAGAACCTGGATGCTTGCAATTGATGTAGAATCCCCTATGAATCCTTCAATTAGCCTCCCTTGATTCTTCAAACTTGAAAGAAATCCTCCAAAGCAGTCTTAGCTATTTTGAAAAATGAATATGACTACAAAAAAGAATTTCTTGAGAGAATAATTTCTTTATGGACTAACCAACTCCCATTTTTGAAAACTTGCATATCATTTATAAGAAAAAATCCCTCTATTCCACTATCTATAATTTTAATTGATAAAGAAAAAAAGAGATTCTTTCCCAATTTTGGACTTCATGCAAATTGATTAGACTTAGTGGAGGAGTTACATGCAAGGTGGTGGAGAATCCTCTAGAAGCTTCTTATTCTTCCTACAACATGTGCCATAATTGGATGAGGAAAACTAAATAAATAATTAAGAAAAATGTATATTTTCCATGTGTGTGTGTGTGTGTTTTATTATTTTATCCTTTTATAATATTCATTCAATCATTTAAATAGTTTATCCAAAAATATAATAGAGTTTGTATTTTAAATCCAAAAGTGATAAAGGAGGGTTGTGACACCTGTCTTGTATAGGGTTTCTGGTCCCTTAAAAATTTGTTTTTCCTTAAGAAAAAACAAACCCTTGATCATCATTATGTCTCTTTTTTAACTTACAATTAAATATGTATTTGTTGAAAAAAACTTTTTGTATAGTCTCCAAGCTTGACATAATCTTGTTCTTCATACTTCAATGTGTTTATTCCTTTGCCATAACACGCAAAATTTCCTCTCCTACTTCATGAAAAACATTAACTCAAGTGAAGACAATATGGTAGTGAAAGCAATATGGTCATTCACATCTTTCACAATACCAATTACCATTTTCATTATTGTTCACCTTCTTTTTGCATTGCCTATGTTCAACATTCTAACTTGTCTAATGGATGAGATTTCCTTTCCTTTGTAATAGAATGGGAAGCAAAATTCTTCCCTTCTATATCAAACCATAATCTCAACCTCTTAATATCTTTTTCCAAAATTAGTACTTTAGAATCCTGAAATTAGTTATTTGGTTATAAACATTGAAAAATTATATTTTAGTGCAACAAGTTTGATTAAGTGCTAATCTCAACTTACAAGATCCACATAATAAAACAATTCTCAAAATACAATAAAACTATATTCCCAACATTATCCCTAGTTTTTTCAACATCTACAACATTCAATACATACCTTACGAAAGACTCTGCTGCAATGTCTAGTTCTTTAGTTTGTTGAAAACAAATTTGCTTCTATTTAAATGTGATAATACAATATTCACTACTGTGCATAATCTTATATAGAGAATTGTAAATCTAGATGGTTTGAAAAAATCAGCCAACTCTACGATGGGTATAGAAACATGCAATATCTATTAAAAAAACACGTGGTTTAAATAATTGATAGATTTAGAAACTTGCATATATAAAAATAAAGCATGTTTTAAAGAATTTGTAAAAGTATTTATCATATAAATATAGAAACAAACTTCTACAACATTTTGAAGAAATAACAACTTGCAATTGTGGAGAAACATTCCTCAGTGACATTTTGAAGCGAGAGATTTTTGTTTGAAATAGAAACTTGTTGTTTCAGTGATGTTACCAATCACACCTGTAATTTGATGGTATAAATGACCTTTGGAGATTTTTGTTTGAAATAGAAACTTGTTGTTTCAAGGATGTTACCAATCACGCCTAGAATTTGATGGTCTAAATGACCATTTTTTCAATTTTACACTGTATATTACAACCTTAAAATTTACTAGACCTTCTGGACTAACATGGTATATTTTTATAAAACCTTATATATGACCTAAATCATAAAACTAGCAATTGCACTTTGGTGTGCAATGGGTATGCCAAAGAAGTGTGGAAGATCAATTGGGAAAATTTTAGTGTATTTTGCATACAACTCTTTAGTGTGTAGGATCAATTGGTAGGCTATTTAAAAAATGACGTTGTGTGTGCATCCAAGGACTGAATCTAGAAGTGATAGCTTAAAATCAACCATGCATCTTGTTAGAGGGATCCAAACATAGACTAAAACAAAACTCTGAATCAAGAAGATAATTAGGTTTTGTTACCAACAGTATCATGTTTGTTTACAATAGATGGAGAGATATAGGCAGAGAGGGAGGGAGAGGAAAGGAGAGAAATATAGAGGAGGGAGAAGTAGAGAGATATAAAAGGAGGGAGTGATAGCAAGAGAGGGAAAGAGGGAGAAATAGGGATAAAGACAAGGGGAGATAGGGATAGAATGGAGAGATAGAGAAATAAATATAAATTAGAAACTATTGAGGGCGAGAGAGAGAAATATATAGAAAGGGAGAGATGGAAGGAGAGAGAAATAGAGATAGAGGGAGGGAGATGAAAAGAGAGAAATAGAGAGGAAAGAGAAGTAGACAAATATAAAAGGAGGGATTCATAGAAAGAGAGGGAGAGAGGGAGAAATAGGGATAAAGAGACAAAGAGATGGGGATATAAAGGAGAGATTAGGAGATAAAATAACTTGGAAAAGATTGAGGGTGAGAGAGACAGGAGGGGAGATAAATATATAGAAAGGGAGATATGGAAGGAGAGAGGAAGCTCAAGAGAAGGATAAATAGAGATAGAAAGAGGGAGAGGGAGAAATAGAGATAGAAAGATGGAGACAATGTGAGGAAGGAGACGAAGACATAGAAAGATGAATATACTAGAAGTGATATATAGAGAGAGGTAGAATGATATAGAGATAGAGAGTAGGAGAGATGGAGTTGATTAAAAAGAGATAGATATAATGAGATATAGATAGAAAGGGAGACTGACAGATAAATAAGGTAATAGAGAGAAGGGAGAGATGGAGATAGAGATAGGAAGGGAGAAACAAGGAGTGTGTGTGAAAATGTGAAACATTTTGAGATAGGGGTAGGGAGGAGTAACAAGAAGTGTATGTGTGAGAAAGAGAGAGATAGATGAATGATAGAAGAGATAAAGAGACATAGAAAGAGGGAGTGATATATATATATATATATATATATATATATATATATATATAGAGAGAGAGAGAGAGAGAGAGAGAGAGAGAGAGAGAGAGAGAGAGAGAGAGAGAGAGAGAGAGAGAGAGAGAGAGAGAGAGAGAGAGAGAGAGAGAGAGAGAGAGAGAGAGATAAATTAAATGTATTATACAATTAAAATTAAAATTCAAAATATGATTGTTCTACAATAAATTAAAATTTTAATAAAATAAATAATTATTAATTACTAATTTTATTCTAATAAATTTTAATCATTATTCACAATTTCATAAAAAGACATAAATAATTTTTTTTTTAAAAAGTTAAATCTAAATCAAAAATTAAAATAGAAAAAATTAAATACAAATTCAAAATATATGAAAATTCAAATATTAATAGAAATAATAATTTATAAACTTTATAATCAATAATAAATGTTTTAAATTAAAGAATAATTAAATAAAAGATTAAACTATTTTTTAAATTTATTAGAATTGAAATATTAATAAAATATGTACCTAAAAAATATAATTAATAGATTACAAACAACATTAATATTAGTTGAGTCACAACCCAACCGTAAGATTTATCATATTTTGAATGATGTATTATGTATTTAGTTAGGGTATGTTCTCATATTATTTAGATTAGATCTTTGCATATTGTATTGTGTCTAATAACTTAAACATAATTGTGTTTTTTCTTTATCAACTAGTTCTTCCATTTCTTGTGGAACTTTTTGTGTGCACCTTGGGCTAGAATTAAACCAATTAAGTATTAAAAGGGTTATAATTAGAATTATTAATGTTTTAATATTAATTTATAAAATTAGCATTAATAATAAATAAATAATTTTTAATAAGTTAATTATTTTTAAGTACAATTATATTTGTGGGATTAAATATTAGTGGATTCAAAATTATTAATCAAATCACTACAATATTATTAAAGCTTACAAGTGATTCTAAAATTATTATAAATTGTAATTTTAATACAAATAAATTGAATTAAATTTAAAAATAAATCAACAATGATTAATTATAATTTTAGAATAAGTTAAAGACTAAAATCTAGATTTAAAATTAACTTTCTATTCTATCCCATCCTTTTCTACATCCAAATCATTTCATATTAGAATTTTTTAAATTTCTTTTAATGAGATAAATGAATTTATAGAAAATTTCTTTTTATAAAAAAATCATTTTTTTTCATATTTTATATATGTTTACAAAATAATTGCATAAAATAAAACAAAACAAAACAAAACATTTTTTTATTAACGAATTTACAGAAAATTTCCTCTCAAAGGCATAGTCAATAATATTAATATATGTAGTTTTTAATATGAATTTAGAAACTTAGTTAATTTAATTTTTAAAATATTTTTAACAAGATTCTTTAAAAATTTTCTTATACAAATCTAAAAATTTATAAAAGGTACATTTTTAAGATTTTGACATTCATTATTAATAGTAATCATCATTTGATATCAATATATATGATTTTATGATGTTTATATTATAAAACTAGCATACCTATATTTTATACATAAAATTTATGTAGACATGTGGAGAGATATCAAATTTAAAAAATCTTTACTTTAGCATAGATTAATTCATGTGGTTAATATTCATTAGAATTTAGGCTTATTTTAGAAAATGAAATGATTTGCATGAAAAAAATGAAATTTGTTTTAAATCTAGATTTAAACACATAATTTTTTAAATTAGAAGTTTCTTTTAAATATAGATTTAAAAATATAATTTTTTTTATTTAATAAATAATAATAATCAAAAGTTGCTTCTTATATATATATAATAATAATTAAAATAATAGAAAGTTGCTTTTTAATTTAGATTTTGGTCTTTTATGTATTTTTAAATTATCTCATGTCTAGTCACAATAAATAATAATAATAATAGAAAGTTTCTTTTTAATTTAGAGTTTAGCCTTTAACTTATCATTATCTGGATGTAATTATATTTTTAAATTTTAAGATATTTTTAATAAGATTGTCTTGAATATTTTTTAATATAAATTTAAAAATTTGGATTGTAATATGAGATATTTTTTTCATATTTATCATGAATGATTGATAAAACTAATAAATAAATTTAAACATAGGGGATTTTGTATTAAAAAATTATAATAAATTAAATATTTTTTGATAACCCATTTTTTTTAAAATGTCAAATGAAAGGAATTCAAATGACCAAATGATCATAACGCAAGAACCTTATCTTTTGTTTTTTTATTTAAATGACACTTAACATTGTGCCATCCTAGAGTTACGCCTCTTGACTTAATTAAGGATAATGCAATTAATATAGAATAAAATGTTACCATAAATGATCAATCATCACTTGTAAGTAGATAAGGAAATATTTATTGTAGTCAAATTTTTATATCAATTTTAATTTTCATTATTTTTGTATCTATTTTAAAAAATAGTTTAATATTTTTTGGCTAATAAATATAAGTTAGAAATTTAGAAGTTGTAAAAATAGTATTAAGATGTGAAATTCCTATCACAGATTTATTAGATTCAAAATATAAACAATTTTATCTGTCATGACTATTATTAGTTTATGCCATAAAAAATTTACAACTTCATTATGAAAAATTTGACAAATCCAACATCACTTTCCACCCTCAATAAGTATTCAATACAAAATATAAGGCAACACTTTACATATTCTTTTACCTCTTCTATGAGACCTTCCCCAAATCAAAACATCTATAAGTCATGGAATGTGTAATCATATTTCAAGAAGATAACCCTCCTTCCATAATTGTTAATATAATTATATATTAACTAGTATATCTATAGTTAAAAAATATAGGTAGATTTTGCCGAGAGATATCTTATAATAGAAGGGAATCTAACGATTAGCAATATTATTAGTATACAAGAGTTTAAAAAATATGGATAATAATAGAGTTGCTTAAGTATGTAACGGTTTCATATATTTGGAGACAAGTGGCAAGGGTTCTATTTTATTTGGAGTAATAAAATAACACCTCCACAAAAACCAAAAGATGACATATTTCATGCATTTACCTATCATTTGCATGTCAAATTGTTTCAAAATTGAATTTTTGTTTACAGACATTTTGATGTCATTGTAGATGCCTCTCGACATAATAAATGACACATTTCTTATTTTTTATTGGGCTTATGCTTTTATACTATTAGTTACTGATTTATACATATTTTCACATTATCTCTCATTCATATATCCTTCATTTATATGCTCATTATTTATTATATATTTTTTTTTATCTAAATTAATTTTATTGTTTTCATAGATGTTTTGTATTTAAAACCATCAATTATATTCAATTTCTTTTCTGATCATCAAGAAAAAAAATATTCATGTTGTTATATGGAGCCTAATCAGGCTCAGAGGTTAAATTTTCCCTACTTCTATCGGTGCGGTTTCCCCCCAGATTTTTCAATAGCGGTTTGGGGGCAACACCCCCAAGGTGGGGTCAAGGGGCAACACCCCTTGCGCGCTCCCTGTTGCGATACAAGGTGGGGTCGAGGGGGAGCGCCCCAAGAGGCCAAAAAGACTTATTATTTTATAAAGGTGTCGAGTGTTATTTTTTTATTGGCTGACATGTTGTAACCATAATTTTGTAATTGACATAAGTCTTGATAAAAGGCTAAGGGTTAGGGGGTTTTTGTAGAGAATTTCATATAACATTTTGCAGCGGTGTTGAGTTGCAAGGGATTGCTGGTTGTAATCGATTTTTGATTTACTGAATAATAATATTGGACTCTTTGCTTGGTGAATGTAGCCCGGGATTGGGTGAACCACGCTAAATATTGTCTCTTCGCTGTTATTATTTTTGTGTTTTTCATTCCTGTATTTAATATTTATCTGCATATAATTGGTATTTTTTGCATGCAATTCCTAACAATTCATCCTAGAATGAATTACAATTTGCATAATCATCCTACAAACATTTGTAAGTAAAAAGATTACTGACCTCAAATATTCACATGATTATAAAACAAATCATTTTTCAAGAATTAATATATATATATATATATATATATATATATATATATATATATATATATATATATATATATATATATATATATATATATATATATATATATATATATATATATATATATATCCTAACAATGGTAGCCTTCTAAAAATATTCTTTAACGTTAGTAATTCTTAGAATTGAGTAGATAACACTAGTATACCTATCTTTACCAAAATATATTTAAAGTACACTAAGAGATATCTTTGATCCAAAATAAGTGTCATGTTCAAAACATGAGAAGCATGAAATTTAAATTTAAATTAACTTTTTTTAAACTTAAAGTTGTTAAAATATTTAGATGACATAGAATAAAGTCGATTTGACTGCTAAATTCTCAAAGTTTGTGAAAGACTTGGTAGTATTTTTACAAATGGTAATGCATGGAATTCACAAGTATACTTTTAACATTAATTATTTTCTAAGGCTTTAGCATATTTTTTTCTTGCAACTTCTTGTTGTTCTTCATTTTTCATATTTGTCATATGTGATTGGTGACAACAGTTAGAGTTAATGATACTATTAAATATAAGTTTATTGAATCCTAACCTCAATTGAACATTGAACTCTAATTCTATCTCTAACTATAACCTTAATTAAATATTAAGATTTAATCATACAACCTTAAACCCTTAACTTACATGATGATGAGATACATTACTAGTTCATATGTAATTTCTATGCTTTATAATCATAGATGTTTAATTTTTTAATTATATGAAAATGGTTTATATGTTTGAATGTTTATTCTTAGATTACATTTACTTTCATGTATTTTTTTTTTCCTTTGCTCTAATTTATTAGATCATATAGATGTAATAAATTGCAGTGGCAAATATTATTGTTATTAACATTCCCATTTTGAGATTGCAAACAATTATAGGTTCCTATTTGGAGACTCATTATAGTACCCAAATAAATATTGCAAAAGTTGAACACACAAAATGACACTCAATGTGGTCCAATACTTTATAAGGAGTATTCTTTTTGTCCAAATATTTAGTTTACATTTATGTTTGTGAGTACTGTATAATTCAAGATATATAATTATTTTAGAAGTCCTATGCACTTCAAAGTGAGGAAAAAAATGTAATGATGAAATTCAAATATTTGTATAGTTCTCATCTAGTTTACTTTTCATTTAAAAAAAAAAAAATTACTACAATTACATATCAAAAAATATATCTCTCTATATATAGTGATATTATCCAATTATGCATTGAATTCAATGTAAGTTTCAATAATAGTCAAAATAAATTAACTTAATTTGTAGTAATTGTAATGACATTGCATAGTTCAATTAAAAAAATAAATATGATTACTAATTTTAAATAAATAAATGGTTATTTCAGTTTATGGGCAAAGGCACAAAGTTGGGTCCCAATCCCGCAGAAGTCCGCGGGTTGGAAAATGAGCCCACTAGAAACGGGTGCTCGATTTTTACAAATCGGGCACTCGTTTAGCTTCGGGTGCCCAAGCCATAAAGAAACGGGCACCTGTTTAGCAACGGGTGCCCGAAGCTAAACGGGCGCCCATTTTTGAAATGTATATATATTTTTTAAAACCATTTTCCATCATTTCCGCCCGATTTGAAATAAATGGGCTCCCGTTTTTGAAATGTATATATTTTTTTAAAAACCATTTTCCATCATTTTCACTGTTTGAAAAATGGGTAGACGTTTCTGAGGAGCACGGGTACCCATTTTTTTCACCCCAGCTGACCCCCTAGACCATTTTTACCTCCTTCCAAGTATTTAGTTTTATTTTTTATTGTTATTTTTTAATAATTATGTTTTAAAGTTTGAAAATCGTCTTTTATTTTATTTTATTTCATGTTTAAAATAGTTTTTAGTTTTCAAATATTGCAAAAAACATGAATAGTAAAAACCGTAGGAAAAAAACAAAAAACATGAATAGTATTTAAACCATAGGAAAAAAACAAAAAACAAAAACGTAAACGAACAATAAACATTAGACACAAAAAACAGACAATAAACCCTAAACAGAAAAACAAACACTAAACCCTAAATAGAAAAAAAAAAACAAGTCCCAGGAGAAATTTGACTATCTTGGTTGATTAACCCTAAACCCTAAACCCTAAATTATAATCTTTAATTTTAATCTTTAATTAAAACCCTAAACATTGGATTAAGATTCAATAGTGGCAATATACCATGATTCCTAGCTCAAGAAAACATTTAGAGTAACATGTATGTTATCAACCACCTTAAGCATTCGTAATGGTGGCTATATTTAGTGTCATAAATTTTAATGTTTTCATGTCCTAAGCAATTGAGTTGGACACCATGGATTAATGTTCCTTAACTATTATTGAGGTTTGATAAGGATTCTACTAAGGAGAAAATATAAGTTTTAAATAAATGGTTTTAATTTAATTAGATTAGTGTTCATTTTGTAGAATGCTAATTTAATGGATTAGTAATAAAGGTGGTGCTATAACATTTGAAGGAGTGTTATTGGTGCTTATGGTATTAAATGGTGCTTAGTGATTAGTGTTTTTCCTAGCAGTGTTGTATCAAATGGAACATATATTTAGTTTTTAATTGGAGCTTTTAGAGTTAAATTTAGTTTTTTTTGGTTATAGGAGAGTGTATTTTTCCATTGGATTGGATGATAAGTATAATAAACATAGATAAAGGAAAGGATCAAAAGCCCTGTAATAATTTATTTTACAAAAGGTTTAACCAAATCTTTATGTACAAATCAAAATAAACTCTAGGATTCGTGAAAGTTGCACTAGAAGAGACAAGTATGGAGGTAGGTAACATCACAAATTTTTTTTTATCTAAGAGGGGTTTTTCTTCAACCTAATTATGTTCATTATTGATGTAGGCTTATGAAAATGGATCTTAAGACTCCTTTTAATTATGGACATGAAAATTGTTAAGGGAGAATCAAGGTAGGGTTGTCTAAGAAATGTTTGTTGATTTCTCGAAAGGATTGGACTTAGTGACCTACTTGCCTCAAATGAGAAGCAAGAAAGTATAAATAGAAGGTGTACATCAAGAGTTTGAGGTATTGCAATCTTATTGTAGCAATATTAGTAGAGTGTGTGTTGGAAGTGAATGTATTATATTATGTGAAAGCATTAATTGAAATAGTAAAATAAGAACCAACAAGAAGGGAGAGTTGAGGGTGGTGTCTATATAGGGTAGATGAGTTATGTATTCTAATATATGACAAATTTTCTTGGATAGGTTTCATTATAAACCCCACTAAATTACTTAAAAATTTACACGTCTATATAAATTTATTTTGCCAAGTATATATTAAATTAAAAAATTGATTATATATTTATATGTGTATGTATCATTTTGCATTTAGAATGAATCGATTCTAATTTTTTTATGATAATTGCTTGTATTTCATTACCAAATGTTTATTCTAATTGATATAATTGATGTACATAATTAAAATATATTTTGAAAATTATTTAATATGTAAATAAAAGTTGATCTTAAGTAAATAAATTATTTAATATGATATAATAAATTTCCTCTTAAGTATCACCATTGAAGGGTATGTGATCTTCATCTACAAAGGGAATGAAACAATCTTCAATAGGATCCTCTAGGAATGGAGAGATATGAGGGTCTCCATGGATCTCCTAAAGTCTATTCCAAAGTGTGTGGGGGAAATCAATATCCAATGCAATACACATAGAATCATGATCTTGATACTAGATCAAATCACTCCTACATGGTCAATGATGTTACACCAAGATTATATAATTTCTAGTGTTTCTAGTTTAGGTATGACTCCATACATAAAAGGAAAATGATTACACCATCTAAAACTTATTAAGATACCATTTTACAAAAGAATCATAGTTATCCCTTTCTAATTTTACCACAAAAGGATGAATAGAGAAACCTATGATACCTCCTCAAATAAAACCTTAAAAGATCAATAAAATCAATACATATAAAACATATCAAACAAATTCATCTCATGTAAGACGGTCATTTTCAAGTGCCAAGATGTACAAGTAAATGACTAGAATGTGAAATCACAAAAAATGGTCATTTATTCAAGCTTCAACATAGTGTAGTACTACTAGTTGTGATCACTAAATCATCCAATGATTCTAGAAAAGAACACAACAAAGTAGTACATGTATTGACAAGTTCATAGATATAACTTATGACTTTAACTTATGATTATTTTTATGATTTTGATGGAACTTATACTAATTCATCTTTAGATGTTAAAAAGTATTGTTTGAGTTGCATGGGCATTATGATGTTTTATTTTGTAGAATTCTTCTTATACTTTGATTTAAGTGGATAATATTTCTTAAATGATGCTTATTATTACCCACCTATTAATAATATTATAGATCTATATGTGAGTTTCCTTTTTTTATATTTAAGTTGCTAAATTGTATTTACTTATAAGTTTTTTTGGAAGGTGAAATGTAAATTAAATAGTTTGTAATTGTAAATTTTCATGTTTGTATATATATGCAGATTATTTTCACATGATGGATGAGTTTGAGATAGATGAGCTATTAGGTCTAGTGCCACCTCCACCTCCACCCCCTCCACCTCCACCTCCACCCGATCAGTTAAGACAAACAATTAGGACAAATATTGATGCTTTGGTTAGAGATATTCATACTATTAGGCATGAGCCTCATCCACCTCCTCAGTTGTTATGCCTTGCAGATAGTATGCAAGGCATTGTATAGTCTATGCAGGCATTAGATAGCGAGCTAGATAGCTATCGTAGTTGGCGTGAGGGATTGCATGCCTTTTACGCTGATGGCCTCACATACAAACAAGTTAATGAATTAAAAATAACAAAAATGGATTTGAAAAAATATTTTGTGAATGCTAAGATGGGTGAAGAGATAGATCTGAAGAAGCCATAGATCTCTATTCGATGGTGTAGGCACCCGGGCATTGCTAGCCACTTTTGGGACACACTCCAATCATGAGGTCCTGATGTATTTTTTGAAGAAATTATGGGCCGAATTTGAATTGGGCAAAAAGACCAATTATTTTGATATTAGATCATTTCAGGGGGTTGGGAGAGGCATGCCCTAGGACAGGCCAGGAGCAAAATTGAGCGACAGGGTTAGAAATCGTGTGCGCGATGATCCATTGGTTCCTCTTCCATCACTAGTTGTTCCAGCACCTGTCCATCATTGAGCAGTAGATTCTGCTCTAGGTTCATTGAGTGCCCTGTTGGGCAATTTGGTACAACAGTTGTGGGAGGTGAGGGCTGCCCCCTGCTTAACACATGTTTGCACAAGCTGTGGGGATGTATGTAGGGGTCCACAGAGTGAGGCTGCCCCTGGAGGAGATGGTGATTTTGATGATGCTGATGCTGCCCATGGTGGTTATGATGATGTCGAGGAAGTTGCACATGTTGATGCCATCTCTTCATATGTTGATCTCCTGTGGGCAGACGATGATCAACCTATAGAGGTACAAATTTATTTGTATAATTTAAAGTGCAATATTAAATTCCTTATATATACACATATGAACCATAATATGAGTCAATTTTTTCTGAACAGAGGATGGATCATACCACATCATTGAGGAACCGACGACATGTTACCTCAATACCTAGAGATGTTGGTGCCCCATTTACAGTATGCACTTTCATCTAGATACATTGTATTGATATGTACATTTAAAATAAATAATAAATCTTTTAATGTAATGATTTACATATGATATGTTTTTTCAATTTTGTAGGGTGCTTTGTGTAGCACTGAGGTGGGTAGTTCTTCACGTGACCCGTGGACCACTGAGGCTCGGCCTCATATACCACTAGTATGTTTTTCATCCATTAATTTGAAGTGTTTAGATGCTTACTAATTTATGTACAACTTTGATTCATGTTCATTATTTTTTGCAATTGTAGGCTTCTGGATTGTTTGATGGCGCATCACATGTATGCCTTCGACCATCGGTTACTTTTCCTGCATCACATGTATGCTTTTTTGTGATAATCTTGTAGTCTATATATATATATATACTTTATAATTTATGTATATATACAAGTTTGATTCATGCTTTATGTATTTGTTCAGGTCCATACCACTACCAATATTGGTACGGCTATGGGATTGAGCTAGATGCAACCATTGACATTATCATTTGAGGCACGATGATTACAAAAATAATTTCTAATTTGTTTATACTATGTACCTGGATTTTATAGGGATTGTCAAAATTGATGTACAATGTTTTTTTTTGCAGGACTTGACTACGACCACTTTTCTTGTTCATGATAGTGGACCTCCACGTACCAGTGAGGGCATTGTAGAGCACAGTCGTATGGTAATTTATTTTAAATTTTTTATTATTTAACTACTTTATAAGTGAATTATGCAAGTAAATTCTTCTCATGTTAAATCTTCTTCTCATGTAAAATCTTTTAATAATGTACAGGAGGGTGCAAACATTGATACTGCACAGGAGGGTGGAGTCACTGATACTGCACAGGAGGGTGGAGACACTAATACTGCACAAACACAGGATGGTGCATCTCAGGACCACGTGCAACAGGATGATTCATCTCAGCCACCTTCATGTGGAGTGAAGAGGACTGCAAATGAGATGCACGCGAGTTCTTAGATTGTATATTTTAGATCATGTCATGTTATTGTATTGTGGACTTTTTATGATGACACTTGTTATGTTATCCTGGGACTTGTTATTATGTGATTATATATAGGACTTGTTGTTATGTGATTTCCTTGCTATTATGATATCAGGTCGTGTCATGTGATTATATATAGGACTTTTTATTATGTCATTTCCTTGCTATTATGATATCAAGTCATGTTATGTGATTTGGCGCACTTTAGTGATTATATATGTGATACATTGTTTTGTTATTATGTTATTTGGACTTGTTTTAATGTCATTTCCTTATTATTATTATTTCAAGACTTGTTATTATGTCGTCAGAAATTGTTATGTGATTGTATATAGGACTTTTTATTTATGACTTGTTATGTGATCTATTTATGACTTTATATTTTAACATTGTGATTGATCATCTTATAGTGCAACAGTTTATAATTCAATGTGCACAAAATAACATTAAGAATAAGATAACTAATACAATGTTGTTTATGAAACCAAAATTGTATCAAATGTAGACAAATACAATGTTAAAGGGACAAAGAAAAACAATTATCATGATTAAATATTTAAAAGAGTTCACACAAGTAACACAAACTTACATGCATATAAATTTGATATGAAAATTATAAAATGATTATTAATTATAAATGAATTTTATAGAGGAATCCAATAGATTGATGGAACTAAGGCTAACCAAATTATTAGGAAGCTACAAACATAGTATTGACTTTCCTCTTAAGTTGACCACACTACTTTACTAGTGTATTGATTAAATATGAAAGAGTTCACACAAGTAACACAAACTTACATGCATATAAATTTGATTCAACCTAATGTACCATCTGCATCCTCTCTCTTCTGCAATGTGTCTATGATTGCCTCATGCTCTTCTACTGAAAGTGTCCACAATACCTTATTAGCAGGTCTACCTTTGTATCTTTCTAATTTGATTTTTGTTGCCACCACCAAATGAGAATAGTGTATAATCTTCTTTTCTGATTGATAGTCTTCATAAGCTGGTAAGCCATTCCTTCTTGTTAAGTATTTGCATAGCCATGTACCAACTACCACAATAGACCCAACTGGATAGTGAAAACCATCATCATCTACTTGATCACATATCAACTTTTTCTTAGGTTCTACACATCTAGCTAGCCAATACTCAACCTGCTCATCATTATCCTCAGGTGCAACAACATCATACACATGTCCTAGAAAACAAATTTAAGTACAATGTGTAGAAATAAAACTTGTTAGAATTTATAATTCAAATATGTAATCATAAATTATATGACAATACATAAAAATATATAATTTAAAGTTATAAACAATAAATTGAATTAAATTGCTAGGTTGTATGAGGTCTGAAACACGATCATAATCTTCTTATGCAAATGCATGATCAGGGTCTTCATTTCTTCTAACATCTTCATATTGTGTCTCAGTAGGTGTTAAGGATTTGTGTTGCCATTCTTCGACCCATTTCGTATTCTCGCATTCTTCCCATCACCTGCAACACAAAATTGACAAAAACATGCAAGCTCTCTAGTCCATATAGTCCAAGTGTTAGAATTAGAACTCTTAAATGAATGCCATCTAGTTGACCCATTTATTGTATCACAATCATATCTTGGAAGCATATTATCCTCTTTAACTAGCCAGAAGAAATGTCTAATTGTAGAGTTCTAACTTGATCCTGTGGATAAATTTTGACTACACTAATCCACAATTGCAGTTGCATTTTTAAATTTAGCCTTTTCCTCGAATTTGAGTTGCTCTCTACAAAGGGCTCTCTTAACACATGCACCGACACCGTCATGTTCTCATTTCCCGTGTCCAGCCTCAAAAAAACTCCAAATGTGTTCGATATTAGTTTTCTTATGAATCCTACTCAACCAATAAAACAATCTAGCATTCTTGAATTGCCCTATGCAATTATCAGACCATATTAGATGTTGTGTCATCTGATTTTCTCTCTCCCTCAATTCTGAAAAAAGGTCTTGAAGCAAAACTGGACAAACTCAGATGAGTGTAATTTATTATCACTCATATAGAAATGGTACTCTCTCAAAATTTTGCGATCCTCTTGTGTACTATCTGGTGCATGCCTATAGACAATATGGACAAAAATCGATACCTGCACTGAATTGTAGTATTGTGATTGTACCTCATCTTGTGGTGCAAGTGTGTAGTTCTCTACAAAGTCAACAACCAAAAGTATACTACCAACAGGAAATGTATCCTTACATATTCGAAACTAACCATCGAGCCATCTAGCATTTTGAGTGTGTTTAACATATTTAGGTATGATGTTACTCTTGAATTCATTCATAAATGCATGAACACTAACTTTTTCAGTGATTAGATCGCATCGTTTTCCAACCTTTCATCCTTCAGTGGATACTCAATAGTTTTTAATCTTTTAACATCAATTATTTGTTGTCCAAAATCATTTGAAATATTTTCCTGCAAACATTCATCCAACAATGCAAGATTGCCACATATATCACATACACGAGAAACACATGCATTGAAAAGAAAATTTTGTTCATTTAGTGGGTTGCAAAACAAACTTGAAATAAACTCCTTTATAGTTTCAGGTGGTATATTTATACCACATTCTTGGAACATTCCATTACTATGCATGGTAACACGTATATATTGAAATACATCATAATGGTAGCGAAATTGAACATGAGTTTTGCAACAACATGTGACTCTTTCCTTGTTAATTCGAACATACCAAGGTTTACACTTTTCAAAAGACCTTTGACAAATGCTAATAGTCAACACCTTATCATCCAAATTTTTTTTATAAAATTTAGTTTGAGTCATGTCCAATAGGTGTTTTGGATGTGGATCATGAATTTTTGACCCAGCTCTTAATTTAAGAACATCTCTAACATTAGGTGATACTCTCATATTATCATGCCAGAATTTTTCGATCAAATTTTTGACTTCACCAGTAAGTTTCATATCAGACCTTGGTAGTCTACCACTAAAAGTCCACAATTTGTTTGCCGGATCACTTTCAAAATTAACTCTTCTTTTTACAGCTCTTGACAAAGTTTTGCGATGAATATTAAGATATCCACTTATGTTACTCATCATTCTTTTATTAGAAGTTGTTTGGCTTACTAAAGCTATTGTTATTGCTTGTCGTGCCACATTTTTATCTTTAGAACGACTTTTCTTTCCAATTGTATCAAAGGCGCTAGCAATAGTCGATACAACTTGTTTTAAAGACTCCTCCTTCTTCTTGGGTTTGACATAAAAGCCTAACTTCTTCATTACTTTTCGTCGCATTTTAGTCATTTTAATTAGTTGTACCATTAATTGACATTGAAACCCAAATTTCTTATTATAAAAAAAATGTCTAAACAATCTATTTGCATGTGTCCTAATTTGTCTCCATGAAACCAAGCCAGGAAGGTTGTCTAGTACATCACTTTTAATTTCAAAATTTTCATTCATTTGATTATCATTCAAACATGTTTCATTTTCAATTGGTGTTTCCATGTCTACATACACATTATTGGTTTTAGTTGCAGGTGGATTTTCAATTTCATTTGGAGTTTCAAATTTGGTTTCAATTTTAGTTTCAAGTTGAGATCTAGTTTCATTTGGGGTTTCAATTTGGATTTCAATTTCACTTTCAACTTGACTTCTAATTTCAGTTGGGGTTTGATTTTCAATTAGAATTTCATTTAATAAGTAACCTGCTTCTACTAAACCACCAATTTCTTCATGAGATAAAACATAGGGCTGTGAAGAAATAAATGTATCCAATAATTGATTAGGAGATGCACCTGAATTAAATAGTTCTATTGTGTTTCCTTCGTCAGCATTTATGGTCTCATTGATGTTCTCCTCTTCTAAAACGATTGTGGAACTTGAAGCTCCTTGTCTCATTCTTGATCTTCTCTCTCGTTGATGCATTGCCTCCTTCTCCCTATTTGCTGCAATCTCCTCAGTTGTCAGAACCTTCCTTTGCCTCTTCCTGCGTTGATTTGGTCCCATGGCTACACCAAAATTTGAATTCGAATCATTCTCCTTACCAAATCGACAATAAGACAAACAAAGAGAATGATCAATCAAAGCATTCTCTTTGCAGATTGTACCTGTCAGGCAATGATTGAAAAATCATTCAATCATTGGGATTTGTGCTTGTGGGCTAGATTTTGGCCCAACGGATCTTTTCAAAAAATGGTGCCCGTTATTGAATGAAACGGGTGCCCATTTCGCTTTTGACGATACAAAGCGAAACGGGCGCCCATTTTTTGAATTTAAAAAATAGGCACCCGTTTTTTAAAATTAGGGGTGGGAACAACCCTTAGCTTTGTTTTTTGCTTCGGGATAGGATTGGTCTCACCAAGCCTATGCTTGGACCTTAAAAAAAATGACTAAGGTAAAACAACATCAGATTTCTACCTTGGCCTAATTTTTTGAGGGCCTTTCTGATTGAATTTTTTGACGAAATGAAAACCCATTAGATTTTTCAGCGTCCTAATTTTAGAAATGTAAATTTCATAGTGATAAGATTACTTTTACTATTTTTGTATTATTTATTAATCAAAAGAGGAACCTAAACCTAAAATACCAAGGTTCACTAAAACTTTAATAACTTTTTGGTCTTTAGGATTTTAGAAAAATAAATTATATGACATCAATATACATACAATTCTTTTGAATATTAATTTTTTTTTTTTTGAAAAATATGAAATTTTCATCAAATTATGGTGGTCGTACACCCGATGTTTTGAAAATATACTTTATTGTCAGTTAAAAATTAATAAAAAAAATATATTCAATAAAAAGATAAGAAAAAATATGCTCATCAATATTTGGTGTCTTAGGTATCATTTACCAGAAGGATTTGCAAAAATTCATTTATTTGCATCAAAAAAGGGTGGTCGTAGACATGCGTGGTGTGGTCCCGAAACAGGCATCTTGAAAATCTGGTTTTTAAACATGCCTACTAAAAATGGATTTCTAGTATGTGGGTATTAAAATAAATTACATATTTGAAAAGTAGACTCTGAGCACTACATTTTCTATTACTGAAGTTTTTTGAGATTCAATCTCTAAGTGCATCAACTTTTGACATCAATCGACAGAAAATTTGAAAAACAGAGAAAACACTTCCACTTTTTGCCCAAAAGTGGGACTCAACTTCTTGCAGCCACCCTTATCTTAAGGTTTTTTTTTTGCTTCTTTTCATGGAGATACAAGAAGACTAACTTGCTTCAATATCAATAAATAAATTAGGAAATGAAATTTGAGATTAATTAGAATGTGCGAACATATAAGTTAAAAAATCAATGAAATAAAATCATAAAAAAATCAGTTTACCCTTATTGCCATTTTGTGTTATTAATTATCCCCCCCCCCCCCCCCCACACACACATCCTCCCCCTTAAATATCTCTACTGTGAGATATGGAAGCATAAAATAGAAGAATTAAATTCCACATTTTTTTTGAAGGTAAGAGAACATATACAAAATGGGAACATAAAATCTCGATGCCTACATGGATATGGAAGTTTTAAATTCAACATAAAGATATGCATCTATCCTAAAATACATGTATAAAAAATGAGAAAGTTTAACTTTATATGCTCCATATTTTGAACCATTACAATCATGCTGAGATAAAGCTTATTAATAGCATTTAATAAGCTATGGTTTTAAGATTCAATTGCATCAAGACAATGAAAGAGATCTATTTATGAAATGACCAATTTTTTTTACAAAAACGAATTGCTATATCCCAAAAGAAAAGCATAAATAGATATGAACAACAAATAAAAGCGAAAATAAACACTTACAAGATGAAAGTGTCAATACCTAGAATTTCTACCTTGAAAGAAAGGAGTATTATAGAGACAATACCCAAATTTCTTTCAGATTTCTGGCATCTCTGCTAGATGTTCAAGTGCCCAAGGTCAAGGTTAGAGACTTGGCTAAAAGTCATTTTGGTCCGAATCTTTTGGTCGGCCTTGGCAAAGTCTTGGGGTATTTAGTTCTTGGGGTTGGCCTCCCTAGGCCGAGGGATCTTTCTTCGGTTTCAGATGTAGAGGAAGCACTCACATTTTATCCTTTCCTTTTAGACCTTAAGCGCCTTGCACTAATGAAACAAAAATGGAAATTTCTCACAGACCAAAGTGAAAACCTGGATTAAGGGGAGGAATTTAGAGATTTTGCTATTCTCAATGGTTTTATTTCCTCGATAGATGAACAAGAAGCTCCAACTCGCAATGGAAACAATCTATCTCAATCGTAGAGTGACCAAGGAGGTGGTAGTGGGTCGGGAAGCCAAGGTGGTAGACGTGGTCGTGGCCAAGGTGGTGGTCATGGTCGTGACCGCGGAAGGGGCCGAGGTAGAGTTGGGGGTCATGGACACAGAGGTGGTGGCAGTTGTCGCCTGCCTTCACCAAGTTCTCTTCCTAGGTCTCTGCCCTAGTTGCATTTTAAAACAAAGAGTATGAATTTGTCTTCAGTTTTTTGCTCTTTTAAAAAAAAACTTTCTTGCTTCAAGTTTAAAGATGTATTGTTGAACTTTTTAGACTATTGGCTTTTCTGTTGAACTCTGAAAATTTTGTGGGTTCTTAATAATTTAAGTTAAAATTTCTCCTACCATGGTAGGTTTGCTTGGCTTGAAGACTATTAATTTATGTAATTCTCTACTAATATTAATTTTGGCTTTGCCTTTTGCTGATCAAGAAAAAAGAAGAAAGTGTCAACACATCAAGATCAAGAAAGTCGATGGTATGGTGATGAATTGGTAGAGTTGTTTGTATGTGAGAGGTAATTTTTGATTATCCAAACTGTGGGGTTTTATTTAAATGAAGTTATACATGTAGAAAAAGGTGCAATTTGTGGAAGAAAAATGCAAGAAATGAAATCTATTCTAATTTTGGTTTAAATCATCATAGATTCAAAGGATGCAAAATCTTTAAAAAATAGAAACTTGCATACTAAATATTTTTCACAATGTTTTAGTCTTGTTTGACTGCATTTTAAGTTTGTATGAGTGTCGGGGAATATACTTGGGCTTCAAGAAGAAAGAAGAAGAATATTTGAAACATCAAATTAATGAAAAAAATTACATTTTTAATTTCATCTTATAATTGAAGACAATCAACATGCAAAATTCAACCACAATTAACATGCAACATATTTGTGCATTTCAGTTTTTGGTTGATGAAGCTAAGATTTTTCTCTTAAATGCTACCATTCTATTAACAAAATTTAAACAGGAAGCCCATTTAGGAAGATATGATAGATGCAAGGATGATTAAAATTTGAATAGAAGGAGTCAAAATATGCATTTTCAAATCCAACATAAGAGAGAGAAACTGGACTTAAGATATGAATCAAGGCCAACATTAGAAACTCCATATGCCTACTATATCATTAAGTACATTATTTTATCCACAATCACTTTATACATTGATAAACAAAATGTAACCACAAATCGTACAAGAAGAGAATCTATGTAGTCATAATAATCTCTTCAGTAGAACCCAAAGTAACTCTCACATTCAAAGATCCATCCAATGCATTTGGTAGGCCCAAGGATTTGAGTGCCAAATGAGTTTGCCTTCTAGCCAGAAAGCCTCATTTCTCTAAAGGTGGGTCCTTGCATTTGACCACATATTAGTTTAATATGCTTCAATTTAAACTAATAAAAATGTACAACTGTAAATATAGGCCTTAATAAGAATTAGAATAGGAAAGGAAAATAAATATAGAGCATTGTAGAGGAGATAAATACAAAGAAATGAATGGGAAATATAGATAGAGCAACACAAGGTTAAAAAATAGAGAAAGAAAACAATAGGGAAAGTAAATGCAAATAAGTGCATGGGAGAATTTCGAAAACCACATAAGGGAAACGAAATGCAGAGCACAACAATAAAAAAATATACAAATCATTGTACAGGTAAAGTTATAGACCAATGTAGAGGGAAAATAGATAGAGTAGGGAAGGCATGAAAAATAAACTGCAGTGTAGAGGAAAAACATATAGAGTAGTGAAAGGGAAAAATTATAGAGAGAAAACTAGAAAATATAGAGAATAGGGAAGGGGTGAAAAATATAATGCAGCACAAGGGAAATTATATAGAGGGGTACATGGAGTGAAATACAAAGTAGAGTTGAAGAAAAGAATATAGAGCAGCTCAGTGGAAAAAAATATAGAGCATTATAGGTGAAAAATAAAGAGCAATTCAAGTGAACAAAGCATGAAGGTTGAATTTAACATTTCACTTAAGATGTAATTATGGGGATTTTAATGTGGGTGTCTACAATGAATATCCAATACTTTCACCAATTAATATCAACGCTTTAAGTAGCGATGTTTGTTGTGGGTGTGTGTTGTGCATGCCAGGGTTCTACCTTAGCCGTGCCTCCTTTCTTTCTTTGTCTGTGGGTGTTTGCTGCATTGGTGGTGTGGGGTCTTTTGCAGGGAGTAGTGTGGGTGGTGGCTGGTTTGGTGTGGGTTTTTTTGGTTCATTTTTGCCTTTGGTGTTTGGAGTTTTTTGAGTGCAGTTTTCAGGTGATTTCTCTTTTGTGGGGGGTTTTTTGTGCTGCATGTTATGGCAGGGCAACCAAAGTCTTATAGCTTGATGATTGCTGGTAATGGGGGGTGTGATGGTTCCTCTTTAGGTGTGCATATGCCATCTTTGGATTCCTTTTATGTTGGTGAGGGCTCCAAGCTTAAGAAAGTGAATGGCTATCTGTTGCGTAGCTATGATCGACCAATGCTAGTTATTTCTCCTAATTTGGTGGAGGAGGATGTTTCATATTAGAGTAATCATGCCTTGATATGCAAATTCCTTGGGATGCACATATCTTTGTTAGCATTGAATTCATGGATTCATCAAACTTAGCAGGTTGAAGGAGAAATGGAGGTCATGTTGGCCGCCCATAGTTACTTCATGGTAGTTTTTTCTTCCACGGCGGACAAAAATTGGGTTTTTAAAGGGGATCCATATTTTTATAATCAGGTTGGCCTCTTCATTAAACCATGGCATATGGGTTTTAATTTAGCTAAAGATCTGCCCTCATAGGTTCTTGTTTGGGTTCGTTTGCCACGACTACCATTGGAGTTTTGGCGAGAGGATATTTTGCATCTGATTGTTGAGCTTCTTGGTAAACCGACTGCCATTTCTCAACAAACCTTGGACAAAAAGGTAATTTCCTTCACTCGTATCTATGTCGAGGTTGATCTAAATAATCCTCTTTTGGATTCACTGGAAATTTTTTTAGGATCCTCTTCCTAGGTTCAACAACTAGATTATGAGTCTCTTCCTTTCAGATGTAGAGTTTGTCATGAATATGGTCACCTTCAACATTAGTCCCCCCACTTTTCTAGACCGGCCCTTGGTAATAATTCCTTTGCTCCCCCGCCTAAGGTGAATGACAAGGGTGCCAAAGGTAAAGATCCTGTCTCGGATGGGGGTCCTCTAGGGGATGGGGGTTCTATTAGGGATGGTTTTGTGCCAGTTAAACCTCATACTAAGGGACGAGGGCAAAAGAGGTCCTTTAAGGATAGGAAAAATGAGGAAGATTTTAACTGTTTTGAGGTTTTGGATTTAGAGGAAGGGATCCTTGTTGATGTAGCTAATGGAGCAATGGATATTTCTTCTAGAGCTATGGATATAGTTTGGGTTGAGAGGGTTGGCTATGAGGTTGTAGGTTCTCAGGTTCCCCAATAATTTTTTTAAAAATTAGACTATGCACAATGAGGTGGATTAAGGTATCATGCATGATGATATTCGTTTGGCAGATTTGGCCAAACAGGCTTTGAAATCTAGTAAACACAGGGGTTCTTTTGAGGCCTTAGGTTTACTCTAGTAGCCTCATAAGAAAAGCTCTCTAGGTTTTTCTAAGGTTGGGCATAAAAAAGACCAAGAGAAACTTCATTTAGCTGAGGAGTTATTGGTGGAGTTGGGGGTGGTTAAACCCACTGATGCCCACTTTTCACAACCCCTTAAATAATCATTTTTTATGGAATGTGAGAGGGTTGAATATCCCCTCTCGGCAAAAAGCTATTTGTGATTTGGTGGGTACTCATTCCCCTGAATTTTTTTGTTTTCATGAGAGTAACCTTTCTATTGATCTTATGGTTCAGCGTGCTTTTGTTATGTGGGGTAATGGTCAATGTCAGTGTATTGGTTCTTTGAGCTACTCAGGTGGTTGTGCTCTCTTTTGGGACCCACACAAGATTGCTCCTCTTTGGTGGCTTTCTAGATAGTCTTCTCTTTCTTTGGTTGCTTCTAGTTTGGAATTTGGTGAGATTATTTTGGTTACAAATGTATATGCTCCCATTGATATTCGAGGTATAGCTCGACTTTAGTCCCATCTTAGGTATGCTAGGTCTTGTGTCCCTCACCTACCTTGGGTTCTAGTTGGTGACTTTAACTTTGTTCTTCACACGACAGAGAAGAGGGGTGAACTTCCTAGATTGGGCCCTGCTTCTATTCTCTTTCAAGAGATTGTGGGTTTTCTTGACTTGGTTGATTTGAAGTCATCTAGTGGGATCTTCACTTGGTCTAATTAGTGGTATGGTGAGGATTCTATTATTGAGAGATTGGACATATTTTTGGTTTCATGTTATTGGGTGGGTGATAGGGTGCTTTCTAGTTCAGAGATCCTGGACTGGCGCAACTCTGATCATTGGCCAATTAAGTTTATGGTTGGTTCTATTAATGGTCCTAAGAATCCTCCCTTTAAGTTTCAACTCATGTGGCTTGGGGATGATTCTCTTGTTGATCTCATGGCTCAATGGTGGCACGATGGGGGCCCTACCTATGGTATGACTTTGTATACTTTTGTTAAAAAGATACAGTTTGTGAAAATCCAACTTAAAAACTGGAATAGGCTATGTTTTGGTAACCTTTTGCATAGGAAAAGAAGAGCTCAAGAGTGCCTAGATGCTATCACTCGCCAAATTCAAGATTTTGGTTTTACTGCTATGTTGGGTTGTGCTGAGTCTTGGGCCTTGAAAGATTTGGAGGAGTGGGAGCTTCATGAGGAGATCTTCTGGAAGCAGAAAGCTTAGATTGACTGGCTTCAAGAAGGTGACTGTAATACAGTTTTTTTCCATAAGTCTGTCTAGGCACGTCGATAGAGGAGTGCTATTTCTTCTTTGGTTAATTAAGAAGGCATTCACCTGACCTCTATTCAGGCAATGTTGCGTGAGGAAACTCAATTTTATTCTACCCTTTTTTATGATGATTTGCCCTTGTCTCTTGGGGAAGAGAATCAGATTTTGGATTGCATACATTCTTGAGTTACTCATACGATGAATGAGTCTCTCATTCATCAAACACTGACCCTTTCTGAACTTGAAGAAATTGTGTTTAGGATGGGTAAAGATAAAGCACCTGGCCCATATGGTTTTCCCATTGATTTTTTTCAAGAATTTTGGGATATTATTAGGTTTGATGTGCTTGAGGTTGTTCAAGAATCTCATAGTAATAAGCAGATACTTCGGGCCTTGAATTCTACCTTCTTGGTTCTTGTCCCCAAGAAAGAAGGGGCTACGCAGTTGGATTTATTCAAACCCATTGCTTTATGCAATGTTGTGTATAAGATTATCACTAAACTAATTGCAGAGAGGCTCAAACTTTGGCTACCTTCATTGATTGCTGATGAACAAGGGGGTTTTGTGGCTGGAAGACAAATTTTGGATAGGGTTGTTATTGCTTTTGAAGCCATTCATTCTATGGTTGTGTCGAGGGAGAGAAGTATGTTCATCAAATTAGATATGGCTAAAGCTTATGATAGGGTTAAATGGAGTTTTTTGAGTAAGGTTCTCCTAGATTTTTGGCTTCCATTTAGAGTGGGTTGGGTAATGAGTTGTGTGAGCTTTTCTTCTTTCTTTGTTCTTGTCAATGGCTAGCCTTCATAGTTATTTGGTGCTTCAAGGGGTTTGTGGCAAGGTGACCCTCTTTCTCCTTATCTATTTATCATTATGGTTGAGGGCTTGGGACCTTTCATCAAGTCTCAAGTTTCTTAGGGTTTGATCAGGGGGTGGAATTGGGGTATTGGATTTCCTAAGCTTTCACATCTTCAATTTGTGGATGATATGACTCTTATTGGGTTTGCTCACCTTCAAGAGGCTGAGTCATTTAGGAAGTCATTGAATGTCTATTTAGCTGCTTCAGGGCAGCGGGTGAATGAGCATAAGTCTTCAATCTATTTCTTCAATACCCTTGATACTATCCAAAGGCAAATTGCATATATTTTGTGGTTCCAAATTGGTTATCTTCCTTTCATCTATTTAGGTATTCCTAATGTTGTTTGTCGACAGCCTAAATCCTTTTGATAAGAGTTGTTGGATAAGCTATGTCGAAAGGTTAACAATTAGACTCATAGGTGGCTTTCTACTATTGCTCATGTTACTCTTCTTCAATCTGTGATTCAGGCTCTTCTTATTTATAGGGGTTTGGTTCAGGCTGCTCCAATGTATTTTCTTAAGGAATTTGATGTCGTGTCTCATCAATTCCTTTGGAGTGGTAACTTACAATCTTCTAATTGGAGTTTGTTTTCTGACCTAAAACAGAGGGTGGCCTTGGTCTTCGTTGAACAGTTTTGAATAGTCAGGCTCTAGCGACAAAATTATACTGGAGGTGGTGTACCAATCAACATCAAATGTGGGTGTGTATCCTTACTCATAAGTATTTGGGTACCATTTATGATTGGAATGTTCCTTGACACCAGTTGGAGGGCAGAGGCTCTATGATTTGGTATACTTTGAAAACTGGGGTGCAATTGATTAAAGAGGGTCTCTTTTGGATATGTAACAAGGGCTTAAAGGCTCCTTTTTGGTTGGATTCTTGGGATGGTAATCCTCCCATTCTTTATGTGTATCCTCATTTACAATCTCTTTATGATAGTTTTGTGGTTGCTGGGTGGACTTCAGTAGAACATTATAAGACAATTCAAAACTTTGGGCCCACTTCTGGTTATAGATGGAAGGGTCCTAGTGAGTGGCCGCCTGGGGGTTTTGAGGAGTCTCAGCAAGAGTTGGCCCATATTCTTGCTTCCCAAAACTATAATTCCTTAGAGGGATAGGATATTTTAGCATGGGGTAGTGAGTCATCCGAGAAACATTCAGTTGCTACTAGCTATATGAAGCTTGCTCATCATATTTATGGAGGCGAAGAGGTGCCTTGGTGGAAATCTGTTTGGAATCATTTTTCTTGCCTAAATGTAATTTTTTCCTGTGGCTGGTGGTTCAGAATCAATGTCTTACTTGGGATAACTTGTGTAAGCGGGGTTTCTATAGGCCCTCTATGTGCGTTCTTTGTTGTAATAGTGAGGAGTTTGTCTCCCACCTTTTCTTTAAGTTCTCATTCTCTAGGAGGATTTGACACTCTTGGTGGGACACTTGGAATCATACCTGTAGGCATGTTTCTTCTCTGGTTGAGTTTTTGGACCTTTGGGGCCATGCTCTTGTTGGTACTCCTTTTCTTTAGGTTGCTTGGTCCTTAGGTCCCACTTTTATTATTTGGCACATTTGGTTGGAGAGGAATCATCAGATTTTACAAGATGTCAATCTTGCTGCTCAACATGTGTGGTCAAGAATTCTCATTATGTTCGGGAGATAGTCTCGACTAAATGTGACCTTTCTAGAGGAGTGGCTCCTGGGGAGATGCACATATGTAACTGCTTTAATTTTTCTCTTCCTAGTCCGAGAGTGTAGATGACTAGGCATCTTATGAGAAATAGGTGTGATCATCCTTTATAGAGTAGGCCATTGGAGCCTACCTCCTCTTGGTGTTCTGAAAATTAATACTTATGGTTCTTCAAGAGGCAATCTTGAACATGCTTGTATAAGTGGAGTGGGGCGTGATAGATTGGGGCAATTCCAATTTCTGTTTTCCATCTACCAAGGTTTTCACAAGAATAATTGTATGGAGGCTCTTGCTATTTTGGTTGTAGTGAGGCATTGTTGTTTTCTTCGTTGGCAAAAAATTGTTGTAAAATTGAACTCCCAAGTTGTGGCGAATTTGTTGAAACAATAAAAGTTTGATGGTGTTAGTTGGCAGTTACAGTTGGTTATTTGGCAGATTCTTTTTCTTTGTAACTCCTTTGAGTCTATTACTTTCAATCATATTCCTAGAGAATGGAATAGTGTGGCAGATTGTCTTGCTAAATGGGCTTCTATATTTATGGAGGGTTGGACTATTAAGGATAGGGGACAACTTTCTCTGAAATTGTCTCATCAATTGGATCAATTTATTGATCAGTTTAAGTCTTTGTAATCCTCTCTTTGCTGAGCTCTTAGCTTTCTTTTGATGAATTTCTTCTGTTTTGAATAGGTTTTTACCCCTCTTTATTGTCGAAAGCACAAAGGTTAAAAAGTTGTAGGGCAATAAAGGTTAAAAAAAAAAGATACCGAACAAGAAAGATTAAAAGAACTTAAAAAGAATGGTGTCAAGTTAAGAGTGAAATAATAGGAGAATGCCTCAAATTGAAATATGTTTAAAAAATGCTCAAATTGAATAAGAAACAAAAATGAAAACTGTAGACGTATAAAAATGACCATATTCCTAAATAAATATTTTATGTTCATTTCTCTATTTAATTAAATTATCCGCATTCCTCTATTTAATTAAGTAAATTACTCAATTAAATTCACTACACCATTTAATAGGATAAATTCATTTTATTCAATTAAAGCCCCTATCCACTTTTTAATTAAAATTTAATTAAAATAGTTATCCTAAATTAAATAAATCTAATTTATTTAATTGCAACCAAATTGAAATAAAGCATTTTATTTTAAATTAACTCTATTTTCCCTCACCCACTTGCAAAATCCTACACCTCCCACTTGCATCCTAACCCTCTTTCTAACCTCTTCTAGATTCTTCTAATCCTGATTAATTAACCCAAACCCATCCATTATCCCCTTTCCCTAAATTTGAGGAGGTCACTTCTCAAATTTGGAGTAAAGTCTTCAAAAGGCATTAAAGCCTTTATCCATTCAACAAGCTAACTTGTTGAGTACCCCCAAATTTGGAAGGACCCTTACAAATTTGTCCCCAAAGTCTTCATAACCATTAATGGTTAACTCAACCCTCTTACATGGTTAAATAATTTCTATAAAATCAACCTCCATGTAACCCAGGGGTCTCATCAAGCATTTATTGCTTTGACCATGGTTATCCTTAAACCTTTGCACAAGATTTTATCCTTTGGATAAAAGCTTTATCCAATGGATAAACCTAACTTAACCTTAACCCTTAACCCCTAGGATAACCATGAGGTCTTCTCAAGCATTTAATGCTTCTTACATCTCCTCTCACCCAATCTTATGTTGACAATTGTCACCATTTCATTGGTGCCAATTGCAAACATGGATTCTCAACTTTCAAACTCAACCCTTGATTGCCTCTTTCAATCCTGACCATTCATTGCCCTATTTTTGCTATAAATAGAGCTCTCATTCCTCCATTTTCATAGATCCAAGTCTTTAGCATCACACTTATACTCAAATCTATGCAAGCTTAAATATCTCATTTAATGCTCATCATTTAGCCTCTATTTTCAATAGGAATTAATCTAAATATGCAAATTTAGAGTATGTTCCTTATCATTTAGCTTAAATCATAGACTAATATAACATGCTAGGATAGTCTTGTTTACTAACCTCGTCATCTTATAACTAGTTTATTGCATTTATAGGATCATGCATAGTTTAGGATGCATTTCATCTTAAAATCAACAAAAGCATCCCTCGTTCTTGCATTTGTCATCCCTAAACCACTTTGCTCAGTGATCTGAGAGAAAAGACATTGGTTTGAGGGACCTTGTGAGATAGAGAACCATGGAACCAACCTTGGGAAGTTGAGCCATACTTCATGACTCCATAGCTTGCACCAAGAAGTCCTGTGGGTGTGTTAGCAAGGCTCCTTAGACTCCGTTTTTCCACATATTGAGTTCTATTGACCCGCTTTTCCCACATACATTTCTGGCGCCCACCATGGGGCATCACCCCATATATCAAATCAGTTTTTAAATTTAACCACTTTTGCAGGTCCACGGGAAACAAGTATCAGCGCGTGGGAAACATTCCCTAGCGTATCTAGTCAACAGCCTAGCGCATCCGACTTACTGTTCAGCACGTTGTGTCCATCATCTAGCACATGAATTCTTTTCCTTAGCACATCATAATACTAATATTTTCCTGTAGGTCTCGGCGTGGGAGAAAAATAGAGCAGTGCCTCCAGAACACAAAGTAGCACATCCTGAAAACAGTATAGCGCATCTCTGATTTCTTTTAGCGCATCACTGTTATTTTGTAGCATGTACAGTTTGTTCTGTAGCGCATCATAGACAAACAAAGATAAGAAAAATAAAATCTGTAACCGAGGATAAAAATTTGACTTGTTGAAGTCCACCAGTTATCTAACGTCTTTCACTTGTTATTTTGCAGGGTTCTAACAGTTTTGTTGCAGATAGAAGCTTGGTATTAAGGTTATAAAGATAGTTAGAGTTTTTACTAACTTAGTTAAGTTAGTTTAAAAAATTTTTTGAACTTCTTTTCTTCTTAAAATTGAACTCACTTTTTTTGGGCTATAAAAAGAACCACAAATCTGAAAATTTCTTGCTTTCATAGGAGAAAAACTTCATTTTGGAAGCTCTAAAAAGAACAAGAAAATTTACTTTTAGCAAGGTTAAAACAAACTTCACCTTCCTTTGGTGCCTAAAAGGATCAATCTCAATTCGTTGCAAAAGGAAAAAGAACCTCATCTTCATTTTATGCAGAACAAAGAGGGAAAACTATCCCCTATCAACTTTAATTTTATTGACCAACATCACGATTTACTTTGTTGACCATGTTTATTTTTCAAAGGTTTTTGGAAATACACACTTTGCTATGAAGGGTTAAAAGGAACACCATACTTTTTGGAGCAACATCTCCAAGTAGAAGTTAGCAAATCATTGTCTTGAAGGCTAAAAAGAAGATTTTTTGCCTTGTCTCGAAAGTGGAAGGTATATGCTCTCCCCTTAACTGGGTGATCAAAAAGCCAAACCACTCTTAAGATTTCTGTACTTCAAGCATTATACAACCTTTAGCAGGCCTGCCTTCCCGAGGAGTTGAAATCAACTCTTAAAGCCATTTATAACTGGTGTGAAGGGAACGACCTAAGTGGAAAATGATTTTGACGCCAAGTATTCCAACCCACTATAATCAAAAGTGGAAAGTGACGAAAGTCCTTTTCAACGGTTGTGCGTAGCGATTAGCCTTCCCCCAGTATCCTTGAAATACGTAAAGCCTTTGTTCTAAAGGTTGGGAAGCCTCCTGAGGGAGTTTATCACTGATGGCCGAATAGGAAGCCTGATTACGAACCATAGAAATAGAAACCTTGAGCCGAGTCAGTAACCAGACATTTATAACATCATAGTGCAAGGGTGGGGAAGAATCCGCCCCCAAGATCACTCACCATATATCTCCCAAGATAACTACTCAATTATGAAGCAATTCACTTTGAGTTAATTTCTAACAAAAGGCAAAAAAATGGGCGCCCTCTAGGGGGTGACACGGCTATTTGAGCTGACGGAGTATTGAGACTAGTGGGCTATGATGTTATTTATGACCTTTGAATAAAGAGTCTTCTTGATGTGTATTATTTGTATCTAAACCTGTTAAAACATTGGGGATTTGAACACATCCTCGTAGAACATACACTTTTTGTTAGATTAAGCAAAATGGTTGTCTTTTTTGTGTTGTTCTTGCATTTACTACTTCAGAAAATCATCCATCAAAACTGAAAAACTCATAACAAAAACCCAAAAATTGCTAAAAACTAGCCAAAGGAAAATATCAAGACAGTTTAGCACATGAGAGAAACTTCTTAGCACGTGTGGTACATTTGTTAGCGCATCAAGGCATCCAGTTAGTGCGTCCAGTTAAAATAGTAGCATTCTTTCAAAATTTCAAAACAGTGTTAAACAGCACAGCGCATTCGGAAAACAACCGAGCACATTGAAGCATCAACTTAGCGCGTAGGAGTCAAACTTTAGCGCATAGGGTTTAACAGTTAGTGCATAGCAGATCCATATTAGCGCATAAATTTTCAAGCCAGATAGAAAACAAATTTTAAACAGTCAAAAACTTTAGCGCGTGGCAGGGGGCAACTTAGCACGTGTGGTCCTTTATTTAGCGTGTGAAGTAATTTTGGTAGCGTATCTTGTCTCTGTTTTAGTGCGTGACCAAATCCAGAAAAACAAGGGGCAAAACAGTGAGGAATTTTTAAAATTTAGAAAACATTTTTTGAAACCTCTTTTCATCAGCATCATTTTTCGTCAAAACAGAGTATCAACAACAGAACTTTAAAAACTATTTCTTGAGCAAAATTTGTGTCAAACAAAAGTTTTAAAAATCCAAAACTGATCGCACGATAAAACATATCTATCCTATCAAAATTAGGAAACATCATCACAAGTGGCAAAAGGGTCCTTTATCATCTCACAGATTTTATCTCAAAATCACTTGCTTAAAACCTCAAGTTGTCAAATCAAGTTTCCATATCGGGAGACTTTATCCATATCATTTGACACGCTTTGTCGTGAAGGGGCATCTAAACCTTCACTTTGATAAAGTAAAAACTTGAATTTTCAAAGCAAGATCAACTGAATCCAAAACAATTCAAAGGAACTCATTGATCACTTATGCATGACTAATCCCCATATTCTGAGAAGAAAGAATATTTATCATAACACCATGTTGAAGAAACAACAACCTAGTTTTTCCAAATTTATCAAAAGAAATAAATTTTTATACATCAACTGTCAACTCTTCAAATCTCATCAAATATTCCTTCATCACATCAAACTTTATATCCAAAACAAATCCAACGAATTTGACAAAGAGCCTTTAAAGACTAGGGCATATTGTCAAAAATCTGCCTTTAATCAAATCATAAACCGTGGAGGAAAGATCAATCCGGCATTCTTTCCCGACGAGTGTATCACTTACAACACATCTCGACCTAAACCACCAACCACCGAACAACATATCGAAGAGGATTTTGTCCCCTTTGTCACAGAAAGTTTCTACTAAAATGCCTGTTACTCGCTCTCAACAAAATAAACAAGGCAAGGCACAAGCAGAATCCAGTATGAATCGAAGGTTATCAAATCCTTTTGAAGGTCCACACCTAGAGGATACTGAAATTTCTGAAGAACTTCTTTAGGAATTCCAAGAAAGTGCTTCATTCCAAAAACTTGTAGAAAGGCTTATGGAAAATGACAAGGAAAAATACTTGCTCATGCTCAGAAGCAAAGGAGTCAAACTCCTTGAAGACTTTGACGCAGATATATTTAGAATGAGACCTCAACACTATGAATATCAAGATTGAAAATGAGAAGGGGAAGCACGCGACCCTGAACAAGATATCCCCGAACAAAACATACTGGAGCAACATACACCAAGACAAAACATCCCTGAGCAAAACATACGGTTCCATACACCATTTCAACCCAGGATTAATACAAGGGAAGAACTCTTCCCTTGGCAAAACAATGCACCTTTGGTTACCCTTACTCAACAAATGCAAATGTTACAAAGACAAATGAAAAACATGCAACAAGGGACAACAGTGCGGTACTCTTTAAACGAAATTTGTCCTTATCCCTTTGACAGAAGATTGCACATGATTCCTTTTCCTCCAAACTCAGATGTGCCTAAATTTGACAAATACGATGGAAAAAGTGATCCTTGTGATCATGTCAGAGAATTCTGTACCATGAGTCTTGAATTTTCTCATGATGACACCTATCTGATGAGGTTGTTCCCAAGAAGCTTGGGAGGAAAAACAATGGAATGGTTATCCAAAATTACACCTCCTGTCAGATCATTTGATGAATTGGTTAACAAGTTCTTAACACAATATTCCTATAACATTCAACATGCTATAACCATGCTAGACGTCTGCAACACCAAACAAAAAAACAATGAAACATTCATGATATTTCTTCAACACTGGTGACGTATGGTTTCACGATATCCTCAAGACATTCCTGAAAAGGAGAAAATGGAAATCTTCATCGACAATTTGAATGGTGAGATGAGTTACAGGCTCAAACTCCAATGCATACCATCTTTCGCTAAATTGATTGAAAACGATATTCAAGTAGAAGAGGCATGTGTCAAAAAGGGAATGCTCAAATTCTTTAAAGAAGGAACAATTTCATCAAACTACAATAACCAAAACAACAACTTAGACAAATCTAGATTCTGGACTTGAAACAAAAACGAAGGCGGTAATGAATCACATGATCCAAAATCCAAGCAACCAGTGCTCGCATTATCAGGAAATCCTCAAGCTACAAAGAATTCTAAAGGTGCTAATCCAAACGCTAACACATACACACCAAATACCAATCAAGGTCAACCTAATGCAAACAACACCAATGATACTCAAAACAAAACCACGAATCAAGGACCTAATAACAATTCACGTGACAACACTAACAATTTCCAAAAACGTGCCTTCACACCACTGGGACAATTGCTAGAGTCAGCATTCAGAGAGCTCCTCGCAAACAAGATTCTCTCTTTGCCTGCAATCAAAAACTACGAACCCAAAATCAAACCACCTTGGTGGAATGATTCACACTATTGTGATTTTCATCGTAACAAAGGTCATCGAATGAATGATTGCATGAGATTGAAAAACATTGTTTAGGACATGATTGATCGAGGTGATTTAACGGTAGATGGTCTCAAAACAAATGGTGACCATAGAGCCTTTAAAAATCCTCTTCCAAACTACAAAAAAGATGGAGCTTCAACCTCAAATGATACATGTGGATCTCGTATCAACCACATCTACAATAACACCATCAATCACATATCAGCTGAAGACCATCATGTAAATGTCATCACAATCCGAAACCAACATGATCATGAATCTATCAATGTAACAACCAGAGCTCAGAAATATGTCTTGAAGGGACATACCTCGCCGACAACCACTACACCAAAAATCCAATATGATTTAGTCAGCCAACTATGCAAAACTCCTACCCAAATATCTATACTAGAATTGCTGAAATTATCGCCAAAACATAAAGACATATTGGAACAAGCGCTATTGGAAACCAATGTGCCTCAAGATCTAGATGCGGACAGATTTCAAGCCATGGTCGCTCATATGACAGGACCTCATAATCTCACTTTCTAAGAGCATGATAATACTTCCTTAAGTCATTTCCATAACACTCCTCTCCATATTGAAGTCATCATTTATAAACACCGAGAAAAAAGAGTATTGATAGATGGAGGAGCTGGGCTTAATATATGTACCTTAAAACTTATCCGTGCATTAGGCTTCTCAGAAGAGTCTATTTATCCATGTAAAAAGATTACCATAAAGGCATATGATGATGAGGAAAGGTCATCTAAAGGAACCGTGATGTTACCCATTCAAGTTGGACCAGTGCAAAAGGATACTATGTGTCAGGTCTTAGACATAGACCTCACCTACAATATTTTATTAGGTTGACCCTGGATACATGAAATGCAAGCAGTGCCTTCCATGTATCACCAGTGTGTCAAATTTCCTTACAATGGACAAGAGGTCTCTATATTTGCTGATCACAATCCATTTCAACATTGTAATGCAATGGGGGCAACCCAGGACAGTTTGGCTCCCCATAATAGGGAAAAACAGAGATCCTCAACATCAGATCTATAGAAGGCAAAGCCTGAATCATTACCTGGAGATTTCAAGAAGAAAATGCAAATCAGAGAACAAGGTATGGGACAATACTCTTTGGAACCCATGTGTTTGTCCAAACTACCAACATCACCCAGATCTCATGGATTACCCACTACATCAACACATCAGGTAACTCAACCCATCACCAAATTTGATGGTACCTTCATCCAACTAGGCACTCTAGCACATGAATCAAAAGATAAGGACATTCTTAGCTGGTTATACAAAGATGAGGAAGAAGATAACAGAGTAGCTGCTCTAGACATAGTTCTACCAACACACCTATATGGAAAGGGCTACTTAATCATGCAACAAATGGAATATGATGGTAAAGGACCTATTGGAAAACGTAAAGAAGGAGTCACTGAACCCATAGAGCTTCCTTCATAGCTCAGTAGAGACAAAACAGGATTGGGTTGTAAACTCACTTTCCTATTAAGAAAGACACCACGCATAACTCCAAATCCTCAATGGAAAGCAAAGAAGAAGTACAAAGAAGAATCCTGGTAGGAAGCACTATTTGAGTCAGCAGAAACAATCTGCAAGGAACATGAACGTCAAGAACAAAAGCAACATCAGGAAAAGCTTCTCAGTCACAAGAAGGCCATATCTGCAGTAGTAGCTCATATTCAAACACCAATAGAATCATCTCCCGATACCGTTATTCCTCCCCAAGGAGGCATAGTCTATGAAAAAATACAAATAGTAGAAGCAAGATCCAACACCGAATTAGCAAAAACTATCAAACTGGTATCCATCATTAAAGATCTATTCTCACCATACAACATACCTATTTACAACACTGATAGAATCTGGGATGATGCCTCAGAGACTGATTCCAATTAATATGAATGGGGTAGCTACTCAAATGCTACTGGAGATATCACTGACAATACTGGTTCCATATCCCTTTCTTAGGAAGAGCATAACGTAGAAGATAGACCTCTTGAATTTGGACCACAAAATATCTATGATGCCAAGGAAAGCAAACAGAAACATTATGAACAATTCTATACAGAAGATGATACCATTGAAGACCTTGACGAAATCCTTGACTTCTTTAAAACCAAGACCAATCATGATGAAACCTCTGTCTTGACACTTACAGTAGCAGAACTTGATCCACCAAATGATTCCTTACCACTTGTCTTTCCCGACCTTATTGACTAGGACGAACCTAAAATACATGATATACCAATTTTCCCAGATGATGACTCGATTATCCACTACCTATGTACCGTTAACCCAGAAACAGGCTCTACCAGTGAACGAAGTAACAATGTTTGCAAACCAGGGAGTGCCAAGTCTCTCAGTCGCAAAAATGAGCCAAATAAAAGATCTGATGCTGAAAACCAGTCAATGGCTGCTCTAGATCACAAAAAAGTAAAAATAAAGGACGCATCTAAGGGTGAAAACCTTTTTAAGGCACCTAAGGATGGGAGACTTGACACTCTTCCTGAACATTTTCATGAGTGATCACCCATATTGATTGAGCCCACTCAATCAATCAACATTGGTACTACAGAAGTAGTAAAAAACATACACCTAGCAGAATCTCTAACAGAGAAGGAAAGATCAACATTTCTCATCTTTTTTAAAGAAAAGAAAATTAACTTTGCTTGGTCATATGCAGATATGCCCCGGATTGATCCACACCTGATCATGCATCCCTTGTCCGTCTCTTTGGGAGTTAAGTCAGTCAATCAAAAACTACGAAAGATGAATCCACAGGTGGCACTCATGGTCAAGGCTGAGCTGAAGAAACTATTAGATGTCGGATTCATCCGACCCATTGACTATGCCGAATGGATCTCCAACATAGTGCCAGTATCAAAACTAGATGACAATATCAGGATCTGCACTGATTTCAGAGATGTCAACAAAGCCTGTCCAAAGGACGACTTTCCTCTACCCAGTATAGACATAATTGTAGACCTCATAGCGGGTCATGCAATGCTCTCACTAAGGGATGGTTTTTCAAGCTATAATCAAATAAAAATAGCCCCAGAGGATCAAGATAAAATAGCATTCACCTGCCCTTGGGGAACACACTGTTGGAATGTTATGCCTTTTGGCTTAAAGAATGCGGGGGCTACTTATCAACGAGAAATGACAACAATCTTTCATGACATGATGCATACCTTCATGGAAGACTATGTGGATGATTTACTAGCTAAGTCCTTCACCAGAGCAGAACACCTCAACATCCTAACAAGGAACTTTGATCGATTGGAGAAATTCCAAGTTAGGCTCAACCCTAAGAAGTGTGTCTTTAGGGTTACATTAGGAAAGTTATTGGGCTACATCATCTCAGCTAAAGGTATTGAGGTGGATCCAGCAAAGGTACAAGCCATTATGGAGATGCCACCACCAAAGAATATCAGTCAGCTCAGATCTCTACAAGGACGACTCCAATCAATTAGGTGATTCATTGCTCAACTACCTGATAAAAGTCTACCATTCAATCATTTACTCCATAAGAATGTACCTTTCAGATGGGAAGCCAAGTGTGCAGAATCTTTTTATCAAATCACACAGTATCTGATGAACCCACCAGTTCTAGTACCACCGGTAGCAGGAAAGCCCCTTATTCTATATATTTCAACAACATATATATCATTGGGGGCACTGTTGGCACAAGAAGATCAACAAGCAAAGGAACAAGCCATATACTACATCAGTAGGACATTGAATGGCTATGAACTCAACTATACATTCATTGAGAAGACTTGTCTAACAGTAGTCTTCGCATCTCAAAAGTTCTGACATTATATGTTAGCACACACAATTAAGCTAGTGGCAAAAATTGATCCTCTCAAATATCTACTCAGCAAGGCAGCTCTTACCGGCCGGTTGGCTAAATGGGTCATGATTTTCAGTGAATTTGACATCCAATACACAAAACGAAGAGCTATCAAAGGACAAGCAATTGCAGATGAACTAGCTGAAGCACCGCTACCAGGAAAACAAACTATGGAGATTGAATTTCCAGAGAGGTACGTTCTTGCTATTTCTACCACACAATGGACCCTATACTTTGACGGATCCTACAGACAACATGGTTCAGGTGCTGGCATTCTATTCATCACTCCTGAAGGGCATACTATACCAAGATCATATTGGCTTATGTTCCCATGCACAAATAATGTGGTTGAATATGAGGCATTGGTTATAGGCATCAAAATGGTCGTAGAATGGAAAATCACAGAGTTAATGGTCTATGGAGATTCACAACTGGTCATCAATCAAATCAACAACGACTATCAAACAAAGGATGACAAGCTACTACCCTACAAGTGAATGGTGGATGACTTCAAACAATATTTTGTACACGTCACCTTCAAGAAAATACCACGGTTGAACAACAAAGTAGCCGATGCCATGGCTACTATCGCTTCATTACTACAAATTCCAAAGCAACAGAGTCGTTATGAGTTTCTGGTAGAGCAACTGTTCTCCCCGACCTATGATCACTCTGAATCCCATGTTGTCTATGCCTTAACCGGTTTGGATTCTCCTTTGTATGGACCGATATATGATTAGCTAAAGAACAAATTCCTACCCATTGACCAATCTCATAACCAAAAATATAATTTTATCTGACAAGCCGCCCAGTATACCCTTACTGCTGATACTTTGTACTGTTGAGGTCTAGATGGTACTCTTCTTCGTTGCCTTGATCGTAATGAATCTGATTCCACTTTACATGAGCTTCACGAAGGTATTTATGGCACACATTCAAGTGGGACTACTCTTGCTAAAAAAATTCTAAGGATGGGATACTATTGGCCTACAATGGAGAAAGATTCTTACCACTTCACCAAGAAGTGTCCTAAGTGCCAGATCCATGGAAATCTGATACATGTACCAACACAGGAACTGCAGCCATTTACAACATCCTGGTCTTTTTGTCAGTGAAGACTAGATTTGGTTAGCAAAATTCATCCTTCATCTTCAAATGGACACAAGTTCATTATAACTGCAACATAATACTTTACCAAGTGGATAGAAGCAATCCCCATGACCACAGTAACTAGAAAACAAATTGCATCTTTTATCCTGAACTATTTGATTTGCAGATATGGTATTCCAAGTTCCATCGTCATCGATAATGGATGATCATTCAAAAACCAAGATGTCTGAGAACTATGTGAACAATTCAAAATACAACATCGGTTCTCTATGCCATACTACCCCCAGGGGAATGGTCAAGCAGAAGCATCCAACAAAACAATACTGAAAATCCTCAAGAAAATAGTAAATGATGCAGGCAAAGATTGGCATATACAACTCAATCTAGCACTTTGGGCATATAGAACTAGCATCCGTACACCTATAAGAGCCACACTTTTCTCATTGGTCTATGGATCCAAAGCTATTTTACGGCTGGAGGTAGAAATTCCATCTCTCGGAGTCTCTCTAAAAGGCTTAATTCCAGACGAAGAGTATCGAGTCAATCGACTGCAAGAACTAGAACTATTAGATGAAAGATGTCAGCATGCTTACACTCATCTCAAAGCATATCAGCAATGCATTTGCAGAAGCTACAATCACAAGGTCATCCCTCGCAACTTCAAAGTTGGTGACCTAGTCCTTAAAGAAAATCCAAGAAATCAACAAGATCAAGAAATGAAAGGGAAATTTGAACCTAACTAGTTGGGTCCCTATGTCATCATATTCGTCTATGGATCAGGTGCTTATCAGCTTACAACTTTAGAAGGAGATTTACTTGATGAACCAACTAACAACGTTCATCTGAAGAAATACTACACTTGAGTAGCCTAATGCATGGAAAAAGCAAAAAACCAAAAAAATTGAAAAATAAGAAAAAACAAATAAAAAGGTACAATAAAAGCAACAGGTGAAAACCTGGTAACAGGCGCTATTGTGAAAGGACAACTCCTTTATCTATATCCACATCCTTATCTCCACAGTACAACACTATCGGCCATCGCCTGACACTTAGCAAATATCCAATCAGGACACACTTAGCGTAGTCACTATCCTGGTTTATCCATATATCCTCTCACCACATTTTACCATGGCTTGGTAATCACTGTACATATTCACATCAAGAGGCACACTCAACTAGGGGCAATAAATCATCAAAACTTGCAACATGTTCAAGACATCAAAACTATTTACAAGACTCAGAAACATCACATCCAACAACCAAACACTTCACTCTATCGCAGAGCAAAACATTGGATCAATAAAATGAGAAACAGACACAAAAAAAAATACTAAGATGGATGATTTTCTGAAGTACTAAATGTTGCATTATTGCATAAAGTCTTGACTATTTTTGCATTTGAACTTTTTAAATTATTGGATTCTCTACATTTTCTCACTAATGCTTCAAAGCTAGAGATCATGGGAAAAATCCAATATTTTCTTAGTCTTTTGTCTGGGAGGAGATCACTTGTACTGTGTAAATACTTGTCTCGAGACATGATACAATGAATATCACTGAAGACATGATTCCACTTTACACATACAAATGGTTTACTCTTGTCTATTAATACGCAATCCACACTCTAGTCGTCCTGGTTCAATTATGCCTTGACGCTTGTGCTATCTTGCAAAATCAAACATCATGTAAATTTTTCTCAGGTCATTATGGTTCAATTATACCATTATGCTTGTATAAATTTTCAACATATCCCAAACAAATCAATGCTCAATGATGATACCTATATCGAAAGAAAATAACATATAGTTATATCAGGATGACAAATACATAATGAGGATGCTCCAAAAACAAATAGTTGCATATCATTTTAAAAAAAATTGTTGCATATCATTTTTAAAAATAGTTGCATATCATTTTAAAAAAATAGTTGCATATCATTTTAAAAATAGTTGCACATCAAAATCACACATCTCATTTTCAAGATACATCTGACGTCATTATCATTATCATACATCTCATTTTCAAGATACATCTCACATCATTATCATTATCATACATCTCATTTTCAAGATACATCTCACATCATTATCAAATCATACATCTCATTTTCAAGATACATCTCACAACATATCAAATCATACATGATACATTTATATCATGCATCATATCATCTATCTAAGCATTACATCATCATAAAGTAAAGAAAGAACATATAGAACATGCATCCATAACACATCACATGATCAAAGAAAATGGTATCATCTATATATATATCAAAAATGATCAAAATGTACAAAATCTGTCATATCTGTGCCCAGTACAAACAAAACAATGATCCAAAATACAATAGAGATGTCATCTCTCAAGTATGACTATCTCCTGAGGGGGATGGTCTCGCAGATGATGTCCCAGCTCCTGGATCTCCAGGAGGATCCTATCTCGGTAGCCCCGTCACGCCTCTGCTCTTTGACTGTGACCCAGTCTCTCAAGATCGACTCGATCTCGCCTGCGTAAAGCTCTGCACTCTGTGCTCCCTGGGCATGGCATCCTCATAATGGCGTCGATAATACTCCACCTCCCTCACTCTCAAAGATAACTCTCTCATGATGTCCCTCATCGGACCACCTGCTGCCGCTCTCTGAATACTCCCTACCAGCTCCTCCGCTCGACCACACCGCTCTATCTCCATATCATGCTCTAGGGTCAGCTGAGTAATTTGATGCTACTGCGTCAATAGCTATGCCTATAGCTACTGTACAATCAACTACAAAGTCTTGATCTGGGCGTCCTCCACATGTGTCGGGACCTGGACTAGTAGGGGAACCTATGAAGAGGTACCCCCTATCCCTCTACCTATCCTAGGTGCTGGTGGAGGTAACTCATCAGTCCTCCTCCTCTATGCTGGTCGCCTCCACTCATCAGTCCCTCCCACCACCGCCATCACCTCTCCCACTCTACCCTCCTCCCCTGCTCTGATCGCCAACCCTCCTCTCCCTCTGTCCATCACAGCTCATCGAATTGCTCTCTCCACCTGACCTCCCCCATCTCTACCCCTGTCTCCTCTCCTCCCCTGATATCCTCTCCCCTGTCATCCTCCTCCACCTCTATCATCTCCATCATCACCATCTCCCCCTACCTCATCCTCGTCGTCATCAAAAGCAGGCCACATCTCCTCAGGATCTGATATCTTGGCTACCGCACAAGCTACAAACAAACCAACAAACTCATGTGTCATCTCCGTGTCTAATATCTTGGGAGCATAGTCCCATATCTGACCCGCTAAGTTGGAGAACTCCTCTACAACTGCTCCACTATCAATAGTAGGGCCCCAATCTGGTATGTCCTGTCTTCAGCATGCATACAAGCAGGTCCCCTGTGGTATACCTTGCTGCCGACCATACTGCCCCAAAACCTTGCCAACCTGGAATCTCTCAATCACAAAGGGCGTTCGCCCTATCAAAAACTGATTGATGAAAATATAAGACATCTCTAGCCCATCCTCGGCCCAGACCTCACAATCTGTATATGGTCGCCAGACGACCGTATCTATATCATCCAAAACCCTCCTCTAGTGCTCAAGTTTGCCCAGCTTACGCTGGACAACTAGCCCCCTGTAACCATATGCATATGCTCACCCAACATGCCTATCTCTATCCACCAGTGGCCTCGCTACTAAAATGTGCTCCTAGCACCATACCTGTAAGAGTGTCACACCAGCTGACAAACTGCCATAACCCAGATACACAACCTCATGTAGGTCCCTATACAAGTGAGCTAACATGGCTGATCCCTAAGCAAACCTGCGGCCCTGGGTCACCATCTCCTCGAGCACCAATCCCCAACCCACAGAGAATCCCTTCGACCTATGGTAGGGACAAAGGAAATCAACATATGAAACCTGCTAGTACAGACGAAAGAGGCACATAGTCCAAATCCAGGAACTCCTGCCATGGGATCTCATACCCACAAACTATCTCATCGTGAAATATGCACCGCAGTGCCTCAGTCCCACCCTCCTCAGTCTACTCATACGACAATAAAGCACCTACTATGAGAATCCACAATATCCTGTAACAGTCCTCTGGAGTAACCGTCATCTCACCAGTAGCAAAGTGAAAAGTGTTCGTATCACTATGCCATCTCTCGGTGAGTGTTGTAAGTAAACCGCGGTTTACAGTGAACCAAGGCATATCCAACAAAGATGACAAGCTGCATCTCTCAATGACATCTAGGTCAGCCTGTGCCAACCATGGTATCAATGCCAAAGGTCTCAAGAACTGCTCCCGTGACTGCACCACTCCCAATCGCTCCTGTCAAAAAGCAAAACAAGTCAAATATCAGTTTCCACATCAAAAAAAAGATATCAAAATCAAAATCACATCAAAAACATGAAACAATTTGCAAAATCTAATCAAGTTCCGCATCATATCATTCCATATCAACTTGTAACACAACTCAAGTTTTCAAAAACCATATCAAAACTTGTAAAACAACTCAAGTCCCCACATCACATAAATTGTAAAAAAAATCAAGTTTCCCACCCATATCAGCTTGTAAAACAACTCAAGTTTGCAACCCATATCAGCTTGTAAAACAACTCAAGTTTCCAACCCATATCAGCTTGTAACACAAATCAGGCTCCACACATATGAACTTGAAATAGTGCAAATCAAATCATGGTTCGATCAAAACAACACATTATTATCTACATCAATAACTTGAACAATCACAAATTAAACCAAGTTAGATCAATACTTATATTGGACAAATTATCAAAAACATGACAAAAGACATAGCAAATGGAAAAAATCCACCTCCCCAGGCAAAAATGACCTTTTCCTATGTAATTTTCTACATTCAAAAATCACTAAATCTTGCAAAATCTGATCCATGTGCTAATTAACTTTGGCTACGCACTAAACTATATCCATGTGCTACCTTGTTTTCTCCACACGCTATTCTATCTACCCTATGCGCTAGACTAACTCTACGCGCTATCTTTTTTTCTCCATGCGCCAACCAATCTACCCTAAGCGCTAAAACCGACCCATGCGCTAACCTATCCCATGCTTGCGCTACCTATTTAACCCTATGCGCTAGGTCTAACCTACGCGCTACATCCCCCTACCCATGCGACCCCTTGTGGACCCTATGCGCTAGGTTTAGCCTATGCGCTACCCTTTTGACCCGAAGCACTACCCTATGTCCATCATGCGCTAAACTATGACCATGTGCTAACCTATAAAGTTCATGCGCTAACCTATACATTTTTGGATGCTACCCTAAAATGCTACCCTATGCGCTACTGAATTTTTTGTATGCGCTAAACTAAGACTTTTATGCGCTAAAACGTTAAAACCAAATTTCAAAAATAAAAAACTGACCAAAAACGATCAAATTCAAAATCAAAAAGGGGTCAAAAGGGTTGACTTACCGGTGGTCCATACACGGCAAGCCTTCAATGCCTCCGAATGCGCTCAAAACGATGCGTAGAATAGGGAATAGGCATTTTGTCTACTCTCCAAAAGTCTCTTTCTCCAAAGTCAACAAGCACAAATGAGACAAAACAATGCACTTTTCCCCTTTTATAGGGTAAAATGAAATTAGGGTTAGGGAAATGAGCATGTAATTTTCTCGCGGTCTCCCTCATACCCTCGCACACATCAATTATCGAGAGATGAATCAATTTAAACATTCCACCTAGCCAAAATTTTGCACCGCACGCAATTATCAAATCAAATCAACTTTTTCAAAATTTTGATTCATCATTCGAGGGGGCATTATCACCATCGTTTATCGAATCTAGGGCATCACACATCAAATTTGGGGCATGACATGAAAATCCATAAAAATGACATTGATCATAAAATCGCAACGACACATCATTTTCTTTGAAATAACATGTGCACACACGTCACTTCAAAGAGGGGCAAAATGTAGACGTATAAAAATGACCATATTCCTAAATAAATATTTTATGTTCATTTCTCTATTTAATTAAATCCAATTTAATTAAATTATCCGCATTCCTCTATTTAATTAAGTAAATTACTTAATTAAATTCACTACACCATTTAATAGGATAAATTCATTTTATTCAATTAAAGCCCCTATCCACTTTTTAATTAAAATTTAATTAAAATAGTTATCCTAAATTAAATAAATCTAATTTATTTAATTGCAACCAAATTGAAATAAAGCATTTTATTTTAAATTAACTCTATTTTCTCTCACCCACTTGCAAAATCCTACACCTCCCACTTGCATCCTAACCCTCTTTCTAACCTCTTCTAGATTCTTCTAATCCTGATTAATTAACCCAAACCCATCCATTATCCCCTTTCCCTAAATTTGAGGAGGTCACTTCTCAAATTTGGAGTAAAGTCTTCAAAAGGCATTAAAGCCTTTATCCATTCAACAAGATAACTTGTTGAATACCCCCAAATTTTGAAGGACTCTTACAAATTTGTTCCCAAAGTCTTCATAACCATTAATGGTTAACTCAACCCTCTTACATGGTTAAAGAATTTCCATAAAGTCAACCTCCATGTAACCCATGGGTCTCATCAAGCATTTATTGCTTTGACCATGGTTATCCTTAAACCTTTGCACAAGATTTTATCCTTTGGGTAAAAGCTTTATCCAATGGATAACCCTAACTTAACCTTAACCCTTAACCCCTAGGGTAACCATGAGGTCTTCTCAAGCATTTAATGCTTCTTACATCTCCTCTCACCCAATCTTATGTTAACAATTGTCACCATTTCATTGGTGCCAATTGCAAACATGGATTCCCAACTTTCAAACTCAACCCTTGATTGCCTCTTTCAATCCTGACCATTCATTGCCCTATTTTTGCTATAAATAGAGCTCTCATTCCTCCATTTTCATAGATCCAAGTCTTTAGCATCACACTTATACTCAAATCTATGCAAGCTTAAATATCTCATTTTATACTCATCATTTAGCGTCTCTTTTCAATAGGAATTAATCTAAATATGCAAATTTAGAGTATGCTCCTTATCATTTAGCTTAAATCATAGACTAATATAACATGCTAGGATAGTCTTATTTACTAACCTCATCATCTTATAACTGGTTTATTGCATTTATAGGATCATGCATAGCTTAGGATGCATTTCATCTTAAAATCAACAAAAGCATCCCTCATTCTTGCATTTGTCATCCCTAAACCACTTTGCTCAGTGATCTGAGAGCAAGGACATTGGTTTGAGGGACCTTGTGAGATAGAGAACCATGGAACCAACCTTGGGAAGCTGAGCCATACTTCATGACTCCATAGCTTGCACCAAGAAGTCCTGTGGGTGTGTTAGCAAGGCTCCTTAGACTCCATTTTTCCACATATTGAGTTCTATTGACCCACTTTTCCCGCATACAGAAACCATAAACAAGTCCATTAAGATGTGCTTTGTGTTCAATTATTAAAAGCTTTATGTTCAAATCCCAACCAGTATATGGTGTACATTAAAAGTGTTGAGTTGGACAGTACACAAAATAAAAGTGATGAATCTTTTCGATTGGGATTGAAATGATAAAAGAAAGATATATAGTGACTTTAAAGTTTAAATGGATTATTTCAGCTCCATTAGAGGAAAATTATCTTCAAATGTGCTTAGAACTAAAATCCAATGTCAAATTCCATAACATTCACATCCATTGGTAATATGCAAATCATAGTGATTTTTTTTTTGGCTCAATTCATTAGAATTCAATCACTTACCACAAATATTACTTAGACTGGAGTTGAAGAGGTTTGTGAATGGTCGATCATAGAGAGTCCACCAAAATATAATTTGCCGGGACTGTCAAATTAGATATAAAGCCAATAGACTCATTTCAATGGAATAAACATAGTTCAATCCTTAAATATTAAAGTTAACAAAAAATAATTATCATATGCATCAAAGAAAGAGAGTCTCCATTTTATTCATGGACCATGGTTTTACAATCCAATTGCATGAACACCAAATAATGTCATTGAAAACCATTGAAGATCTTTGAAGAAGGAAAATATAAACAGTCCTAGATAGACAACAAGGAAACAAAAATTTCAATTCAAATCCTAGCCCCAACAAATCATATTCTTAAAGAATCCTAGAAAAGTTCAACAAAAACACTACCACACTCCATAAACTTTGATTTTTTTCAGTTTTCTTAAAAACCTAGATCTTGAAGAAACCAAATATAACCAAAAGAAAGAAACTAAATATTTCAACAAAATGGATGAAAGTAATTATTTCCTACGAGTAAAATTAAAAGGTAGAAGAATGGTAGACTTATCCATCCCTGCCCATCAAAGTGGGCATTTGCAATGAAATTAAGAAATGAGGAACACCTAAAATAAAAATAGCTATGGAGAATAAGTAAGACATGACCATTTAAAGGCACCGAAGGGTATCACAATGTAAGACAAGGTACCACAAGGGATGCAAACAAAGAGAAAAATAAGTGAGAACCCTGCAAATAAGTGAGTGGAAAATCAAGAATAATGCAAGGATCTTCTACCTCTTGGTAGATGCTTTCCATGCACATGGCTACCACATTGTATCTTTGTCATACTTGTGCCCATCCCTCTTTGCTTACTATTCCATGCCAGTGAGAAAAATAGGATTGGAAATGATAGTTGTGGCATTCAGAGGAAGTCTGTCTCTATGTGAGAAAAAAAGAAATTAAAGAAGTAATGGAACTATTCACAGGCAAATAAAGGAAATCTTTTGGAAAAAAAAATTCTAACCACAAAATTAAAAGAAAGAAATTGTGCAATTGGGAGGATGACGTTCGCAAGATGTCAAATTTAATGCTTCCCCACAACACAACAGTTAGCTATGAGCCTCCTACATGGGAGGTCTTGGGTTCGAGTCTACTCGAGGCCCATGTGTCCCACACACAAGTAGTGGAGAGATAAGGTGATGGATGGGCATGGAAGATAGGACGACACAAGGAGATATAAGAGTGTTATTACCGAACAAAATAAAAAAGAAGTAATAAATTATAAACATTGTATTTACATAATCTCTATAAATAAATAAAAAAGTTCTAATAAAAAAAACAAATATATTTTTTAATATCTTACACAATGTTTACTAAAACATTCTAATTTTATATAACAAACTAAATTTATTAAATATAAACATTTATTTTCTTGAACTAATAAATTGTTGAGAGGTTTAGAGGTTTATCCTCCCATACTTTAAGATAAATTTTTTTAGATAAGATCATCTCTCTTATATACATTTATATTCCTTGCATATCATTAATCCCTTATTCTAAAAGAGTGAGGCTTCCTCTCTATTCAATTAACGTATTCATGATATCTCTTTAAATACTTCGATATTCTTATGTTTTAAACATGTTATATAATTTGTTGGTGTGAACAAAGATGTTTTCTATCCATTTGATCCCTATATAATGTGAACAAGGTACATTAACTAACTAGTTCCTAATTAGGACCTTTTTCACACATTTTCATGTGTTAAGTTTACTTAGAGAGTTAAGAATCTTTCTAGAAGGCTATTGTAAGAATGAAATCTTATCTCCTAATGTCATATGACATATGATTAAGACACTTGTAATTATTCTAGTTACTCCTATCTCTCAACATTGCCTATATAAAGAAGGCCTTATATCTACATTTTGGCCAACTTCATTGATCATATTGATCTAATATATTTTGCATCAATTAGTGAATATTCATGCTTTTCTCTTCTTTTTTGTAGAGGGTTATTTTGGTTTTTGTAGGTGATATTAGGAGCTTGAATCATTGAGTGACTCTAACATGGTATCAAAGCTTCAGATATGTGAATCCTCTTCTTAGATTTGGGATTCATTTATAATTGAGCTATTACAAGGTTGCAAATTTCAGTGGATCTTGAAAAATTGACTATGCTCTTCTCTTGCATCAAACGATGACTTAGAGAATCATAAAAACTTGATAGAAATCTGAAATTTAAGGTTTTGTTTTTGTGGCTTTATATTGTTGGTTCATTTTGGAGCATTTTGAGGCAAAACACATCTTGCCATTAAGTACGAGAGACTTATAAATCCTTATTTTCATATATAATACTTCATATTTTTGTGATAATTTTTTTTTTAGCATTTTTTGCATGATTGTCTTAAATTTGACGGTCAAACAATCATCAACATAGACTATCTTAAATTTGACAACTGAATGACTATCACTGGGTTGCTCCAATCTATCCCTTTCTCCATCAACAATTTTGATTCTATAGTTTAACATCAAATGACCATGTCTCAATTATTTAGACTCCTTTTTTGAGTAGCTTTTTTATTTAGGGTTTAATTTCATTCTCTTCACAATGTTGTAATCAATTTTTTATTTTGGTGCTTGGTTTTTTCATAAATTATAGATTATCATAGGTGTTGGTGAATCGTTCTCCTTTTGGGAACTTTCGAGTCTTCGTTCTTGCTTCTACAATAACATTCTTTGGTGTAGTTGTGTTTTTATATTGCATAATATTTTTTTTCTTTATAGTGGTGTGATCATATTGATCCCATTTTATGAAAAAAATATTTTGAGTTGTGATCAAATTTGGAATTTGTAAGCACTAGAACCAAGTCCACTTTCCTATTTTTGACAAGTGGCATACGTAATTGTACTAATTATAAAGTACCAAGATCATATATTGTTAGGAGGTCTCTTGATTGAGTTATTTTGGAGGGTCACATGATTGCTTATTTGTGGGGTTAGTTTTGTTCTTTTTTTGGATTGAGTCTCTTAATTGGTTTATTGTGTGACTAAATTTTAGGAGTCTATCACGACTATCATAAATCATCCAATTGTAATTGAATTAATAAGAAATAACTATAATTATTGGAGAGATGGCACGTTGAAACACTTCATATGGCTAAATATTTTTCCCTACCTCTATGAACCTGTTCTTAAACCTAATTTTGAATCATTTAAGAAAAATATAACATGGTATGAAAAGACTAGTCATGTAATAGGATTTATTGGTTCATATGTGGATTCTTACACATTAAGTACAATATCATGAATTGATTCTCCTCATACTAATTGAACCATGATTTGGGAGATCTATGGTGATTCAAATGAATTCCATTCCTAGAGGATCTAATTGTAGATTGTCTAAAACCACTTGATTCTTTTCTACCATATGATTTTATAACAACTATGAATCTTGAAGAATGGGAAGAACTTGAGTGATTGCATGTCACAAAATTGTCTCTTGATATTTATTTGTAGACTTCATGCATTTTGACATTAGTTAATACAACAAGTGTTCTTACTTCAAAATATTGTGAGGACACAACATTATTTAAGGATGTAGTTGTAGTCAAATGACATGCATTGAGATCTCATCTACTCCATTTATTGTTGCATTTGATGATACTTGTGTCACTATAGTCATGGATACTTGTGATGTAGTACAAAAAGATATACATTATCTTCTAGATAAGGCTACTTGGGATGAATACTTTATAGACATTGCAAGTTTATTTATAGAGTCTCATATTTCATATTTGGGAGACACCATTGAAGATATTCATCTTCTCTTTGATAGAGATGATTCTTCTTTACTTATTGTGAGGGAACATTTAGGCCTTCTTTCCCCTTCTCCATATGATCATTCCTCACAGTTTGACAAGACTATAGATATGTATTTGAGCAATATTTGGAAGATGCTTCTTTGTCAAGAGGAGATACTTGAGCTTTTGTATTTTTTACATACATCTCCACTACATTTTGGATTTTGGAAGGGGAAACTTTCAACATTAAAATAAGGACAGTTGAGAAAATTTCTAAGACTTCATCAATCTTAAGTTTTCTTCCAACACATTCCTTTCAATAATGGGAAGACATCATTCATACACCTTTGGTTTTGTTTCTTCCTAAGGGGAGGAATGTTGTTTGATGATCATGGACCATCTTCTATATATAGTTTCAACTATCTACCATTTTATTGATCCCACATTGAGAGGGGAATCCATGGTCTCTCTTCTTCTCTCTTAAGGGGGAGACTTTATCCTCACATAAGGTTTTGACTTTCACATCTTTTTGAGAGCATTTTCTTGTCTTATCTCTCTTTTGGACAAAATTTTTGTCCCATTGAATTTTCTCCTTTTTTCCATTTGTGAGAGATTGCATTTGTACACAAGTACCTAACATGGCATAGTAGCTTGTTGTCCTCAATTTTTAGTTGACTCAAATCGTAGGTTAACACCTACAAAACTTGTCTGTTTTGTAGTCCACAACCTCTACGAACACTATATGAGGCAATTTTTAGTCCTCCTCACTTTAACTCCCTTGAAAGTTGCTTCGATCAGGTTGGATATTAACCTTTTTGTTTTTGTAAAAGTTTAAGATTTTGAGTTAGTCTTTTTGTGCTTTTGTATAATTTTGGGTTTTAAACCCGAAATTACACCTTTTTCTTGCAATCATATGTAGTTCAGGTTTCAAAATGTGAAATACATGTTTGAGATGCATTTGACCATCATTGCATTTTAGGTTTCAAAACTCAAAATGCAGTCCTCTTTCCACACGTTTTGGAAATTAATGTGTTCTAAAGTTGGGTTTTAAATATGTTTTAAAATGTTTTTAGGTCATTTGTTTTTGTTTTTTTCTCATTCATTTGCATCGAGACTGCTTCATCGATCTCTTGAGCCAGATTCCAAACATACTTGCATTTTTTTTAGTTTGTTTAGGTATTTTATGTAATATTTGTTTGCATCTCTTTATTTCTTGTTTTTGTTTTCTTTCTTTTTGAAGGGGGCAACATTTTTCCTAAGCTTACCCTTTGATTCCATCCCTCTTCTTAGTCATATTGTTTGGGTTTTGGATCTTGAATGTGACCACCAAGTCATGTTATTCAAGACCCAAATACCAAACAATTATGACTTTTTCCTAGCCATTTTTGTTGAAACCCTTTGTTTGGGTGGAGTTCAAGTTGAGAAATCTGAACTACACTCAATATTCATATGGGTGTAGTATGGATTTTTTTAACTCGGACTCCACTTGACCTATACTAGTTTGATCACATAACACTTGAGTGTTGGTTGGGATTTAGAACTTGACCAACACGGCTTATGTGTTGGTCGAGTTCTAAATCCTGACCAACCATCATATCGCCAAACACATATCCTATGTTGGTCAGGTTTTAAGTCTCGACCAAAACTCTTTATCATTTTTTAGTTTACTTGCATTATAGCACTTGTTCACCAGGTTTCAAGTACTAATGAACATGCCAAAGGTTTTTCCAAATTGTTCATCGAGTTTTGAAACTTGATGAACATGTTTTGCTCATTAAGTCCATCCTTACATGAAAATCAAGTTTCAAAACTTGAATTGCACGCATAACCCAATCTTAAGTACAAATTGAGTTTTAAAACTCGATTTGCATGTTTTGACCTACCCTCGATGCAAATAGGGTTTTAAAACCCAATTTTTAATATTAATCAAAATATGATTTTTCTAACTCTAGAGGAATTTGTTAAACAAACTCGTTGTTACTTAAGAAATGTCAAAGGCCTCCCTGAGTAAGAAAATTAAATATAAATATCAGAATGTGTTTCTAGAAAGCTCAATATAATCTAATGTCAATGACATCAAGGATAGAGAGACTAGACATGTAGATATGACAAAGTTCTTGGAAAAAGTGAACAAGCAACCAATGTAATTTGATATGAAGCTAATTCTAAACAACAATATTCATCTTGTGGTTTCATTCCAATGGCAGCTCATGATCCTGAATTTATCCTAGCAACAGTTGCTCACTTTGACAAAGAGAGAAAAAGTGTAAAGGATGCAGATGGTAACACGATTATAAGACTTGATGGGAACTTCTTTGACAAGATCTTCAAATGTCTTGACATAGAAGAGTATGTAGATCTCATAGTGGAGTCAACTCAAAAGTATTATGAGCAAGCTTATGATAAGTATTAAAGGAGCATAAGTACAAACTGGCTTGAAACATCTAGCCAACTATTACAAGATGGCCAAAAACCTTTTGACATAATAATTTCAAGGAAGATGTCAGTGATCTAAAATCCCTTCTTAGTACAGTTAAGGGCCTTCCTATGTCAAATGTTTTGAAGAATGGATGTACCAATACATCCATATTATCAGGCAAGGTAAAAAAAAGATCTTTTGGGAGAAATAAATCAGTGATCATGCTATTTGTGATCAAATTTCAAAGGTCACAACTACCCTCAAGTTCTACATGACTTCTTACCTTGTTTATGATGTTGCTTCAATGAGGCAATTTTTAGGTTTGGCCACAAAGGGTGATAGAAATAGGTTCCTGTGCATGTATATTACTCATAATTAACTTTGAAAAATAGTATTCATCATTTTAGAAGAGTTAATGATTCTTTCTTTGCTCCATACATGTGCATGCTTGATAAGAAGTTGTGTAAGAACATAGTTCTAGAGGAAGCTTGGGAAAATATTAAAAAGTATGGTTGCATGTGCCTACAATTTTTGACATTTACATATATTTGAATAGGCTACTATGAAGTCATTTTATGCTCCTAACGTATCCAAGTGAAAATATTGTGCTTATGGAGTTGTGTCGAAAAATCATGATAGTTCATGTTCAACAATCTTAATCACATAAGGTTGGTTTCAAATTTCCTTTGTCTATTGGTCAATACACAGTAACCACATCATACAAAGCTAAGTCTATAGAGAAAAAATGTAGTGGGTTATAATGAAGAGGCTCAAAAGAAGAGAGGATTTCAATTGTAGAGGAATGAAGGACAAGATTAAAAAGAGTTACACACGTGCATCAGATTGGGGATATTTTGGTTGACTTCATGGTAGAGGAGGATGCAAGGAAGTTTAACTATAGATAGCTTATCTTAGAGCCGATTGAGAATCTCAATCTTGTACACATCCTGGATGACATGGAAGATGGAGACATCTTGGACCCTCTATATGAACAAAAGAAGATTGTTGATACTCCCCTTTCACTAATTCAATGGTCTCAAAAGGAATTAATCTCGATAAGAGATTCCAACCTATCCTTGCTAATACCAATGTTTGGTTGCAGAAAAAAGGGCTCAAATTAAAGCCTTTCAAAACAGGTTCAGAAGAGGACACTATAGGACTCATTGGAAAAAGATCAGAATTTAGGACCAAGAACAAAGAGGATGTTCCTACTATGAAAAAAGATCCAAAGTATAAATTCACTATTGGTAAGGACATGGGAAAAAGACAATAGGAGTCATCTAAGCAAGTTGAGGAATATGTAGAAGAACATGGTGAAGAAGAAGAAAATCTGGAGGGGGATGCAACAAATCCTCCAACTACATCTGAACAAGTCTACACCAGAAGTGGCTCTAGGGATATTCACCCCACTTTCTACCATAGTCACTGCTCTTGTCACTAGTGTAGAATCTCTTCCTTATATTTTTATTATATCCATTGTATAGTCCTTACCTGCTATTTTTATTAAATTACATATGTACCTATCGTCTTTACTATTCTTATTGTGGTGTCAATAATTTTTGTTCAATCTATCTATTCCTCCACCACCAATGAGTCAATTTTTTATACCCCAGATAACATGGGATTTTTTTTTTATAAGTGTAGCCCAATTTGTGATGGTTTGTGGTACAAGATGGTAGAACCAATCTACAACCATACCTTGGAGTGTTTCAATAAACAGTCTCACTAAAACATCCTCATGTTCCACACCAAGCACACCCCATGCAATATAGAAGGCAACAATGTGCTCCTTTGGATTTTGTCTTTCCAAAGAACTTGGGAAATTTCTTCCTCAAACCATCAGGAAGAGCATGTAATGGCGAATTCAGATTTAATGAACCAAAAACATTCCCCCAAGGACCTTGGGCAGCCATTTTACATGTCATTGGTGAAAGATTGACAAACTACAAGAAAATAAATTACAATGAAAAGGATATCGCCATTATACTTCAACCAAAAGTATAAGGCCTTTGGATGTGTATAGTATCCCCAACAGAGTTGCCAAAAACTATTGGTTGAAAATTTTGTACACCTGGGAAGGCATGCAAAATTATGGTTTTAGCCACAGTGTGTGAGTTAAAAACTCTCCTAATTCTAAGGGAAGGCTCCCCCTTTCCTACTATTACAAATTAAATATAACATATAAACACTCATCTAATATGGGTGGGAAAACATCCTTTTCTCTTTTCAAAAAAGAAAGAGTACCAAATACATAAACTTAAGAAATTCCAACAACCACAAAGATGCTTATATGAAAGGAAGCAAATTTTCCATGAAAGCACTGTTGACATTTTGGCATTAAGTTGTCATTGATGTCAACCGGTTTGGCAAGGTCATCGGTAAGAAAATAGAAGTGATCGATATGATGGTAATACACATGAGGGTGAGCAGATAGAAGGAATGCTTACCGGTAAGGAAGAAACCAGGATGAAGGTTGTGCGTGTGCTAATATGTTGAGTAGAAACCAGGAGAGCAATAAAATGGTCTAGAGGTTTTCTACTTGTTTATCATGAAGAGGCAGAATGTTAAATTTATCACAAACTACCCGAAGCGAAGATGTGTTACAGGTGTAGTGTGCACTACCCGTTAGCAAAAGAAGAAGGTCTCATCAGTAAAGGGATGTACCAGTATGAGGTTGCTGAATGATCAAGTTTAAACCAACTGTGTGTCGGTGAGCTAAGTGATTGACCATTGTGATGCCATGTGGAGCTAAGGTAGCAAACATGCAGAGGTAGGTGAAGCCTCCATCGATGTGGTTGTTGAAACAACTAGTTGATATTAATGAAACAACCACAAATCACAGGATTGTAACTGACTGATGCAGCTCAAGGAAGAAAGGATAACAGAGGAAGATCAGGGAGTAGTTGGCATCTGGATCAATGCAAAGGAAATCCGTTTGCAAGAAGATCTTGAAAAGGAAACATCTTAGTGTTTTATGAGTCGACATATTTCAAGGTAGGAAATCTTGTACGTGATTGCTATCTTTAGGATGTATAAATTGGGGAATGAAAGCATGTATAGATGCATCCCTAGAGTACAAATGATCGATCCAAGATAGACTGGATCGAATCTCATGCAGATTGTGTCAGGAAAAGGAAACCCTAACTGTTCTTGTAGACACCTAAAAATGGTCAACGCTTGCGGAATCATACTTTAACATTTGCGCATTGCCTCATTTTAGGTTTTTGCATCGCAGTAACATTTCTCCTATGTCACACACTTGGTCTTTATCATTTGTGAGCATCGAGTCATTCTTCTATATTCTTCATTCATCTCGCTTTCGAATTTGGTCTTGTCGACAACAATCTTCAATCATGATTTTGGTTGATCTTTGTCCTTGTCAATCTTGTCATATTGCGATTGATTCGTCATCGATCCGTGTCCTTTTCAATCATGTCAATTTGGTCAATTTGTCATTGATTTTTGTCAACCAACCTCAATCAAATCATTTATCAACACTAGCCATTTATCAATTCAAAATCATGATCGAATCGATATCAACTATCGTTTGTCAAGACCTAATTGTCATCCTTTCATTTCTAATTCATCTTCCAAGGTTTTATGATTTATTCATTTAATCTTGTTTGGCATTTTCTCTCTCTAGGATTAATAAATTATTTATTTATCCTAAGTCTTCTTGTCACAATTAAATGTTTATTTAATTGGCTAATTAATTTCCTCCTATTTTTGTAAATTAATTAATGAATGAGAAATTATTAATTAATTTACCTATTTTTCATCAATTTCCTAATTTCCAAGTCATTATTTCCAACTTAATTTTCTAATTTCTCCTAAATGTCTATTTCTATTTCAAAATCTTGTCATAAATCCTTGCATAGCAATTTGTCATAGACATGTCATAATTTTGCTATTCTTGATTTGAATTTCTATTCGAATCACTGTCATGCTAATCTTGTCATTTCTCCAATTTATCTATAAATTGGATGATTTTCATCAATCAAGGCTAATAATTGGTAATCAGACTATCGAATTTCTAGTACTCTTGATCAATAATCTTGTCTACTTGCTTTCAATTATGTGTGTGCACTTGTAGGTGAGATCCACAATCCAACCATTTGAAGAGGAAAGAAGAACAATGGAGCCGCATGAAGGAGCATTCAAGTCTGCATTTGGTTTGCATAGTCTTTCATTTTTGAATGTTTTCATTTTCATGTCTCTATTGAATGTTGTTTAGGATAGATCATTGCAATTTGCTTTCGTGATTTGAGCTAATGATTAATATTTTGATTCGTTTGTGATGATTTCCTATTTCCTAACGTACATTAATTGGTGAACCCGACGTGAACACTAACCTTCTAATCCCTTTACTGTGTTTTTGAGTGCTTTCAAGTTGATTTGCAGGCCAAAAAACCCAAAAACAGGGTCATGCAGGGTTTTCTGGGGACTTCTGCGCCTGTGTGAAGCAACTTGCGCCTGTGTTGAGCATTCTACGCTTGTGTAGAGGACATTATGTGCTTGTTTCATGGGTTCTGCACCTGTGTCATGAGTTCTACGCCTGTGTAAAGTCCAGAACAGAGGTAAAAAATGCAGTGTTTACTTGAAATTTGTTGTGTTTTTGCATTCTGTTTTCTGTGCTTTGGTTTTTAGTACTAATTATCTGTGCAGAATCTTGGCATATGCATGGCAAAGACAATAAATCAAACTACTAACACACGTTGTGCAGATTCAAAATTCAAAGAATAAGCGTATCAAACTTCTAACTTGGGTTTTTGCAGGTTGCCTTGGAGAAACAACCAAACTTTATGTTTGCAATTAATTTTTAGGCACCTAGTGATTTCTAAATAGGTTGGAATGAACATTTGTTTGCTTTGATTGTTGAGTATGACATTGGAGTAGGAGAGTATGGTCTCATCCTTCTTAGGGTGATCAGAAATCCAGATCTTCGATACCATGCTCGTGTCTTTGATTGTGTGTCTCCTTTAGAGGGCCTGCCTTCCCGACCACTTTGCTTTTGCAAGCAAGTGATAATCGTGAGAAGGGAATGACCCAAAGTGAGTATGGCTAGAATTCCTTGGCATTCTAACTCACTATAAAAAAATACCCAATGAGCGAAAGCTTTGAAGGAAGTGTTACGTGGGAATTGCAGTTACTTGGGAAGTGATGACCCTTGAACTCTTTCTCATATCAACATCTAAGTAGGGCCTCTTGGTCTAAATCGCGCTTGCGCGACTACATTTGTTTGGTATCTTGATGGGCTTAATGTCTCAATCACGCTTGCGTGACATCAAGGAGTAACACTTAACAGAAATCCTTACTAAATGTAAGAACCCAACTTGGCTCTCCTCTGCTGACTGTTTCTTTTGAATGCAGTAGATTTGAATTTGTTTTGGTTTTTGAATGTTTATAGATTTTTTTGTGTTTTTTTTTTGGTAATAATGAGCAATGAAACAATACTGGAATAAACTCCTATGCTTAAAATAATACTGAAACAATAATATTACTGCTGGAATTAATTTACGAGACTATCAAGGGAATGTTTGTTCTGTTTTATGGCCAATATGCCTGGAAAACAAAATTCATTACAATGTAAGATAAAAACCTGATTTTTGCTGTCCCAGTAGTTGAAAAAAATCTGCAAACTAGAAATTTTAATTTTTTTGAAAAAATTACTGTTCACGCGGTACTGTAGCAATCCGTACGGCGGCACTATTCACGCGGCACTGTTCACGCAGCACTGTAGCAGTCCGTACGGCGGTACTGTAGCAATCCGTACCATACTTGTTAATCACCAAAAATTCTTCAATAAATCTGCAATAATTTCTCGTGAATTTATTCTTCAATCTTGCGCAATTAGATGCAAATAAGACCTCTGAATGAAGTCTTCCTGAAACCAAATATCACTGAATATTTCATCAGCTTAGATGGTGAACATTGAAGCAACTACGTCCTCCAATGGTGGTTGAAAACCCTAGTCTCCAGATGCAAAACCCTTTCAATTTCACAATGTCAAAATAAAATAGCCCTCCTCTTCTTTCCAAACTCAACGCTATTTATCCTTTTTGCAAGTCGTACCCTAATCCTCTTAATTACAATTTTGCTTGTAATTTCATTTAATTTCACTTTGGGTGTCAAAAATGATTTTAATCATTAAATGGGCATTTAATTTTAATATTTCAATAGTCTGGCTCAGATAATTTAATTAAAAACATGGCCCCGTCTAATGATGAGTTGACCCTCAAGTTAAGTGATTATAATATAAAGTCACTTTATAACTTTATTATTAAATCACTTAATAATAAATGCTAAGTCATTCAAACTTGTCTAACTCCACGAATATTTTGAATTTAGCTATGTCGTCTGAAACTGGAGCTCACTAGTTGACCACCCATATGACCATGATGTCTGCTAAAAATAGCTGGGGTCCATCTCCAACTGCTAAAAATAGCCTGGCCAAGCCAAACTCAAAGCAAAACTCATCATAAACAAACTCTGGCAACCCAGAAGTGTACTCTGCTCTGTCCCCCGGAAGATCTCCATGCCAAGGTGACCCTCTATCCAATCCTACTAGCCTACGAGGGTCTCTGATAGGCTAATCACAAGCTAGAGTGATGTCTCTAGCTAGAAGGGGACATCACACTAAACACCTTGTTTTAGAGGCCAAAAACCCTTCTAGTTGCTTGAGAAGGACAAGTTCGGATACTTGGAAGAGATACTAAGTTCGCCATGGGGAGATTTCCATGGGGACTAATGCTTGGCTACCCTGAGAAGTGAGTGTCGTGGAGGGGAGCCCGTGGGGTCAAGCATCTATGTATTCTTCTTGAATCCCATAATGAGTCTACCTCTCAAGTACCTAATGTCCTTGCCTACCATAAGAAATGTGGGAATGAGAATGACTGTCTTGAGTCTAAGTGGAAATATCTTGTCTTCTTTGATTGTCAAAAGTTGAAATTGTATCTCATTTCAAAAACAAGGCAAATTGATCCAACATAAGATTAAACACCAGAGACATTCATCCAACAAAATTTCAACAAAATTCAAAAACATCTTTCAAACATGGTTGTCAAACATTGTTCAAAATCTTGTCTCAACATTCATGTCACTTAGATTTAGGTTCATCCTAGGTTTGCATTTTGCAAGTCATTATCAACTACCAAGGTTGGGTTTCATATAGGTCATACTCCTTTGCATATCAATAAGGGTCATCCATTTTGCATGTGTCCTCTTGCATTAGAGTAATATCATTGTCATACATTCATATTTGCATACCCTAGGTCCCATTATTAAGCTTAAATCATTATCATATCATAATAGGGTCACTTGCATAGTACTTGTCCCTTGGCATATAGTGTCAAAACTAGGTTTTGTCATACTTGAGTAATCCAAATCTTTGTTAAACCCTAAGTCATTGTTAGGAAGTCTAGACCTTTATCAAACCTTTTGTCCTTTTGTCATCATTGTCATTTCGTCAAACCTAGCTTAGTATCCAAGCACATAGGGGAGACATTGTCATTTTGTCCTTTTGTCACTTGGTCCTTTTGTCCTTTGAGGTCTAGACATCATTTCAATTTCCTAAGGGTCCCTCTCTTAGATTTGCATTTCAAAAGTTTGTCAAAATATCGAAAAACAACCAAAAACATAGGTTGCATTTTTGCCATAGATTGCATTTTCACCTATTTAGTTTGCATTTAGTTGCATATCATATATTATCCTTGCAAAAATTCCAAAAATATTGCATTTGCATAGTGACATGTCTATTGAAACAAGGTTCCAAGCACCAATGATGAAACAAAGTTTGACATATCAACCGACAATGCAATCACAATTATATCCAACCCAACAACAAGGCAATATCGATCAAACTTTTTATGATGAAACAAGTCTCCAAATACAAAAGTTAGAGGAGAAGCTAGCTCAAGAAAATGAGATATTGGAACAAAGAGTGAAAAACATTCAGAGGAATAGATCACAAACGTCCAAAATGTTTCGAAAACTTCCAGGTCAAAATCCAAAGATTGAGCCAATTGATGTAAGATCTCTTCTTGAACGATCAGACATACCAGCTCTCCTCTCACAAATAGAGATGATGAAACAATTTCAAGAAAAGAGACAACATCAATTTCAATGTTGTGTGCCTCCACAACAAGAACAAGAAGGTGTTTACTATCAATCAGATTTTGAACCAATACAACCAATTGTTCAACATATACAACCAACACAACCAATGGTCCAATTTCAACAATATGTCCAACCAACTATACAATGTCAACAAATGGTGCAACCAATGGTGGAATATCAACAAGTTCAATCAACATATCAATGTCAACCAAACATTCAAAAACAAAGGTTGCATCACACACCAACCCAAGTTTCAAACATGTCAAAACAATTGAACCAAGTCCAATATCAAAACATGACATCAAACCAACTCCTTGCCAAACAAGTTCAAATTCCAGATACAACCATGTCAAAACCTCGAAAGAAAGGTGGCTTTATTGCAATGATCTTAAGGAAATTACCAAGTGAGTTCTTTGAGGAAGATCAAAATAATACACTTATGTCTAGCAATGCCTCATCCCCTCGCAAACAAATTGACAATCTAGTGGCATCTATCCCTACACCTTTAGAAGTCTCACAAGAACCTTCTATATTGTCCTCATCAAACAATACACCCAAGGATGCAATTATCCAAGAGCTATCCATAATTGATTGCCAAGATAATCCAATTCATGATGCATATCCTTGTCATGTTTCAGAAATACAAGACCCAATGCCACCATGCACTTTATTGCCATTACCTGTTTTAGAGGACCCCCTTCAAAGTCCCTCTTCCTCATGTTCAAGCATTGATTCCTTGCCAAAATCCATCACAAATGTTCAAAATGCATTTCCTTCATGCCAAACCATTGATCCCTTGTCAGAATCCCCCAGGCATATCCGAAGTCCAACCTCATGTCAAGAGGATAATTTAGAGCCAGAAGAAACATGTCCTAAAGAAAATCAAGATCAAAATCCTGAAACCTTATCATCCCATCCAATTGTTGACCAGGATCCCATCTTCCCAGACACTCATGATGATTCCCCTATTCTTGTCCATCCTATCCAAAGTCCTATTGACACTCCATTCCTTGAGCAAGATCAAGATATCCTAGTCCATCCAATCCCAAACGATCCCATTCCATTTCATGAAAAAAATGTCCTTTCAAATCCCATTGACATTCCACTTCTTGAGAAAGATCAAGATATCCTTTACATCCTTTCCGATGATCCCATTGAAAGTCAAGAGCAAAGCACCTTTAAAGAGGATTCCAATGATCTTCCTCCTTGTCAAGATCAAATTATTCCTTCAGATCCTCCACAAGATCCACTTGTTCCTCCATCTCCTTGTCTTAATGCTCCATATACACTCCAAGGTCTCATTTCTTTTGATGATCCCATTATTTCTCCCATTCCATCTCTTGAAGAGCCTATCATTGAACCATGTCCACTACACAATCCTAGTCCCCCTCATGATCCTGATACCCCTCATGATTCTAACGTGTCAGTGCAAGATGTTCATGAACCCTCGACATGCATAATGGGTTCTTCCACTTTGGTGCAATCCGATCCACTTCAAGATCTCATTATTTCTCTCACATCATATCCACCTCATAATGGACTCGCATCTTCTTCCCAAAGAAAAGAGTCTCCCACAAGTCAAGATATTCATAAAGGCAAAGGGGTAGACCTTCACAAGCAAGAACCCCTTCATATCAAAGAAGATCTTAATGGTCATGGCTACAGAGCTCACACTCAAGGTGTTGGTATCCCTTCAAAGTCAAAATCCAAATGTCCACCTTCCCCATCATCGCTTCCATCCATCTTAGGTCCCTATATCCCTCCATCTCCTATGAAACATCAGCAAAGGCACACATCTTGGAGAACCTTCCATCCATCCCACATGCCTCCATATCATTCCCATCCACACCGACATTCATTCCCTCTTCCAAGCAATTTGGATGCCAAGCATAAAAGTCATAAGTCTAGAAATCCACATGTATTCAAGGATCAACATGTCCAATCTAATCGACATGTCAAAACAAAGAGCAATATGATCTATAAAGAAAAGGAAATATCCAAAAGGCCACAAAGGCCCACCGAGCAAAATAAAGTAAAGTCAAAATATATATGGGTTCCTAAATCCCTTGTGCAAGTAATGCACTCCAAGGAACCACAAAAGCATGAAACATCAAAAACCATGTGTATTCCCAAGAAGCTCCTTGAAGCACAAAGAGAAACATCAAACTTGGCATCCAAAATTGTTGTTCCTCCATCCAACCCTCTCAAATTTGTTCCTCCATCACCTTCTTCATCCATTTTGGGCCTTTATGTCCCAAAATCCCAACCTATTCCTCCATCCAAATCTCACAATCTGAGATCCATTTGTCCTCCATCAATCCATCACCCCTCAAGGTGTGTGCCAATGTTGATCTTGCCTTCATTTCCATCCACTGAAGCCCAATTCTTCCAATACCCTATTCATTATCCAATGCATATTTTCCATCCTTCGATCCCTTTGATCCAATCCTTTGCATAAATCCTTGCCTTAGTTTCATCTCATTTTCCATGTCCTTATCCTACCAATGTCTTTGAGCATACTTTTAAAGGTCATGGTCCATTTCTTTCCGAGGCTACTATCCAAATAAAAAGACGCTTGAGTCCTTCTTCCATCCCCTATCATGTGTCCATCTTCTCTTGAAAAAGCCAAAAATCAAAAAAAAAAAAGTGAAAAAAGAAAAAGACAAAAGAAAAAAAAAAAAGTAAAGCAAAAATAATTCGTCCACTGGTGAAAACCTGGCAAACAAGCGCCTTGGGCAAGTACCATGATGAAAACTTGGCAAATAGGCATCATGCGTAATCTATGAACTTCTTGCACACCACACTTGGGGGCAGGTTTCCTCCTTCATATCCTTTTGTCCTTCATTGTTCCATTATCCTATCGAACCCCTGTCATTACCCTTCATATCCTATTGTCCCTCATGTCCAGTTTCCCTTTCCACCTTTGATCTTGACAAGGTTGAGGATCTTCATGAGCATCATGCTTGCAGCTTTTAGTCCATCATAGCTTTTGGTCATTTATCCATTTGCTTATTATAACCTTTCATCCATATTCCCTAGCTTATTGCAACTTTCTACCACTATCCCTTAGCCTACCCCGACCTTCAGTCCATGTCCCTTATCCATTCTTGGTCTTGCTTATCCTATCCATATCTTATCACTATCCATACACTCTTTTTCATTCCTTGATCTTGATCTAACATAAGGACGCAAAATTTAAACATGGTTTCAAACACCTCTTGACATGTCCCTCATGCCATGTTCCTGCTTTACATTGTCATATCCAGTCTCTTGTCCCATCACACAATAGCCCTTAAAAATTGCATCTGTATTGTCTCCATGATCAAAGGCCTTTGTCTTCCCTCTATCCACCAACATTTTAGCAAGCCTATTTATTCACCTGTCATATTCCTTGCCTTGATAGACACTGGGGGAAAAAGTCATAAAAGTTGGAAAATGTCCTGAAAAAATCATAAAAAAATCCAAAAATGTCCTGAAAAAATCATAAAAATTGAAAAATGTCTTGAAAAAAAGTTTTAAAATTGAAAAATGTCCTGAAATAATCCAAAAAGAAATTGAAAAATGTCCTGAAGAAATCCCTAAAAATCAAATAAAGTCCTGAAAAAAATGAACACAAAAAAATTGTAAAAACTCGAAAAGCAAAACAAAATCCAAAACAAACATTTTGCAATAAAGTATTCCCCTTTATGCATCGACAGATCACTGAGCATTCCTCCAACAACTCGTAATCAAACACTATGCTTTAATGAAATCACGCATTAACAGATGAACTTTTTCAATCAAAATCAAACATTCAAATTGATCAAAATTGTCATATCGCTCGAACATCAACATTAATATCATTGGTCCTTGACACACTATCATGGGTCTTATACAGGGTGTGGTATACTCGAAACCAGACCGTGTCTTGTCTTAGATGGGGTACCACATGTCCTGAAACCAGACAGCATGATCGTCCTATCAGCACTTTCAACTTTTGACAATGAAGATCAAGATGTTTGTTTGATTTGTTTGAATTTGTGCATCTTATCTTTTTATTGATTTATCTTTGATCATGTTCCTATGTTGCTCGATGATGTCACTGAGTGATTAAGCGTGACTGGGATGGTTCATGGTCCCTTTCTTTTTTGTTGTGATTGTTGTTTGTCTGTGATGTGTCTTTCTTTTGCCAAAAGGGTTGCATTTCACCTCTGGCCTTCAATGCCATGATGCTACGCATCCATTTTGCTAAATAAAAATAAAGGTTCTCACCTACAACGTGCATTACTGAAAGCAAGTTTTTCTTCATCTCTCATTGTCCTCCGTCTCATTTCTTCTTACTAACATTTCTTCCGTCAGTCTTAGTAGTCCGTTTGATCCTATCATCTTCTGTCATTATTATCGATCAATTGGCCTCTTTTCTGCATGTTTCCGGCCAATTCCTCGAGGGGGCATGCATATGTCATTGTTATTGTTTGGGGCATTTTCATATGTCATTGTTATTGTCTGGGGCATTTTCATGTGTCATTATCATTTTCTGGGGCATTTTCATTATTGTTCTTTGAAACAACGCTTAAAATCGCATTGTCTCAAAGAGGGGCAAAATGTAGACACCCAAAAATGGTCAACGCTTGCGGAATCATACTTTAACATTTGCGCATTGCCTCATTTTAGGTTTTTGTGTCGCATTAACATTTCTCCTATGTCATGCACTTGGTTTTTATCATTTGCGAGCATCGAGTCATTCTTCTACATTCTTCATTCGTCTCGCTTTCGAATTTGGTCTTGTCGACAACGCTTTCCAGTCATGATTTTGATCGATTTTATCCTGTCGCATCAATGTGCATGTTAATTTGTCATCATTTTGGACATCGTCAATCCTAATTAGGGTTTTGTCCTCTTATCAATCTTGTTGTTTTGTCATCGATCCTTGTCCTCTTGTTAATTTTGTCATTTTGCGGTCATTTCACTATTGATTGTTGTCTATCTCAATTATGTCAATTTGGATCAATTTGTCATTGTTCCTCGTCAATTGACGCATTTATCAATCAAGTCATTTATCACATTGGTCTTTTGTTAAATCATGATCAAATCGAATTGACATCAATTATCCTTTGTGAAGACCTAATTGTCATTCTTGCATTTTCTAATTCATTTAACTCTGTTTGTCATTTCTCCCTCTAGGTTAAATAATTTATTTATTTATCCTAAGTCTTCGTGTCACAATTAAATGTTTAATTTAATTGGCTAACTAATTATTCCTCTTTTTGTGAATTAATTAATAAATGACAAATTATTAATTGGTTTACTTAATTTCTCCTAATTTCCTTATTTTTCCTAATTTTCATCATTTCTAATTCTTAATTTCCACCTATTTTCTAATTTCCTAATTTTAATTTCCACCTAATTAACTTGTCTCTAGTTCTCCCTATTTTTGTGCTTCGGTGGAAGCCTGAATTTCTCATGCGTCATACTCTTGACATAGCAAGATGTCATAAGGTTCTAGTTTTCTAACCTTTGCATTGGCAATTTGTCATAATTCATGACATAGAAGGTGTCATAACCTTCCCCTTTCCACTAATTGTGCCATTTTCGAAATCAATTGCCAAAATATCAATGTCATGCTAATCTTGTCTTTTATCCAATTTATCTATAAATTGGATGAATTTCTTCAATCAAAGGCCTCTCCTAATCTAATGATCAAATTTCTTTGTCAAATCACACTTCGAGTATTCTTGAGCAATATCACATTTACTTGCTTTCATATCATGATCATGCACTAGTAGGTGAGATCCACAACAAAGCTATTTGGAGAAGAAAGAAGAACAATGGAGCCGCATGGAAGGAGGATTCAAGCCTGCATTTGGTTTGCATAGTCTTTCATTTTTGAATGTTTTCATTTTCATGTCTCTATTGAATGTTGTTTAGGATAGATCATTGCAATTTGCTTTCATGATTTGAGCTAATGATTAATATTTTGATTCGTTTGTGATGATTTCCTATTTCCTAATGTACAACTCTAAACTTGAATTGCTTTTTGGCTGGAAACCATGGTATAAGGAGAGGAGCTCGATACAGAGCAAGATGATGTTGTAGAAAAGAGGAAGAGAAAAGAGAGAGTTAGTGAAAGAGAAGAATTTATAGCCTTAGAAATAATTCTAAGAAATTTGCAGTGTATGTGAGCAAGCATACTGGCGAGAGAATTCTACCGGCATAACTATAGTCTTGCATTTGAGCCTAACCGACAAGGTGTGGTAGAGCAAGCAACATCCAAGGGTGACATAGTGTATGGTGAAACTGTGAGAGAGGAAGAGTAAGTATAGAGGCCGACAATCAAAGGAAGTAATCTCACAATTGGTAGTGTGAGACTCAGAGAAGGAGAGAAGACAATCAACTAGAAGTAATATATTTGATCAAGAGTTGCAGAATTCATTTACAACAAGAAGCCTTAACCGTATCTAAATTGTATTTCAATACACATCACCAAGTTGGAGCTTGGTGCAGCGATTGGTACTCCTTGGGTTGGTGCCCTAAAATAGAAGGGGTTGGTGCCCAAAATCTTTGTAATACAGTGTTTTACTTGTGAGGCTGGATTGGAGTAGTGTTCTCCAGCAACTTTTCTCAATGAGGTTTTTCCCATATTGGGTTTTCCTCGTACATCTGGTGTTGTGGGTTACATTTGTGTGATTGATCTCTTTGGTTTTCCTTTCTACTTTATAGGTTTGATTATTTAGTGCTTAAGTTAACAACTGGTATTCTAAAGTTGTTTTGAAAGGTAAAAGAGTTCAAGAACCACTGATTCACCCCCCCTCTCAGTGGTACTCTGTGTTCAACAATTTGTATCAGAGCCTAGGTTCTCGATTATCTTTAAACCTTGGGTAGATTCTGGACTTTGAACACAATGGCAAGAAATGAGTTTTCTTCCTCAAAATCCCCCATGTTTGATGGATCCAACTATGCCTTCTGGAGCAGAAGAATGGAGACCTATATTTCCTCCTTGGGTTTTGATGTATGGATGTCTGTCAAGAATGGGTATGTTGTTCCTAATGCTCCTCCCACTGATCCGAATGCCAAAAAGGAGTATGAGAATAATGCAAAGGCCAAACATGCTATCTTGAGTGGAGTGTCTGATAATTAATTTGTCAAAGTCATGCACTATGTTTCAGCAAAGGAGACTTGGGATAAATTGCAGAGGTTGTCTGAAGGAGAAGCAAAAGTCAAAGAAGCCAAGATGCAAGCACTAAGGGGCCAACTTGAACGTATCAAAATGAAAGATGATGAAAATATTGCAGACTATCTTCATAGATTTGATGAAACTGTGAACACCATCAGAGGACTTGGAGAAAAGATTGCAGATGAGATTCTTGTCAAGAAGGTTCTTATATCTCTCACACCCAAGTATGATACTAAGGTGTCTACCATAGAAGAAGCCAAGGATCTGAAGGCTTTTACAATCAATGAGTTATTTGGCTCTCTGACGACCTATGAGATGAGAACAACCGACGATACTTCCTCAAGGAAAGAAGCAACATTCAACATCACCAAAAAGAGAAAAGAAGCAGCTACTCATAAAGAATCCAGTGAAGACTCTGATGTAGAAGTAGAAAACTTTGTTCAGAAGCTCAAAAGAGGATCCAGCCGATACAAAGGAAAGCTACCACTTAAATGTTTCAGCTGTGCGAAGGTAGGACACTTTGCTGCTAAATGTCCTCACAAAGAAACCGATGGAGATGAGTCAAGAGAGCTCAGAAGATCTGTTGGTAAAGATAAAGAAAGGAATGACTACCAGCAAGGAATGAAAGTCTATTGGAACCAGAACAACCTATATACTATTGAGGATGGCACAACAGATGAAGAAAATGCATCAGAAGATGATTACCCTGAGAATGACAAAAAGGTCAATCTCTTCATGGCACTTGATTGACCAGTTGATGAAAATGAGGAAGAGGAGGATATTATAGTTGAAGTGGATTTGGAGAGAGAACTTATCAGTACTCTAGAGGAATCGAGTAAAACAAGAAGAAAACTCAAAAGGGTCAAGCTTGTTGCAGTAGATGAACAAGATCTCTTGAAGCAATCCCTGGATGAGTCCAGTCAAGTTATATCTGACTTGAAATTGCAGCTGGAAGAAACTAAGAGGATATGTGAAGCTACAACCTCTGATCTGACAAAGAAGGAAAAGGAGCATCAAGAGTTGGAAGCAGAAATAGTAAAGCTCAAAAAGGAGCTTGAAGAAAGTAAGAAAGAAATAAAAATAAGGAGCAAGTATAAAGGCAATACCGAGGCCTTAGACAAGATGTTGAGCAAACAGAAGCAATCCAAAGACACTGGTGGCTTAGGCTTTGAAGAAGGTCAAAGTTCAACCCACAAAGATAAATCTGGCAAAAAAACATTGTCCACCTCTTCAATTGAAGGTGAAGAGAAGAAGACATTCACTATAGGCAAGGATACTGACAAAAAGACATGTAGATGTTGTTGGAAATTGCCACTCAAATCGGCATACATAAATGAATTGAAGATCATATTTCGTGTACCAACATGCAGATCCAAGGAGAAATGAAAGAGTTGACCATGAAGCATTCACCAGACTCAAGAACATGAAGGGAACACCCCCAATGAGGCAATTCCATTCAGGACCAAGATAACCTAACTGGTATGTTTCAAACTTTCATGGTTATTGTTACCGGTGTAACAAGTTTGGGCATAGAATAGCTAACTGTAGATTAATCAATGATCCCTCTATGAGTTATGAAAGTAGAAATCCTTTAATGCACTCTGAGATATGAGTGTTGTCTATTATCAGTGCAATGGATATGGTCATAAGAGTTTTGAATGTAAGAAGAATAAACCAGTACCCTACAATAATTTTAAGGATGTTCCTTTAAATGAAGATGTAAAATGCTATAACTGTCAAGAGTTTGGACACATAGAAAAGTTATGTAAAAAATGGAAAATCAAGAAGAAGAAGACAAATCTAGATCAAGAGACAGTAATTGAACTTGAGCACAATATAGCAACTGACAAGAAGAAGGAGACCAAACTAGTTTGGGTTGAGAAAGAAAAGGAAAAGGCGGAATCAAGTCTCATAGTGCAAACTGCCCTACATGCTGAGAGGAAAAATCTATGGGTTGTAGACAGTCATGACTGGTGACAAAAAGAAATTCATCAAACTTGAAGACTATAATGGTGGATCAGTAAGGTTTGGAGACAATTGTTCCAACAAAATAAAGGGAAAAGGGACTCTAAGCATTGATGGAAAACTGTAGGCACATGATGTATATTACGTGGAAGGCCTAAAGCACAATCTATTGAGTGTGAGTCAGATATGTGATAAAGGTTACAAATTCACCTTTGACTCAACCTATTGTCAGATAAAGAAAGACAGTACTGGTAAAGTTGTGGCAGAAGGAAAGAGAACGAATGACAATGTTTATAATCTGAAGGAATGCTATGAGTCCCAATGCATGTTAGGACAAGTTGATGAAAGTTGGTTGTGGCATCGAAGACTAGGCCACATAAACTTTGATAACCTAGTTTCAGTAAGAAGAAAGGGGTGTGTGAGGAATATTCCACCCATTATCAAACCGGTAAGTACATTTTGTGATGAATGTGTGAAAGGTAAGCAAACTAAGGTGAGATTCAGGACAAAAGAGCACACCACCTCAAGACCACTTGAAATTGTGCATACAGATTTGTGTGGTCCAACTAGGACAAGAGCACTTGCAGGTGAAAGATACTTTATGCTCTTCATTGATGATTACTCAATAATGACATGGGTCACCTTCTTGCAAGATAAATCACAAGCATTTGAAAGATTCAAGCTATTTCGGATGAAGGTGGAAAACGAAAGTGGGTGCAGGTTAAAATGCCTAAGATCAGATCGGGGTGGAGAGTTTACATCAAATGAATTTGAAGATTATTGTGAAAAACATGGAATTAGAAGGCAATACTCTGCTCCTAGGACACCACAGCAAAATAGTGTGGTAGAAAGGAAGAACAGGATAGTCAAGGAGATGACCAGAACCATGTTAAATGAGGCCAGTCTGTTAGACACATATTGGAAAGAAGTTGTTCATACTGTTGCATATACTTTGAACCAGGTTAAATTAAGAACAAATAGCAGGGTGACACCTTATGAGTTGTGGTATGACCGAAAGCCATCAGTCAAATACTTCGAAGTATTTGGAAGCAAGTGCTTTATCAAGAAAGATATGGATGGTCTAGGAAGTTTTGACTCCAAGAGTGATGAAGGAATATTCCTTGGTTACTCATCTAACAACAAGGCCTACAAATGCTAAAATAAAAGACTAAGAAGAGTCGTTGAGAGTGTGCATGTAAAAGTTGATGAAGATATGCACAAAGGATGTCAACCACAGATTAACTAGTATGATAAATCCAGTGATGAAGATGATGAAGTTCAGTCAGATATTGAACCAAAGGTAGTATCCAAGAAGGCCCCCAACTGGTATGTACAGCTAAATCACCCAAAAGATAAAATTCTAGGAAATAAGAGTGATGGTGTACAGACTAGAAGAAGACTTGCCTAGAATGATGAACAAGTCAAACTATGCCTCATGACTGAAGTTAAACCCAAAACATTTAATGAGGCCAACAAAAGAAAAGAATGGATGGATGCCATGGAAGAAGAACTGCAACAAATTGAGAAGAACAAGACTTGGGAATTATTCCCTAGACTGGAAGACAAGAACATCATTGGCACAAAATGGGTCTATCGGAATAAGATGAATGAAGAAGGTAAGATTGTTAGGCATAAAGCTAGACTAGTGTGCAAAGGATGCTCTTAGGTAGAGGGAATTGACTATGAAGAAACATTTGCACCGGTAGCTAGATTAGAAGCATTAAGAATGTTTCTAGCCTTCTCTGCCTACAAAGGTTATAAAGTATACCAAATGGATGTAAAATATGCCTTCCTAAATGGAAATTTGGAAGAAGAAGTGTACATGGAGCAACCGAAAGGGTTTCTGCTACATGATGATGAGACATTTATGTGCAGGTTGAAGAAGGCCTTGTATGGTCTTGTTGACAACTATTTTGACACGCCCGCCAACAGTCAGGTAGCCAATGTGAACACTCACCACATCTCCTGAAAAGTAACAAGTTTTAGAAAACTCACTACTCACAGGTCTCTATAGTCGGGTCTCGATGGTGATGGGAAACCCAATGGTTGATATGGTTGTACCTGTCAAGGGGCCTGCTGGTAAGACTAGATCTCACTAATTATGGATAACTGCATTTCCTTCCTTTTTTTTGTATTTTTATGGTTTAAGATTCTCTAGCAAATAAAATGTGAAGCGTAAAAGGGAACAAGAAAATAACAAAAAAAATAATAATAACAACTGAATGAACTACTCAATTAGTTCCCTCAAATCCAAGAAATTATCAAATATTATTCAAGCTAGTATTCAACAACGGACCTCTAGGAAACTTGCAAAATCATCAATTTCACAGATTTATGGAAAATAAAATAATTAACAATGTGGTTTATCACAATAATTCTCATACACCACTGGCGTGCGCAATATTATTCATAAAATGATAAACAAAAAAGATTTAAACCATGTTACTAACTCCAAATAATAGACGTTACCAAATTACACAAAACAATTTGGTAGAACATAGACGTAGATCAAGCAATCAACAAGCTGCTTCTTATATTGATCTCAATGAATGTATAAAAAAAAATAACTCGAACTTAATCTACAAAATATTCTAAAATCTGTAAGTGGGTCACATATCATCAATTTGGGGACCTTTACAAATGAATCCAACTTCTCAATTTATAGAAGTTCTTTGCCCTACTATCTAGGAAATAACCCTACCCTAAATTAAGAACTGAAACTAGGAGTCGCAATTCACTTGCAAGTTTCTGCCTTGACACTCCACTTAACAACTACAAAATGGGGACTGCATGAGCACTACGAAGACCCTACTAGGTGAGCCATGTTTTTGTAATCATGCAGAATTTTTCTCAAAATTGGAACTTGAGTAGGAGCTATAGCTAAAAATACAAGATTAAGGATTTATGAAAAAGTTTTGCCATTTTTAGCAATTATGCGCTTATCCCTTATTTCTTGGTAAAAGCTCTATAATTATCAACTATACATGCAACTGCTTGAACTGGAGGATCAGCTACATGCTTAACTCTAAATTTATACTTCTTCAAAACTTCATCCACATGCGTTCTCCCTTCCTCTAACTCCTTCACCGTGCCTGCCACCTCCTCACATTGAGTAATCAGATATGAGTACCTATCCATAAGAGTGACATCAAACTGGGTCGTGGGTCCTAGGTGTTGTGCCTCATACTCATCCCACCTATCCAAAACTTGTTGCTTCTCCATTATTCCTATATTAGCTAATCTGAGGCCAAAAGGTCCTAGCATATTATTTACAAAACTCTCATACGACAAAATTTCCCTGAGGAGAGGGTCCCGAATCTCCATCATATCCTTGATATAATACTGAAGCATTTCAATCTTCAGCTCCAAAATGTATACATAAGACTGTAGGTTTTCATATCTATCACCTCCTAAGAGGTCTTCCTTCATTACTGTCTCCTCCCCTAGCTATAGTATCTTTTTCAAAATTCAGAATTATTTATTGAAAATGTTTGACTTCCGTTCCCATTGCGTGGAATAGGAAGCTAATGTTCCACCTGCCTGTACCACCTTATGATATATCTCTACTGTACTTTGCAAGAACAACCTTATCTTAGCTACATTCATTTGGGTCCATGATTTGGCTGCAGTAGCCACTCGTCTCACCTCCACTAGTGCCTTTACTTCTCCCTTTGGCAGCTCCAGAGTATCAAGCTCTCCCCACTTGGTTTGTTTACCCAAATTTACTTGGGATATTTGATACTATTGAGAACCCTTTCCCTCAACTTGGAGTGGAACTGCCACATCTACAATCACTTCACCGGAGTCCATTTTTGATAAATAATGAACAATTTTTAGCTTCTTAACATTCGGTGGCTCCTCAGTGATTACTTGTTGTAAAGTAACCTTGGGAAGCTCTGATTTTCTCTTTTTCTTCTCAAAAGTGAACTCAAGCCATTGCGGTATATTTTCATCCTTGTCACCTTGATGTGATACTATTTCTGTAGTTATAACATTGACATCCGCCTGCTCCTCTGCTTCATCTCTTTCCTCTACCTCTGTTTGTCCAGGATCTTGAGGTGAGATAACTTGGTGGGCTAGATTGATTTTGAGAGCCCATTGCTTATGTAATTCACTCAATTTTCCACTGACCTCTTCATTGAATGTCATCTCTTCCTCATCTGCCTCTGTTCGAACCTGCCTAGCTGCTATGTCCTTAAGGAGGTCCTCTTGGTCTTGAGGGGTTAGAATTGATCTTTCATTCAATAGGTCCTCCACCTCATACCCTTCTTTCTTATCTTCCAACAACCATTGTTTCTCAAGATCTTCTTCCTTATGATCTGAATCCAACTCAATGTTTCTAACTGTAGCGTCGTAAATTGTACGCACTTGCTAGGGTGGTACAATTTCACACCTAGTTTAGCACCCGCCTTGGCACATTTTTCATTTTGCATTGCATTTTCCCTTTATCACTTAATTAATTAAATTAATTAGGTCTAAGGTTCTATTTCATCATCTTCCATATCATAAAGTTGGGCCCTTTCATTAAAGGGTGCCCTTTTCATTTTATTCCTCCAATACATCATTTAATCAAAAACCCTAATTAAGTCCTATTTTGAGCTTGGGGGCTTGGTTTCGGGGGTCAAAACATCTCGAAATCACCTGTAACTTCGGGATTCTCTCTAAAATCATCATATCCGACGGCCCTGAAAATTTGGTGAAAAGTTGTCGGGACCGTGGCGCCCGGAGTGCACATGGTCCCGGACATTTTTCTCAAAATTTTAGGAGCACAATCCAATCATAAAATAAAGTTTAACCCCAAGAAATTGGCAGGAAATTCAATCTCTAGGTCGGCCAAAAGATGAAATTACGATCTAGGGTTTCCTACATAAGAGCTCTCTTTCTTCATTTGAAAGGATCCGATTTTTGGCTTTCAAGGACCTTCTATGCAGCGAAAGAGAAGATCTTTGAAGACTTCAACAACATTCAACATCCTTCTATCAAGCATTTATCAATTTCATTCATCCATTTAGGGCTTGGAAGACATTGAAGAACAATAGGAGATTACCGATTGAAGATTGGCTTGTACCCCTCCCTTGGGGTTGGGTATGATTTCATGTTGTTTTCATGTCTTTGCATGAGCTTCATTATATCATTTGTATTCATGCTTTAGATCACTTTGCATCTTGGTTTGGAGCATTTACATTATCATTTACAAGCAATTAGGGTTTACTTTCTAGGTTGCTCTAGTTTGCTTACTTGCATTTTAGGATCTTGCACACACACAAGGTCTGCACACACAATACTTTTACAATACAACTTGGCTATTCATGGAGGTGGAAATCACCGAAGTGAGGGTTTGACTAAGGAAAAACCCTATATAGCCGCCCACCACACCTTTTTAGATATAAGTGCAGGTTTCGAAATTCGGACGACGCCGCAAGTTACAGATCCGGAAGAAGCAGACATATACAGAACAACACACCAAGTTTCGGAGCAAAAGATCAGGATAGGGGTGTGGGGTGCCCTGGTCCTGCCAGGACAGGGGCATTGGGCACCCTGGTCCCTGGGACAGGGGCGCTGGGTGCCCTGGTCCTCTTGACAGACAGCAGTTTTCAGCATTTTGACAGCTTTTCAGGTTACAAAACAGCAGTTTCCGGAGCAGTTTCAGGGGCAGAATCAGGACAGTGGCACCCGCGCCCCCGTCTCGAACATTTTCACTTAGATTTTGACTCTGGGTACGCATTTACATTCTTGTCTTGTCCTTGTGTTTACAACTTTTCATTGTTTAAGTTCAATTTTGCAATCTTGTTATTAGCTCATACTTGCACTTTGGGGTTGGGAATTGAACTTGCATCATCTTATCTTTCAAATTGCAACAAAGGAATAGAAATCCTAATAGGTATCCCGTGGCTCTCTCTTCCACAAAAAGAAGTAGCCAATTGTGTGATACCTCTAGGCTCTTTCGTATTCCACAAATGTGTGATTGAAAGTGAGATTAGGGTTTGTTTGCTTAGTTTCACTTTTTCTCCTACACACTAACTTTTACTCCTTTTGTGGTAAACCTGAAGCCTTGCACTCCAGGTTGCCATGCGGGAATATTAGCTAGTGGTGGTGCAGGGGCGTAAGTGCTTGGAGCATGTGTGGCCTTTGTTGAAGGCAGATGAGGAGGTATATCCTTAGTAATTTCTATATCTTCCTCTTGCTCTTGGGTACCCTCTCCTTCAGTCTTCCCTATAGCTGTCCTCAGTGGGAGAACTTTTGCAAGTGGTACTACTCCCAATCCATCAGTCACTCCCAGGTCTGCTACCTTCTTTAACAATTCAGACTCCCTCATCTTTTCCTAGAGTTTCTTGATTAAGTCCTCAGTAATTTCTTAAGGTTTTTCCTCCTCACCTGGATCAATGGAGGTATTTTGCCTTGAGGCTGACCTTGTCTTCTGGGCGTACTCCTTATGACCCCTTGATTGAGGTACCTCTGAAGTGGATTCCTTCTATTTCACCTTTGTGACGTGGGGCCTTACCCTTCGGCCTAACCATTGCTTGGTCCTGTTGATGACTACTTGGGAGATCTTTTCTATATTTGTGTCTTCACTTACAGACCATTTTAGTAGGGAGAGGGGCCTTTTATCTATCCCCGATTCCTTATAAACTGGATCAAGTAAGTCCCCATCATCCCTAAGGTCTTTAGGGAGGTTAGTCTCGATTCTAAAATCTCTTACCTATGGCACTAATAATTTTTTATAGCTCTTCTCCTTAATCTCAAAACTGTCTTACAGGTTGGCCCAAAAGTCCTCCAGGCTAGGCTTGTGCCCCTTATATGCCTTAGGCATAGCTTGTCTAAGTTTCCCATAGGGATCATAAAACTCCCTAGCATGATCATACTCTTTCAAGTTTAAATCTTGAAGCTCTTGTTCTATTAATTTGGCCACCTGTATCTTAGAACATGCAAAATACCCAATAGATACTGAGAAATCGATTCCTGCTTTGTGTTTTGATGACAAAAGTGACTGGAGGCCCACAAGCTGCCTTACATATTCTAGCAAAATTATCCTATTATTGCAATGTCGAGGCAACAACATTGGGTTCCCTATGAATCCGCTAACCCTGATGTAAGTAGAGTGTGATTTTTGGATAAACCAACATGCCCACTCTCAGATGATAGCCATGGCCTCTAGGCTAATCCAATATCCTACATCTCTTGTCAATTTGATTATTATTGGGAAAACGAAGGCATCATTAACTCTCTTGAAATGAGCCTTTGCATTGGCTAGAGTGAGTTGGGAATAATACTCCCATACCTTATTCTATCCTTCCTTCTCTCCCAATTGACCTTCTACTTGCAGCCCTGGAAACTTTCCAGCCCTAGAAGCTACCCAGAGGACATATAATGTGAAAAAGAACTTTTGGGTATGCTGAACTTCTTTCATTTGCTTGCAGATATTGTCGGAGAGGATCTACGGCCAATCAAAGTATTGTTTCCCTATTAAAATAGTACTCATGAATTGGAACATCCAGGGGTGAAAATTCTTGCAATCCAGCTTGCCAAAAGCCCTGCTAAGCATAATGATTAAGTCTCTTTGAGGCTCTTTAAAATATGCCCTCAGGATCTTTGTTGCCTTGAGACCTATCTTTCTTTCTTCTTCCAACGAGTTCATATTCATGTGCCTCTTACTGGCTGATATTTTTTCATTCCATACCTTTAAGGCCTCTTCTTCAGTTAACAAAAATATCTCCTCCTTGTTTGGGATACCAAAAACGAACCCGAGCATGTTTGGAGACAAGTCTATGACTGTTTTTCTTTGTGCATCTGTGCACTTTCTAGTCTCTGTGTTATAAAATGGGGCAATGGTCATTATGAACTCCGGTGCTTCCAATGACTATGGAAAGGCAGTAGCTTCAACTAGGCTGGATCTCTTGATTCTCTTGTGGAGGGCCTCCAAACTAGGTTTGTCCAATTGAGCCTTAATATCCTCAATTTCTATATGGCCTATTTCGGTATCGGTGACCCATTTGACTTGATCTTCTAGTTTTGAAACATAGACCTGTCCCTGATAATAGTATTTCATGGTGGCTGGGAGTCTATCAATTTTTTTGCTTCTTTTGTTGGAGGATGAGTCCATCTAACCACTCAAACCTGCAAGCAAAACACAAATCCTCAGTCTTTGATAATAAGCATAAAAGTTGATTTACTTCGGGACCTTGGGGCCCCGGGGTTCCGGGCTAGGCACAAGTGAAGAAGGCCCAGAACTCTGGGGTTCCGGGGTTTCAAGGTTAAATTGTGCACAAAAGGAATCCCTGAACTCCAGGGGTCTGGGGTTTTGGGCTTAGGTTGAAGGCAAGCCACCCGGAACTCTGAGGGTTTGGGGTTCCAGGGTTAGGTTGAACGGCAGCTATCTGGAACTCTGGGGGTCCGGGGTTCTGGGATTAGGTTGAACAGGCGCTACCCAGAACTCCGAGGGTCTGGGGTTCTGAGCTTAGGTTGAACGGTAGCCACTCGAAACTCCAAGGGTCTGGGGTTTCAGGCTTAGGTTGAACGGGCACTACCCGAAACTCTGGGGGTTCGGGGTTTCGGGCTTGAAACTAGGGCATGCAAACAAAAAGAAAACAAAAAAGAAAAACAAAACGAGGAGGAAAGAAAAACCAAATGACAAACCACAAAAAAAGAATCACCAACCTGGTGATTCGAAATGCCTGAAAATGCCAAGGAAAGCTCGGAAGTCCGAAGTTTCGTAGCTTGGAGCTAGGGAGGAGTAGCTCTGAATGCATAAATGAACTTAAAAAATCCATCATCTCTATTTATAGCTCATCCCAAGCCCAGTCGTACAAATGCTTTAAACACGACCTCGGGACCTCGGGGTCCCGAGTTTCTGAGCTCAAAACGAGAAAAGGAACACCCCACCCCGAAACTCCAGGGGCCAGGGTTCCCAAGCAAGAAAAAGGAGGCTCCACCTCGGGACTCCGGGACTCCTGAGTACCGAGGTAGAAGACGCAAAAAGCTCGGGCCTCCAGGGTTTCGGAGTTCTGAGGTCAAAACCATAGAAAAGAAAAAGGGACTTCGAGACTCCAAGACTCTAGAGTTCCGAGGTCAAAAACAAAAAAGAAGAAAGGGACCTCGGGACTCTAGGACTCTAGAGTTCCGAGGTCAAAACCAAAGAAAAGAACAAAGAGACCTCGGGTCAAAGACAAAAAGAACAAAGGGACCTCCGGACTTCGGGACTCCAGAGTTTCGAGGTCAAAACCAAAATAAAGAACAAAGAGACCTTGGGACTCTGGGACTCCGGAGTTCCGAGGTCAAAAGGTAGAAAGAAAGAAAGAAGAAACAAAAAGGGGACCCAAATTTTGATGTAAGGAGACTAATGGGGAAACAGATATGCAAGGCATAACAAATGGCGACTATTTGGGAAAAATGACTATAGGCAATTTAGAACTTCAGAATCTCTGATTAACCCAACATCTAAGGCTATTATCATTCAAAAGGATGTATAAGAGTAAAATATGAGTGAACCAATGAACAAACAACCAAGAAGAGAAATAGACATGATTAACTCTTAAGTGTGTGCGTATGATTTGTTACTCCATCATTTCAATAATGCAGATAATCAGAGGAAACTAGGCGCAAGCTACATAGATGAAGTCATTAACCGTGTTTCATGCAGGGTCATCGTGGGCATAGCTCTGCTACCAGTCATGCGTCTATAGCCCCAATAGAGACACCTCTGGTCCCCGTCAAACAGTGCTCCATTGCTAGCCAGGCGTCCATAGCCCTAGTGGAGGTTACTTGAAACACCCATTTGAGTTGCTTAAGAGGATCAATTATTTTCTCTCTCTCTCTTTTTTTTTTTGAAAACATTATAGGATATAGAGAATGAATTCTTTCTTCAATAACCTTTTAAGCAACTTTCAAACATTGAAGTTCGATAACTAGGTTGGGAGCCATGATGGATAACATGAAAGGCCTTGACTTTGGATTTTTCACTTGAAAACCAGTTTATCTGATATCTTACAAAAAATTTTGATGTATCTTAATGTGATGTTAGTGCTGAGTTTATCAAGCTAGCCTTTTCCAATTGAAAGTCAAAACTCAAATCATATTTAAATGATTTTATAACACTTTGAACAAGTATAGACAAAAGTTTCAAAAATTAACCAAATGACAATGAAGTCGTAAATAGAAGAGAGTCGAAGTCTCTCAAAATTTGGCAAGATGTTATGCAAAGGATACCTTCATTTTAGAATCTTTGAGAACAAAATATTTATATCCCAACTCAACAAACAAAACAAAAAAAAGAAAAGGAAGGGAAACAAGCACGTAGCAAAAACAAAAACACAACAAACAAACAACAACGCCCAAAAACATGAAGCAAAATAAAAAGAAAACAACTAACTACTATATACAACAAGTCAAGCTTCATTGAGGATTTAATCGAACTAATGCTTGAGGAACTGACCATTGATAGGCAATGGTACCTGATGCTCTGCAAAAAGGATTAGAAAATCTGTTTGATGGCAACACACACAAGAGCACAAGAAACAAACGTTAGTGTTAGCAACAAAAGATTATCCTAAACAGGCATATCAAGAGAGATATTAAGCATGAAATAGAAAGCATATAAACATAGAATAAAATAGCTAATCAAGATGCTCATAGTTGCTCCTCCCTTGTTCCTCTCCTCTCCAAGTCCCAAATGAGTGTAGCTCTCAGCTTTTAGCACTAGCCATGGATGCCATATGGAGATTCAAGATGGTTGAATATGATAAGCAAATACTATGCAAGAGTAGATAGTGATGCTATGGAAAAGCTCTATGCTAATGCCAGTATAACAACAATACTCTAAATGCTTCCTTTTGCTTGAGGAGAAGGGTTCTATTTATAGAAGAAATGGGGAAATGAAGGGTTAAGATTGAGCAATCTTAACAAGGGTTAGGATTGAAAGATATTCAATCCATGTGAGACTTTCAACCCAATCCCATGTTGACAAGTGTCACCATGAGGAGGCTTGAGAGGAGAGATAAGGAGCATTAAATGCTTGAGGGGACATGATGGTTACCCTAGAGGCTAAGGGTCAAGTCCAAATTAAGATTACCCACTGGATTAAGAGTTAATCCAAGGATAAATCTTTGTGCAAATGTTTAAGAGATAATCATGGTCAAAGCATTAATGGCCTGATGAGACCTTTGGGTTGGGTAGAGGTTGAGTCAAAACAAATGTTTTAACCATGTGGGAGGGTTTGAGGTAACCATTAATGGTTATTGGAGACTTTGGGGATTAAGTGGTTGAAGGTTGAAAGCCTTCAATGGTTATCAAAGACTTTGAGCCATTTAGTGGTTGAAGGTTGAAAGCCTTTAATGGTTATCAAAGACTTTGAGGGTTTGAGAAGTGACTTCCCTTTTGCTTAGGAATGTGACAAAGTTTAGAGAAGGGGTTAGGTTATTTAGAAGTGATTAGAAAATTCTAGAAGGGGTTTAGGCATGCAAGTGGATTTTGTAGGAAAATGCAAGTGGGAGAAATTTTGGTATTTTCAATTAAAATAAAATCATTTATTTCAATTAAATAGTGTAATTTGCATTTGGATAAATATTCAAATAAATATTAATTTATTTAAATGAGAAAAATGAAGATAAAGCATTAAAATGCTTGAAGACTTTGAGGGAAACCATTAAAGGCTTGAAGACTTTAAGGAAAACCATTAAAGTCTTAAGAAGACTATAGAAGGAAGCCATCAAGTTTGAAGACTTTAAACCCATCAAGTTTGAATACTTTAAGGGAAACCATTAAAGGTTTCAAGTGGGTGAGGATAAATAGGATTTTAAATAAATAATTTATTTAAAATAGTTGTGCAACTTGCTTTTGTAGGAAAATACAAGTGGGTGGAGGATAAAGGTGATTTAAATAAATTATTTATTTAAAATAATTGTGCAACTTGCTTTTGTAGGAAAATGCAAGTGGGTAGAGGATAAAGGTGATTTAAATAAATGTTAATTTATTTAAATGTGAGAGGTAGGATTTTGGGGGATTTAAATAAATATTAATTTATTTAAATGTGAGAGAATATTTAATTAAATAAATATGATTTATTTATTTAATTAATGGTCTGAATTTGGTTAAGTGAATTAAATCAAATAAATTGAATAATTTATTTAATTAATAGGAGAAGAGGGTTAAGATGAATTAATTAAATATTAATTTAATTAATTATTAATTGATGGTTAAATAATCAAATAAATACTAAGTATTCATTTAATTAAGTGGACAGATTTATGTGACTACAGTACCAGTTCTCCAGTCAAAGAGCTTAAGCTAAAAGTGTTCTCGCCTAAAATTTCAGCTATTTGGTAAGGACCTAACCACAATCTTTAAAACTTGTGATGATCACCTTTCTTCTCTCTAGCCTTATCCTATAATAGGACTAGATCAAAGATCCAAAAAGATTTCACCTTGGCCTTTTCATCAAACCATCACTTAACAATGGCTTGGTGCTTGGCAAAGTGTTGTAGAGTATTAATCCTTTTTTCATCAAGTCTTAATAAATTTAAGAGGTGAACCTCTACCCGATCCTCAATGTCAAGTTTTTTTATTAATTGGAGGACTGGCATTTTCAAGTTGATTGGGAAGACATGCATCTAGCCGTAGACAAGGTAATATGGAGAAGTTCCCAAGGCAGCTTTTACTCTGGTTCGATCAGCCCATAAGGCGTATCTCAATTGATTATGCCAATCCCTAGGGTTTTTCTCAAGTAGCTTCTTGATGACATCTAGGATGTTCTTGTTTGTGGATTCAGCTACTCCATTGCCTTGCGGGTAATAGTTGGATGAAAATTTTAATATAACTTTATATTCGTATGACCATTGCATCAACTGTGCAAAAGTAAAAGCAGGACCATTGTCACATACCAAAGCAAACGACATACCAAACCTGGTGACGATATGCTCTTCAATAAATTTCAAGACCACCTCAATAGTAGCATTTCGACATGCAATAGCTTCTGTCCACTGGGTACAATAATCTGTCGCCATAAGAATAAACTTGTGTCCTATAGATGAGTTAGGATTAATAACACCTATGAAATCCAGTGCCCACTCAGTGAAAGGTCTTACCTCGAACACTGGTTGGAGAGGCATGGCAGGATTTCTTTCTCTGGAGGTGGCAGTTTGGCACATATGGCAGTGACGAACATGCTCATGAGTATCCTTAAATATGCTAGGCCAATAATATCCAACCTTCAATATTTGATGTACAGTGGCATCTGCTGACCCATGACTTGTACCATATTTCCCATGAAATTCCTCAATCATATTATGGGCTTCTTAATGATCAAGACAACGAAGGTAAATACTTTCATAATTTTTTTCTATAAAGTGTTGAATCCTTGATCATATAATTGGCACTTTTGAGCCTTAATGCTTGTCTTTGCGTGGTTGTCAACCCCTCAGGACACCTATTATTCAGCAATATAAATACCAAATCCGTGTACCAGGGGTCCTGAGTGAATGACTTCAACGTATACTGTTGGCACTAGATTTGAGGGATGTTGGTCGCCATGGCATGAGAAAATCCTTGGCCTCGGACCAACTTCATTGGATGCATCTCTAAGTCAAATTCTTGCAATATTGCCATCCATTTCCCTCGATGTTCTCCCAGTTCGGACTGCATGAGTAGTGACTTCACTGCTTGGTCAAGGACAATCACATAAATTTTACTCCTTAGGATGTAACGCCTAAACTTCTTGACTGCTCTTACCAATGCAAAGGCTTGTTTTTCAAGAGAAGAATACCTAACCTCAGCACTTTTGAAAGGAGATCTCATAAATGCAATAGGATTCTCATCCTCTTCTTGCCTCTGTGTCAAAACAATCGCTCCTGAGTGTAGCGAAGCAAAAGAATATATGTAAAACGATAGTGTGTAATCAAGGATAGTTATCATAGGAGCTTTGATGATGGATTTCTTGATCTAGGAAAAAGCCTCTTTTGCTTCAGTTGTCCATTTGACCTTAGCATCCTTCTTCATCATTTTATTCAATGGCTTGACTATTTCTGCAAATCCAGTAATAAACTTTCTAACAAAATTGATCTTCCTAAAGAAAGATCTCATCTCCTTTTTACTGCCTAGCATTTGTAAATTCAATAATGCTTCTACCCGATCTGGGTCTATAGATATCCCCCTCTCAGAGATTACGTGGCCAAGTAGCTTTCCTTTAGCCAATCCAAACACACATTTCTTGGGGTTAAGGGAAATCCCATATCTCCGACACATCTCTCCAATACCTTTTGGAGGTGGTCTGGGTGGTCTTCTCTGACCTTGGAAAATATCATCAAATCGTTCATATAAATAATGATGCATTTTCCAATTAGTTCCTTAAAATCCATATCCATCACTCGTTGGAAGGTTGCCCCAGCATTAATCAACCCAAATGGCATTCTTTTGTACGCATATGTTCCCCACTTCATTGTAAATGTTGTCTTCATACGATCCTCATAATTTACCAATACCTGGTTATATCCTGAATAACCATCTAAAAATGACATCATTTGTGAACCATTTGCTATTTGTAGTACTTTATCCAAAGAAGGAAGTGGGTAATTATCTTTCTCAGAGGCTTTGTTGAGATTGCGAAAGTTTACGCAAAGCTGTATTTCTCCATTCTTTTTCCGCACTGGTACCAAATTAGCAACCCAAGTAGAATGTCGTACCAAAAAGATAATCTTAGTGGAAAGTAACTTTTGTACTTCCTTGAAAATCAAGGGTTCTATTAGTGCATTGACCGGGCATTGTTTTTGCCAGAACGACTTTATGTTAGGTTTTAGGGGAATCACATGGGTGATAATCATTGTATCGAATATCTTTAAATCTTCATACCCCCATGCTATTACATCAATTAACTCTTTCAAGATCTGTATCAGTTTTTCTCTTTCAATTTGAGTGCAAATCTTCCCAATATAGACAATCCTCTCTTGTCCTTCTAGACCAATATTATGGGGTTCATAATTTTTGGCATCTGAATCCATTGTTAGTCTCTCCTTTACTCTAGGGTCTGAATCAAAAAGTCTCTCTAGGGTGACCATCCCTTTAGGAATAACGTTAGTTGGTAAATCCACAATATCAACATTACTTTCGATATTAAGATCATCCATTTTATCTTCCACGTCAACAATTTGCTCTACAAAAGCCCCTGAATTGGCAAGAAAGGCTAAAATGTGGGCATCATCTTGGAAGACTTGGAAGTGTTTGATATTATTAGGTACAATAGGTATACAGATTAATTCCTTAGAGAACTTCTTCAAAGGGGATTGACTTAGTGGTTCTAATGTACTGGCAACTACGACCAGCGCATCAGGTATTCCGTTGACTTTCCTAGGTACCAGTTGAATATCAAAAGCATCAAAATCCTCAATCAGATCCCACACTTTATTTTGATACGCATATTGGCTTTGCATATTGGGTATGCATATTGTATGCATATTAGCTTCGCACTTGTTTAACCACCAGCTCAGAATCTCCTTGCACCTTCAAACATTTTGCCCCCATCTTAGGAGCAAACAATAATCCTCTAACTAAGGCCTCATACTCCATCATGTTATTAGTACAAGGGAATTGGAGTTGATAAGAAGCTAAAAGGGTTTTCCCTTTTGGGTTGGTTAACTCTACGCCTGCTCCACTGCCTTGCTTGGATCTTGACCCATCAAACTTTAAAAACCATATTTCATCTTTTGGTCTCTTCACATTTTTCACCTTTGGGTCAATGATCAGGTTATCTTCCGGAGGGGATTAATGCTTCTCAAACTTGAGGGCTTGTCACAATTGAGGTTTTCCAATTTCAAGTTGCATAAACACTCCAGTAGTGTTAGGAACAACCTATTCTAGTTGAGATTGTGTTTCTTCTTGGTGCTCAAGAGGAATATCTTCCTCTTCATTTTTAACAATCTCAACTGCAAGAATCTCCAAGCTGTATTCTTTAGGTAAGGTAGTCTTATTTACAAGATCTATTGTTTGGCACTCTAATCCTTCACAAGTTAGACCTTGAACTTCCTCCATATTAATGGTATGATCATCTTCTTCGTATGGAACTGGACTCATCAACTTCGTAATCTCATTCTGACATGCGATACATGAAACTTAAGAGTGCTCCTCATAATGTATCCAACACCATTTCAGAAGAAACAACTCTTGTATCTTCCCAATAAACACATTCCTTGTTGTACTATTGTAGCGAACTCTTTGACCCGCCTTCTATATGCAGTCTTGTCTGCTTGAAATAATTGAAGAGGAGCTGGTGCGTAGAAAGTAAGAATCACATTGACCCTTTAAAATCTGGGACTTACTTCAGCAAATGCCACTTCATTGAGAGCACCATAATCTGTGACTAATTTCTTCAATTTAGGCTTGCTATCAATTTGAATCTGGCTGCTTACTCCTTTCCATGGAAGCCATAAGTACGTAAAACAAGTTGAGAAATATCCTCCCAATGTCTTGGACCAATCCCTACTAAGGAGAATCCCATATACTTCTGGAATATCCACTACTTTAATGTCAATATAATGAGATATTCGGGGATCAGCTCCTAATTGGATGTATACATATTTCAATTCTCCGATTACGGTAACCTCTGTTTTGTCTAGTTGTACCACCTTACTATTTGCACATACTGGTTGAAGTCTAAGCTGTTGACATATAGAGTAGGGCATTACGTTTCCTGAAGCTACTGAATCAACCAAACAGTTATGTAAATTCTTCCCACATATCCTCAAACTTAGTAAAAATGGTGGATTTTCTATTGCATCACTGCTGACGTTAGCTTTGACTTCATTAAGGTCTACCATCTTAACGTCATTTCTTTGTGATTCTAATAATTCCAACTTTCTAAGGAGAGCCCTCTTCTATTCAGGGCAATATCTCAATACTTCCATTAAGGGCATAGTGGTGGCAGTCCTTTCCATCTCCTTAGTAACGTCAAATGATCCTTTCAAAACATAATCTTTCCCTTGAGCTTATCTAGGGCATGTTCCTTGGAAAGCCTGAGGAGGGCAAGGATTGTTGCTTGCATTAGCATCAAGAGGTACAAACCCACCTGTCGGGGGAGGTGGCTCCATTAATGGAGCTTTGCCTTGACTCCTAAGATTGTAGTTGTTCCTGGTCTGAAAGGCCTTAGCATCGTAGACACATGGTTCACCTTCAGCTTCAGCTTGAAATTCTCTACACAAGAAAGTATCGACCAACATAACAGTATTAACCTTATCAGGTTCATCATTGGAACAATCTTTGGGCTAAGAGTCAGCTTGAGCAATTCTTATGATTTTCTCGAATTGAGCACAATTGACCTCAAAATGCGTAGCCGTGTCATGCAACCTGCACCAATTTGTTAGCAAATTCATATCAGCAAGGTTAACACTTTGTGTGTGGTTTAGGTTATCTCATGCGTCGAGGTGATCATGGTTCACCCCACCATTATTCGGACCTGTATTCCACTGCCTATTATAAGGTTTGTTGTTATACCTTTGATTTTGGTTCTGGTTATTGTAATTTTGCTGGTTATTATATGGTTGGGACTTATTATACCCTCCTGGAGGATTCATCTTTAGCTAGCTCAAGTCTAAAGTAACCTATGAGATCATTTTCTTTAAGGCTTCTACTTCAGCGGATATATGAGATCCTTGATTCTCGGGTGCCGTAGTTGGAGGTTGATTTGCTGAATTAGTATTGTCAAATTGTTGATTTTTGACCTGCGTTTGACCAACATATTGCGTTTGAGTGGGGGTAGTATTGGTACCATTTTGCCAAGTCAATGCTTGGGCAACAAACTGCTGATTCACCTGAGGTTGGGGTGCATAGATTGGTATGGGGTTCATCATTGGGGCACCTACAGGTAGAGATGAGGGTACACCTGGGGGTTGATTGTAGTTTTGTTGATTCACCCCTATAGGTAGATTATATCTAATCCCTCCTGGGGTTTGATTCAACTCATGATTCATGCTAATTGCTAATGTGAAAACTGTTGCCAAGGTGTCCCTTTGATCTTGAGGAACACTCTTCTTAATAAATATAGCAGTCCAAGGGCTGATAGCTCTTAGATATGAGTCAATGGCTACATTAGGTGCTACCTATTAAGGAGCTTGTAGTTTCTTGAGTGCCATTTGGAAGCTAGTATTAAAAGTTGTTAACGGCTCTTTTGGTGACTTCTTAAGAGAAGCGAACTGATGGTATAGTGTCTCGGGATCTACGTATACTCGGAATTGGTCAATGAAAGTTTTCTCTAAGATGTCCCAGCTTGTGATAGAATTTGTAGGTAGGGTTAGGTACCAATTGTATTCATTCTCCCCAAGTGAATATGGGAAGAGTCTACATACTACATCTTGGTGTTCAATATGGTTACGAACAACTGCATCTTTGAATGCTTCAATTTGCTCACCAACTGTTCCTCCCCCCAAATAATAAAATTTGCTGCAAAATTTATTTTGGTATTTAGGTAGATCATGTATATCCCTTACTATGGTTCCTAGTGGTGTGGTGTCTTGGTTAAAGGAGGCCATTGCAGGTGGTGGTGGTGGACGTTGATTAACAAAAGGTGCAACGATAGGCTAAGGATTAGGAATCAATTGATCTTCTTCATTGATTATGGATGACTCTACTAGTGAGGTTGTTGAGGGTTGTTTCTTAGCTTTGTTCCTCTTTCTCTTGGTGGCAGGCCCTAACTCTACTAAATCAGATGATGAAGAACCACTCCTAAGGACTCGGTACAATCTCTCAGGAGAGAAAGATGATATGTGATCTAGCTTAGTACCTCAATTATCTAGTTGAGGAGGTGGTTGTGTATTTTCTTGTGGGTTCACCTGAGGATTAAGTTGTCTTTGTGCCTCTGCTTCTATACGTATAACCTTTTTTCTCTCGTTGTCCAAGACTTGTCGTGTTTGTAACCAATCGTTATAATTTCTTGTACTATCCCAAGCAAAATCATGTAGTTGGGTAAGAATGTCGTCTTGCTCATTGTTGAGGTTAGGTTGGGTAAAGGGCATGAATCCATCTCCTGGAAGTACCATATGTGGTTAACCAGTGAGGGGACTAGTCTTGGCCGTCCTTCTGGCGCCAGTTTCTGTTGACGACTATTTTGACACACCCGCCAACAGTCAGGTAGCCAATGTGAACACTCACCACCTCTCCTGAAAAGTAACGAGTTTGGGAAAACTCACTTCTCCAAGGTCTCTATAGTCCGGTTTCAATGGTGATGGGCAGCCCAATGGTTGATATGGTTGTACCTGTCAAGGGGCCTGCTGGTAAGACTAGATCTCGCTGATTATGGATAACTGCACTTCCTTCCTTTTTTTTGTATTTTTATGGCTTAATATTCTCTGGGAAATAAAATGCGAAGCGTAAAAGGGAACAAGAAAATAAAAAAACCAATAATAACAACTGAGTGAACTACTCAATTAGTTCCCTGCAATCCAAGAAATTATCAAATATTATTCAAGTTAGTAATCAACAACGGACCTCCAGGAAACCTGCAAAATCATCAATTTCACAGATTTATGGAAAATAAAATAATTAACAATATGGCTTATCACAATAATTCTCATACACCACTGGCATGCACAATATGATTCATAAAATGATAAACAAAAAAGATTTAAACCACATCACTAACTCCAAATAATAGACATTACCAAATTACACAGAACAATTTGGTAGAACATAGACGTAGATCAAGCAATCCACAAGCTACTTCTTATATTGATCTCAATGAATGTATAACAAAAAATATCTCGAACTTAATCTGCAAAATATTCTAAAATCTCTAAGTGGGCCAAAAATCATCAATTTGGGGACCTCTACAAATGAATCCAATTTCTCAATTTATAGAAGTTCTTTGCCCTACTATCTAGGAAATAACCCTACCCTAAATTAAGAACTGAAACTAGGAGTCGCGGTTCACTTGCAAGTTTCTACCTTGACACTCCACTTAGTAACTATGAAATGGGGACTACATGAGCACTACGAAGACCCTACTAGGTGAGCCACATTTTCGTAATCATGCAGAATTTATCTCAAAATTGGAACTTGAGTAGGAGCTATAGCTAAAAATATAAGATTAAGGATTTATGAAAAATCTTTGCCATTTTTGGCAATTATGTGCTTATCCCTTATTTCTTGGTAAAAGCTCTATAATTATCAACTATACATGCAACTGCTTGAACTAGAGGATCAGCTACATGCTTAACTCTAAATTTATACTTCTTCAAAACTTCATCCGCATGCGTGCTCCCCTCCTCTAACTCCTTCACTGTGCCTGCCACCTCCTAACATTGAGTAATTAGATATGTGTACCTGTCCATAAGAGTGACATCAAACTAGGTCGTGGGTCCTAGATGTTGTGCCTCATATGTATCCCACCTATCCAAAACTTGTTGTTGCTCCATTATTCCTATATCAGTTAATCTGAGGCCAAAAGGTCCTAGCATATTCTTTACAAAACTCTCATACGAAAAAATTTCCCTGAGAAGAGGGTCCCGAATCTCCATCATATCCTTGATATACTACTAAAGAATTTCAATCTTCAGCTCCAAAATGTATACATAGAACTGTAAGTTTTCATAACTGTCACCTCCTAAGAGGTCTTCCTTCATTACTGTCTCCTCCCCTAGATGTAGTATCTTTTTCAAAATTCAAAACTGTTTATTGAAAATCTTTGACTTCCATTCCCATTGCATGGAACATGAAGCCAAAGTTCTGCTTGCCTGTATCACCTTACGATATATCTCTAAAATACTTTGCAAGAACAAGCTAATCTTAGCTGCATTCATTTGGGTCCATGATTTGGCTGCAACTGCCACTTGTCTCACCTCCACTAGTGCCTTTACTTCTTCCTCTAGCAGTGATGAAGTTGAAGGTAGGTCATCAACTCTACAGGATTCTAGAGGTTTTCTCATTTCAATCAAGAGCTACTTGTATTGCCCTAGTTGTGTTTTAAGCTCCATATTTGAAATATGCTCCTTTTCTACACACCCCCTAACAACACTTGTGGCTAGCTCCAGAGTATCTATCTGTCCCCACTTGGTTTGTTTACCCAAATTTAGCTGGGATATTTGATACTATTGAGAAGCCTCTCCATCAACTTGGAGTGGAACTTCCACATCTACAATCACTTCACCGGAGTCTGTTTTTTTATAAATGATGAAAGATTTTTAGCTTCTTAACCTTTAGTGGCTCCTCAGTGATTACTTGTTAGAAAGTAGCCTTAGGAAGCTCCACTTTTCTCTTTTTCTTCTCAAAAGTGAACTCAAGGCATTGCGGTATATTTTCATCCTTGTCACCTTGATGCAATACTATTTCTGCAGTTATAACATGGACGTCCGCCTGCTCCTCTACTTCATCTCTTTCCTCTTCCTCTGTTTGCCTAGGATCTTGAGGTGAGGTAACTTGGTGGGCTAGAATGATTTGGAGAGCCTGTTTCTTATGTAATTCACTCAATTTGCCACTGACCTCTTCATTGAATCTCAACTCTTCCTCATCTGCCTCTGTTCCAACCTGCTCGGCTGTTATGTCCTTGAGGAGGTCCTCTTGCTCTTGAGGGGTTAGAATTAATCTTTCATTCAATAGGTCCTCCGCCTCATCCCCTTCTTTCTCACTTTACAATGGTCGTTGTTTCTCAAGATCTTCTTCCTCCTGATCTGAATCCGACTCATTATTTCTAACTTTTACTCCTTCAATGGTAGACTTGAAACCTTGCAATCCAGGCTGCCCTACGGGAATATTAGTTGGTGGTGGTGTAGGGGTGTAAGTGCTTGGAGCATGTGTGGCCTCCATTGAAGGCGGCTGAGTAGGTATATCCTTAGTAAATTCTATATCTTCCTCTTTCTCTTGGGAACCCTCTCCTGCAGTCTGCCCTATAGCTATCCTCGGTCACTCCCAGGTCCGCTTCCTTTTTGAACAATTCAGACTCCCTCATCTTTTCCTAGAGTTTCTTGATTAAGTCCTTAGTACTTTCTCAAGGTTTGTCCTCCTCACCTGGATCGGTGGAGGTATTTTTCCTTGAGGTTGACCTCTTCTTCCCGGTGTACTCCATATGGCCCCTTGATTGAGGTACCTCTGAAGTGGATTCCTTCTGTTTCACCTTTGTGATGATGGGCCTTACCCTCTGGCCTAACCATTGCTTGGTCCTATCAATGACTACTTGGGAGATCTTTTCCATATTCGTGTCTTCACTTGCAGACCATTTTATTGGTGAGAGGGGCCTTTTATCTATCCCTTATTCCTTACAAACTGGATCAAGTAAGTCCCCATCACCCCTAAGGTCTTTAGAGAGGTTAGTATCGATTCTGAAATATCTTACCTATGGCACAGATAATCTGTTATAGCTCTTCTCCCTAACCTCAAAGTTGTCTTACAGGTTGGCCCAAAAGTCCTCCAGGCTAGGCTTGTACCCCTCACATGCCTTAGGCGTAGCTTGTTTAAGTTTCCCGTAGGGATCATAAAAATCCATAGCATGATCATAATCTTTCAAGTTTAAATCTTGAAGCTCTTGTTTTGCTAATTTGGCCACCTGTATCTTAAAACATGCCAAAGTACCCAATAGATACCAAGAAATCAATTCCTGCTTTGTGTTTAGATGACAAAAGTGACTAGAGGCCCACAAGCTGCCTTACATATTCTAGCAAAATTATCCTATCATTGCAATGTCGGGGCAGCAACATTGGGATCCCTATGAATCCACTAACCCTGATGTAAGTAGAGCATGGGTTTTGGATAAACCAACATGTCCACTCTTGGATGATAGCCATGGCCTCTAGGCTAATCTTATATCCTGCATCTCCTGTCAATTTGATTATTATTGGGAAAATGAAAGCATCATTAACTCTCTTGAAATGAGCCTTTGCATTGTGTAGAGTGAGTTGGGAATAATACTCCCATACCTTCTTCTATCCTTCCTTCTCTCCCAATTGACCTTCTACTTGTAGCCCTGGAAACTTTCCAGCCCTAGCAGCTACCCAGACGACATATGATGTGAAAAAGACCTTTTGGGTTTGCTGAACTTGTTTCATCTGCTTGCAAATATTGTTGGAGAGGATCTGCGGCCAATCAAAGTATTGTTTCCCTATTAAAATAGTACTCATGAATTGGAACATCTAGGGATGAAAATGCTTGCAATCCGGCTTGCCAAAGGCCCTGCTAAGCATAGTGATTAAGTCTCTTTGAGGCTCTTTAAAATATGCCCTCAGGATCTCTGTTGCCTTGAGACTTGTCTTTTTTTCTTCTTCCAACCAGTTCATATTCATGTGCCTCTTACTAGCTGATATTTTTTCATTTCATGCCTTTAAGGCCTCTTCTTCAGTTAACAAAAATATCTCCTCCCTGGTTGGGATACCAAAAATGAACCCGAGCATGTCTAGAGATAAGTCTATGACTGTTTTTCCTTGTGCATCTGTGCACTTTCTAGTATCTGGGTAATAAAATGGGGCAATGGTCTTTATGAAGTCCGATGCCTGCAATCACTGTGGAAAGGCAGTAGCTTCAACTAGGTCGGATCTCTTGATTATCCTGTGGAGGGCCTCCAAACTAGGTTTGTCCAATTGAGCCTTAATATCCTCAATTTCTATATGGCCGATTTTGATATCGGTGACCCATCTGACTTGATCTTCTAGTTTTGAAACATAGACCTATCCCTGATATGGTATTTCATGGTGGCTGGGAGTCTATCAATTACTTTGCCTCTTTTGCTGGAGGATGAGTCCATCTAACCACTCGAAGCTGCAAGCATAACACAAATCCTCAGTCTTTGATAATAAGCATAAAAGTTGATTTACTTTGGGACTTTAGGGTCCCGGGGTTCTGGGCTAGGCACAAGTGAAGAAGGCCTGAAACTCCAGGGTTCCGGGGTTCCAAGGTTAAATTGTGTACAAAAGGAATCCCAGAACTTTGAGGGTCTGGGGTTCCAAGATTAGGTTGGAGGCAAGCCACCCGGAACTTCGGGGGTCTAGGGTTCTGAGGTTATGTTGAATGACAGGCGCCTGAAACTCTGAGGGTCTGGGGTTCCAAGCTTAGGTTGAACGAGCGCTACCCAGAACTCCAGGGGTCTGGGGTTCCGGGCTTAGGTTGAACATCAATAGCCCAGAACTCTGAGGGTTTGGAGTTTCGGGCTTAGGTTGAACGGGTGCAACCTGGAACTCCGGGGTTCCAGGCTTAAAACTAGGGCATGCTAAAAAAAATAAAACAAACAAGAAAAACTAAACAGAGAACCATCAAAAAAATGGGCAAGAAAAATCACCAACCTAGTGAATCGAAATGCCCAAAAACACCAAAGAAAGCTCGGAAGTCTGGAGTTTCATAGCTTGGAGCTAGGGAGGAGGAGCTCTGAATGCACAAATGAACTTTAAAAGTCCATCATCCCTATTTATAGCTCATCCCAAGCCTGACCGTACGAATTCTTTAAACATGACCTCGAGACCCTAGGGTCCTGAGGTTCTGAGTTCAACAGGAGAAAAGGAACACCCTACCCTGGAACTCCGGGGGTCGGGCTGCCAAAGAAAGAAAAAGGAGGCTCCAGCTCGGGACTCTAGGACTCCAAAGTTCTGAGGCAGAAGATGCAAAAACCTCGGGCCTCCAGGGTTCTGGAGTTTCAAGTTCAAAACCAAAGAAAAGAAAAAGGGACCTCGGGACTCTGGGACTCCGGAGTTCTGAGGTCAAAAACAAAAAAAAACAAAGGGACCTCGGGACTCCAGAGTTCCGAGGTCAAAACCAAAGAAAAGAACAAAGAGACCTCAAGACTTTGGGACTCTGGAGTCCCGAGGTCAAAGACAAAAAGAACAAAGGGACCTCGAGACTTCGAGACTCTAGAGTTTCGAGGTCAAAACCAAAGAAAAGAACAAAGAGACCTTGAGACTCCTGGACTCGGGAGTTCCGAGGTCAAAAGGCAGAAAGAAAGAAAGAAGAAACAAAAAGGGGACCCAAATTTTGATGCAAGGAGACTAATGGGGAAATAGATATGCAAGGCATAACAAGTCTAAAGAAATATCCTAGAGCATGGTACTCAAGACTAGATCCATATTTGGAGGAGCAGGGATTTAAAAAGGGAAATGAAGATAGCAATTTGTACATAAAGAAAGATGGGAATCACATGATCATTGTGGTTGTGTATGTAGATGACATTATCTTTGGAGGCAACAAGGACACCCTCTGCAAAGAATTTGCTGATCAGATACAGTTAGAATTTGAGATGTCAATGCTCAATGAATTGACATACTTCCTTGGTTTGCAGATATTACAACAAGGTAAAGGAATCTTCATCTCACAAATCAAGTATGCAAAGGAGATGTTGAAGAAATTTCAACTAGAAGATTGTAAACCGGTAAGTACCCCCATGGTGACTGACAGTAAATTGAGAAAGAATGATGAATCACCGGTGGTGGATCAGACTCTATATAGATCCATGATAGGCAGTTTATTGTATCTAAATTCTTCAAGACCGGATATAGTTCAGGCAGTATGCATGGTGGCGAGATTCCAAGCTGCACCTTAGCAGTCACATATGAATGTTGTATGCAGAATCTTTAGGTATGTACAAGGGACACTCAACTATGGATTGTGGTATCCTAAATAAGGAGATTTTATCTTGGATGCATACACTGATGCTGATTGGGCATGTTGCATTGATGATCGAAAGAGCACAAGTGGTGGTGCATTCTTTCTAGGTGACCAGTTGGTCTCATGGCATAGCAAGAAGCATGAGTCAGTCTCTCTATCTACTACTGAAGCTGAATACATTGTTGCTACTACATGCTGCTCTCAGGTGCTTTGGATGAAGAAGACCCTCAAAGACATACAAGTGGACATCACTGATCCTATTCTCATCTAGTGTGACAATTCGAGTGCAATCAACATTGCAAAGAATCCAGTGATGCATTCCAGAAAAAAGCACATTGCTACCAAGTATCATTTTCTTAGAGAGAAGGTTGAAAGAAAGGAGGTGAGGATGGATTATGTTCCTACCAGAGAACAAGTAGCAGAAATTTTCACCAAACCATTACCGGTAAGCACTTTTGAGTACCTTTGACACAAGTTGGGAGTTGTGTCATCTACCTAGGAAGGATTTATGTGGCTCAGCGGGAGTTGATAGCGGTCAAAGGGGGAGCTTCGTATGGATCAAAGGGGGAGTGTACAGTACCCTTTTGTCATTATGTCAAAGGGGGAGAAATGTACCGGTATTAAGTGTCTTGCAATAAGTTGACATCAATGCCAAAGGGGGAGATTGTTGGCATTTTGGCATTAAGTTGTCATTGATGTCAACCAGTTTGGCAAGGTCATCGGTAAGAAAGCAAAAGTGACCGATATGATGGTAATACACATGAGAGTGAGCAGATAGAAGGAAGGCTTACTGGTAAGGCAGAAACTGAGATGAAGGTTGTGTGCGTGCTAGTATGTTGAGTAGCAACTGGGAGAGCAATAAACCAGTCTGGAGGTTTGTTGCCTATTTAAGATGAAGGGGTGGAATGTTAAAGTTATCACAAACTACTAGAAGCAAAGATGTGTTACAGGTGTAGTGTGCACTACCAGTTAGGAAAAGAAGAAGGTATCACTAGTAAAGGGATGTACCAGTATGAGGTTGCTGAATGATCAAGTTTAAACCAACTGTGTGTTGGTGAGCTAAGTTATTGACCGTTGTGATGCCATGTGGAGCTGAGGTGGGCAGGAATGTAGAAGAAAAACTCAAAGTCTTCACTTTTCTACTATCCTATCTGATGCTCTGCAAAAAGGATTAGAAAATCTGTTTGATGGCAACACACACAAGAGCACAAGAAACAAACGTTAGTGTTAGCAACAAAAGATTATCCTAAACAGGCATATCAACAGAGATATTAAGCATGAAATAGAAAGCATATAAACATAGAATAAAATAGCTAATCAAGATGCTCATAGTTGCTCCTCCCTTGTTCCTCTCCTCTCCAAGTCCCAAATGAGTGTAGCTCTCAGCTTTTACCACTAGCCATGGATGCCATATGGAGATTCAAGATGGTTGAATATGATAAGCAAATGCTATGCAAGTGTAGATAGTGATGCTATGAGAAAGCTCTATGCTAATGCCAGTATAACAACAATACTCTAATGCTTATTCCTTTGCTTGAGGAGAAGGGTTCTATTTATAGAAGAAATGGGGAAATGAAGGGTTAAGATTGAGAAATCTTAACAAGGGTTAGGATTGAAAGATATTCAATCCATGTGAAACTTTCAACCCAATCCCATGTTGACAAGTGTCACCATGAGGAGGCTTGAGAGGAGAGATAAGGAGCATTAAATGCTTGAGGAGACATGATGGTTACCCTAGTCAAAGAAATAAATGCTTTGAAGAGACACATGGGTTACATGAGGGTTAAGTTAGGGGTGAAAGTCCTTAACCATGGGTGCAAGTGGATTAACCATTAATGGTCATGTAAGAGCCATAAGTGGTTTGGAAGACTTTAGAGGTTAATTTGTTGAACACACAAATCATTAATTGCTTTTCAAAGACTTTGGAGTCTTTGAGAAGTGACTCCAATTTGCTTAGGAATGTGACAATATTTAGGGGATGGATTAGGTTAATTAGGAAGGGTTTAGAAGAATCTAGAAGGGGTTTAGGCGTGCAAGTGGATTTTGTAGGAAAATGCAAGTGGGAGGAATTTTGGTATTTTCAATTAAAATAAAATCATTTATTTCAATTAAATGGTGTAATTTGCGTTTGGGTAAATATTCAAATAAATATTAATTTATTTAAATGAGAAAAAGGAAGATAAAGCATTAAAATGCTTGAAGACTTTAAGGGAAACCATTAAAGGTTTGAGAAGACTCTAGAAGGAAGCCATTAAGTTTGAAGACTTTAAGGGAAACCATTAAAGTCTTAAGAAGACTTTAAAGGAAGCCATTAAGTTTGAAGACTTTAAGGGAAACCATTAAAGGTTTCAAGTGGGTGAGGATAAATAGGATTTTAAATAAATAATTTATTTAAAATAGTTGTGCAACTTGCATTTGTAGGAAAATGCAAGTGGGTGGAGGATAAAGGTGATTTAAATAAATAATTTATTTAAAATAGTTGTGCAACTTGCATTTGTAGGAAAATACAAGTGGGTAGAGGATAAAGGTGATTTAAATAAATGTTAATTTATTTAAATGTGAGAGGTGGGATTTTGGGGGAATTTAAATAAATATTAATTTATTTAAATGTGAGAGAAAATTTAATTAAATAAATATGATTTATTTATTTAATTAATGGTTTGAATTTGGTTAAGTGAATTAAATCAAATAAATTGAATAATTTATTTAATTAATAGGAGAAGAGGGTTAAGATGAATTAATTAAATATATTAATTTAATTAATTATTGATTGATGGTTAAATAATCAAATAAATACTAAATATTCATTTAATTAAGTGGACAGATTTATGTGACTACACTATCTACCTTCCAAAATTATTAGTATGATAACAACATACATCAACTTAATGTTTGTCAATATGATGGACTCCAAACTACTATGAATAGGAACACTTACAAGCACAAAGTATTGTAACTTCTGTCTATTATGAACACTTAACTATGATAATTTAATCCTTAATATTTGCAGCACAAAGTCTATAAGAAATTAGATCAAATCTCTTTCCAACAACCTTACTAAAATCTCAAGTATATGCAGAAAAATATATCACTATGACATAAGAAAACAGTGGATAAATGAACAAAGATTCAACACACAGTCTAAAACTCAAATGTCCTCTTTATATTGCTTGGGAATCCAATTTAAAAGTATAAAACATAAAGTCTTTATCACTGTAAATTTCTGTAGAGTTTTCTTGCTTGGCAAAAAGATAGAAATTACATAGAGCACCCTCCAATATATATAGGAGAGGGGCTAAGAGAAAAAAGTGGGAGAAGTCCAAGTAACTAAGACTTATTCCACTAACAATGACTTATTCCAAATTATAGTCCTACTGACTTTCAACTTGTAATTTGTTTACATGTAATTACAAGTTACAAGAATACATGTAATGTGATCACTTGTATTACAAGTTTTGACATTACATGTAATTTTTCAAAGGGGAATTACAATTGCATTGCTGAAACTAATCTAAGTGTTTGAGACATGACTCTATTTACATCATCTTCTGTCTAAGAGGTCTTCATGTTGCTACAAGATGTTGGAACTTGAAGTATTCAAGATCGGTGAAGGTATTTATCTAGGAACATCAACTTGCATCATTGATAGTTCTTATGTCCTTTGCCAATGAACTCCAACCTCTTCTTCTCGCTTGGGGTAATACTGATTATTTAGGAGAATTTCTCTCTATGCATATGACATTATATTCTTTTCATTTAATTTCATCAACATATGACTGTACTAGCCTTTGCTTATTATCCTTACATGCATTAAAATCCCTTGCACTCTGGTCTCTAAGATCTGACTGCAAGTATTGATCTTGCAAAGGAAAGACATGGGAATGAGAGTATGTGGAGATAAAAGAGAATTTCAGATCTTGGAAGGTGGAATGCAAGTGCAAGGGATCGTAGTGAACTTGGAATGTAGAAATGAAAGAATGCAAGTTGGGGAAAAACATTGACCCTTACAGTTGCAATCGAGTGTTGAAGACTTGAATGCAAGTAAGCATGCTTGCACAAAAGGCACCAACTTGCAATAGAAGTTTCAAAACTTGATTGCAAGTGTGAGAGGTTTGCAAGGTATGTATTAACTTGCAATCGAGGTTTTGAAACCCAATTAAAAGTGCAAGCACATAAAATGTTAATGCAATATTGACTTGCAATCGAGCTTTGGAACCTCAACTACAAGTAACGGGAGCTTGGAAAAAAGGAGACTAGGTTACATGCTTGAAATCAGGTTTCTAAGGCCTGATGGAAAGTAATGAGGTTTGAACTTGCATTTTGGGTCTTAGAACCTGATTTGCAAGTAATAGTGCAACACAACTTGTAATTGGGTTTCTGAGACCCGATTGCAACTAAAGTTAACTTGCAAATTGAGAAAAAAGTTCCTACTTGCAATGACTACAAAAGGTTCATACTTGCAATGACTGCAAAAGTTCCCAGTTGCAATGATAACAAAAGGTTTCTACTTGTAGAGAGGAACTCAAAACCCAAAATTGCACAAAAAGCTAGGAAAATGAAAGCAAAAACCAACTAAAACTTGGACAACAATGACAAACACACCCACTGATGATTTGAGATTAACAAATATGAGTTTTAAACCTCTTAAAATGTGCCTTAGAGAAGAAAACTATGAATTTTGAGTAAAAATTTGTAGAGGTTGACAATTTTTTGAAAGTTTAAAAATTGAGACAACAACTTGGACTACTTCGGCATAGTTAGGAAATTGACTCACGTAGTGAATCCTCGATACTATAGAAGACCAATTTCTTGTCACCCAACAAACAATATCAAAGCAATTAAGTCATTGGTGAACTTGGATAGCAAGTCAAAAACAAGATAAACCACAAAGGTAAAAAATTAAACAAGACAATTTTGCAATATTTAGATTTGAATAGACTAGTTCACCATGGATGAAAAAAGAGAATTTAAGTAAAGAAAAAGATTCATATAGAAGAAAGCTAGTTAGAGCTTATCACAAACATATTAGAGCTTATTAGATCATTCTTGAAAAAATTATTTCAGCTAAGGCAACCAACATGAAGTCAAACCACTTTATGAGAATTCTACCTTTGAGGCATGCTTATCCTCTATCTCACCCCTTGACCATTGACTCAAACTTGGTGGTAATACCAGAAAAATAATTTGAGCTAAACAAGTTAAAGAGATTATCTTAAGAGTTCTTAATTATGAAACTATAAGAACAAACTAGAAATCTCTAATGTGCCACAAATCTATATGATCTCATGTTGAGGTTTGTGACTTTTAGGCTCTTAGGTTTTGTGAGAGATCTCATCAAACTAGTCTAACCAATATTATTTTGGGAGACCAAATTAATTTGGCACTAGGACATGTGAGAAAACTACTTTGAGTTGTATCATGAAATTGAGAAGACACTTTAGAGGAAATTTAGATATAGAAAATTATATAAATAAATGAGATGTCTCTAAGTGTCGTGCATTGTTTTCATTCCATCTTCTTGTTCAGTTTGTTAGTTTTAGGCCCTCTAAGGTCTTTTAATATCTATATCATTTGACTAGATTGAATGATGAAAGGTTTCAGACACCTTAGTGAAAAATTCAAGCCTTAATGCCCTTTAGATCTTGAATTGGTATATAAGATAACAATTTATGTTGAATTAAGTTAGTTAATATCAATGAGATCACATATTATTGAATATAATATATATATGAATTTCTTCCAAATCTCTTGAATTAGTATAAGCTTGCATATATGGTAAGTGTTTCATATGTATGGTCAAAGGGTGCCTTGATTGAACTAATCACACCAAAATAGCAAGTACTCAAATCTCTAGATTTGATCATGTATTTATATGCATCAAACTAATATCTAAATTCCAATTTAAATGGTAATGGCACTCTACCTATCTTGTAGATAGCTAGTGAAAAAAAAAGGTCTAGTTTTACATACACAATATTTTTAGAGGAATTTATATGGAAAACTATATAAATAAAATAGATGTCTCTAAGTGTCGTTCATTGTTTTCATTCCATATTCTTGTTCAATTTGTTACTTTTAGGCCCTCTAAGGTCTTTTAATATCTATATCATTTGATTGAATTGTATGATAAAAGGTTTTAGACTCCTGAGTAAAAAATTCAAGCCTTAATGCCCCTTAGATATTGAATTAGAATATAAGATAACAAATTATGTTGAATTAAGTTAGTTAACATCAATGAGATCACATATTCTTGAATATAATATATATATAAGTTTCTTCCAAATCTCTTGAATTAATATAAGCTTGCATAGATGGTAAGTGTTTCATATGTATGGTCAAAGGGTGCCTTGATTTAACTAATCACACCAAAATAGCCAGTCCTCAAATCTCTAAATTTGATAATGTATTTATATGCATCAAACTAATCTCTAAATCCCAATTTTGGTAGTGGCACTCTACCTATGTTGTAGATAGCTAGTGCAAGAAAAAGGTCTACTTTTAAATACAGAATAAATTAGTCCTTTTTTATCCCAACATTAGTCATCCTTACAACCAATTTTTTTGGTATATTAAATATCTAGAATAATCTCTATCTCAATTTTTAATAGGTTCCTAAAAGGATAGGTACACTTTTAATGCCACCCCAATCATTAAGCTCCTTTGCTCATGATTTTTATTTGCTAGTTGAGCATTTGTGTAATATTATCCTTTCTAATCATTTCCTACTTAAATTTTACATTGAATCGAAGTTACTAATCCAAATACACACAAAAAATATTTTAAATAGCTCTTTATTAAGTAATCAACCCACCCTTCTTCAAATCCAATATGTTTTAAATTTGAAACCATATCCCTATCATTAGATTAGATAAACTAAGTGGTGGAATGGTAATATTAAACAATCCTCCTTTTTTCTTCACATAATTTTTGAGACTATTTGGCACATTTTTCTATCTTGATTATGAATCCATAACCAAAAAAATATCACATCACTACCAACCTAGAAGCTAGACTTTCCCTACCTCACTATAACCTACAATTACCAAAATTGATCTAAAAGGGTAGATTTCAAATAACCAATCCTCCAAAGGAGTCCACATTAATTATTGTCTTTATCAAACCAAATTTAGGGAATATGGCACACGCACACATGCAAATATATATATATATATATATATATATATATATATATATATATATATATATATATATATATATATATATATATATATATAAGTGAATAACTCCGACAGGCGGGTGAATACCAATCAAAGACTCACTAATCAACCTCTCCACTCATGATGCAATACAATATATAAGGTTTTTAGGTACCCCTTAGATGACACTAAATGTGTTACAAAGGCCCTCTAATGTAACCCAATGACACTCTATCGAAGGATGCACACATGGGTCTAAGATGACAATACGGTGCACTAGCATCCTGTACAGATAGAGTCACAGAGTTCGTACAAAGAACAGATTGTGACAAAAACGTGTCTAAATAACAGAAATGAAGTGAATAATAATACAAAAAGGTAAATGTGATTATCTATGAAATAATGAAAGGGAAGAGGAAAGAGATGTCATCTTACAATTGGTCCATGCTTGAAGTCTCTAGCTAGCTCATCAAATATACTCAGCAACCTGCACACAAGGCAAACAAAGATGAAAGGTTGTGGCTATGTTTTAGAGGCTTGCAACAGTCAGACCCCTGCTTTGGTGTTTCCACCTCCACGGACAACCAAGATAGATAGATAAAAAGATAATTGAAATATTAGATAAAAGATACAACAATAAATATCTTAACAAATATGCTATGGAGATAACAAAAGAAAGAAAGAAGAAGAAGAATCCTCTTCCACACCCAAAGAAAGAAGCTTGCTGGATGGAGAAGAAGAAGAATTCAATCTTCCCCAAAGTACACATTCATCACCAATGAACATGCACTTTGGGTTTTAAAACCCGAAGTACATATTTTAAGTCCGTCCTATGTGCAGTTTGAGTTTTAAAACTTGAACTTCAGGTCATCCATGTTGCACAAAGTGTGAATCGGATTCTAAAACTCTATTTTCATTTTTCTCTCTTGTTGCACATTCACATCAAGTTTTAAAACCCGTTGTGAACTTTCCCTATATTTCCTCACACACATATGCAAATCTTGTTTTACATACCTTTACACTTGTCATATGCACATCAGGTTTTAAAACCCGATGTGCAACCTTCCTAAACACTTTCACCTGATTGTTCATTGGGTTTTGAAACCCAATGAACATGTTTTGCACCATAAGTCCATTCCATCTGCAAATCAGGTTTCAAAAGCTAACTTGCATGTATAATCCAGTCTTAAGTGCAAATCGGGGTTTGAAACACGATTTGCATGTTTTGCACTATCCTTTGTGCAAATCAGGTTTTAAAACTATTATTATGAGGATCCGGTAACTATTGAGAGGGGGAGGGTGAATCCGTAGTTAAACAATTCTACAATACTTTAAAAAAATGTACCAGTAACTACTCAAACAATCTTCTAAATTGATTTACCAAACCATTCACTCAAGTCTTCATCATTATGAAAACTATGTAAAGATATCAAATGCACAAATCAACAATGCAACCACCACATGAACACAAAGATTTTTCGTGTAAACCCAAATGGAAAAAAACATGACAGGAATTAGCACCCACAAATTATTTGCACTCTTTTGGAATACACCTTGTTAAAGGCCTAGCCCGGTTAAGAGCTTACAATATGCCCGATTAAGAGAAGACCCTGTTAGGACTCACCCGGTCAAGGGATTTTTCCTCAGCCCTGTTAGGAGCTCTACCCTATTAGGAGTAACCTTGTTAGAAGATTTTAAACTCAAGTTAATGAGCCACCCGTTGAAGGGATTTACAATATGATACCTATTAAGATCTACCCGATTAAGGGATTTCAAACTATTGTAACTGTTAGGGAACAATAGGGCAAATGATCTAATTACAACATTTCCTTGCTTGCTAGTACATATCCTTTTTAGCAAATCTATACTACACACATGCAAACACTTCAATCTGGTTCGGCAACACCTTCTTCTCAAACTACCGACACACAATCTCTTCTCCAACTAGCCCTAAATACACTTTTCAGTTAGGTCGGATACATAACCCTAACTACATTCAAAATACAATGTGATGCTCTGCAAAAAGGGAAGGTTAGTCAATGATAACAAACACAAACAAGAAGAAAAGCCAAACTGTTACTATCAAAAATCAGAAACAAAATACTTTCCTACACAAGCATATCAAAAGAGATACCAAAAGCATGATAGAATATCTAACTAAGAAGGTAAATATGATGAGACATCTCCAAATGCCTCCTAACATGCTCTTGGCTTCTTCTCCTTTGTTCCTCTCCTCTCCAAGTTCCAAAATAGTGTAGCTCTCAGCAGCTTTTTGCACTATGGATGCTTATGGAGGTTTGAGATTGAAGTATTTTCTCTAAATGTGAATAAAAAGTTAATACTATGCTATTGATACTAAAATGATTTATTTTAACCAAAATGACAAGATATTAGTTAATTATGCTAAAATGCTCTCTCAAAATGCCTATAGCTTAAATGCATACAAGTTTTCGAGATCTAGATTATGAAGAAATGGGCTCTATTTATAGAAAAAATGGAGCAATGGATGGTTGAGATTGAGCAATCTCAACAAGGGTCAGGATTGAATGATTTGAGATCCATGTGAGGGCTTTCAACCCAATCCCAAGATGACAAGTGTCAATGTGAGATAGGTTGAGAGGAGAGGGAATAAGCATTTAATGCTTGACATGACCTTGGGAGTTAAGGTCAAGGTTAGTTGAAAATAAATTCTTTATTCAAAGAATAAAGCCTTTATCCAATGGATAAACTCTTGTGCAAAGGAAAAAGGGATAAACATGGTCAAAGCAATAAATGCTTGAGGAGACACATGAGTGCAAGTTGAATTAACCATAAATGGTTATGTAAGAGCCATAAATGGTCATGTAAGAGCCATTAGTGGTTTTGGAAGACTCTAGAGGTTAAATTGTTGAACACACAAAGCATTAAATGCTTTTCAAAGACTTTGAAGTCTTTGAGAAGTGACTCCAAGTTGCTTAGAAATGTGACAATAATTAGGGGATGGATTAGGCTAATCAGGAAGGGCTTAGAAGAATATAGAAGGGGGTTAGGATTGCAAATGGATTTGGTGGGTGAGGGAAAATAAGATTTTATTAAAATAAAAATTCATTTATTTCAATAAATGTGTGCAAGTTGTATTTGTAGGAAAATGCAGGTGGGGGGGATAAATGATTTAAATAAATGTTTGATTTAATTTATTTAAAAGAGGAATAGGGGATTAAATGAAATAAATATGATTTATTCATTTAATTGATTGTGAATTTGGTATAATGAATTAATTAAAATAAATTGAATAATTTATTTAATTAATAGGAGAATGTTTGGAGATGAATTAATTAAATGTTAATTTAATTAATTGATGGCTAGTGGATTTTTAATCAAATAAATATCAATTATTTATTTAATTAAGATGGACAGATTTATGTGACTACATTTGCCCCTCTTTGAGATGGTGCGGTTTATCGTGTCATTTCAAAGAAAGAAAAATAGGTGTGAAGAAATGTACCATAAAATATTAATTTAATGGGTGGTATGCCCATTTGCCCCTCTTTGAGACGGTGCGGTTTATCGTGTCGTTTCAAAGAAAGAAAAATAGGTGTGAAAAAATGTACCATAAAATATTAATTTAATGGGTGGTATGCCCCTCGAGAGATGGGCCAATTTTTTTTGAAAAATCGGGCGATCTCTCAAAAAAGAATGAAAATTGGCAGGGTGGTAGAAGAGAAGAAGTTAGCAACGCGAGTGAAAAATAGAAGAAATCGGGGGTAAAATGGAGAAATGGGAGGCTCGAGAAGTTTACGGGGACCACGGCGGTGAGCAGGGGATAGTTACGGTGAAGGTGAAGGGTTTATATGGGGAGAAAGGGGTGAAAATAGGATCATTTGTTACCGCTACTAGTGTGAAACTATAGCTCTGACAGTGACCTTTTGGAGGAGCAAGCAGCAGTCAAGATGCCAGTACCAGTAGCAGAGCACCGTTTCGAGTGAGTCCATCGGTTCCAGCAGCCAGACGACTACGGACCAGCGATACGCAAATTTGTAATTTTAATTTTTATGCATTTTTGTCATGTTTTCTGCTGAGTCGAAGTTGAGTCGGGACAATAGCGCTGAAACTACATTTTGGCGCTATTGTCCAATTAACTAGCGCTATTGTGCTGCAATGGAGCTATTGAGGTGTTGTTTGAGCACTTTTGAAACTTTTAGCGCTATTGTTGGATTAGCGCTATTGAGTGGTTAATTGAGCGCTTTTGTCGTTAATCAGCGCTGTTGTTGGATTAGCGCTATTGAGTGGTTAATTGAGCACTTTTGTCATTAATCAGTGCTATTGTAGAGATTTTTGTAGCGCTGTTGTAGTTTTGGTGCTTTTGCATAGCTGATTAAGCGCTTTTGTTAGGGGTTGAGCACTATTGTATAGAAGTAGCGCTTTTGTTTGCAAAATAGCGCTTTTGTTTGCAAGATAATAGATGCCCCAATTGGTGTGAAAATCTCCTGATGCCAAAGATGGATGGATGGGGAGGCGAAGTGGGAGTTGTTTTGAACCATAGCAGCCCGATGAAACTTAGGTCATTTAGGATAAATGCTTGTTGAAGTCTAGGTGTGCCATGATTGCTTACCTATTGAGACACGAAGATACTTGATCAAAGTATCTGTTGATAGTCTAGGTTTAAACTTTAAGAAAGTTTGAAAATAAAACAATTGATGATGATTGATTGATGCCCATGTGCAGGAGGATCTGTGCATGTTGCAGTTACGTAAGAGACATCTGGTAACATAGGAGTTGCAGGATCGGCTGACAAAGGTCGAGATCAACTGTATTGCAGCTACTGGTTTATACAATGTGATGCACATGCCCGTAATTCAGATGAATCACAGATTGATGACCGCTTTAGCAGACCGCTAGCACAGTGAGACATGCACATTTCACCTTGCACAGGGGGAGATGATAGTGACCTAGGAGGATGTGTGGCACATCCTGCGTATTTTGATTCGGGGGGAGCTGGTTACATACGATAGATCTTGGGGGACTCTAGCAGTACAAAGATTCTTTGATGACGATGTATTCATTGATGATGGCTCCATTGTCTGGGAGGAGATTGGTACTTTATATGAGCCTTTACTAGCAGTTTTGTCTGGCATTGTGGGAGGATTACTGTGTCCTGATAGGCACTCACATGGTCTGGTCGTCGGATGGGGATAGGTGATAGAGCAGATGATTACAGAGGGGACCCAATTTGCCTAGGGACCGTGCGTGCTAGCGCACCTATATCAGGAGCTGCATGAGGTGGTATACAGTGGGAGGGGCTCATTAGCAGTGGGAGTGACACTGCTACATATTTGGACATGGGAGCATCTACCAATGACTCGATCAGTGAGTCTCAGATTCCAAGCAATGGATCAACCGTATATGTTCATGTATAGTGGTATGATGAGCCAGCCCCACCTAGGGAAGTTAGAGTGGTGGTGGTGGACATTGGATGATCTTGATGCAGTTATATGAAGACTCTATCTAGAGTGCGAGCCCTGGGATGATGATGCTGAGGCACTGCCATATGTATTTATGACCTGATTCCTCATTGTGAGGACCTCATATCATGTAGAGAGACAAGTGTCTGGTAGAGTGTTGAGACAGTTTGGGCGGCGACAGGGGTTACCTAGTGGTTCGGGAGAGTATGCACGGGTGATACGAGAGAGATATGCATGGGGGCCAGTACTTCCATATGACTAGGCATTGGTAGAGTTTTGGCTACTGCAGGCAAGACCTTGGGATATACGACCGAGGGTGGTGGATGCAGGGGTATCGGATGAGTACACGCAGTACCTAGCGGCTCACCCGATTCTGCGAATATCAGTTCCAGCAGAGCCAATGCCCGATTTTGAGGATGATAGGGGACTGAGATGGAGGAGGAGAGGGGGGCGAGGACCTATGGTAGCTGGATGACGGAGAGGAGATGGTGGAGATAGAGGAGGAGGGGATGGAGGAGGAGGGGGAGGGGGGGAGGAAGTGGAGGAGGTGGTGGGTTGGGCAGTCAGATCCAGTGGAGAGGGAGAGGTGGATTGCCATTGCGGATATCGCAGGGACCGTTGATGCAAGGAGGAGTTAGATTGGGTGGGAGAGGTATGGAGAGGGAGATACCGATGGATAGAGGGGAGAGAGCCATGGGAGAGGGATATACCAGTGAGGTAGCTATGGAGATAGGAGAGGGATCAGGTGGAGATATGCAGGAGCAACTGATAGTACATTTGCAGTCTTGACTTGAGGCATCTAAGACACGAGTGGAGGATTTGGAAGCGGAGGTTGCAGCTAGAGATGTGCAGCTTTTTGCATGAGAGTCAAAGATGACTGTAGTCCTGCAGGAGAGAGATCAGGCTATGGACAGGGTGATCTAGTTACAGGAGAGAGTGAGGGTTTTGGAGGGAGTACAGGGACAGGGGCCATCTGTGGAGGCATTGGCGAGGGAGGTACGGAGAGCAGGTGGAGAGGTTGATTATTGGCGGGGCCTATATGAGTAGGTGGTACCATCCAGTCAGCGAGCACTGAGCTATTTGCAGATGTGACAGGCCAGATCAGAGCGATCCTAGAGGATGCAGAGTAGTGGGGGTGTGATGGGTCCTCTACGGAGAGACAGGCTAGGGGGTGCAGAGCTAGTGAGGGATTGATGGGGCCTCCACGGAGAGATAGATCAGGTGGTGTGGGGACTAGTGGGGGAGCAGGTGGTGATGGTGGTGCAGCATCTGGTTAGAGTGGCATCTGAGAGAGCATTTTTGCATGCCTATATTTTATCATTGTTATTTTTGGACTGTATCTTGGATGGCTCTTGGTAGCCGATTTTGTAGACTTCATTGTACTTTGATACATGAGATGATATATATGAGGAGATCCCATATTTTGATGATATGCATTTGATATGTATGGATGCTATGCAGGATGGTGTTTTTATGAGTTTATTGCTTAGATGGATACGTGTATATATATGCATTGATGAAATGATTCCTATATGCATGTTTTTGTGATGATTTATGATGTTTGATACTGACATATGAATGCAGGTTTATACATGTGTGAATGTTTTGTTTGATGTAATGCTTTATGTATGTAATGCCATCATGATGATGTATGCTTATGATGATTTATGAATGTAATGCCATGATGGTTGATGAACAGGATTTTGGTACTTTCATGTTTTGATAAAATGATGAGATAATGATATGCAATGATGTTATTGCAAAGAATGAAATATGGATAAACAAATTTAAAGTACAAATGTTTATATGATGATGTCTAAATGAATGCATATGTATAATGGATATATAAAATGGTATGAACCAATGTTTGGAGACAAATGGTTTTATCTTTTTAAATGCCTAAATATGATTAAGTAAAAATGATAATGTGATGATAGTACAACTTATGGTTTAATAACTGCACCTTAATGCAATTAAAAAAGGATAATGAATGCAATGTAAAATGAATCCTAAAATGAGCATAATAAGACACTTAATAATGGATGAATGAATGCACCTTTCAACTAATGAATAGATAAATGAATGTATGCAATGATAAATGATAAAGGATAATTAATCATGATAAACTGATAATTGATATCTGACACTAGATGAATGCATAGTAAATGGTTTAATACAATCAAGGACAATTTGATCATATAAATGAATCTAATCATCATGAGTATGCAATGATGCAAATGATTAATGCAGATTAATGTCAATAAACTAAATGAACTATATGCAATTTAATTAAAACTGACATGAATGTACTTAATGCAAAATGCAACTAAATGTAATGATGATATGACCATGAGGAATGCAAGGTTTTTGAGACTTTGCATGATGCATTGATGATGTATTAGAGTACTCGGTCGTGATTGTATCCAAGACCAGATCAATTTTCACATAACTGTTCATTTTTAACCTTAATCATATTTGCATACAAATCATACATATGACTGAGTGAATGGATGGGTGATATGCAATGGAATGAAATATATAAACAGATGAGATGAAATGATGATCCATAGTGCTCTATTTTCATCATTGAGCTTTAAAATGTTGTAAGAAAATACAAGCAACTTGACATAATGATTCAAGATGACCTAAGTAATTCTTACATGGATTTTGATATAGCAAGTTAATACAAACGACTTGATATAAGGGTCAAGTCGACCAAAATATTGCTTGCGGAACAGACAAGGATTATCTCCGTTCATGCATGACTTGGATCGTCCTCCTTGCTCTTGGGCTGATCATATCCTGAGACAAGTTCATACCTTAATAAGAGACAAAAAACCTTTATCCAAATTGGATGAGGAGGAACCAAAGAAGGAGCATGGATCTTGTAAGCAAACAGTATGTACATAAAGAATAAAAAATATGGATCCTTGGTAATGGTTCATGCTCATATGGTTGAGGTATACATTGTAGTCAGCAAGCCGTAGTGATCTATGACTACATTTTGCATAAGATCATGTAGCTTAGTGAACTTCCCACGTAGACACCATTAGGACATGCCCCAGTACTTCATCGAAATAATGCGCCGAAGATACACAAACAATGCTGTAAGATCCTGATATATATAAATGAATGAATACCTCACAAATAAGTGAATGAATACCTCACAAATCAACCAAGTATTTGATAGCTTTAAACATAATTTTCTTGTCAAAGAAAACATCATTTTGTCTTTGTTTTGGTAAGGAAGGATGCATCCTTGTTTGAAGACAGTTTGATTGTTGATGTTGATTGTTTTGGTTAATTTGAGAAGTGATCATCATGCAAGAATTGTTCAATGCTGGTTTGGTATCTGCTCGGATGAGTATGTTCAATGTGTGGCCATGTTTTTCTGTTTGATTTTCGATGTTTTCCGATGTTTTTGGATTTTGATGATTGTTTTGAATGTTTTTGGATTTTGATGCTTGTTTTCCAATGTTTTTGGTATTTTGAATTGTTTTGAATAAATATTTTAATGAATCACAAGACAATGTAGAATCCACTTCCATCAATAGGTTAAGGGCATTGCCCCCAATTTAGACATGACTATGAAAAAGCGGGATGCAAGATGTATGAAGTACTTTCTCGATTGCAGATAAATAACAAGCCATGGTTTGGACGGATGGATGTGTGTATGTAGGGGATGTGATCGCAACAAGTCTGAAAGACAATGGAGCCATAGCCTTTACGAGTGGCGCCTGTTTTTCAGGTTTTCACCATCGCACTTACCCAAGGTGCCACCAGAGTGGTTGTTCACCATTTGGATGCATGATTTTTCTTTAGTCTTTTTGGTATATTTGTATTTTCTTTAGGACATTTATCTGGATGTTTTTGGTATTTTTGCCAGTATATGTGGGAGCCTGATGCTCTGTACAAATTTTAGGTATAAAACCATTTGAGGTGCATGCTATTGATCGGATTTGCTAGCAGTTCTCCTTCTAAAGTAGCCAATTGATATGCCCCAGACCCAAATACAGCAGTGACAACATATGGACCCTGCCAATTTGATTCAAACTTTCCTTGATGTTCTCGGTTGGGCTGGTTACGAGGATTTTCTCGAAGAACAAGATCACCTACCTCGAATGTATGAGGTCTAACTCGATGATTATAGCTTTTTCTCATGCGCTGCTGATAGGCCTTAAGGTAATTGTATGTAGCTTGTCACTTCTCATCAAGTAGCTCTAAGTGTAGAGAGAAAAATGGAATGCATCAAAAGCAACTTTAAACTAGTTCAACCACAAAAACTAGATTGCAATGATAAGAAATCCTAATTACAATCAATAAAGGCATGAAGATGAAATACTAAAATGAAATGCAAACCAAAGCATGTATCTCCTTCATTGTTCCTCCATTGTCCTTCTTTCTCCTTCAAATTAGTGTGTTTGTGGATCTCACCTACAAGCGCAAAAGCAAGATGACTAGAAAAATGGCAGCATAAGGATACTAGAAGCGTGGTTTTCTCTCTCTCTTTTGATTGAAGAAACTCATCCAATTTATAGACAAATTGGAGAGAGGACAAGATTAGCATGAAATTGATTTGAATGGAAATTCAAATCAAGAATAGCACAATTATGACAAGATTGACATGCAAGATTGATTGATTGACAAAATTATGACAAATTATGACAAAATTGACATGCAAGATTGATTGATTGACAAAATTATGACAAATTATGACAAAATTGACATGCAAGATTGATTGATTGACAAAATTATGACAAATTATGACAAAATTGACATGCAAGATTGATTGACAAAAATTATGACAAATTATGACAAGATTGAAATGCCATTCCCATGAAATTAGGGGAAATATTAGAAAAATTGAAGAAAATAGGAGAAATTTGTAAATTAGAAAATTGAGGAAAAAGATGAAATAGAAATTAGGTGAATTAATTAATAGGTTTTCATCCATTAATTAATTCATGAAAGAGACCTAGGACTAAATAAATAGATTTATTTAACCCACAAAGAAGAAGAAAAGGATTAAATGATCAAATCATAAAACCCTAGAAATAAGAGGACAAGGAATTAGGTCAAGACAACAAGAAATCAATGTCGATTTGATCATGATTTTGATTGACAAAGGACCAATGCTGATAAATGATTGAGATTGGTTGACAAATTGACCAAGATTGACAAAGAGATCAAATTGATAGGCGCCAATTGACGAGGAACAATGGCTAATTGATCCAAATTGACATGATTGAAAAGGACAACGATCGATGACGAATCGATCGCATAATGACAAGATTGACAAGGACAAGGATAGATGACGAATCGATCGCAAGATGACAAGATTGACAAGGACAAGGATTGATGACGAATCGATCGCAAGATGACAAGATTGACAAGAGGACAAGGATCGACCAAAATCATGACTAGAGATTGTTATTGACAAGACCAAATTCGAAAGTGAGAAAAATGAGGAATGTAGAAGAAAGACCCGATGCTTGCAAATGATAAAGACAAAGTGCGCAACATAGAAGAAATGTTAATGCAACGCAAAAAACCCTAAAATAAAGCAATGCACGAATGTTAAAGTATGACTCCGCAAGCGTTGACCATTTTTAGATGTCTACACTAAGTCCTAAAGATGGGATACTCTATATGCTTCATCATCTATGAGATTGTGCAAGGAAACCCGTAGTGAAGGTATCTCAAACTCAATAGGTAAAATAGCTTCTGCACCATAGACCAATGAGTATGGAGTTGCGCTTGTAGGGGTTCGAATGCTAGTTTGATATGCCCATAGTGTTGGATTAAATTGGACATGCCAATCATGGTCGACATCATTGAGTGTTTTCTTTAGGATTCTTAATATGTTCTTGTTTGACGCTTCGGCCGGACCATTGCCTTGTGGGTAATAGGGAGTGGAAAAGTGGTGTTGGATGTGAAATTTGTCGTAGAGTTCACAGACATCTTGATTCTTGAAAGGAAGACCGTTATGTGTGATGATGGACATGGATACACCATACCGACAAATGATGTAATTGAGGATGAATGAGGCGATCTACTTGCAGGTAACTTGGGTAAGTGGAACAGCTTCGATCCACTTTGTGAAGTATTCGATGGCGGTAATAATGAATTTATGGCCATTGGATGAAGATGGATGGATTTTACCGACAAGGTCAAGGCCCCATTGACAAAAAGGCCATGGTGTTGTGATTGGTTGCAATTCTTATGGCGGTGCATGTATTAGGTCTCCATGAATTTGGCATTTCTTGCACTTCCTAACAAAGTAGTAGGAGTCTTTTTCCATAGATGGCCAATAGTATCCATTGCATAGGAGTTTCTTGGCTAGTGACGGACCGCTTGCATGAGTTCCACAAATTCCTTCATGTACCTCTTCCAAGGCCTTTGTTATCTCGTCTTGTTCCAGACATCGAAGGAGAGTACCATCAAGACTGCGTCGGTATAGGGTTTCAGCAATAATAGTATATCGAGCAGTTTGGTGAATGAAGGTTTTACGTTGGTTATTTGATTGGTTAGGAGGAAGGTTGTGATCGCGGAGATAGGTGTAAAATTCACCGTACCATGGGGATTCAAAACTGACAAGGTGACATATCATCTCGGATTTGGGGATATCATAAGCAGGAATCCAAAGCTATTCTACCAAGAACTCGTAGCGTGTTGAATTATGTGGAAGATTTAGGAGAGATGCAATAGTAGCCATAGCGTCAGCAGCTCAATTCTGATCTCTTGGTATCTGCTCAAAGGTAATTGTAGTGAATGATGCCTTTAGACTGTCCACCATTTGCTTGTATGGCATGAGTTTATCATCCTTGGTCTGATATTCATCTATTGCTTGTCGAATGACTAGTTGGGAGTCGCCATAGACTTGTAGTTCTTGTAATTTCCATTGTACAGCTAGCCTGAGTCCTGTGATCAAGGCCTCATACTCTGCTATGTTGTTGGTGCATGGAAATGTGAGCCTGTAAGACTTCGGGATGCTATCACCTTGAGGTGTGATAAACAAAATGCCTTCCCCCGAGCCATGCCTAGTGTATGAACCATCAAAGTATAGTTTCCATGGTTGTGTTGTTGTGATCATGAATATCTCTTCATTTGGAAAATTGGAAATGAGAGGATGATCGCCCATGAGTGGTGCTTCGACCAACTGATCTATAATAACTTGACCTTTGATAGCTTTGTGGTCTACATACTCGATGTCAAATTCACTTAGAATCATCACCCATTTGGCCAAGCGGCCTGTCAATGCTGCTTTGCTAAGTAAGTACTTGAGTGGATCGATCTTTACAATGAGTTGTACCTTGTGTGTTAACAGATAGTGCCTCAGTTTAGTGGCTGCCAAGATTACTGCTAGGCAAGCTTTCTCAATAGGTGTGTAATTGAGTTCATAGCCCACCAGTGTACGAGAGATGTGGTAAACAATGCACTCTTTCCCTTCTACATTATGTTGTGCCAATAGTACACCCAATGTTGTACTTGTTGCTAAGATATAGAGTAGTAGAGGCCGACTTGGATCTGGTGGGATCAGCAATGGTGTATTCATGAGATAGTCTTTGAGCATTTGGAATGCTTGCTAGCATCTAGCATCCCACTGAAAGCGGATGTTCTTGTGTAGCAGGTGTGTGAATGGGTGACACTTATCTACTAGTTGTGCAATGAATCTTCAGATGGATTGTAGCCATCCTTGTAATGACCTTAGCTGATTGATGTTCTTTGGTGGTGGCATGTCCATGATTGCTTTGACCTTTGTTGGGTTGACCTCAATACCTTTGCTTGAGATAATGTATCCTAGAAGCTTCCCGGAGGCTACTCCAAAGACACATTTCTTTGGGTTGAGTCGAACATGATATTGTTCTAGTCTATCAAAGATTTTATCTAATATGTCGAGATGCCCTTCTCTGGTGAGTGATTTTGCTAGTAAGTCATCAACATAATCTTCCATCATAGTATGCATCATGTCATGGAAGATGGTGGTCATTGCTCGTTGATAGGTCACTCCTGCATTCTTGAGGCCGAAAGGCATTACATTCCAGCAATATGTGCCCCATGGACATGTGAAGGTTGTCTTATGTTGATCCTCTGGTGCGATCTTTATCTGATTGTATCCTGAAAATCCATCCATGAGTGAAACCATGGCATGTCATGCTGTTAGGTCCACTATGATGTCGATGTTTGGTAGGGGGAAGTCATCCTTAGGACATGCCTTATTCAGATCTCTGAAGTCAGTGCAAATACAGATGCCCCCATTTGGTTTGCCAATAGGCACAATGTTGGATATCCAATCCACATAATCAATTGGTCTTATGAAACCAACATCCAAGAGTTTCTTGAGTTCTACTTTGACTAGTACTGCAATCTGAGGATGCATCTTGTGAAGCTTCTTCTTGACAGGTTTAGCTCCTTCTGCTACGGTGAGGTGATGCATGACTAAATCAGGATTAAGTCCAAGAATGTCTGCATATGACCATGCAAAGTTGATCTGACACTTTTGAAAGAACTCTACAAATTTAGGTTGTTCCTCTGGAGTTAGAAGAGATGCCAAATGTATGAGGTGAGGAGTTTCAGGACTCCCTACATTGTATTCTTTGGTTTCTTCAATGAGAATCGTTGATTGCTCCCGCTATGTGCTACAGGGAAGGATGTCAAACCTTTCATCCTCAAGCACCTCAGAGAGGTTTTCACTGTTGGATATGCTCTTTCGTTTTACTTTTGTTGAATCAAACAGTGCCATGGTGTGGTTTTCACTGGAAGATCCATGTTTTATTTTTATATTTTTGCAGCTAAAAGGTTTGGCATACGCCCCGAAGTATGCTGCGCTATTAAGTTCTATGGCAAATCCAGCTTTGTGATCCCCGCTTGGTATGTTATCCCACAGTTCCAAAAAGTCAATGATCACCTCATCATTTTGGAAATGGTCAAGACATGGGGGATTAGGTTGGTTCCATTTGATGAGTTCAGGATGGATAATGGGCATTACTTCATCAATTAGATTAAGTTCGTTAGATGTGTCAGTGAGGGTTAAGATGTTATGGTGAAGATCGTTGATGGTACTCTCCCTATCAGAATTAGGCATGGGATGTGATGTAGGGTCTGTGGAAGAAGTTTCCAGTTCAGGAACCCAAGAAGTCTTTATCTGTGCTTCTTCGTAAATAGGGATGTCTTTGCAAAGTGGAGGTGGTGATGTGTCTTCCTCATCTGAAGTGTTAAGCTGTATGAAATCAAATTCCCATTCATGTGAGTCGGTCTCTGAATCACTTTCTAGTATCCGATTACTATACCATACGGGGATATCCTTTGTGTTAAACACTGCAGGAGCAATTGGTTGATGTACCTATGTAGATGAAATGATCGGTGCTGTAGGAAGGATGATGGGGATCAATGAATCTGATATGGGGAGTATCGGTAGTGTTGACTCAGTTGCTTCTGCTGGAATTGCTGGTGTTGTAGATGTTGCTGCGGGTTCTGATACAGTTGCTGCTGCTAATGGTGCTATTGATGTTATTGCTGCTAATGGGATTACTGGTTTGATTGGTGGGATGATTGGCATTGTAGAGGGTTGTGTTGGGATTTTGAGCCTTGGTGGGGCAGTGGCGATGGTGTTTGATGTTGCTCTAATAATAAAAGGTGTCCTCTTTGCAATAGGCTGATATAGTGGTTTGTTGGGTTTTCCTTTGAATCTGAGCTTAGGAAAGATCTCCTTTTCAAAGCCTAGGCCTGCATTATCCTTGGGCTTTAATTCCGACAGTGGTGGTTCATGTCTTCCTTGTTTGCAAGGTCCCAAAGCACTCTAACCATCATAACCCATTCTTTGCATAATGAGGAGGCCTTTGCCATATTGATCCGTGGGAAGTGTAGCTTGCGGTATATCAGTGGTGATGGGATCTTTATAGATCCATTCCGCTAAGTCCTCATCTTGGGTTTCTTCTTCTTGACTCTTCCCAAGGATGAAAGGCATTAAAGCACATGCTAGCATGATCAGTGGTTGCTGAAGCAACTATTGCAGTTTACCATGTGTTCTAGGAGAAGTGGACATTTGTCCCACACAAAAGAGTTGACTTAAGTTGTATTCCCCAGGACCTTCCTCTGCTATTTTCACCTTAAGCTTTTCTTTCTTAGGTATAGGGGTGTTTGAACTGGTAAGAGAGGCTGGACTTATATATGATGTGGAGGAAATGGCTTCTCTATTGTTAGGAACGGTAATCTCTGGTTGATGACTGATGTTATGACAATATGCAAAGGGATTTGCAGCGCCCAAGATTGTGATCTCTACACCATTATGTGGGAACTTGATACATTGATGGTAGGTAGATGGAACGGCTTGCATGGCATGTATCCAAATTCTTCCTAACAATAGATTGTATGGTAGAGGAAGGTCTAGAACCTGACAGATGATGTGTTTTACCACAAGGCCCACTCGGATTGGTAGTACCACAGCTCCTTTGGATGAACGCTCTACATCGTCATAGGCTTTGGTTGTGATCTTCTTTCGGGGATCCACTGATTCTATGGCATATCCCAATGCTATGACCAACTGCAGTGTACAAATGTTTAAGCCTACTCCATTATCGATCAAGACTCGCTTGATCCTATGTTGGTTGATAAAGCCTTCAATGTGTAGCGAAGCATTATGAGGTTGTTGGAAGGAAGAGTTGTCACTTTCAGAAAAAGTGAGAAAAGGTGATGACTTTAGACTTCCAACCATGGCTTGAAATTGGTCTGTATTCAGGTTTGCAGGGACTGATGCCTCTTGGAGAGCTTGATCCAAGATTATTTTATGAGATGGAGATAAGCACAATAGCTCTAAAATGGATATAAGCGTAGGCATTTTGTCTAATTGTTCCACAAGATTGTACTGCTTTGGTATGGAAGTGGTGCCTTGTGGAGCTGCCTTTATGGTAACCTTGTCGTAACGTGTAACAACATTGCAATTGGAGCTGGGATTTTTGATGGTTATAGTTACAATTTGTTCACTGGCATCATACAGATGATTTACAGTATAATTATACGCAGCTTGCGTATAATCGGTGGTATCAGTGCCTCTTCTGGAAGTGGAAGGACCCCTTTGATCTTGTGATGGAAGTGAATTTTTGAACATCAGATGATCATTGTTTGTTGTTTTTGGGTCATGCCCCTTCGATTTCACCTTGGTCAATAAGATCCTGAATAATATCTTTCAATCTGTGACAATTACTTGTCTTGTGTCCTCTCCCTTGATGGAAATCACAATGTTCAGTATCTCTCCACCATGTAGGTTTGACCTGCGGTTCATAGTTTGATGTTTTAGGTAGAGCTACCAAATTTTGAGAAACTAGTTGTTGCAACACTGTCTCGATGGGTTCCCCTAAGGGAGTGTATGTTCATTTTTGTTTTTGTTGACGAGGTCTGGGTTCATCGTGAGATGTTATGTGACCTTGATTTGAAGGAACAATTGCAATTGTGTTAGTCTGAGGTGGGGGATTCTGTCCTACAAATCGAACTACAGGTTGTGCACTTTTGATAGTTCTGACATCCACAACCCCATCGTTGATGATATTCTTGTTTTTGTTCCAGAAGCTTGGTTTGTCACTATTGAAGCATGGGCGAGGACCATCCTTTGGTTCATTATAGATTTTGATAAGTCCTTTCTTGATGAGAGCCCGCTCACATTTTAAGCCCTTGGTGATCATGTCATTAAAGGAGTCCATGTCTTTGACATCCTGGTGAAGTTCCATTTCTTCGTTTAAGTTGGAAATAAATATTTCTACTAGTTCTCATTCAGGTAACTGAAGAGAACGTCTGCTAGACATTTGACGCCATCGTTGCAGGAATAGTGAGAATAGTTCACCTGGTTTTTGTTTAGTGTTGCACAGATCAGCCATGGTGATGTCGCATTCAATGTTATGAGAGTAATGTGCCAAGAACTTCTGAATTAGCTCTTCAAAGGTCCTAATTCCACCTGGTAGCCGAGAAAACCATGATGTGGTTGTTCCTCCCAAGATTTGGGGAAAAAGGTGCATTAGGTATTTGTCCTCATATGCCACTTCGAGGCAAGCTGAATGAAATTCTCTAACGTGATCGTGAGGATCTCCCTTTCCTCTATATTTTTTGAATTTGGGCGTTTCGAATCCCCGTGGAAAGGTGGCATATAAATATTTCTATCAAAGGGATAGGGACAGATGTCATTGAGTGAGAATTGGTTAGTCTTTACACCACTATGAAGTTGTTGGGTGAGATTTTCAACTTGTTGCTGCAACATCTCCATTTCATTTGGAGGAGGAGGTGGTGGGTTACCTCGAGGAATGTTATATCTGATGGGATCTCTACCTCGTTCTTCTTCATGGCGACTTTGTCATTCTGATGCTTGTCTTAACTGGGTAAGATCAAAGTCAGAGGGGAGCTTGGCTCCTTCTTGAGCGAGCTTTTAAAAGTGAGCATCCGCATTGCTCCTGAGTATTTCATCAAAAAGTCTATTAAAGAGAGGGTTATGCTGGGCCCTTTCTATTGTTATAGGAGTAGGAGTACTTGATTTTCATCATTCGCATTTCCTCCAAGAGCTTCTTGGAATTCATTGATGTTTTCCTCCTCTTCTTCCTCAATTTCCATTTGTCTAGCTCTCAGTCTAGTATGAGCCATTTTGTTCACAAGTTTTTGTTGAAGTTGAGTGAAAATGATGATGAGTTGTTGATGAAATGAGAGATTGATGGTTGGTGAATTGTGTTGCATGTGGATCTCTATCACTTTAAAGGTAGATGTAACCAAAATTCTTTCTTTGAATTGCTTGTTTGTTTGATAAGGTGTAGAGAAATCTGAGATGTGTTACAGATTTAACTACCTAGTAATGAGAAGATTCACTCATCAACTAGTTTTAACCTGCATAGATGTGTCTCTTAGGATGAGCTTATCCTAGATGTAGAAACAATCTAAAAAGTGATGTGATGCGTTTGATTCAAGCAATATCTAAAAAGAGAACTTAGGACAAGAACATCCTAATGTTTTGAGAGTTGGAATGGATTTGATGATGAAGTGATGATGTATGAGTCAAATAATGGATGAAATGTTTTAACTTCAATAAAAGCTTTGTGTGACGAATGGAACAAATTCTACCTCTTCCCTTTCGGGTGTTGGTGGCATTTCTCGAGCTACGTTGTATGTGATACAAACATTTGGGAAGAAGTTGGGATTAATCTTGCCTCCTTGGTTTTTGTGATAACTCAAAGCTCTATATTGCATAAAAGCTTTGCGGTTTAATGATTTTGAATCAAATTCGTTTGTTTTGCCTTGAAGGTAGAGACGCATGTGATGTAGAAAAACTCTATGAGAGACAAAGATTTGTCTATTTAGATAGAATAATTTCCTCCTTTTGATCAAAGCCTTTGAGCTCAATGGTCTTCTTTTCAAGTTAATGTTCTGATGATGATTCTTCTTTCACAAGATGTGGAGAATGGTCATAAAGTTTGATACTTTTCTTTTTGTTTTTGATCTTTTTGGTTGTTTTGAAAGATGTTTGGTTGGATGAATACTTGTTTTGATTTTTGGATTTTAGGATGTTTCTTTGACAAGAAAACAAAGCAAGCACACAAACACAAGAATGTTGCCTTAAAGGCACAAATGAATATGGGTCTAGATCAACCCAATCCTTGGACTTTTTATGACCCTTTCCTTTAAGTGTATTTTAGGTGTTTTTCTTTCCAAAGCCTAAAGTCGGCTCAATTTGTACTTGGTCTTGACTAAAATGAAGACACCTCAAACACTTTGTATCCCTAAGGTCAAATGGCCAGTTGTGATAAATTCAGCCCACTTCTTGATATTTCTTCGACTTTGGTACTACATACCTTATGAATCCCGCCGTGGCATGTAAGGATGTGATATACTAAGTCTTGCACGAGTATAACAAATAGACAATCCCTATGATGGGGGAGTCACCACTTTTATCAAGCCACAAGTGACTTTTCCAAAAGCTATGTTTCTACTCAAGGAAATATGTATGGTGAGTATCTTGGGAGCAAAACCATCTATGCTCCTGCACTAAATTATATCTCAAATATTCTCAATCAATAGAACGGGTGGGCTACTACTTAAAGGTGTTTAGTCATTTTCAATGTCTTTGGACATAAGTTCATTCTGCAGTGACTCAATTAAGAGCCTTGTAACTTGTGGTGGGGCCCATTTTTCTTTTCGGCAAGTTACACTGTAGGAACAACTAAACCCAAGGCTACAGCTTTCGCTCTCACCTAATTTCTATAGCGGCTTGGAGGATTTACCGCATGAGGTCGTTCCCAAGAGTGATGTGTCTCTTGGCAAGCCTCTCTTAAAAAGATAAAAAATTTGAGTGTTACTAACACTTTTCTCTTGCACCTAGGACCACAAAAGCCAAGGGAGAGGATAGTGTGTGTTAGAAGTAGGACCACTCGACCAACTTTTTGCACAAGTGTGCCAAACACGAAATGCACTTGTTCTTTTTAACTTACCATTGCAATGTGTTTTAACTATTTGGAGATGTTGCTCCAATAATCATGGTGTTCTTTTTAACTTTAAATGCAAAATTTTGAGTAAACTAGAACTTTGAAAATCTTGGTCAACTTAATTTGAAGCACATATGAAGGAAAAATTGCTTTGCAAAATTTTGAAACAAGTTGATTGTGAGTTTTATTTGCACCAAAAATTGAAGTGTGGATTGTAAATTTTTGCTTAAGTTTGATGCTAGAAATGAATTTGTCTTGTTGATTTTAAGCACCAAATGAAAAGTTAAGCCTAAACTTGCAATAAACAAAGTTGTTTTGTTCAATTTTAGAGCACCAAATACAAATTTTGATCCTAAGCTTGCAAGAAAGCAAATTTTGTGTTGTTCAATTTTAAAACACCAAAAGGAAGTTTTTGATTTTTAAGGAGGTTGGTTTTTAGACCTGCACAAAAGACAAATAGTTAGTAAAAACCGAACCTATGGTGGGCCTCTACAAGCCTAAGAATTTTTTTTTTTTCGGTTATAGGGTCGTTTTTACAATGTTCTGTTACAATAGCGCTACTCTGTGTTTAATCAAAAGCGCTATTTAACACAAACGCGCTAAAAGAAGAAAAATGACAGTGATGGCAAAAGCGCTCAAACATGCTCAATAGCGCCAAAACAAGTTCAAAAGTGCTCAAACAAGGTCAATAGCGCTAAACTTGGTACAATAGTGCTATTGTAAGAACAATAGCGCTAGAACAACAAGTTGCAATAGCGCTACAATGTGATCAATAGCACTAAAGCGCAACCTGTGTGTCAAATTCAACATTCAAACATGTTATTGGTCAAAAATAAATTGTTTTTTAGGTGTTTGGATTCACGTCAGGTTCACCAAATGCTGCTCTGCAAAAAGGGAAGGTTAGTCAATGATAAAAAACACAAACAAGAAGAAAAGCCAAACTGTTAGTGTCAGAAATCACAAACAAAATACTTTCCTACACAAGCATATCAAAAGAGATACCAAAAGCATGACAGAATATCTAACTAAGAAGGTAAATATGATGAGGCATCTCCAAATGCCTCCTAACATGCTCTTGGCTTCTTCTCCTTTGTTCCTCTCCTCTCCAAGTTCCAAAATAGTGTAGCTCTCAGCAGCTTTTTGCACTATGGATGCTTATGGAGGTTTGAGATTGAAGTATTTGCTCTAAATGTGAATTAAAAGTTAATAGTGTGCTATTGATACTAAAATGATTTATTTTAACCAAAATGACAAGATATTAGTTAACTATGCTAAAATGCTCTCTCAAAATGCCTATAGCTTAAATGCATACAATTTTTTAGGATCTGGATTATGAAGAAATGGGCTCTATTTATAGAAAAAATGGAGCAATGGATGGTTGAGATTGAGCAATCTCAACAAGGGTCAGGATTGAATGATTTGAGATCCATGTGAGGGCTTTCAACGCAATCCTAGGATGACAAGTGTCAATGTGAGATAGGTTGAGAGGAGAGAGAATAAGCATTTAATGCTTGACATGACCTTGGGAGTTAACTTGGGAGTTAAGGTCAAGGTTAGTTGAATGAATAAATTCTTTATTCAAAGAATAAAGCCTTTATCCAATGGATAAACTCTTGTGCAAAGGAAAAAGAGATAACCATGGTCAAAGCAATAAATGCTTGAGGAGACACATGAGTGCAAGTTGAATTAACCATAAATGGTTATGTAAGAGCCATAAATGGTCATGTAAGAGCCATTAGTGGTTTTGGAAGACTTTGGAGGTTAAATTGTTGAACACACAAAGCATTAAATGCTTTTTAAAGACTTTGAAGTCTTTGAGAAGTGACTCCAAGTTGCTTAGGAATGTGACAATAATTAGGGGATGGATTAGGCTAATTAGGAAGGGCTTAGAAGAATCTAGAAGGGGGTTAGGATTGCAAGTGGATTTGGTGGGTGAGGGAAAATAGGATTTTATTAAAATAAAAATTCATTTATTTCAATAAATGTGTGCAAGTTGCATTTGTAGGAAAATGCAAGTGGGGGGGATAAACGATTTAAATAAATGTTTGATTTAATTTATTTAAAAGAGGAATAGGGGATTAAATGAAATAAATATGATTTATTCATTTAATTGATTGTGAATTTGGTATAATGAATTAATTAAAATAAATTGAATAATTTATTTAATTAATAGGAGAATGTTTGGAGATGAATTAATTAAATGTTAATTTAATTAACTGATGGCTAGTGGATTTTTAATCAAATAAGTATCAATTATTTATTTAATTAAGATGGACAGATTTATGTGACTACACAATGAATTTATATTTAACCCGATAAACCAATCCGCCAAAATACATTACAGATCATTACAACAAATTTCTAGACAATTTCCACCATTGAATGATCACCACACATCGATTTGATAAGCAATCAAACCCTTGTCACATTCTACTAAGCACTTTGTAGTTTTCCAAGAAATCCGATCCTTGTATGTGCTCAAATACAATCTTATTATTACACATAGATTCTAACATGTCATCACTAAGTTATGATCATGATAAGATCCACCGCCAAACCTTAAATCATTACTGGTTAAAGATCTAATACCGATATTCATTATTCTTCACAGAGCTCACAACAGTCAATCATAACTCACTCAATACACTGAATTTGCTAATGCGGTTTGGAACATAGGTGCATGTTTCTGTCTTCAACACTCCTATACCGTAATGTCTAATTATTCTCCAATCATCCGTACCAGTCTCTTGATCATTGTTTTGTTCTTGTTTACCTTGCTGTTAACCAGTTCCATTACCGGTTAGGCTATATCGGTAGGTCTAGATGACTTAGATGAATAAGCAAATATGGTTGCCATCAATGACAACACAAATAAAGTCATCATCATCTAGCTAACAATCTCCATCAACTTTACTGCTCATCTTCATCTCATCAACATCTCCATATGCCAACAATCTCCCCATCATTATCTTCATCAGTTATGCCAACAATCTCCCCCTTTGGCATTGATGGCAACATCAAAATAGAATTACCAAAATTTCACCAAAAGATGAAGATGCAAAACTGAAACTCTAACTATTATGACTGTTGTACTTGTTCTTCTCCCTTCACTAGTTCTTCTCTTTCTTCTCTTCATTGAGCTTCTCCTCCTTTACTTTTCTTTTCCCCCTATCACTTTTCTTCTTCCCCTTTGACAACAATGCCAAAGGTGCAAAGTGTCAAATTCATCTTCTGCTGCTAGTATTTTCTTCATTTCTGCTGCCCCCCTGAGGAGTAGCACTTTTCTCATCAATTCATAGTGAATTATCTTCAATTAGTCCACTGGATTGATGCTACAACACATCTTAGTTGACCTTAGGTAGGGGTATAACCCCTAGCTTGCCTCTGAGATATTCAAAGGTTGCTTTAGGCAATGGCTTAGTGAAGATATCAACCAACTGCTCCTTACTTGACACATGATCCATCCTGACTTTCTTTTCCTACACTCTTTCTCTCAAAAAATGATACTTCAGTTCAATATGCTTTTTTCTAGCATGCAATACTGAATTCTTTGAAATACTAATTACACTTGTATTATCATAATATATGACCACCGGTTCTATCATATTCTCCTTAAATCCTTCTAATACATGTCTCATCCATATTGCTTGAGTATAGTTCATAGATGCAGCCACATACTCTACTTTTGTTGTAGACTGATAAATGCAACTTTGTTTCTTACTAGTCCAGGATACTAGTCTTCCTCCTAAAAAGAATGCACCACTAGTTGTTCTCATCCAGTCATCTATATTACCTGCCCAATCAGCATCTGTGAACACCTTCAAAGAGAAGTTTCCTTTGTATGCATACCATAATCCATAATAAATAGTTCCTCTAAGATACCTAAAAATTCTCTTTACTGCCACCATAAGAGTCTCTTTAGGACTTTTCTAAAATCTTGCCACTATACCAATTGCATGATCAATGTCTGGTCTACAATGAACAACATAGTGTAGTTTACCAATCATTGATCTATACTCAATTTCATCCACTGGATTTGAATCATCTTCCTTGGATAATCTACAACCACTAACCATAGGGGTTCCAACTAAATTTATAGTCTTCCATTCCAAAGGTTTTCAATACCTCCTTCACATATTTGGATTGGTTGATAATGAAGAAGTTGAGGAGATACAACTTCAGAGATCCCAAGAACACCTGCATGCAAATACCTGTCACAAGAGAAGAATGGAGGCAAATAAAGCAAAAAAACATAAATGCTCTGAAGAAGAAAATTATCATTTAGAAAGAGAATCAATTTATGAAAAAGTACAATACAATCCTTATAAAAGGATAATAGCAACCCTAAAGGTGTGCAACCCTAAAGAAACCCTAAAGGGATAATATGTATTTAATAATTAGAATAATTATTAAATACCTACAATATTTATTAAAAGCCTAAGTTTAGCTTAAGCGTAGAGTTTAATAGACTAATAATTAAATAAATAATTATTAGCTCATACAAGATAACTCTAACACCCCCCCTTAAGATGAACTTAGGGAGTAGCTAAAAAACTAAATGCATGAAGCAAAAAATGCAACTACATGATGAAAGCAAATTTGGGCCCCGACAACAAGGCCTGATGAGGTACCCAATCACAACCAAATCTCTATGAACTGGAGAAATAGAGAAAACCACATGGGAAAAAACTCTACTCCAAAAAGAGATGGAAAAACAAGAAGAACGCCACTGAAGCAGGAAATACTTGCAAACATTGTCGAAGAGTAACTGCTGATCTGAAGAACCTCCACTGAAATAGAACATGACCAGGTAAAGAAGACTGTAATCTGCATGAGTGCCCTCAAATGACACTACTCGAATCAGATGGAAAACAAAGGCAAACAACTAAACTCGAAGATATAGATGGCATGAGACACCAAAGCCTGAAGAGCTGATCAATCGAACCAAGGAAGCATTAGAACCAACAAGACAAACCTCCCCATAATGCTGAAAAAGGAGAGGGACATGTACATTGAAAAGAATGATCAACAAGAACTGCATGATGAAGAACCAGGAATATTGAAGGTGCAGAGAAAGTACATAGTGTCGTGGAAGGAACAATCACTTGACACACAACATGAGGCGAATGTCGTGGAAGGAACACTCACTAGACAAAGGTAGATGGCAAACAAGGCAAACATCAACCCCCTCATGGCACTTTATAATTAGTGCATGTACAATAAGGCACAAGATGTGCAAGATCCCAAATAAACAATGCATGATGGCACTTTATCTCAGTGCATTTGCATAAATACAAGCTACAATGATAAAAAGACTAGCAATAGAAAGAAGAACCAAAACCGAGACATCCTACTCAGAGAAGAGATCCCAGGACCTGAAACAACCAAGATATCCACTAGAGTGCTAAAAAGAAAAAAAATTGAATAAAATATTCTTGGAGCAGAATCTGGAAAGAAAACTCATATGGCTAGAAATTGCATAGAACAAGCTTTCCAATGATATAAAGTTTTCGAAAAACAAAGTTCGAATGCTCATTCTATGGCTCCTAGAGTGCAAAAAAGAGACCCCACTTTTACTGAAAAAAAACACAGTCAAACAAAAAAATTGGAAAAAAATTCCAACACCACGAGGTCCGGCTTGGAACCAGCTTTCGGACGCCTATTCGTTTTTGAAAAAACGACTCCATTTGCCCAAGTTATGGCCAAAAGAAAAAAAACCCCTCTTTTTGGGCATAAAAAGGGTAAAAAAAATATTAAAAAAATTAATTTCATTTTTTTTTTTTTGACAAAAATTTTCTGACGCATTTGTAGGTACAGCCGTACGGATTTGTGTGCCTCGTAAAGCGTGCCAATGAAAAAATCATGGCCCAGATGCACTTGTCACCGAAATAGGTCAAATTATATATCAAAATGAATGGAAAGACCCTTCGGAAGCCAACGGTGAGATTTGTTTTGGCCCAAACTGCTCTAATTTTTTTAATGATTTTTTTGACAAATTTCTCGAAATTCGTGCAAAAAAAAGGCAAAACCAAAGAAAAAATTTCAGAACCCAATTTGTCAAAAAATGACAAATTTTATATTGAAATGGGGGTTTTGGGGCATTCTAAGCTCAACGGTGAGGTCCGTTTGAGCCCAAAATGATCCAAAACAAAACAAATACCCCAGATCCAATAAAAAAACTCTGAAAAAACTTGAAACCCTCCTCCAAAAAATCTTTTGAAAAATCAGGAACAAGCAACAACATATGTAGGCTCTGATACCATGAAGAAGTTAAGGAAATACAACTTCAAAGATCCCAAGAACACCTGCATGCAAATACCTGTCACAAGAGAAGAATGGAGGCACATAAAGCAAAAAAGCATAAATGCTCTGAAGAAGAAAATTATCATTCAGAAAGGGAATCAATTTATGAAAAAGTACAATACAATCCTTATAAAAGGATAATAGCAACCCTAAAGAAACCCTAAAGGGATAAGAATAATTATTAAATACGTACAATATTTATTAAAAGCCTAAGTTAGCCTAAGTGTAGAGTTTAATAGACTAATAATTAAATAAATAATTATTAGCTAATACAAGACAGATAAAAATTCCTCCTTCCATTTGTTGGACCTGCAAACCAATGAAAATTTTGATTTCTCCTATCAAAGACATTTTAAATTCCTTTTTCATTTCTTCTGTAAAAGTTAAACTCATGTCATCATCTCCTCCAAATATGATATAATCTACAAACACTTCTGCAATCAATAACTTGTCTCCTTCTGTCTTCAAGTAAATGTTGTTGTCCTCACTGGTTCTTTGAAATCCAATATTTATCAGGTGTGAATGGAGTCTCTCATACCATGTCTTTGGAGCTTGCTTTAATCCATATAAAGCTTTATGAAGTTTGCACACCATGTCCTTGTCTTCAGTCAATGCAAAACCATCTGGTTGTTCAATGTAAACCTCTTCTAGAATTCCATTAAAAAATGCAGACTTAACATCCATCTGGTATACCTTGAATCCCTTGAATTCTGCAAATGCAAGTAGCATTCTTACTCCTTAAAGTCTAGCAATCGGTGTAAAGGTTTCTCTGTAATCCTCACCTTCTTCTTATGCATATCCTTTGCAAACTAGTCTAGCCTTGTTCCTAACAACTTCACCGTCTTCATTCAATTTGTTCCTGAACACCCACTTAGTACCAATCACATTTTTATCAACTGGTTTGGAGACAAGTGACCAAGTGTTGTTGTTCTCTATTTGATCAACATCCTCATTCATAGCCTTTATCCAATCATCATCCTTGAGAGCTTCCCTCACTGTCTTAGGTTCAATTGTGGAAATCATACAAACACTTTCTTTGATCTTTCTTCTTGTTTGTACTCAAGCATTCCTATCTCCAATTATCTGATCTGCAGAGTGATTCAACTTTACATATCTAGGTATAACCGGTTCTGGTATAGAAATTTCTTCTTGTTCTTCATCTTCATCTTCATCTTCCACTGGTTGAGGAGTATCCTCCACATTGTTCTGCTCAACATCATTTTGAACTTCTGGCTCAATAATCACTATCTTTTGTTCATCTACTACATCAGAATTGTTGGTATCATCATATTTGTCATAATACTCATCAATTTCACATTAACACTTTTCACAATCTTCTTGGTTCTTTTGTTAAAGCACTTTAATGTTTTTCTCTTAGTTGAATAACCAAGGAAAGTTCCTTCATCACTCTTAGGATCAAACTTTCTGGTATACTCATCTCTCTTTATGTAACACCTGATGCCAAAGACTTTGAAATAACTAACATTAGGAGTATGACCATACCATAATTCATAGGGAGTTTTGTCACTACCTTTCTTGACCAATACCCAATTCATTGTGTATACTGTAGTGCTAACTGCTTCTCTCCAAACAATTTTAGGTAGATCTCCTTGTATCAACATTATTCTTGTTGCTTCAACTATGGTCCAATTCCTCCTTTTTGTAATCCCATTCTGTTGTGGTGTCCTTGATGCAGATAGTTGTCTCTTTATTCCATTCTCATCACAGTATTTCACAAATTTAGCTGATGTAAATTCTCCACCCTGGTCAGATCTCAGGCACTTTAGGTTCTTACCAGTTTCTTTCTCCACTAAGGATTTGAATGCCTTAAACTAGCTGAAAGAATCAGACTTCTCCTTCAAAAATGTAACCCACATCATTCTTGAATGATCATCTGGTAAATATCATAAAATATTTATCACCATGAAAACTCCTAGTCCTCATAGGACCACATAAATCAGTGTGCACCAAATCTGAAATATTTTCAGAAGAAAATGATTTGGTTTTGAAAGAGGAAGTAGTCATCTTACCCAACTGACACTCTTTACAAACCACATTGTCTAGTTTGACTAGTTGTGGCATACCTCTAACCATACTTGACTTGCTGACCTTAACCAAATTATCAAAATTTACATGACAAAATCTTCTATGCCATAACCAACTGTCCTCAACTTTTGCAACCAGACAACTATTAACATTAGTATTCCAATGGAATAAGTTGCCTTTTGTCTATTTACCAATAGAAATCATTTCTCCTTTGCTTCCTAAAATCCTACACACTCCATTCTTCAACTCAAGATGATAACCTTTATCATTTAGCTGACCAACACTCAAAAAGTTATGCTTCAATCCTTCAACCCAATACACATCAACAACATTACTTTTTCCATTTAAAGAATTTGAACCTTTACCTTTTACCAAGTATATGTATTGTTGCCAAATCTCACTACTCCACCATCAAATTCTTCAAGTGAGATGAACTTTTTCTTGTCACCAGTCATGTGGTGTGAGCAACCACTATCAATGACCCACTCATCATTGCTATCATTATGGGACACTAAATCTTTCTTGTTAGATAGATCTTCCTCAACTGCTACAAAAACAATTTCATCATTATCTTCATCCTCTAATTCCTCATCGGTAACACCTTCATCAACTGCAACATAACATTGTTTCTTACCTTTTCCCTTAAACCTTCTAAACTTCTCCTTCTGATCATTGTTAGGACAATTAGCAGCAATATGTCCTATTTTGTTACATGAGAAGCACTTAAGAGGAATCTTGTCTTTGTACTTATCGGTGCCTCTAGGAAGTTTCTTTGTCAATAAAGCCTCAATTTTCATCAGGTTATGTTCACCATCCACTTCTTCATTACCACTGCCATGATGACTTGACCTATATTCATGGTTATGATAGACATCCTTTCCTTTTCTTACCAGTGCATTAGATACTAATTCTTTGAAAGAAGATTCTACTTTAGGTACACTATTGCCAAAGCCATTCAATTGAAAAGCAGTAAGCTTACCTATCAATGAGTCAACTGTAACTTTATCTTTGTTGACTGACCTCAATTTTTGGATAGCAGATACCCTAATAGCATAAGCAGACAATAAGGTTCTAAGCATTTTACTTACCAATGTGTCTTTTGTTATGGTTCCACCAGCACTTTTGATTCCTCCAACTACATCTTTTATCCTTTGTCTGTACTAGGTGATGTTCTCACCTTCCATCATCCTCATGTCATCAAACATGTCTCTTAGGATTTATTCTTTAGCTTTTTGCACATGCTCATCTCCACCATAAATAAACTTCAAATTTTCCCATACTTCATAAGCAGTTTCTAAACCATGAACATCAATATATTCAGAATCAGAAAGAGTACCTACAATGGCTTCCAATGCTTGAATATTCTCATGTTGTTCCTTAAGTTGATCTGCAGTCAGAGTACCGGTAGGAGGTGTATACTGATTAACCACATGCTCCCAGAACTGTGGCCCTATACCTTTGATGTAGATCTTCATTTTGTCACTCCCAGATTATGTAGTTATCCTTTGTGAACTTAGGACCCTCCTTCATCATCTCGAATCTTTACCTCAAGCGGTTAAGCTTTTGCACAAAGAGGACCTAGGGATCTGATACCAATTGTTATTATGAGGATCCGGTAACTACTGAGAGGGGGAGGGTGAATCTGTAGTTAAACAATTCTGCAATACTTCAAAAAACTGTACCAGTAACTAAACTCAAACAATATGCTAAACTGATTTACCAAACCATTCACTCAAGTGTTCATCATTATGCAAACTATGTAAAGATATCAAATGCACAAATCAACAATGCAACCACCACATGAACACAGAGATTTCTCATGTGGAAACCCAAATGGGAAAAACCACAGTGGGAATTAGCACCCACAAAATGTTTGCACTCTTTTGGAATGCGCTCGGTTAAAGGCCTAGCCCGATTAAGAGCTTACAATATGCTCGATTAAGACCAAACCTTGTTAGGAGTCACCAGGTCAATGGATTTTTCCTCAGCCCTGCTAGGAGCTCTACCCTATTAGGAGTAACCTTGTTAGAGGATTTTAAACTCAAGTTAATGAGCCACCCAGTGAAGGGATTTACAATATAAGACCTGTTAGGATCTATCCAGTTAAGGGATTTCAAACTATTGTAACTGTTAGGGAACAATAGGGCAAATGATCTGATTACAACACTTCCTTGCTTGCTAGTATAGATCCTTTTCAGCACAACTCTTCTACACACATGCATACACTTCAATCTGGTTCGACAACACCTTCTTCTCAAACTACCGACACACAATCTCTTCTTCAGCTATCCCTAAATACACTTTTCAATTAGGTCGGCTACATAACCCTAACTACATTCAAAATATAATGAATTTACATTTAGTGCAACAAAACAATCCACCAAAATACATTACAAATCATTACAACAAATTTCTAGACAATTTTCACTGTTGAATGATCACCGCACATCAATTTGATAAGCAATCAAACCCTTGTCACATTCTACTAAGCACTTTGTAGTTTCCCAAGAAATCTGATCCTTGTATGCGCTCAAATACAATCTTATCATTACACACAAATTCTAACATGTAATCACTAAGTTATGATCATGATAAGATCCACCGCCAAACCTTAAATCATTATCGGTTAAAGATCTGATACCGATATTCAATATTCTTCACAGAGCTCACAACAGTCAATCATAACTCACTCAATACACTGAATTTGTTGATGCGATTTGGAACATAGGTGCATGTTCTTATCTTCAACAATCCTGTAAAACCACAACGTCTAACTCTTCTCCAATAGTTTGTACTAGTCTCTTGATCATCGCTTTGTTCCTGTTTACTTTGTTGTCAACCAGTTCCACTACTAGTTAGGCTATATTGGTAGGTCTAGATGACTTAGATGACTAAGAAAACATGGTTGCCATCAATGACAACACAAATAAATTCATCAAACAACTTACAACTATATCATCATCATCTAGCCAACAATCTCCATCAACTTTATCGGTCATCTTCATCTCATCAACATCTCTATATGCCAACAATCTCCCCATCATTATCTTCATCAATTATGCCAATAGAAACCCGATTTGCATGTTTTTACCTACCTTGGTGCAAACTAGGTTTTAATATCTAATTTGCATTTTTCGATCCAAAAGGTAGAATTTTTCTAACTCTGGGGATTCTTCGATTCAGTATTGCAATTTCATTCCAGATGCTCGCTCCTACACATCGGGACCAAATGGCTCTAAAGCAGAGGCTACCTTGCAATGATATAAAGATTTTATGAAGAAGGATTATGATAATGAAGATGTGTCTTTGGGCACTTATTTTATTTTCATATTGTTAGTTATGCATTATGTAATTTGTTTCTGACATTTTAAATGTAACAGCAACACAAGTCAAAGTCAAATAGGACTCAATTGTTGAATACATCAAAGTTAGTTGCAACTTTCCCTCTTTTTTCTCATAAGCTCTCGCCTATAAATATGAGGGGCTTCTTTGTAAAGATCTTTTTTATGCATGGTAAAAAAACTCCACCAATTTGTTTAGCAATTTAAGACTTTGATTTTATTTTACAAATCAATTTCAAGTGAATAGAAAGGAGAAATTGTGCATTCAATCTTTGAGTTGGAGCATTTTTTTATGAGATTACAGTGTTCTTATGTCATTGTGATTAGCTTGAGGTATTGTGTTGTGGCTATTAAGTTTAAAGTGGTTTTAAATCTGATTTTTATAGTTTTTGAGCTACAATACTGGATTTAGAGATAGTGATCAACATTTTAATTAGAGAAATTTTGAAGTCTTTGAGCTACAAATTTTCTTTCCTTCATAAGCTTGGAGCTGCAATATTGGAATTCTTTTTGCTGCTATATATTGCATATTTGTTATCTAATTTGTATAAAGGGTTTCAAAAGTATTTGAGCTTGTGCTAGCTCTTGAAATCATATATTTCATTGGTGCACATGGGGTTCTTCTTTTGTTTAATTTTGTGGATATTGGTTATTATTGTTTATTACCATTCTTATTTGGAAGTCTTGAGAAAAGATAACTTATTCTAAAATAAGAGAATAGGAGGAACATCAATCCTAAAATAAGAGTAATTGATTATTGTAATTCCCAAGTAGTTAGTTTAGTTTTGGTTCTTAGTCAAGAATTAATTGGTAAAAATCAATAATAAGGCATCCTCCCCGCCATGAGGAGAGATTAAATCTCACGCACTATGATTGAAACTACTATTTTGTAAAACCTTTCCCATTTACAAAATGTTCACCCAACATTTTGTACATGTGACTAATATGTTTTTAAGTCATTTGCATGCACTAGGTCCTAAGTTCTTGTGACTTCTAGACTCTTGCAAGTTGCTAGGTATTAAACCCTCTAAAACTATAAATATTAGTTGTAAACATATTCAAATAGTTAGTTTTCGAGTTGTTAATATCTAGAATTTTTTGTCACATCAAGGTGTAGAGACTATTCTATGATAAATAAAATCCATTAGTTCATTCATTATCTAAGTTTTGAATTCCAAATTTTATTAGAAATATACTTTGAATCGTAGTAACTATTTAGAGTTTTGAATTTCAATTTTTATTAGAAAGAAAAATTGAATCTAGCAACTATATGTAATGTTTAACATCTTTTTGGTTAGTTGCAGGTATTTCGGCGAGTGTTGAAAAATCTAAGTGACAATTTTTTCCTTTTTTGTAATTTTTCTTCACTAGATTTAATAGTGTGAATATAATATGAATATGGTAAATATCACAAAATTTTAAGTAATTAAAATTTTTTAGTTATAGTCAAATTCTTGTATTGCATATGAATGTTTATAAGTGTGTAGAATGATTATTAAGTAGACTTGATTTTTATAGTTATCATATCTTTTTTATTATTATTTATGTACTCTTCTTATGGTTCAAAAGCAATTATGCTATGTAATTGAAAATATTGGTTTGCATTATAATTGAAAATATTAGTTTGTGTACAGTATAATTTTACTCATGTATTAAGTTACCTTATTACTCTAAATGCATGAAATGCTATTTTTTTTATCTATCCTTTCTTACATGTATGTATGTAATTCTACCTTATTCTAAATGGATTTAATTTATTTATTGCATGCACTACAAATACATTTTATCACTTAGTTGTTATTTAAATCACATGGTAACATTCTAGATTGAAGCAAGAACCTCATTGCTCCTTAAAGTACCTACATATGGAAGATGCATTAGTGCCACTTGAGGAGATTTTTCACGTACTAATATTGAGATTAATAAATTAAGAGCTAAGGTAGCTAATAGTAGCAATACAAGGATTTATAAGGACATTTGCATTCCCATCTTATCTATCCTAGAGCATATTAGAGATAAAATCCATGATGCATGTGCCTATTTACCTAAGACTATAGATGTTATTCTTGCATAGATGTGGCAAGAAGTCTATGGCAATGTTTCCTCTTTCCTTTGTTTGGAACATGGTGCCCAAAGAAACCATAAAATTACAATGTTTTTCATAATATGAGGGTAAACCTAAGGTGAAGACATATTAGGTTACTAAATGTGTCGACAATGCTATGACTTGTTTAATTTACCTTTGAATTCTTTCCACACATGGTTATTATCCAAAAAACAACCAAATTTCATTATATTTTGCACAATAGTTGTATGTTGAGGTTAATTTGAACCTCAAAGTCAACTCTTGTGATCTACTATGATTTTTTGGTTAGAGGCATGGTAGGGTTGCCAACAGGGAGCCTTATGATTGAGCAGATTGAGCGAATTCAACTTATAGGGCCTTAGTTGGTGAGAGGTCGCCTGCTATCTCCCTAGCCCCATTTCGTTCTTTGTAAAATATGACTTGACAATTTCTCTATGAAAATTCTTTTCCTCCAGAATTTGTCTTGATGAAAAAATATGCCAATTAGTCTTGCAATATTGATTTAAAAAAATAAAAAACAACTTCTTATTTATATGCATTATGAAATCAAAAAAAATGTCAATCAAGCCTTCGAATGAAGGTCGGCCATTAAAAAAATTCCCACTATTTTTAATTCATGCCCCTTCATTTGAAGGTAGTCGTACGAATAATTTATTATTATTTTATTTGTTGTCCAAGGGGATTTGAACGAAATACCTTTTGTTCGAATCCCCCTTCGCAGTGGGTTCGAGTGAACACCCCTTCAAGTGAACCCCATAATTAACCACATGCCCCCCTCCATTTGTAACTGTCTACAAATTTTTGGCTTTTGAGGCTCAGGTTGAAGATCAAAATGGAATCAACTTGACAAACCCAATTGCAAGATCATATTCCTCCAAATGAGTTTTTCAAGAAATATAGTTTTAATATATTTTATTTTTTTTAGTTTAATCAAACATAGGTTTTTTAGCAAACATCAAGCTCTTTATTCTACACATGTGGAAAAATAATAGATTACTATTAAAAAAATCTTAAAAAATCTAAGCACTAGGTATTGATGTCCTTGTTCCAACAAAAAATAATTGAATTATAATACATACAAAAAAAGTCATGCTGGATAAAATACACCTATGTCTAAATTATTATTGGTTTGAATTCAAAACTTATTTAAAAAAAAAAAATCAATAAAACATAATGAAACTGGTGTTGGAGCCACTTGCAGATTTTGATGACCATTTGAGCAATAAAGGCTCTTGAAGGATTTTTTAGGTTCTTTGAATGTTTTTGTGTTGTAATAAGGTCTTTGGAGACCATTCATTGTGTTTTGATCAGCCATGTAAGGCTTTGATGTCATTTTTGTAGTGTGCACTCCCTTGAACCTATTTGGTCAACTATGGTAACATGACATCCAAAATGCCTACATGAGGAAAGAAATGTATTTTGGATTCTATGTGGCCTATTTGTAAGGTCTATGATGTGTTCTAATAGGTCTCATAGGTAAAAGCCATAAGTTGTCAAGTTTGTGCAAAGTTGTCAAGTTGAATGACAACTTTTGTTATCAATTTATTATAACTAACCTCCCTCCAACGGTTAACTAATTCAAATTTATGTTGGATTGGGTTGAGGAGGTTGGAGAAACCCTATTTAAGGTCTTGGAGGTCGAAGGGATGAGTTGATGATGAAGTTTGGATGTAATTTGGTGAACAGATTCAGTAAACACTCAAAAATTTCCTTAAATATGATGTAACAGTGCCTTGTATGGATTTTGTATGGACTCCATGTGAATTATAAGTAATTTATTTGAATAGGCGTATTTGTTTATGATATTTTTTTTTTTATTTGGTCGAAAAAAGTTGAATAATAAGGAAGATATTTGCATTTTTGTAACAGACGGTCTGAAAACTCTCCAAAACCAGGGTTTTTAAAGAAATGCTCTCTTAACCCCACATTCCTCTAGCCAAATTGGCTAAAATTTTGAGGAATGGTAGGGGAGAACATGTAATTTTATATTTTGGAGGTTTTTGAGTTGGCCATTGAATTAGTAGAGTTTGGGATCATACCCTAGGCTAGGCATCCTCATGTGACTAGCCCATTTTGACTACTAAAGTTGGTGCAGCAATAAAACCATGTTTGTTGGACCCTATATGACTATGGATTTGTTGTTTGGGGATGTGTTCATACCTTCTAAATCCATTTGTTTCATTGGATTAGGCCATTGGAGTTTGGTTTCTTTGTAAAAGTGGTCTAAAAGCCATTTTAGCCCTCCTATAGCAGCAGTATTTGACCCAGCAAATGAAAGAGTTGGGTTATGGGTTTTGGAAATGTTTTGTGTCATTATTTGAGGTTTCCAAAAGTGTCAAGATTATATGGTTTCCTTAGGAGGATTTTTGATTTCTGCAACTATGTTTGTTGGACCCTATATGACTATGGATTTGTTGTTTGGGGATGTGTTCATACCTTCTAAATCCATTTGTTTCATTGGATTAGGCCATTGGAGTTTGGTTTCTTTGTAAAAGTGGTCTAAAAGCCATTTTAGCCTCCTATAGTAGCATTATTTGACCCAGCAAATGAAAGAGTTGGGTTATGGGTTTTGGAAATGTTTTGTGTCATTATTCGAGGTTTCCAAAAGTGTTAAGATTATATGGTTTCCTAAGGAGGATTTTTTATTTCTGCCTCAAAATTTCAAACAGGGCTACTAGAAGTAGGCGTTAGTAGAAGGTTGATTATCTTGATTAATCTGCACACACAAAAAGGGTGTTGTTTTGATTATGAATAGTGTTCCTTGAGTTGTTCAAGTGGTTGTATAGGGTCCACACCTATTTTCAATGTTGGTTGAGTTGTAAACCAAGTATTCGTAGGTGGCAATAGGAGAGTTGGTATCAAGAACAGTCTTGATGTGACAAGTTGTATCTCCATGAGTTGTTCATGGACATAGTGGGGTCCCATTGAGCAAGGGGGAGTGTAGAAGAGTCCTTTCATGTTGTTGTTGGACTATCCAAGAATCCATGAGAATTTTGAGACCTTAGTTAATGGTCTGGTGGATTGAGTTCATGTAAGAAATCTTTGTTTCTTGGGGCTCTGCATCATATTGGTATTAGAGCAATTCTGATCATTGGGAGGACATATTTTGATGCATGTCAGCAGAAGAGAGCCAAGAAGAGGCTATCATAATGCCTCCAAAGGGAATTTCCATAGAGGTGGCTAAGAATTCCAAGAGATGGAAGAGATGATCAAGATCGGGGTCAAAGAGGCACTCAAGGATGAACTAAAGGCATTGAAGAAAGGGAAAGGGCCAAGTGAGGAGATTGATGAAGAAGGGGAACAAGAGGATGAATAAGAAGAACCCCAAAAGTAGGAACCAAATGTACCTATTGATCAAAGACCATTCATTGAAGCCCTCAAGACAATAGGCAAAGACTCTTCTGAAGCAAAGATGGAGATTCCTACCTATAGTGGGAAGATGAATGTTCAAGAACTTGTAGATTGGATAGATGCCCTGAATAATTAATTTGAGTACAAGGAAGTGGTTGAGGAGAAGAAAATGAAGTTTGCAAAGACTAAACTAAAGGGTGTTGCCTTAACCTGGTGGAACTACACTCAAGGTGAAAGGGTGAAGATGGGCAAGAGTATGATTCATTCTTGGGACGGGATGGTGTCCAAACTCAAGGCCCAATTCATGCCTACTAATTATGAGGTGTGTCTATATAGGAGAATGCAAAACCTGAAACAAAAGGATTTGGATGTGGCTTCCTACACAGAGGAATTTCACAAACTGAGTTTGAGATCAGGGCACCGTGAAGATGAAAAGGAAAAGTTTGCTAGGTACTTGAATGGGCTCAAGTTCAACATTCAAGATGAGATGAGTATTATGACTCCTAAGATAGTAGATGAATGCTTTCAAATGGATTTGCGGGCTGAAGATAAGTTGAGAAGGAAAAGTGAGAAGCACAGTAGGGGAAGAGGAGCCAAGAATTATAGAGGAAAAGGAAATTTTGGGGGAAGAGAAAAATATCAAAAAACCCAAGGTGAGTCTATCCAACAAGAACAAAGTAGAGACTCGGGTTCAAGAGGAGGCTTTAGAGGAAGAAGACCCAATGGAAGGGGTAGGTTTGGTGGACCAGGGAGAGGTCCTAGTGTCTTCACCGGGAGATGCTTTAATTGTAACCAAGTAGGACACACTCCAAGCAAGTTTCCTGAGAAATCCTCAAAATCTCATGGAGGAGAGAGAAGGAACTAGTTGATTCAAGAAGATGATTTCCAAAGTGTTAATTCCCCAATTGGAAGTGCAGCCCCAACCCATGATGGAGAAATCTTGATGATGAGGAGAACCATGTTGAAGGTACCTAAAGTGAAAGAACCCCCTCAAAGGAAGAAATTATTCAAAACCATGTGCAAGGCCTTTGGTAAGCTATGCAAGGTAATTGTTGATTCAGGTTCTACTGAAAATTTGGTTTCCACAGAGATGGTAGACAAATTGAAGAAAAGATTACCTCATGCTAACCCTTATAAGGTGTCATGGTTGAATAAGGGGTAGCAGGTTTTAGTAGATGAACAATCTTGGGTAGATGTTGAGATATGAGAGTATAAAGATAGAATATTGTGTGATGTAATCCCCATGGATGCTTGTCATTTGTTGTTAGGATGTCCATGGCAGTATGATGTGCAGTCCCAACATGATGGGAAAACAAGCTCCTTTCTCATAACCAAAAATGGGAGGAAATACAAGATGGATCCTTTACCGGATGAGGATGTAGATAAGAACATTGGTTCAAGTGTCACGTTAGTGAGTGGAAAAGAGTTTCTATGCATCCTAAAGGAAGAAGGAACACCTAGGTATGCTTTGATTTTGAAGCCTAAAAATAGTCCTAATGTGTCTAGTAGCGGTAAGGAAGAAATTCCCAAGGAGGTGCAATAATTGTTGGATAAGTATAAGAGCATAATGGTGGAGGAAATTCCTAACACTTTACCACCAATTAGGGACATAAGCCATCAGATTGACTTCATACTAGGTTCTACTTTGCCAAACAAACCAGCCTATAAGATGACTCCATCTTAGAATGAGGAGATTGCCAAGCAAGTGCGAGAATTGTTTGATAAGGGGTGTTGGAATCCAAGAACACTAGGAGGGGGGGGTGAATTAGTGTTATGTTGGTTAAAATATTTTTAGCCTTATTAACAAAACCACTTATTAACCAATATGCATAAAAGAAAGTAACAACAAGTAATATCAATGCAACCACAAGAATCAACACCATAGCACAAATATTTATATGTGGAAAACCTAAAAGAGGAAAAACCATGGTGGTATTGGTGACCCACAATATCTATACACTAGCCAAATGCATAAATATTACAAGAGGGGCCTACACATGTAGGAAGGCACACTGCCTAGAGCACACTACTCATCACAAAAGGAGCCTCATTGGTTACAGATCAAAATATTGGATTACAAACAGAATCTGAACTCAGAATGTGCATCTGCTATGTTGGATGAGTTCTGGTTACAACACTTTTTGTACGGGTTTATACTGTAACCTCCCTTACTGGTATCTTAGATCGCTTCCCAATCCTTTATATAAATAATTAAGACCGATTACAAATCTTTACATTTGCATTCTATCGATCAAGATCTCACTCGCATAACATCACATAACCTATCGCATCTCTTATTTGTCATATCTCAAAATGACCTAACCGGACTGACTTATATACCCATTTACATGAATAAACATAAATGCCTTATGTCGGCTAACAATCATATTTTAAAAGATAAGACACATGTCAGCCCACAAAAAACATAAACTCAAAACTATATGAATGTTTCCGCTTCCATGCTTGTTGGATCAATCTCCTATGTCAGGCTTAGAATATCAGTTCCAAGTTTGTTAGTTACACGCTTGTCGGTTCCCTAAATGTCAGTGAAGTGAATGTCAGTTACCTTGATTGTCGGATCTCCCATAAAATGTGTTGCCATCAATGACAACACCTAGAACCCAGATGAGTGTCAATTGCCAACATCTCCACCTTTGGCATTGATGGCAACACTCATGTGAAAAATGGATGGTTGAAGTGTTGTATCGATTCTTGTCCAAAAAAATCTCCCAAAACTGGTCTCAGAAGGCTGCTCCTCCTGAGTTATACATTACTTCTTATGTCCCTTAACATTTTTCACATCCAACCTCTTCCCCTTTGACAACAATTCCAAAGGTCAGGGCAAAAAATAAGAAATGAATGAAATTTTGCACAAACCAAAATTGTGATTACTGGATCTAAATGTACTTGAATATATCCAAATAAGCACCCTTCAAAAATCCCAAATAAGTATCCCAGCCGGTCTTTAAAGTTCCCAAAATTGATACAAACTTGTAAGCGTGCAGTTATTCTTCTGTTAGGGTTGCTGGTGTGGGCATATTCATATGTTCCATACATTCCCGCTTATGAAGTAATAAAGTATTAAGTCAGGGACATACCAAACCTATTAATTCTCTGGCTCGTTGGATTAACTTGTCCTTTTCCTTCTCTAGGGATTAAATTTTAGACTCTAAAAGAAAAAAATGACCATCAACAGTACTGGTCAATGACTCAGTACCATCAAAATTGACTACAAGTTGTTCCAACTTGTCCTTATCTTTCTTAACTTTATTATCCAGGTTTGTTGTTAGTTTGGTTGTGTTAGTGCAAGATTGGTATATACGATTGCATTGATGAATAGATTCATCAATCCTTGTTATTTCTTTTGTCAGCTTAGCTTTGTCGGATGTGATCATATTATCATAGGTGACCTTCCTATTTACATTATACCTTTCCACCAACTGTCGGTTTGACACTAGTTCAAGAGTTTTTTATTCTTTTGCAATGTGCTCAGTCAAACCTTTCAACTTACCAGATGGACTTGCAACTTGATCTATCTTGCATTCTGGTGCAAGCTGCTGCAAAATTGGAATAGCCTACTCAATAACTTGCTTATTCTCTGATCCTTCCTTCTTCAATTTTTGAGTTGCAACAAACATCAATTCAAAACTTCTCAGCTGTTCAATATTATTATTCACAAAATGACCAAAATCTTCTTGACTGGATGAGTCAAGTGCCAACAATGAGGGACCAACGGTCGGTGAAGGTGTCAGTACCCTGACTTCAGTCTGTTCAATTTGACCTTTCTCCTCAGCCTTATGTTCAACTGCATCCTTTACCTTCTCCTTAGCACTGATGGCTTTTCCACTTAGTGCAATTATTTTTGCTGCCTCTACCTCGTGAATTTCAATCGTTTCAACATCAATTACTGGAGAAAAATTGTCCATCTGTTTATTGATCTCTACATATTGTACATGTGTTACTTCCCAAGGAATGTCCTCAGTTATTTTTTGTTCCAAAACCAGTGGATCTCTACCTAGTATACCTTAACCCTTAGCATCAACCGTGATGTCTGGAATGTCAGACTTAGGAGGAATATCTGGTGATGTAAAGAAACCTGGTTTGTCAACAAAGAACTTAACCCAAGCCTTATGAGTTTCCTTGACTATTTCATTCACTTTTCCCACCATAAGACTCACATGCCGGTGTCTACTCTGAAAAATTGTTTTGTTAGCAAAATCTAGACACTGCTGCATTTCTTCTTCAGTAATAGCACCACAAACAGTCAACAATTCCCAGACCTTAATATGCTTATCATCCTCAATAGCAGATAACCTCCTAGCATCTAACTTATTATACAAATATGCTAGTATTTGAGTCTCAATCTCAATCAAAGCTTTCTTATATATATCTAAGTATAACAAAACTAATTCCTCTATCTCCTTTTGTTCTTTATCATCCATATCACCATAATAATGCTATATATTACTCAAGATGCCATCCTTTGTAATTTGATCAATCAATTGTGCAACCAAAAGAGGACCAACAACCTTAATACTTTTACCAGATTCAAGAGCTACATCTAAATCTGATTTCTTCTTCTTACTGGGGGTAATGCAGGATCTATCATTGATTTGCCTCCCCCTAAGGCTAATGCCTTAGTTACTGGATGAGTTTCCCGTCGGTGCAGGAACATTCTGCTCTATCGGTTGAGCAAACAAGGAATTTTCCTCTGCCGATTGATCTTCAGACTTCCTAATCCAATGTTTAGCATGAGCTTGCCTAATTTCTTCAATCTATTGCTTTCCCTTCTCATTGGATGTGTCATTCCCTTTTGGTGTATTCTTGCTTCTGCACTATTTGACAATGTGTCCTATTTTGTTGCATGCATAGCAAGTAACATTGTTCTTTTGAATTGCCTTGTTTTATCCTTGACCATTCTTTGACCTACCTTGATTAGCCATATGTCCAAAATTTCCACATGCATGACATCTCACATTCATTCTACAATCTTTTGTCCTATGACCATACTTTTTACAATTTAAACATTGACCAGAAACTGAATTATTATTCTGATTTGCTCTATTTTTGCATTGACTTTCTCTATGACCAAACTTATTGCAAACAAAGCATCTATCATTAAATTTATGTGCATTGGGTTGTCTTACTGGTGATTTCTGATTTTGTTTGACCTTCTAACCTGATGTGTCATCCTGATTTGCAATACTGGAGCTTTCTCCATGCTCAAATCCAAGACCTCTAGTGTCTCCAGTGTCTCTTTGATCCTTCAATAATTCATCAAGCTTTTCAGAACTCACCCTGAACTTTTCTTTGTATTCATTTGTAGCATCCAGATCTCCTCTTAGGATTATCATCATTCTTTCCAACTGTTGGATTTTGCCAAGATCAAGGGGTCAATGAAATGTACAAAATAGAGACACAATATAGGATAAGAATAAACTGTATTCTCATCAATAGAAAATGATCAACAACTTGTTCAATAGTTGCATACAATGAATAGAGGCTTGCTTATATAGGCAAGGCCATATGGATGTATGAGCACACAAATATGACATGTGGCTCAATAAGAAACAAGGGTAGGTAGGAAATAGGTGTGGGTAGGTAGGAGAAATAATATAAATTCCACATGAGGTGGATCACCCACCGAAGGTGGAATTATCACTCCACAATAAGTGGATATGATAGTGTAATAACAAGATCAACACCATAAAAGGTGGAATTTCTCCTACACACACTATCCCAATGTGGCACAAACACCCAAGTGTCTCATATCCAAACTACTATGAAATGCATTATCCTAAGTAAACTTAAGTAAGTGTAATAATATCCATGATGAATAATTATTTACACCAACACCCCCCCTTAAGTGCAACTTAGGGGAATGCACTTAAGTCTACAATGTAACTAAGCAATGCAAGATGGGTCCCGGCTATGAGGCCATGTTAGGTACCCATGCACAAATGCAAATGCATGCAAACCAATGCAATGATATCTCTCACAAAGTGGGGAAAGAGAGAAAAACCCAATGGGAAAAAACCCTCCCCCAAAAGAGAGATGAAAGCTATACAAGAGAACTCTCATAGAAGTACGTGAGGAACAAAACCCCATGTGAGGAAAAGGTCCCCCCCATATGAGAGAAGAAGAGAAGTCAAACTGTGACCCCCCCTTAATGGAGAATCTGCACCAATGGAAGAAGCTCGATGTATGAAGAAACTGCTCCACGAACGTCGAACAACATTCCTCCCCTTAAGAAGAAACAAAACCAAAGGTGTATCCATGAAGTCTCCCCAATCATGAAGGGAAGATGTATGAAGAAAACTCATGATGAAAGGAATCTCTGAAAACTGCTCAAGTGTCCCCATGTCGATGCTAAAAGATACCCCCTCCAAAGGTGGTAAACTGTGCCACACTGCTGAAAAAGGCACTCCAAGATCTAGTGGAGATGGATGTAGAACATGTCCCAAAGACTCACATGTCTCCTCAAAACACAAAGAGACCTCCTCCAACTGCTGTACATAAGTATCCACAATCATGTCAACCTCGAAAGAATGATCATGTAGAGAATGAACAAGAGGGTAAGAGTGTGCCCTCGCAACAATCGAAGAAGGATCATCTTCATCAAAGAGAAGATGAATGTCATCAATGATGTCTCCCAAATCTGCAATGTACGATTCCACAAACAAACCTGCAATGTCTGTCAAGTAATCATCCCATGAATCTGAAGCTGGAAGACAATGAATATCCTGCTGCACTGAATCACATGAAGGCAAAACCGTCGCACTATCTGCATCATCAGGTGCAATAGGTGATGTGATATCAATATGAGGAGATGAAATACAAGACTCAAGAACGGGGTTACATGTGAGAATCCCCATGTTCAAGTGTCCAAAGTTCTCCTCAAAATCTGAACCATCACAATAAGTGTGATCATCATGTGTAGAATCATCAAATGTGAAATCATCATCATCAACAAAATCTGAAAAGGAGTATAACTGAGATGCATGATCAACCACCCCAGTTGCAATGATAGCTCTAGTCTCCATGTCTCTAATGAAAACTGAGTCAGGTGTGAACTCCACAACTCTCTTAGTTATGCCATGTGTGATTTGATAGATAGAAAGGAGATTGTTTGTCAAGTGGGGTACACACAACACATCATTGAAGGAGTTATCCCCAATGTCAATAGATCCTTTCCCAATCACATCCATGTATGTATGATTGCCCATCAAAATCTGTGGCATGGTGCAAGGCTCAAATGTAGAGAACATAGATTGTGAAGATGCCATATGATGAGAAGCCCCTGAATCTAGAAGCCATCTCTCTGAATCATGACTAATAGTAGCACATAGAGCTTTTCCTTTTCTTGTTCCAAAAGAGTGAGTCTTCCCACTTGTAGAAGCCATGAATGCTTGCCCTTTTCCTTTTGAATGTGAGGAAGTGGAAGTTGATGAATCATCCTTCTTGTAGACTTTAGGCAAATCAATGTTATGCTTTTTGATGATATGTGTGAGCTCATCAATCTTCTTAGAATGGCAACGATGCTCCTCATGACCAATCTTTTTACAATAAGCACAAGTAGGTCTCTCTCTCTTTGGTGAATTATCTCTCTTGGAAGAGGATGAATCTCCTTGTTTTGGAGAAGATGGTGCTTTTTCTTTAGGCTTTGATTGCCATTTCTTCTTGTTTGAGTTGTCCTTTCCTTGATTTCCTTTGTTCCCTTGATTTGCCACTAATGCTTGAGACTTAGAAGAAGCCTTGAGAATGCCCATGCTTATCAACTTAGTTTGTTCCATCATCAACATTTCATTGAAAGCATCAAATGTAGGCATTTTGTAGCTTGAACCCATTGTCATCCTATGAGTTTGGAAACTAGAAACAAATGTTGCATATTCTTGTGGAAGCTTGCCTATCAAGTTGAATATCAATTGAGTATCCTTTTTATCAATGCCACAATCTTTGAGTTGTGCCCTCAACTCATTTGCCTTAGTGACATAATCTTGTATAGTATCAAAGTTCTTGGGATCTAACATGGTGAGATCACTATCAATTTGATATCCCCTAATCTCATCAACTTGACCATACGAGTCTTGAAACTTTTGCCAAGCATCCTCGATTAGAGTACATTTCTCAATATGAAAAATGAGATCCTTTGATACATACTTTCTTAAGGTACCAATTGCCATGATATTTTTAGTGAGCCAATCTAAGTGACCAATTGGATCAGCCTTAGGATCAGCTGGAGCAACAATAGTTCCATCAATGTAATGAGTGAGTACTTTTTCCATAAGTTTACTCCATGCATCAATTTTCCAAGTAGCATAGTTATGTGGAGTTAAGAGAGGAAACTTAGAAGAACCCATAGCAGCAAAAAGGAAAGAACACAAGAGCACAAAAGCACAAGAGACACCCCCCAAATTCAATCAATCAAAGTACCCCCCCAAAAGTGATGATTTTGGCACTTTATACTTAGTGCGATTACAATGAGCCACTTGCAAGACAAGGCAAAGTGGACTTATGATGCAAATTTTACAACTTCTCAAATGAGATACAAGAGACTTCAATCAATAGTGCAATGAATGTAACTGAGATTCAAGCAAATATACAAGTACCAAGAGAGTCAAAAATGGCCAAGATCTGAAAGTACAATTTCTACTTACAATGACATCAATCTGATAGCATCATGTGAAAGTAGACAAAAAAATACGCACTTTCAAAAAAAACGGCACCTAAAAAGGAGGTCGGATGACCCCAAACGAAGCCTCTGAAGTTGAAAAAACTGGGATTACTCAGGGACAGTCACCAAAAACTGCATTTTCTAAAAAATCCGTGCATCAAAATCAAAAAATTCTTTCACCACTGTGGAGAGCACGAAATTCTAGCCCATTTCAAAAAAAATTGCACCCAAAAAGGAGCAAAAATGAGCAAGTTATGGCCATTTGAAGTTGAACTGCAAAATCAAAAATGCAAATGAGAGGGGGTCCAAAAATTTTCAAACCTTGCTGATGTGGTGATGATGTCAGCAAGTCACGCAATTAAATTTGACGGCCGTATGACCGTCGCAAAAACTTCGCCCTCTGCTAACTGGATGTTCATACTGTACGGACAGATTACGTGGCTAGATGACTGTGTATTCCGTACTGTACGAAATTGCTGACTGGGCGAGCTGATTTGGCAGATGATGTGGCGATCCGTATGGATGATGTGTCGTACGAAAAATGCTGACTGTACTGTACGGTTTTCCCGCGGGCCAGTGGTCGCCTGCCACGTGGCGGGCGCGGTCCTCCAGTCTGTGTCCGCGTGGCGGATGTGCTGACACCTGCAGGTGGGCCGCGAAGGTACCGGCGAGGGTTTTCGTGGGCGGCGCCGCCAGAGGCCGCAGCAGGCGCCAGAGATGGGAGGAGCAAGGAGGCGCCGAAGAGGAGGAGCGGCGCTCAGGGAGCTGCGGGCGGCGGAGCAGGGACCGGCGGGCGGAGGAGGCGCTGACAGCTGCGGATGGACGCGGCGTCGTGGACGAGGCGCGGGGTACTCTGCAGGCGGCAGGAGGTGACTGCACTGTCAGGTACGATCTCTGCACACGGACAAACCTACAACCTGTGGGTCACGGGGGGGGGTCTGCGGACCCCCCAAAAAAAAAATTTTGTTTTTTTTTTTTGATTCTTTTTCAATTTTTTGCTTTCGGATTTTTTTTTGATTTTTTTGATTTTTGATTTTTCAAAACAATTTTCAGAAAAGGGAAAAAAAAATTTCCGAAAAAATATAAAATATTTCGAAAATCCGTACAATATAAGCAAAATTGGAGAAAAAAAATTTTCTCACCAAAATAGGTCGAATTTATAACCAAAATTCATGGAAACGACCTTCTGGATGCAATGGCGAGGTCGGATCTGGTCTAGGACGCCTCCAAAAGATGCTACTCCTCAGATCTGCCTCTTGACGTCGCAATAATGCCTCTTCAAGACGAATCAATGAAGCCCCAATTGCTCTGATACCATGTTGGATTTTGCCAAGATCAAGGGGTCAATGAAATGTACAAAATAGAGACACAATATAGGATAAGAATAAACTGTATTCTCATCAATAGAAAATGATCAACAACTTGTTCAATAGTTGCATACAATGAATAGAGGCTTGCTTATATAGGCAAGGCCATATGGATGTATGAGCACACAAATATGACATGTGGCTCAATAAGAAACAAGGGTAGGTAGGAAATAGGTGTGGGTAGGTAGGAGAAATAATATAATATTCCACATGAGGTGGATCACCCACCTAAGGTGGAATTATCACTCCACAATAAGTGGATATGATAGTGTAATAACAAGATCAACACCATAAAAGGTGGAATTTCTCCTACACACACTATCCCAATGTGGCACAAACACCCAAGTGTCTCATATCCAAACTACTATGAAATGCATTATCCTAAGTAAACTTAAGTAAGTGTAATAATATCCATGATGAATAATTATTTACACCAACACCAACTCTTGCTCATTGTTCTCTGATTGCACCAACTCAGTTCTCAACACTTCATTCACATGTGCCAACCTAATGCATTCTTCGAATATGTCTTTCAGAGACATAGCAATATTTTCTTCATTCTTCTTTCGGTCTTCAATCTCCTTGGATATCCTCATTGTCATGGCTTGCATTTCATTCTTCATGACACCATTCTCCTGACTCGGCTTCTGACATAAGTCCTTAAGGGAATTCTTCTCTTCATCATTCAAACTTTGTAAAAGTTCCTTCCTTTTAGCTTAAGTAGATGATAACCTCTCCTATAGGGTAAGGATGAATTGCTTTGCAGAATTCAACTCATCTTGCAGCTTCAAGTTCTTCAACCTTTCAACATCATAGTCTTCAAGTGCTACTTCAAGTTCCATCTGTAGACTCATCTCCATTGATTCCGGATTCAGGATCTTCCTCAAGTTGTTAAACTTATACCGAGGCACTAGGTTCTGATACCAATTGTTGGAATCCAAGAACACTAAGAGGGGGGGGGTGAATCGGTGTTTTGCCAGTTAGAATATTTTTAGCCTTATTAACAAACTCACTTATTAACCAGTATGCATAAAAGAAAGTAACATCAAGTAATATCAATGCAACCACAAGAATCAACACCATAACACATATACTTATATGTGGAAAACCTCCAAGAGGAAAAACCACGGTGGTATTGGTGACCCACAATATCTATCCACTGGCCATATGAATAAATATTACAAGAGGGGCTTGCACATGCAGGAAGGCACGCTGCTCATCACAAAAGGAGCCTCACTGGCTACACATCCAAATACTAGATTACAAACAGATTCTGAACTCAGAATGTGCATTTTCTATGTTGGATGAGTTTCGGTTAAAGAATTGTTTGTACCGGTTTATACTGTAACCTCCCTTACCGGTATCTTAGATCGCTTCCCAATCCTTTAGATAAATAATCAAGATCGATTATAGATCTTTACATTTGCATTCTATTGATCAAGATCTCACTCACATAACATCACATAACCGATCACATCTCTTATCTGTCATATCTCAAAATGACCTAATCAGACTGAGTTATATACCCATTTACATGAATAAACATAAATGCCTTATGTCATCTTACAATCATATTTCAAAAGATAAGACACATGTCGGCCCAAACAAAACATAATCATAAAACTATATGACTATTGTCGCTTCCACGCTTGTCAAATCAATCTCCTATGTCGGGCTTAGAATATCGGTTCCGAGTTTGTCGATTACACGCCTATCAGTTCCCTAAATGTCGGTGAAGTGAATGTCGGTTATCTTGATTGTCGGATCTCTCATGAAGTGTGTTTCCATCAATGACAACACCTAGAACCTGAATGACTGTCAATTGCCAACAAAGGGGTTGGTGAGAAAGAGTCTTAGTCTATGTGTTGTCTCAATAGTCCTAACACCTAAAAAAGATGGTAATTGAAGACTATGTACTAATTCTAGGGCCATCAATAGGATTACCATAAGATATAGGTTTCCTATGCCTAGAATTGAAGACTTGATGGAATGTTTGGGAGGATCTTGATACTATTCCAAAATTGATCTCAAGAGTGGGTATCATCAAATCAGAATAAGGCAGGGAGATGAATGGAAGACAACCTTAAAAACAAATGAAGGTCTTTATGAGTGGATGGTGATGCCTTTTGGGCTATCCAATGCCCCAAGCACCTTTATGTGCCTCATGAATGAGGTATTGAAGGACTTCATTGGTAAATTTGTTGTTGCTTATCTTGATGATATTCTTGTGTTTAGCAGGACAAAGGAGGAGCTTTTGGAGCACTTGAACTTGGTTTTGAAGAAGTTGCATGATGAAAAGTTGATGATCAACCTGGAGAAGAGTGTCTTCATCAAGGAGGAGATTGTCTACTTTGGTTTTGTAATCTCCAAGGGGGATTTGAAGATGGATCCATAAAAGGTGGAGGCTATCTTGACATGGCCAACACCCAAAATAGTAGGTGATGTGAGGAGTTTCCATGGATTGGCAACATTTTACAGGAAGTTCATAAAAAAATTAATCACATATGTGCAACCCATCTTGGACACAATCAAGGGAGGTCAAAAATGTAATTTTTCTTGGACAAATGAAGAAAATGAATCCTTTGAATATCTGAAAAAGAGAGTAGCACAACATCCTATTCTTGTTTTGCCTGATTTTAACAAGTTGTTCACAGTGGAGTGTGATGCTAGTAATCTTGCCATAGGGGTTGTCTTGAGTCAAGAGGGCAGACCGGTGGCTTTCTTTAGTGAGAAACTCAATGATGCTAAGAGGAATTATTCTACATATGATTTGGATTTGTATGCAATGGTACAAGCCTTGAAGAAATGACGACATTATATTTTACCTAAATAATTCATTGTTTATACTGACAATCATGCTGTCAATTTTCTGAATGGACAGGAAAAGCTTAGTCACAAGCATATAAAGTGGATTGAACATCTTCCATCCTACACATTCACCATCAAACACAAGAAAGGGAAAGCCAATAAAGTGGCAGATGCATTGAGTAGAAGGGTGTGCATGGTGCAAGAAATCTAGTTGCAAAGTGTGGGAATTGATTCCCTCAAGCAAATGTACAAGGAAGATGAAGATTTCAATGAAATATATGAGGTTACACTCAATTTTCAGATTCTTACCATTCTGATTTTTTTGAGTTTTTGTTGCAGCAGGGGTTATTGTTCAAAGGGAGTCAGTTGTGTATCCCTAGATGCTCCATGAGGGAGAATATTATTAAGGAGATACATTGTGGTAGTTTTGGAGGTCAATTTGGACTTGATAAAATCTTGGAACGGGTGAAAAGGTATTTTTTTTGGCCAAAGTTGCAATCAGATGTCAATAATTTTGTTGAAATTTACAACATATGCCAAAGGGATAAGCGAAAATCATCAAATGTATATTTATATCAACCACTACCTATCCCTAATAGGCCATGGGAGAGTATCAACATGGATTTTGTTTTGGGTCTTCCTAGGACTCAAAGAGGTTTTGACAACATTTTTATTGTAGTAGACAAATTTAATAAGATGGCTCATTTTTTGCCATGTAAATGCACTAATGATGCTTCCCATATTGTTGGTTTATTCTTCAAAGAAATTTTTAGAATCCATGGTTTGCCTCTTAACATTGTGACTGACAGGGACTCCAAGTTTGTTGGCCACTTTTGGCATACATTATGGAAGAAGTTGGGGACTCAATTGTCCTTCACATCAACCTATCACCCTCAGACTAATGGCCAAACAGAGGTAGTGAATAGATCAATTGGAAATCTACTCATATTTCTCACAAAGAAGCATGGTGAAGCATGGGATATGATCATCCCTCACACTGAATTTGCTTAGAATGATTATGTCAATAGAAGCACTGGAAGAAGTCTATTTGAAGTAGTCTATGGGATTCATCCAAGAGGCATTCTATAACTAAGATAACTACAAGGATTGGAGAGGAGGAGTTCTCAGGGAGAAGACTTTGCAATGGCTATGAAAGACATTCATGATAGAGTGAGAGAAAATCTCCAAAAGAAAACCAAGAAGTACAAAGAGAAGGCCAATGAAAAGAAGAGGGATTTGTAGTATAAGGTGGGATATTTGGTGATGGCACACCTAAAGAAAGAAAGACTTCCAAAGGGGAATCCAACTAAGCTACTCATGAAAAAGATCGGTCCTTGTAGGATTGTGCATAAGTTTGGTCCTAATGCCTATGCAATTGAACTTTCTCAAGGCTTAGGAATATCACCCATTTTCAATGTTTCAGATTTTTTTCCTTATAAAGGTGATGTTGTGGGTTCAGATGCAGGTTTGCAATCAGATGGAGATGAAGGTTGGGTCAAGGATCTACCACCTAGCCAACCATTGAAGTTGGAAAGCATTTTGGACTCTAAGGTGGTTAAAAAGACTAGGAAGAAGACTTACAAGGAATACATTGTCAAGTGGAGTGGATTACCTGATGAAGATTACATGTGGATGATAGAAGATGACATTAGGAAGCATGGACATTTTGTTGCAGACCTCATTCCTCAAGAGACTTGAGTTTTCTATGCCCCCTGGGAGTATGGTGCAAGAGCCCCTTGCATATTTTGATGACCATTTGAGAAATGAAGGCTCTTGGAGGATTTTTTAGGTTCTTTGAATGTTTTTGTGTTGTAATAATGTCTTTGGAGATCATTCATTGTGTTTTGATCAGCCATGTAAGGCTTTGATACCATTTTTGTAGTGTGCACTCCCTTGGACCTATTTGGTCAACTATGTTAACATGACATCCAAAATGCCTACATGAGGCAAGAAATGTACTTTTTCTTCTATGTGGCCTATTTGTAAGGTATATTATGTGTTCTAATAGGTCTCATAGGTAAAATTCTTAAGTTGTTAAGTTTGTGCAAAGTTGTCAAGTTGAATGATAACTTTTGTTGTCAATTTGTTGTCAAAATGTAACTAACCTCCCTCCAACGGCTAACTAATTCAAATTTATATTAGTGTCGGTTGGAGAAACCTTTTTTAAGGCCTTGGAGGTCGAAGGGATGAGTTGATGATGAAGTTTGGATGTAATTTGGCGAACAGACTCAATAAACACTCAAAAATTTCCTTAAATCTGTTGTAACAATGCCTTGTACAAATTTTGTATAGACTCCATGTGTAGTCTAAGTCATTGATTTGAATAGGAATATGTGTTGATGATCTTTTGGTTTTTATTTGGGCAAAAAAAGTTGAATAATAAGGAAGATATCTACATTTTTGCAACAGGCGGTCTAAAAACCCTCCAAAACCAAGGTTTTTAAAGAAATGCTCTCTTAACACCACATTCCTTTGGCCAAATTGGCTCAAATTTTGATAAATGGTATGGGAGACCATGTGCTTTGATATTCTAGAGATTTCTGAGTTGGTCGTTGAGTAAGTGGAGTTTGGGATCATGCCCTAGGCTAGGCATCCTCATGTGACTAACTCATTTTGACAGCTAAGTTGGTGCAGCAATAAAACTATGTGTTTTGGACCCTATATGAATGTGGATTTTTTGTTTGGGGATGTGTTCAGAACTTCTACATCCATTGGTGTCATTGGATTAGGCCATTGGAGTGTGGCTGCTTTGTAAAAGTGGCCTAGAAGCCATTTTAGCCCTCCTGTAGCAGCAATATTTGACCTAGCAAATGCAAGAGTTGGGTTATGGTTTTTGGCAATGTTTTGTGTCATCATTGGAGGTTTCCAAAAGAGTCAAGATTCTATGGTTTCCTTAGGAGGATTTTTTAATTCTACCTCAAAAGTTCAAACAGGGCTACTAGGAGTAGGCGTTAGTAGCAGGTTGATTATCTTGATTGATCTACAAATACAAAAAGGGTTTTGTTTTGCTTGTGAATAGTGTTCTTGATTCGTTCAAGTGGTACTATAGGGTCCACACCTATTTTCAATGTTGGTTGAGTTGGAAATCAAGTAGCCATAGGTGGCGACAGGAGAGTTGGTATCAAGAACAGTCTTGATGTGATAAGTTGTATCTCCATGAGTTGTTCATGGACATAGTGGGGTCCCATTGAGAAAGGGAGATTGTAGAGGAGTCCTTTCATGTTGTTGTTGGACTATCCAAGAATCCATGAGAATGTTGAGACCTTAGTTGAGGGTCTGGTGGATTGAGTTTGTGTGAGAACTCATCGTTCCTTGGGGCTCTGCTTCAGAAACCAAATGCAAGCACTAGATATTTGAGTTACAAGTTTAAATTCGAAAAAAAATAGAATTTTATCCTTTGTAGGAAAAAAAATTTGTGTTGCGTTATACACATCACTTTTTTAAAATGTTGTTTACTATAAAAAACTAGTTATCAAAAGAGACCAAAAAAATATAGTCTAATTCTAAAATTTAAAAAAATATAAATATTTAGAATCTATAGACAAAATCTCTCAAATCACTAGTTTACATTAGAATAAAATAAATAATGGTTTAGTGACTATAGCTGTCAGTTCAAAATGTTGATTGAAATGACTAAAATGAAGGATTTTGATAACGTCCAAGAGGCTAAAGCATCCTATGGGACCCATGAATAGAGCACACCCCACAAAATTAGGACACCACAATCCTACTCTACGTGTAACCTCTTTTCAAGATCCGCTCTTCTGTAGTGAATTTTTATCAACAAATTCATTATTTTTTCGAGTTTTGTTTCTTCAAACAAAGTGTTTAAATTGTTTGTTTTCAAAATGTCTTCATAAATAGCCCGGATGTCACTCTATGTCAGGTATTCCGGAGCAAAATGTCGCTCCGTCTCTACTGCTCAATGTCAAATTTGACCATAAAGTGTAACTCACTATTGTGAGCTCACCAACTTGCCTTGGTACCATATTTATTTCTAAATTTTTTGTTTATTTTTCTTTATCATAAGATCACCACAATTAAAGTGCAAATCATATTGACTAAGATAGCTCTTATCTCTCTCAATTTTGTTTCAACACTCAATTTTTTATTTTTTTGAGTGAATAATACTTCCCAAGTTTTTCTTTCCTTATTGAATTGGTGTTTTTCTTTCCTTATTGAATTGGTGCATTGGATTGATTTGTCCCTTAGATATATTTCAATGTAAGGTTACTATGCATCCTATATTTTGGGTAACTTGTGACTTTCACAATTATCCCTTTGGGTTAGATTTATGAGTTTTATAAGTTCTAGATTATCCCTTTGGGTTAGATTTATGAGTTTTATAAGTTCTAGATTTTGTGTTCTAATTTTTTCCCTCATTTTTAGATTTAATTTCTACTACTAATTAACACTAGCATATGTATTCTTGTATTGTTTTTTATTTTGATGTATATGTTATGATCTCATGTATCAAACTTTCTAATGAGGTTGTCTATTTTTGTGAAGGTATTCTAATAATGTAATTTCAATGTACTTATGTGAATTTATATGACCATCAATGTGCTTTTTTAATGAGGTTTTATAATAGCATATGGTTTTTTATTGTGTATTATTAGATGCATATATCATGATTATGTATGTGTTTCAACTAGTTAATGATTAAAATTTTTTGTTGAATAATATGTAATATGTGATTGATTATGTTATATAGTTCAACACAATGTGTATTATTAATTATCGATAGCTACATCTATGTTTCTAGATCATATGACTTTAGAATGGTTTTTAATTGATGTAGTTTATTGATGTTATTTTCTTTCTATTATATTATGTTGAGTGTTTTTGTTATGTTTCAACTATGTGATATGGACTTGGTATGCTTCTTGTTTCAGTGAGTATGCAAGCATACTTTAACCCAATGGTGGTAAGGAGATGGTTTGGTTTAGGCAAATTTAATGACTAAGACTTGGAATTTGAGGCCAATATTGCACCTATTATTTGGTTCAATTAGAGTGGTTTCTTATTAATGACATAGTTTTTCCCTATGTGGAAATAGATTTTTTGTAACTACAACAAATGCTCTTCTAGATGATATGCATATAACAAAAATAATGTGGTTCTAAATGTACTATGAGCGTTGGATTGTGAAACTGTTAGAATCAATGACAGTCCCAAAGACACTGAGAGGGGGGGGGGGGGGTGAATCAGTGTCTAACCGGTTAACAAAATATTTATACTTATTAAAAACTTTGCATCCCAAAATAGTGTACCAATAAATAAGAATTAATGCAGCAAATAAGAATAACAGAGACAACATAGAGAAAACACCATAACACAAGATATTTAACGAGGAAACCCGGTGTGGGCAAAACCTCGGTGGGATTTGTGACCCACAATATTCACTCACTGGCCAATGAATAAATATTACTTGCATGAGAGGCCTGCACATGCAAGAAGGCCAACAGCGTAGAGCTCACTGCTCAACTACAAAATAGAAGTCTCACTGACTTACAAAATGGATGATTAAATCCAATACAGTGTACTGCTCAAATCAGCATCAACTATGCCAAGTTCAGTACCGGTTTAAGCTCAGTCTATAACCATAATCTTGCTATCCTTATACAAAATTCTTCTGTCAATTTCGCATCATATCATTCCTCTTTTATTACACATATCACTCTTCAAAATGACCTACAAGACTTCATACATAGATGAGTCTTTTACAATCTACCAAGTCGGCTTACAAATGGATAACTATATTACAATAAAAGATATTTCCATGTCGGCTTGAGTGCCAGTATACTGTTGCCGATGTAATCTAAATGCCGATGAAAGTGTCTATCGGTGTCGGTGCTTGCCGGTGAAAGTGTTTGTCAGTGTCAGTGCTTGTTAGTGTATGTAGAAATCTTAATGCCGATGAATGCCAGTCGGTTGCCTATCAGTTTGTCAATCAGTTTGCCATCAATGACAACACAATCATTCTCACAAACCATTCTCATAAGAGTGTAGAATGCCAATATAAACTTCCTTCACCCTTCGTTGGGCTCCTAGTTTGAGTTAACAATTGTAAAAAGAGATAAAGAGGTGCAAATGAATGTTGATGTAAGGTATTATTGGATGTCATTGAGTTGATAGTTGAATGTTATCAATGTCCAATGTAAGCGAATGTGTGACTATCCTATAGAAGCCTTAATATTGAGCTTAAGTTATGGAGTTGGCAATAATTCATGTTGAAAGTTGATTGTTGCTCATATGTTGATGATACCCAATGCTAGTAGATGAGGACTAGTGACTAATTCCTACAAGAGAAGAAATATGTGTATTATTTTGATACAATATAATCTCGTGTTCTTGATGTGAAAGTGTCCTAGAATAATGTCTTCATATGCACAATCCTAGATGTAGAATTTAATTTTTTTAACATCCATAACATGTAATATCTAACCCTTAGCTTTGGCAAGCACAAATTTGAATTTTAGAAATTGTGGATACAACTATGCTTGCAAATCTAATTAATGTTGACTTTAGATTTCAAGTATGTAGGTACACCAAAAAACCAAATCATATAATAACATCATGCATAAAAAAAATACACATAAAATAATATAAAACATAAAAATAAAATAACATAATATATACTTTTCTATTTTACAAATATAATAACCTTTAATAAAATATTAATAATAATAATTTAAAAAGACAATATAATTAAATATTTAAATGCAATTATTTTTGGAGTATTCTTACTATGTCAATGGACTTTTGGGATCAAGTCCCGTTGAGTGCAAAGGCTCTAACATCATAAGGGATGAGGTTAGGATCGTGCATATAAGCTTGTGTCTTTGTATCAGAACCCTCACTGGACTGGTGTGCTCGTGGACTTCATGCTCTTGTTAGACTGCTATACTTGCAAATCTGGACTTCCATTTAAAAAAAGAAAAAAAAAATTCCTACTACATTTATTACAAATAAAATTAAAAAAGTGGGTAAGAAAAAATCTTAGATGATTAACTAAACTTTGGATCTTTCATAAGCAATGTACTAAACGACTTCGTCCTTTAAAAAATTATTATGTGTGCTCATGTTTAACTTGCTTATTGTATTGAAAGGTTTTAATAAGATAGTGTGTCAGTGATTTCTAATAAAATAGAAGAATACATTTACATTGAAATTATTTTGAGCATTTTTCTAGGGGATCTCGATCAGATGAATAGAAATATAAAATAAAAGCTCTAAGAAGAAGAAAAAGTCTTCCAATATTTTTTATAATTTTTTAAATCTTAAACTTTGGATCATTTATTATAATTGATGTACCCAACAACTTACATTAAAAAGCAATTTAAAAAATCTGTTAGGTGTTTGGAGAAGCTATTATGTGATGTCAGAAAAGATTCTTACCAAGGTTTGTGCATCTTTTTACTGGTCAATTAGTACTGCAGATAGTTCTACAACTGACATGATGAAATCCTTATTAGATTTACACAGGCTAACAATTGTCAAATCAAACATATGCCTAAGTGTGTATGGTGCTAAATCTTAAGAAAAAACTAGTTGGAAGTTTAAATTTAAAGCACAGATCTGCCCTTTTTCTTAAATGATATTGGTATGGCAGGTTGCAATGTGAAATCGTCAACTTAAAAGTCAAGGGATATTGTTTTCTGCTGTATGCAGAAAAACATAAATGCTTCATTACACCATGGATTTTGAATTTAGAACTGTTGTAGCTGAGGAAGGAATGTAACGTCTGAACTCATATCATGATGGATCAGAAAGTTAGATCTTAAGATTAATTTAGAATGATTTGATAAATTATGAGGGTTATTGTTTTGTTTCTGGATTCTAATGTGTTAGATTTTGTTTGTTTCGACGTTTTGGATCACATTTCATGATTTCTCTTACAGTTCTCTCATCTTGATGATGGATTATGAAGTGTGATCTGCAACGATGCAGACAAAATCTTACAAAATTGAATCCAGAAACAAAGCAATAATCACTATGAACTGTAGAAATATAATCTCTTTTAAATAAAAAGGGTGTCAAAAATAAAAATTGAAATTGATTTTGTGATCCGAAGTGAGTTTTTAAAGATTGATAGGGGAAAGAACCCAGTAGTTGAGCATATACCAATTGTTGTGAGGGTTGTTGATACACTTTGTTCCAAAAATTGAACAAATAAAACTTATTGTTTGAAACAAAAAATATCAATTTTTGTTAGGAAATGTACCAACAGCTGTTAGGAAATGTACCAATAGTTGTTAAGAAATGTACTAATATTGTAAAAAGTAGCCAATTAGGTGATGCCATGTCAGCTGCACAACTATTGGGGTCTCTTTTGCACGCCTATTGGTCTCACTTTTGGGGGGGGCTGTTTTGGACACCTTGGCAAAAAGCATGCTGATGTGGCATCATATTTGATGATGTGGCCCTGAAACCTTAGTTATAAGCAGGGGACTTGCCAAGTAAGCTGCTATAAAAAAATTTGGAGTGATTTGAAATTTCTAAGTAGGATTTTGAGAAGCGCAAACTTTGCGTGTTTTAAAATCTTATGTGAAAATTTCAAATTACTCTCATTTTTTATAGAAGCTTACTTGCCAAGTCTGTTGTTTATAACTAAGGTTTCAGGGTCACATTATCAAATATGTGCCACATCAGCATGCTTTTTATCAAGTAACGAAATGTGAGAGACGATAGTTGTGCACTAAGTCATGTTTTATTGGTGCATTGATGTGGCATCACATGATTTGTTGCTTTTTAGATCTAAAGAATACATTTTATTCATTGATGGATATTTATCAACATTCAACTTTTAAGTCACAATTATTGGTACAATTTTGTTAAAAATATTGAGTATTAAATCAACAAATGCTATAACAGTTATTGGAACATACTCAACTATTCTGAATCTTTTCCATTTGTTTCTTTTTATCTTAGATATTCTATTAGGAATCTAAGTCAAATAATCTTTCTACCTTAGACACTAATAGTCTACCTATATACCTAGCCTTCCTAATTTGAATGACATTTACAATTTATTTTAGATACATGTATGAACTTTCCAAATAAATGATATTTACAGTCTTAGACTTTGCATTTTTCAATAAAAAAATATGCATGTTATTTTTTTTTCTTAAACAGATTTAGTCAGTTGAGAAATACGTCAATAAAAATATATGCATGTTATTGTTTTTCTTAAACAGATTTATAGTCAGTTGAGAAATACGTCATGGAAATAAATTACAGAGCCAAAAGTTAATCAGTGCCGAGCCAACCTCGCTTTGACTTCGGAAGCCTCCAACATTAATTAGGGTTGGTTTTATTATAGATTGTCCATAAATAGAAACCCTTAGCAGCTAGATCAAAGCTTATAATAGTCTTTCTATGGTAGATAATATTAATATTAAATTGGAAGAGCATTGAATTCTAGACTTTCCGCGTTTCAAAGAAAATAAAAGAAAGCTACCCACCTACATCATGCATAATCAATACATATGATAAATCATTTTCCTATGACACACAACAGTGGAAGAAAAGTTGCAGTGAGATTTATGCAAAAAAAACTTCTGTAAGCTATAAATTTTTATATCTTATTACATGGAGAAATTAATATTACTCAGAGAAGAGGACAAAGTGCAATTCCCTACGCAAGAATGGCATGGTACAATAGAAATGAGAGACAATAGTATACAGATAGATATAGTCCTTCCAAAGATAAACTAATTAGTGGACGAATTAGTGGACTACCTAGTTGTGGAAGCTTTTGATGCATAAACTTAGTATAAGGTATTGAAGCCTTTATAGTGAACCATGTATCAGGGCATCGTCCCTCCAAAAGAAAATATGAAAAAGTAGACAGGTTGTTTACTAAGAACACCCTGAGTTGCTCCCTGGTCCACCAAAATAGAAATGGTTACCCCAATCACTGTTATAGGTACTATGTATATTGTAACAGTTGGTGTGCTCTGCTAAAGTAGACATGGCATCAACAGGTCTCAAGCTATTATCAGCATCCACTAGCTCTATATTCCGAAAGTAACTTGCTCTGCCAAATCCTTCTTCTGCAAAATGACCACTTCCCATTTGAGTAGAAGTATGCTTTCCTCCTGGCTCTGAATTTACCACCTCGCCTCCCCATTCCACCATGCTTGCATGATCTGCAAGATGACTAAACAGTTCAGAAGGCCAGTAGCCCACCAATGTGCTGTCTGCAAACTCCATCCACCAGTTGCCCTGTTTAGGATCCTGCCAAGAGTTTCATGTTTATGTTAGAAATAAGTTTGATGTAGGAGAATTTTAAATGTTGGAACAAGAAATTTACATATAGGAATACGATTTAATAAGAGATGGTCTTTTCAAGATTCAACATAGTTGTGTTTTTATGTTGTGTTCTTTTGTGAGTATCGATGTGTATAAATGGAAGCCTACGAAAAATGATAGAAATGCCTATCCAGTCTTTAGGATGTACCAATGCATAAGTTATGATGTATGAAAATAACTTATGTATTGATACATCCTAAAAACTACTTATATATAGAGTGTAAAACTACTTATATATATTATATATATTTCAACCTTTGATCAGGATTTTTACTTCAATGGTAACATAGCTGCAGTAAAAGTCAAATGCCCAGGTCTATAAGAGGGAGACAAATATCTATGTGGAAGCAAGGTACTCTTGTTAATTTAACATAAACTCTTTTGGCTTGGGTAGTATAGTATATGGCCTGGAAACTTGTTCAGTCAAAATCATCTTGAGATTGAAAAATGAGTCTAGCAGTTCATGGGGATGAAACCTGTTCTATTTTGACTGCTTATACAATATAACAGACAGAGTTCATATCATGCACCAACCCAAAGGAAAAAATCTATTATAGTCTGAAAATTTACTCTAAAATCTATCTGGACGACTCATCATATTCACGGTAACGACAACTAATAGATCTAGGCCTATACATATATATCTCTAACGGAGAACTGATCATATCTTGAGAAAAAACCAGATTTGTACCTTCAAATCAACATTCAAATACTATGATATTAAAATATAACCCTAATGTCCAGCCTCGGGAGCTTTTCTTCCTTTTTTGTAACTGTTGACATATCAATGACTAAATGAAAAGACCAAAACATGGCCATTCTTTGGCAAATACTGCTTGCTCACCTTCCAGATGAGCATGGTGATATCATACTGTGTGCTAGAGAACTTTGAAACAGGCGAGATGGCAGCACCAATTGCTATCTTGTTGTTGGTTTGCACAAAGCCAGAACATAAAAGATTGTAGCAGCCAGTTTCCTTGTATGAATCAGTCTGCAACATGTAATTGTCGTTCCATAAGCCATTAATAATATGAGACTCTGAGACTCTGAACCAGCTTAGACATTTCATAAAGCTTAAAAAATTTAAGCTAAAATATGATACCGACCGTCCAATAAGTGAATAGCCTAGGCCTGCTGTCACCATACAGTTCGGGGCTGACCTGACTAGAACAATCACAGTGTGAGTTCTCCCTCACATATTAACTTGCACATATGAACAATGAATTCCTAAACCAGGTAGAGCTGAAGAATGAAAAAAGCCTACCTGCCAGCCTGCTTCAATGCTGTTGAGATCCCATCCATCAAATGATCCAGAAAGAACCCAAATCTGTGATAAGCTAAACTCGCCCATAGTTTCAATCTTTGGTGACCACACATTTATAGTGGCCTTTGCACCATAGTATTCATCTCCTTCGACATAGGCTATTGCATGCTGCAATCACCAAAATTGTTAAACCAACGAAACCCATAGCTAATCTATTTTAATCAAGGCGCTCGACATCAAGAATTATCATCGAGAAATTCATCAGACTTCTATGCATATGTATGACTATATTTCATCTCAGGTCCAATATAGCAGCTCTACTGGATTTTTTAAACATGGTTCATGGAAGAAGTCTTGGATTAATTGCAACTGGTTAGGAAAACTGTAAAAACTCTTAGGGAAACTGACAATCCAGGTAGTTGACTTTTTAAGTTTATCAAGAGAAATTCAGAGACCCATTCTTATCAACTTAATCATGGAAAAACTTTTAAGAAAGTACCTCATGCCCATTTCCGTTGATAACATCAGGCTTCTGAGAAAATCTTTTAGACACGTGTGATTTCCTTCCATATTTCTGAGGTGATTCAGCTCTCATCAGATCTTCTTCTGTTGTTCTTCTCACTGGAATTGTTCCTTCTGGACAATATCCACTAAGGTGCCATGTCTGCGCAGGGTGAACACTACTAAAATTTGTTCCGTTGACCCTTCCAGGAAACCTTGAAGGTCTTTCTGGCAGATCCTGCATAGAATTAAGGACGACCAAAAAAGTTATATGATCGAACGTATTCCATTCAGTTTATAACCCAAAGTCATTTCATTTCATTCATGACATTCAGTCTATGTTAAGATGATCTTTTCTTACCTTAACCTTATGGTTCTTAAGTAGCGGGTGATCAAATGCAGGTTGCTTGTGAAGGTGAATGCAGTCTATGATATCTCCATCAGGACTCTGCTATAGGTGAAATTAATTGATTAATAACCATCACAACATTAGTTCTCATTGCATTTGAACGAAGATAAATTTGCTTTTGATTGCACAAAACCGTATGAATAACTTAAGTACTTCACCTGTATGCTTTTGATGGCAGGTTTGTTTATTTTTCTTAAATGCTTGTGAATCATAGACAGTTTCCTGCTTCTCCTTGACCATGGATGAGTAGAGTTATATTTCCCCAGCCCAGAAGAATTAGCATTGAACTCAGAGGATCCTTCCTTTCCATCAACAACAAACAACGCAACAAACATCAAAATGAGAAGCAGAGCCTTCCAAGACCATGGTCTCTTTGTGGGTGCTGCTCTAAAGAAGGCTACCTCCATAATAGCAGCAATGAATTACTCTGGCCAACCTTCTCTCGAATCTTCCTCTTCCATGTCTCAAATGCAATCCCTGAAGCCTGTATATACTATTAAGAAAACACTGTTTTGAATTCATGAACAATTACTCCATGCCTCGAAATTCAAGGAGAGTAGAGATTGGGACACTGAATGCAATAATAAACAAACAGATCCTTCATTACACTACTTTATTGCACCATCTAGTACGCTTTCTGCGTGACAACTCCCCCAAACTAAGATTTCTGCTCTTCACACTTCAATAGAAAAAAATTCACTTTAAACATTCAGGGACTGGGAACCTTTGAAGAAAAATTTCACATAGAGTTGACATAGAAAGCAGAAAACAACACCAACTTTGGAAAAATGACAAAGCCCCATATTTATTTTCTTCCTCTACTCTTCACTCTGATTATTATTAAAATTTATAATTTACCGCATCCACCTATTTTCTGTCCTTCTATTCCCCTGAATGGAATCACTCTAATTATGATGAAACAGAACACAACCGTCAACCTCCAAACTAACACCACCTACAAACTCGCTCTAATCTTAGGTTGACATGGAAAAATTCACCACCCACTTATCCTTTAATTGTCTGTGTACCAGCTCTTCTGCCAAAAATTCAATACTACAGTCAATACCATGTTTCAAAGCATAAAGCCCAAGGCCAGATCAAGTAGGCGCTGTGTGGGCAGTCCACTTGTTTGAGCTTCAGTGTGGTTGGTTATCCGGTGGTCTCATAAGTTGTTTGGTTTCAAAGATGTTATTAAAAAATTTCATTTATTTGAAACATTTCAAAATTATTTACGTCACTAAATTGAAGAAACATATAGCTTTTCTATTAGATTTCAAAACATAAACCAGATTGGTACAAAATTTAAGCTGCAGGGTACATCCGTCCCTCTAAACTGGTGAAACATATATACCTTCTCTGTTGGGTTTTAAAACATAAGGAAGCATGGTACATCCTCGTAGTCCTCCTAAACTTTTACAGCTATAGACTTGACAGGTGAAAATCGCCCCCCGTGTAAACCTTAAATGCTATTTACCACCTTACTAAAATATCTCTGATAATAATCCAATTTCATCTGTGCCCAAATCCTCTAAATTGATATCCAAATGTCAAATATTTACATTTACCAAGATTACCCACTTTTGGTTTTATGGCTGCCATTAACCAATTAAAAAGGTTTTCCTGCTTCGTTCTACATCTGGCCTCTTGCATTAATGTCTAGAATTTACCTTGCAAACCTACCACAATCACTGTGCAGTTAAGTGTGCTCTGTATCAAAAAACCCAATAAAATCTTTATCTCTGAAACTGTATTTAAGTTGTTAACAATGAATGCTGGTCTTTTTCAAACACTCAAGATCATCGATTAGTCAAGCTCCCCTGTCATGTGTTAATGAATGCAGTAGCTCTCTAGTGAACTGTCATGTACTTAAAAAACTTTAATGGAACTTTCCTCCTTGTTTTTCTTTCATTCATTGACTTCTTGTCATTAAAAGCTGGATAAGCAGGCAGCTTCCATAAAACCTGGTGATGCAGAATTAAATATGGGCACTTCAAAGCAAATGAGATGAGTAGGAAGATGTGAACTCCATGTGCCTTGGAGTTATCAATTTAATGGTATCAACTACATCGTAGTAATTAAACATTAATTGGATAAGGAAGTCTCAAATAAGGTTTACAGAGAACCTTTTTTGTTACGTTCTGTAAACTATTTTAACAATTAAAAACAATTTACAGATTCCTTTGGCAATTTACAGATTCCTAGTAAATTTGAAATTTTACTGTTTGATATCTGCTAATCTACCTATTGGGTGGCGTTAATGCATGCATAGATCAGGTTTGGTTTGTTATAATATTATCTAACAGAGTGAATGACATGACCTCTTCATAACTGATAAGTTGGTTTCCATATAATTAAAACTTTCAAATTTATATTGGAATTAGGGCCTAAATCTGACTGTCAACTCTGCTTCATAAACAAATTTTCCTTAAAAGTCGTCTCCATACAAGTGCATACTCTGATTAAAAATGCAGAATTATGCTATTTTATACTTAGATTTAGATTCATTTTGCATAATATGCATTTACCTATTCATTATGCTTTTTTTTATTATCTAAATTTATATTTCTGTATATCTTTGTACATTTTTCTATTTGTTTATTTATTACATCTATGCACATTAGTTTTTATATATACATATTATTCAAATTCATTTGACCTCTTTCATATTTTATTTTGAGTTTTTAGTAAGAGAGATGTCCTTGTAGTTGTGGGTCCATCCTTCCAAATTTAAATGTTGACCAGTTTTTGGGTATGCCCTTCCTACCTAAGGCCAATTAGACACAATTTTATGCAATATAATATCATGTCCTTCTATTTAAAGGCATTCAATATATTTATTTTAATAATTTAGAATTAGTAAGTTATTTTTATTTTTTATGGAAACAAGTCAGCATACATATATGTCGTCATCTCAGCCTTTACATAGCAGATTACAACATTTTGAGTAAGCATATATCTAAACTACAAGCCTCCTTCGACTAGGGGATCCAGTCTGTCAAATTCACCTAAGGGTCAAACTTGGCCCAAACGTGCCTCCAGGGATTGACAACCCTTTGGCCCAAGTCATCTTTCATGCTAAGAAGCATAAACATCTACATTTCTTGCATTAAATGGGATTCAAATATACATGATCATCATCATTCATGCACACTTCTATGGGTTTAACTAGGAGAGTGTGTCTCCTAGCTATACAATGATAGCTCAATCAAAGTATTTACAAATACCACTAGTTTGTGGATATCAAGATAGGAAACACAAAAGAGAACCATATGAGTAGAAGAGCTAAAGTTCACAAGGATGAATCCAAACTTAAAGGACTAATCTACGACAACTAACTTGCCCCCTTAAAAAACATACATCCAATTCAAATTCCAATATATTTCACTAATTAAGAGGTATAGTTTCCAAGGCAAACATAAGACAAAATTCTAAATATTCAACACAAGTAATCTTTCTTTGGTCATAAAGCTAGGTACCACCCATCCTAACAGTAATTTTCCTAATTTAGATATTGCAAATTTTAATTATTTGTCCCAATAATTATTGGTTGGTCTAGGTTAATTTATGCTTATATATGCATCTTATTTGATTAGCCTAGATCAAGCTTAAGGAAAGTCTATTATCATTTATAATATTGCAAACTATCTACTCACACCAGGGATAACTTTAAGAAACCACCCCCCGAGCAATTGTGTAAAATCTTGGCGAATCAGACTTTGTTTTCGAGGGGAAATTTTCATATCGATGGCGAATTTTTTTTTTAAATGGGGAAAAAAATTATTTTGTATTGGCAATTTTTTTTCTAGGGTACGAAAATTCCATAAATTTCTGACAAATAATACCTTGTTTTATGGGGAAAATATTTATTGTGGGAGGCGAATAATTTTGTTAAAAGGAACATATATATAATTGTATGAGCGAAAAATTTTATTTCGAAGGAAAAAATATTTAAATGTATTGGCGATTTTTATCCACCGCTTGAAAATTATTTAAATTTATTGGCAATTTTTATCCACCGCTTGAAAATTATTTAATTTGTTTTGGTGAATATTTTGTTATTTATGGAAAAATATATAATTTATTTGCGATTTCATGAATTCATTCACCATTAATAGACAAGGCACATCACATCACATAATACATTGAGTCTGAACTCTGCACGATGTATCAATAAGCGCGGCCTCTTTGACACGTGAAGGGTGACACATACATAAAATCTATCAATGATTTTAGATCGTTCGATGATCGTAGATCAATGGCTGAATTTTTATTTCGGCCCAATTTTTTGAAGAGAACATAGCTCACTAGAAAGTGCCCGGAATGGAATTGGATTCAATAGACACGTATCAAATGTCACGAATCGCGATCAATAATTTCGTTCATTTAATATATATCTTTTCACTAATTGCAACCCACTCTATCCCCACGACTTCCAATGTGATACTTGTCAATTTGGTACTAGTTTATAGTTGTTTCCATTTTCTTACAATAGTGCATTTATGGGAAAGATTTGCAGAGATACGAAATATTTAAAAAAATTTATAGCAATTAATACGGTTAAAGAAGTAATTATTACAATCAAGAGCTTCAACTATTTATATACGATCTCTGCTTCTTTCATCTTCAATTAGCCTTTGCCATTTGGTAGATAAATCGTCGGAGCTCACGGTATTTAAAATTTTAAATTCTTCCTCTGGTTTAAGTTTATAGGCTCAGGTTGTTTAATTTGTTAATCTGTTTTTTCAAGATGGACACTCCCATCCGCTTGAGAAGCATTTTTGTAGAGGACCAGAGGGCCTTTCTAGGCTCCGTTAGAGACCCAACCCTTCAATCAATCTGCAATGAGGTTGAGTCGTTCACCAATGAGGCTGTCCGGATGGTGCTGGGCAGAGAGTTTCTGTGAAATGAAAATAGGTACCGTGTTAACACAGACATTACATCCCGCTTCTTAGCGTCTCTTCTGGACCTCGGAGGAGACAAGATGGATATGTTGATGCTGTTGAGGAAGGTTTGTAAGGAAGACTTCCTTGGAGACGACAATACTCTTGTCGTCCTTGCAAAAGTAGGGGTGGGGATCCCTTGGGCGGGTGAATTATCCAAGCTTCTCCTCCCTGACCAAATAGTGTCAATGGCCAAGCAACCGTTTCTCCTGAACCTGAATGCGGAGCAGTTGACATGTCATAGGAAATAGGCGCGGATTGGCAGGGACTTCCTCCGGAAATGGTTTCTCCTGGATGACTTTCCAAACTACATGTGGCTTGAAGAATTCTCTCAGCTTATGTTGTCTAAAGAATTCTACATGGAAGGAGGGTCAGATTCTTAGGGCAAAATTGTAAACAATTCCACTACCTGTGCCCTAGCCCCGCCCCCCTAGGTCCCTACTAGTTTTTTTTCCTATGTCCTCGAAACCTAACAGGCTCAGTGCTAGTGGCTCACTCATTTTGGCTTTTAAGTTTTTGAGGGACTCAAGTCTCAGACGTAAAAATTGTAAATTTTCAAAGCATAAATATTAATGATAATTTTTCAAATTCCAATTTGTTTCAGTTTGCCTCTTAGAGTCTTATGGATATAAAAATGCATTCTATAATTCTATTTCATTTTTATTAATTAAAGTTTATGCTTTGTAAAAAGGGAAGGTTAGTCAATGATAACAAAACACAAACAAGAAGAAAAGTCAAATTGTTAGTGTCAGAAATCATAAATGAAATACTTTCCTACACAAGCATATCAAAAGAGATACCAAATGCATGATAGAATATCTAACTAGGAAGGTAAATATGATGAGGCATCTCCAAATGCCTCCTAACATGCTCTTGGCTTCTTCTCCTTTGTTCCTCTCCTCTCCAAGTTCCAAAATAGTGTATCTTTTAGCAGCTTTTTGTACTATGGATGCTTATGGAGGTTTGAGATTGAAGTATTTGCTCTAAATGTGAATAAAAAGCTAATACTATGCTATTGATACTAAAATGATTTATTTTAACCAAAATGACAAGATATTAGTTGATTATGCTAAAATGCTCTCTTAAAATGCCTATAGCTTAAATGCATACAAGTTTTCAGGATCTGGAGTATGAAGAAATGGGCTCTATTTATAGGAAAAATGGAGCAATCGATGGTTGAAATTGAGCAATCTCAACAAGGGTCAGGATTGAATGATTTCAAATCCATGTGAGGGATTTCAACCCAATCCTAGGATGACAATTGTCAATGTGAGATAGGTTGAGAGGAGAGGGAATAAACATTAAATGTTTGACATGACCTTGGGAGTTAAGGTCAAGGTTAGTTGAATGAATAAACTCTTTATTCAAAGAATAAAACTTTCATCCAATGGATAAACTCTTGTGCAAAGGCAAAAGGGATAAACATAGTCAAAGCAATAAATGTTTGAGGAGACACATGAGTGCAAGTTGAAATAACCATAAATGGTTATGTAAGAGTCATTAATGGTCATGTAAGAGCCATTAGTGGTTTTAGAAGACTTTGGAGGTTAAATTGTTGAACACACATAGCATTAAATGCTTTTCAAAGACTTTGAAGTATTTGAGACGTGACTCTATGTTGCTTAGGAATGTGACAATAATTAGGGGATGGATTAGGCTAATTAGGAAGCGGTTAGAAGTATCTAGAAGGGGGTTAGATTTGCAAGTGGATTTGGTGGGTGAGGGAAAATAGGATTTTATTAAAATAAAATTAATTTATTTCAATTTGTGTGTGCAAGTTGCATTTGTAGGAAAATGCAAGTGGGGGGGATAAATGATTTAAATAAATTTTAATTTATTTAAAAGAGGAAAATGGGGATTTAATTAAATAAATAGATTTTATTCATTTAATTGATTGTGAATTTGGTTTAATGAATTAATTAAAATAAATTGAATAATTTATTTAATTAATAGGAGAATGTTTGAAGATGAATTAATTAAATGTTAATTTAATTAACTGATGGCTAGTGGATTTTTAATCAAATAAATAGCAATTATTTATTTAATTAAGCTGGACAGATTTATGTGACTACAAAAGTTTTTCAAATGTTTTTTGTATATGAGCTACGTTATTTCAATTGTTTGTTAAACAATGGAAATAAATTTAATACTGTGATCTTTTTTATGTAATGCTTCTTCCTCTATATTTAATATATAAAAAAAATTCAGTTTGTTCCATTAATTATTTGTACATTGATTATGGTTGATTATAATTTTATAAATATATAGTTAAGATTTGAACTAAAACTCCAACTTACTTATATTAAACTAAATTTAATTATATTAAATTTACTTCTTTTTTTTTATCGGTAAATATTTTTTTCATTCTATTGATTCAGAGATTTCAAAATACAAAATTTGCAGTCCATCACCATGCATAAATGCAGACAGAAAGAGATTCATACTGCCCATAGTCCAAACTTGTAAATTATCCTACCCTACATGAACATCTAGTAGCAGTAAGCAAAAAACCAATTCGTGGCTGGTTATCCAACAAATGTTCTAGCATTGATAAAAAGTTTTGGAATTAAAAAACTAACAGTTGAAAACATTTGGAAGCAAACTAAAAAGCACTGGCCGATAGGCCACTCATTTGCTATCCCCTTGGGTCGCCTCCTCTCTTCCTTCCTCGGAGGTCGATGCTTTCCCTTTTGTCGCTTCAGCTTTCATTTTTGGAATGTAGTCTAGGCACCCGAAGTTGGGGTCGCCCTCCAAACTTGCCAGTAGTTGTATGGCCTCACCTTCTTCAAATCTATCTCTCAATTCCCTACCAACCTCCATCCTTGCCACCACGTGCAGAGCCTTCAGGACTTCATCCACCTTGGTTAATTTCACGAAAATTTTCATAGCTTCCCACCCCACACGAGCTCGTTCATGACACTGGTATTTGATTTCATCCTCTAGACCACAGATAAAAGGGAGCAATTCTTCCTGGTCGTCCCCTTCCTTAATTCAAATGCCAACTCGTTGCACCACCCACTCCAAAATTGAGTCTAGGTTGATCAAAAAATCCCCATCTATCAATTTGACCAAAGTGAGTTTCACCTTTTCCACCTCCGGTTCGAATTCACAGGCCCACCCCAGAATCAAAGAGTATACCTCCATGTTGGTTCGATATCGGTGATGGATATGTGCTACCTACTCCGCAAGCATCAGACGAGTTGCCGCCCACAACTTCTCATCCTTAAACCGGAATAATCCTTGTATTCATTTATCAGATACTTTGCCCAAAAAGGGCACCAATTTCTTTTATGTTCGCAGCGTGAAATTGGCCTCCATGGTCACCTGCAATTTCAAAAAATGCTTCCTGCTAAAATAATGTAATATAGAAGCTACAAGATACAAATTTGGTCTTCTTCAAAACAAAATCTAGCACGCAGATCAAAAGGTAATAAATTATGCCTTTGTCTAGGGCGGGTAATGAGTGTGGAGGATAAGGCATTAATGTCATGAGATATGGAAAAAGATTTCCTGCCATCCTCTCCTCCCTCCGTTCGTGTGACCTGCTCCAGAGAACTTCTTTTTGCAACAAACATTTGCCACCTTGGCAGTTGTACTTGCCACATTTATTCACTTAACAACTTGAGAACTGCACATTTTTTAAAAGACTGCACATATTTACTTATTTTAATTATAGTAAACTTTAAATTAATATTTTAGATTTAATATTGAATGTTTTCTTTTTTATATTAATCTTTTACCTTTCAAATTGTATATCAAAATTTATATTTTTATTTAGTTATTTGTTTTATTCTAGAAACTAAGTTTCATGTTTTATACTATTTTTCAATTTCATATTTTTACAAATGATATTAACAATAGATTTAATAGTTATCTCAAACTATTGCACATCTTTAAAATTTAAATGTCTCTTATTATGGGACCTACGACATCTAACAACACTCAACAGGTACCATCGTCCGTTGGATGAGCAAAGATCAACGACTTAGGGTGGATTTCGGCCCAAATGTGGGAAGTGAACACATTTGTGAGAACGTCGCCTGGAATTTAACATTTTAAATTTAATTAAATATAACTTTTTCGGACAGAATTTTAAAATGATTAAATAGACTTAAAAAACAGACTCGAAAAGTGACACGAGTATGGTGACGTGCCAGAAAAATGGCAAAAGTCATGGGACCCACGACATCTGACAACAGGTACAATCGTCCGTTGGATGAGCAAAGATCAACGACTTAGGGTTGATTTCGATCCAAATGTGGGAAGTGAACACATTTGTGAGAACTTCGCCTGGAATTGAACATTTTAAATTTAATTAAATATAATTAAGTCTATAAAGCTCTTTTTCGGGCAAAATTTTAAAATGATTAAATAGACTTAAAAAAAAGACCCGAAAAGTGACACAAATATGGTGACGTGCCATAAAAATGGCAGAAGTCATGGGACCCACGACATATGACAACAGGTACAATCGTCCGTTGGATGAACAAAGATCAATGGCTTAGGGTGGATTTCGGCCCGAATGTGGGAAGTGAACACATTTGTGAGAACTTCACCCGAAATTTAACATTTTAAATTTAATTAAATATAATTAAGTCTATAAAGCTCTTTTCCGGGCGGAATTTTAAAATGATTAAATAGACTTAAAAAATAGACCCGAAAAGTGACACGAGTAAGGTGACGTGCTAGAAAAATGGCAGAGGTCATGGGACCCACAACATTTGACAATAGGTACAATCATCCATTGGATGAGCAAAGATCAACGACTTAGGGTGGATTTCAACCCGAATGTGGGAAGTGAACACATTTGTGAGATCTTCGCCCAGAATTTAACAATTTAAATTTAATTAAATATAATTAAGTCTAACTCTATAAAGCTCTTTTTCGGGTGGAATTTTAAAATGACTAAATAGACCTAAAAAACAGACCCGAAAAGTGACCCGAGTATGGTGACGTGTCAGAAAAATGGCAAAAGTCATGGGACCCACCGTGACACCGTCCCACGACATCTGACAATAGGTACAATTGTCCGTTGGATGAGAAAAGATCAACGACTTAGGATGAATTTCGGCCCGAATGTGGGAAGTGAACACATTTGTGAAATTTCGCTCGAAAATTGAAATTGAACATTTTAAATTTAATTAAATATAATTAAGTCTATAGAGCTCTTTTTCGGGCAGAAGTTTAAAATGATTAAATAGACTTAAAAAACAAACCCGAAAAGTGACACGAGTATGGTGACGTGCCAGAAAAATGGCAGAAGTCGTGGGACCCACAGGCCACGACATCTGACAGCAGGTACCATCATCCATTGGATGAGAAAAGTTCAATGACTTAGGATGGATTTAGGCCCGAATGTGGGAAGTGAACACATTTGTGAGAACTTCGCCCAGAATTGAAACATTTTAAATTTAATTAAATATAATTAAGTCTAATGTCCTCATAATTTATACTAAAGTAATGAATGTTTTGTCCTTTGGCATGGAATAGTTATTAATAATAATTAATAAAATTACAACATGATTCTAGATATTTTGCCAATTGTCATCGTCCATTGGATGAGTTAAGATCAACGGCTTAGGATGGATTTCGGCCTGAATGTGGGAAGTGAACACATCTGTGAGAACTTCGCCTAGAATTGAACGTTTTACATTTAATGTCCTCAGAATTTATACTGAAGTAATGAATGTTTTGTCCTTCAGCATGGAATAGTTATTAATAATAATTAATAAAATTACAACATGATTCTAGATATTTTGCCCTTTAGGTATTACTTTTGTACTTTTTAGAGTTTTCAAAATAAGAGACTCATAAATCATAATTGTATTTCATTTCATGGATAAACCTGTAAATCGAGAGAGATTCAGAAACAACTACTAGATTGAGGAATGCATGTTGCAACAGAGACTGTCTACACCAATCTAGTGAAATATAAATTTCGGGTAAAATCTACAACACCTACATCTCGCCTTTTGATTTTTTTAATCTCGTGGTCCAATTTGAGGGTTAGCATTTTCAGGTTTTTATCTAGCATTATTTTGAATTATTAACAATAACAGTAATGGGGGAAACGGGAAGCAGTAGTTCAACAGGAAGCAAAGTGAAAAAAAAAATGTACCTAACCGAACTAGTTAAAACACCAAGTTTCACTGATGAATACCATGATATTTATGACCCTGCTATCCATGGTGAAAAGTGTATCATAGATATTAGATATGCATTGTCTAGTAAGGCGACAGATGCATCCAGGGCAAAATTTATTGTTTTCAACCCAATGTTAAAACAAAAAACAAATAAAATCGCATTGTGGGATGTTGGATTGGGAAGCATGGTGTTACCTAAAGTATTCCCTTGCCCTGATTTTGTCATGGTCTACGCCGAAAATTATGATGAAGATAAAAAAGCAATTATCAATAAAAATACAAAAGAGGAAATTCTATCCATAAACGAGGGAGAATTTTCTTGTTTGTTGAACCTAGGATTTGAAGCCCAAAACTCAAACGTCCAAATTGACCTTGAAAAGCTGGCAGGGAATCATGAGAGTCTCGATCCAAGTCGCAAAGATTCATTTATCAAAGTTATAATAAAGAGTGGTACTAGTATTGTGTTGGATCAGAATCATAAGCCTCCTTATGATTCTAACATTTTTGTTCCATGGGTTGGGGATACTATTTCCTTGCTATCATTTTGCCTGGGATTGGAAAATGATAGGGAAGTGGGTGCAAGCCTTCTTGAAATAATTTATAATATCCATTATGTAGGTCAGCTAGTAAGATATAATTTTATTGAGCACATTGTTAAATCCATGAAAAAACAATTACTAATGGTCAAAAAAGGTTCCTGTAAGACATTAGGTTCTCATCCTACTTGTGTTATCTCCTTCTATCCAAGTATCGTGCAATATTCCACACCAACAAGCTTCAAATTGTGAGCTATAAGATTGATGAGAAGACTAGGAACAGAATAGAGTGTCCAATATATGAATGGACACTAAAGATAAGGATGCATGATAACAGAAAGAACTACAATCATTTTGTAGACTTCTTTTTGGCACCAATGTATAATGAAATTACAAGCACTCTGATGCCTAGGTTGCATGTGTCTTGTAGAGATTGCATTCAACTTGGAAGTCAAATGGAATTGGCTAACTGGTTCTTCATGGAAGAATTCACTGTGTTAAGGTTTTACGGATCGACAATAAAACCATACAGACTTCCAATACATGTGACAGAGAGGGTATTTGCATTAGAGTATGTATGACAATTGGAGAGCACAGATAGGCACTTCCATGGTCAGCAAAAGAAGAGCATATTTCCTTCCTTGCCTTTCTCATGTGGAGGGTTCACATTTGAGAGAAAAAGATTCAATGTGGCACATAATTTTTTGACAGTTTTTAACTTTGGTGTTGAGGGTCTCTAGCAATATGATCCAATTGGTGTAGTTCAAGCAAGGCTTAAGAAAAATGGGAACTCTTCAGTGTTATGTCAACATGAAAGTATACCATTGCTAGAAAAGCTTAGAAACATGGACTCCTAGGATGAGGTTAAAAAAGAGATGGAGAAAATTGCAGCTGGCAATAACATTTCAACAAAAGAAATTTCATCACAAATTATGGCATTGCACACACAGAGGACAACAGAGGAGGGCCAGGGCATCCAAAATAGGAGGTCCTACAATTTCTACCTAAAATCTGCTAATCCATCTAAGAAATCTACTCCCAAATCAATTATGCAAGAATGTAAAGAGAGTTTTTGGACTCAAACCAAAATAAATGATTTTTGGACTATGAGGAAGAATCCCGGTGAACCAAAGACCAGTGCAAAATTTGAGACCATCGACGAGGATGGTGAGTTTAGCAAATTGTGGAATATGGAGCATCCCACAACAACACATGACATGAGTGAATTGATGATGAGTATGAGGTTGATCCCGCTCCAACAACTACTACAACCCCTAAAATATTAGGTGCAATCCATGAGTCCATGAAAGAAAATATAGCAAAGGGGCAAGCATTGTGGAAAAAATGGGTTTTGAAGGTGGTGGTCTAGGTGTCAGAGGAGAGGGCATTTGGCATCCACTTCAAGTACAACTTCCATCAGGGTCAAAATCAAAAGCTCTTGTTAATACAGTCATTGGACTTGATTCTTCAAATTCATCACAGATAGGTACTACTCATTACCCTCAGGTTCCACCTACATTTGTTTCAGGTTCAAATCCACAACCACCACCACATCATGGTATTTCCATTGGTGGTGAATCAAGTGCCACTTCCACAGGTGGGGAATCTGGGGATAGTATTCCCATTATTGTTCAGTCAAGTGACGCTATGATTGGTGGCCATGGTGGGGTTGGCATGGGTACTACTAGTACTACTGATACTAGTTGTCTAGTTGTTGGACAAGGGCTACAACAAAATATCTCTCGCAAGAGGCCACTAGTGGTAGATACTAATACTATTCAGAATCCTATATCAAGTGCCACTGACACTACAAAACAATCATTTGCAGCTTTAGATCACACACCTAAAAATATTATGAAAACTACACATGAAAGTGTCAGTGGGAGTGGGACAGTATCAGGAGTTGTTGTTGGTAATCCTAGTCAAGCATTAGTTAGAACCACAGGAATAAGTGGAACTGGAGCCTCTAGTATTCATATGTCACCTTTCAAACATTCAATTTCTTCAACAAGCCCATATTTTCAATATCATGATTACTATGAAAAATATGAACACACAACAAAAGAAAAAAAAGAAAAAAAGAAAGCATTTCATAGGGTTTCCCTGACTGAAGTTTTAAACGGAGAGCCTGCAAGGAACAGGGTATTTCCAACATATGACCCACAGAAAGATATGATGGAGTTCATGGTTGTTATGCCCTCGGCCCCAACTAAAGATAAAAATCCACCACACAGTTAGATAGATCCCTCTGAATTTCAAGTTAGCACCCTCCAAATGGATTTTTCCAAAGTACATAATGTGGACAAAATTAGTGTGTCAAAAAGGACTAACGAAGTGGTCTACACTTCATTGCTAAAGGTGGAGAGAGAAAAAATAAATTGGAGAAACAAATAGAAAAGTTACAGGCAGACCTGGCAAATGAAAAATCAAGGAGGAAAGTAGCAAAAAGCAAGTGCAATGATTTTCAGAAAAGGATAAAAAATTTGGTTTCTGCAGTAGAAATTGCAGAGCAGGAGAAGATGGATGTAGAATTAAAGGACTTGATAGAAAAATTGGATAAAAGCAGTAAAAAAATTGATGAGGAAAAAGCCAGTTTCCAAAAATTATACAAAAGTTATGAGTCTGCTGCTACTAAAATGAGAAAATTACAGGACCTATTGGATCATGGGAAGGAAAAAGAAAAACATTTGCAAGAGGAAGTAGAGGAAGAAAGAAAAAAATGTGCACAAATGAAAGAAGACCTGCACAATGCAAATGATAAAATAAAAACTTTGGAGGGTAGATTGAAAGATAATATGAAAAATACAACAAAGTATATACAAGAAAATATTTGGCGGCAAATAATGCAGAGGAGTGACAAGTTGTGGGAATGGTTTGAATTGAATGAAAGTTTGAGAGTAATTTATATGAAAATGAAAGGGCACTTTGAGAAGAGCACAAATGTTTATTCAAAAGATGATATGGCAAAAAAGATTCTACAAGTAGTCTACAGTTCCAGTGACAGCTACTTGGCATCCAAGGGAATTAAGAGCCACATTGATGCCACAGTTAAGACATCATCTATCATTCAAAAATACCAAAAACTAAGGGAAACATCAGAAGTTATGGAAAATTATGGAAAAAAGATATTGAAGCTGCAAGAAAAGAAAAGAAAAAATTAAACTTGGTTTGCCTAAGACCGATGACCCATCAAATAAATTCATTAGAAAAGAAGCTTACAAAAAAAGCATGGAGATAAAAATGAAGTCGGATTTAGAATTTCTTCCTAAGGACACAACTCCCCAAAGCTTTCTGGAATTCATCCAATCATTTACAACTCTAAATTCAGTATTGGATGAAACAATGATGTCAAGTCAATCTTCTAAATATGGAATGTTGACGAAGTTGCAGTTGACTTTCCATAGTTTACAAAATATTGATATTCCATCAGACAAAGAGTGGAGCACCCTACAAAAATTGACACAGAAATCTTAAGAATCATAGCATGTATTGCACAATTTTCTTCGTTTACTCTTAATTTCAAGGTTTTATGTTTTTTCTATTTGGAATTTGGCATCACTTGAAATAACTCTGTTTTGTGAATAGGAAAAAACCAGCACTCGCACAACTATGATGCACAGTGCAAAACTTCAGCCAGTAAATTTGTATTCTCAAATTCTCCCTTGCTTTAACATTTATGCATTTCTCTATTTCTGATTACTAGGTTTTAGGCACTGATATTATCTATATTTCATTTGTCATGGCGTGAATTAATATTTAATTTTGAACTCTGTTTTTTGAACAGGAGACATCAGACATGTAGTAGATATTAAATTGGTAATACGGCCTGTGATGGCCATATAAATCTGTGCTGAGTTTGTGATTTTGATGTTGAGTCTTCACATGTTGCAAACTTGCAATTCGACCTGAAGCTATTGTTGCTCTCTTGTTTCTATAAAAGGGTATTCAGGGTCATTTGCAAAGGGTTCTGAAACTTTGTATTCACTTTTGCATGGACATTGGAGAATCACACAGGAGCTATTGTTGCTCTCTTATTTCTATAAAAGGGAATTCAGGGTCATTTGCAAAGGTTTCTGAAATTTTGTATTCACTTTTGCAATTTGCATGGAGAATCACACAGATTGGTGTATTACTATTGAATGAATTGTATCATATGGTTAAATTTTAAAATAATTAATGAAAATCTAAGTTCTCGACATGTGTATTACTATTGAATGAATTGTATCATATGGTTCTAAAATGTATCACACAGATTTGAGGCTCAAACATGTCTAAATAAACAATAAACATCTCTGTATCAATAAACACATTATGATCTTTTTTTTATGCTATTTTAAATCTAGAAAATTGGAAATAGAAAGTTGAAAAATACAATTACAAATCAATATTAAATTTTAATTGCAAAAAGTAATATGCTTTTGTAATATGAATGATGAGATACAGTAATAAGACTAATAAATACCAATCTCTTATAGTTGTTATTCATCCTCATCAAATACAGAGCTTTCTTGATTCTTATCTGTGGTTTCTTCACTGTGAGTCTGCATACCTTCGCTGAACTGCATCTCAATAGGTCTAGTACATGAGTCAATAGTCCCACTGGCACTTTGGTTTGAAGTGTTTCCCAAACCTCTTCTTTCACATTTGGACCTCCAGATTTGCAGTGCCCTATCGTAAGGAAAAGTGTGGACATCATACCTAGATGTATAGAGCCTCAAGCAATTTTCCAAATTTTTGTCTAGTTTGTTTCTTAGCTTTGATTTTAGGAACCCCAAAGCACTAAAAACTCTCTCATCTTCCATTGAACCCAATATCATGGTAAGACATAAATCAGAAAGCTTCATATATTCTGACATTTAATCACGCAATGCTAAGTTCTCAACTATAGTTTTCCAAAGCCTTGTTATTGACCCCTCTTCGCAGGGGTTCTCCATTTTGGCATATTGTTCTCTCATAGTGTATGCAAAACAAGATGATTGCTCTTGAAGATGAGTTTCATCTAATATTCTATTTATAGTTACTCCATTCAATTCTCTGGATGTACAAAATTGTTTTATCAAAATCAGTAGCTTACTTAAAAAATCAGGTGCATTGTTGAGGCTCCAATAATGAGGAAACACAATAGACATGGCTTCGAGAAGGTTGTCAGGAGGGAATCTCCTTCTAATTTGTGAGGAAAGATCATACACAATTTTCTTCACAGAAGTAGTTACAGTTTCAACAATCTTGTTGAAATCTTCCCTTGTAACTCTTGCTAGTTGCTTCCTGGGGCGCTTTCCTGGTTCCTCGGGGTCGACCATGGCATAGAAGTGCATTGGTATCTCAACTCCCCATACATTGGCACATACCTCCCCGTCTGCATCGATTTGTAAAAAGTTATCAAGATTGTTCAAATTTGTGAGTGTCCACCACTTAACAAATTTTTCATCAGATAGTGTTGGCTGATTTCGATAGAGATTGTCGAGGGTCATGCATGCCATCTTACGTAGCGTAACATATTTTGCAATATACAGAGCTCTTTTTTGGGAAGCCTTCATAATATTCCTCATTTCCTCTAGCATGAGTAGAAGAGCTGCTAAAGTTAAGAGTGTCTCTAAATTACTTAACCTCCCAAGAAGGTCAAGAAATTTCAGTTGATCTGATTCATCACGAGCTATGTGAAATAGTCCAATCAAGGATGGATATTCTGAAAACACTCGATGCACTGGTCCATCCAAAGAGATCCATCTGGTATCATTAACCTTGAGAAGCTTGTTCCCATAAGTTATTCCATCAGCAAAGTGTTGAAATTCCATAAATCGTTTGGGACTTTGACAGAAGTGTGAGTAGAGCTCTCTGATTAAAATTTCATTTTTTTTAACCGAAGCAAACTTGCTCACAATTCCAAAAGCTAGATTCATTTTGTGAGCCTTGCAATGAATTGTAGTAATGTACAGTGCAAATGAAGTTTCAATCTTTGTACAAAGACCCTTTCTGTGACCTTGCATTGCTGAAGCTCCATCTACTCCAACACAAACCAATTTTTTGGCTACCATCATGTCATCCATACCTCCATATTCAATTAAACTTCTCTTTACTAGTTGAAATAAATTTTCCGCTATCGCACTCTCCTTCATTTTAGCAACATATAGTAGATGAGGTTGGCGGGTATGATTCTCTACAGTATAAACATGCATGCATACCCATGAAGTATTGTCTACTGCCATAACTTCATCTAAAGAAAATGCAATAAAGTTTGACTCTCTTATTTTTTCCTTTACATCTTATTTTTCAACCTCAACAAGACAACTTGCCCATTCCCATCCACTGTTTACTGACCAGTGTCTATTAGGATAGTTAGGAACTTTCAAAAAGTGTAATAAACCACTAATTGATGGGAAATTTGTCATAACACGCCCTCTGCTCAAAATATAAAAAACAACGCTTAACTGAACAACTTTTCCCTGTTGTTCTATTTGCATTGCTTTTCCGAAAGTAGCTTCAATAGAACCTTTAACTTCAGTAGGCTTCATCTGTATTTTATCATGAAAATAATACTCTTCGGCATTCCTCACATGCTTACATTCCTCCTTTGTTTTCCATCTTATCACTGATTTTTCAACCCTGTCTATCATTTCCTTTTCATAAACTTTACCCATATGCTTTTCTATGGTGTCAAATTTTAGCTGCAACCTAATTTCCTTGTTATGTTTCCAAGTGCAAATCTTACACCTACATTCTATTGGAGGCTTGCCTTCAATTGGATTCTTCACTGGTTCAATGAATGGATACTTTGATGCCCAAGTAATTTGAAAATTCCTCACTGACATATCCCACTCCCGATCCTTTTTTGATTGTGGTTCACCCTTTTTTGATCTGGCCTTTCTTTTCCCATTCGGTGCATTATCATCAATGGAATTATCACCCAAGTCAATTATATAATTCTGGCTAACTTGGGCATCTACCAGATAATCTTCTTCAAGATCATCCCGATCTGAGATATCAGGTTCGCCATCGTCTTCAACATGCGGTGTAGGTGGCAAATTTTGTACTTGTACTTGTGATGATGTACCTTCCTGATTTTCACCATAATCTTTTCCAATGCCAAAGTACGAAGACAATGTTCTGCTTTTTGTTGGCCTCTCATGGCCTTCCCCACATTCAGGTTTCCAACCCCTGTTCCTGTTCGACATTTGCAATGAAATAAAATTATAAAGGCTGGCAAAAAAATATCAATTTGTTGAAGAAGCAATATTAGACTATAATGTATAATATATGTTTCATTGGCCCTACAACCTACAATCTAGATGTCTGAGGTCTGAGTGTCCCCTGAGTCCTGACTACTTGACACTGATGGGTCGCCACTAAATAAAAATGAACTCAACAATGAAAAAAAATATAGATAAATTTAGAATAATATTATAAGACTTCAAAAATATGATTGCTCACCTTTACGTCACTAGTAGTCGCCAATGCAGTCAACAATAATGATTTTCCTTGGTCTGAAACTTCGCTATTGATCAGAATTCAGAGCCTAGAACCCACCAGATTGTGTTGAGATAGAACTGATATTTGTATGTATTTATACCAACCCTTATATGGCAAATTCCGCGAGAATTTTATATGGTATACAAATATTTGGCGAATCCCGCGTAACTATAACACGATTTATGTAATTTTCGAGGCGATTATAGGTCATCCAAATATGACTTATGTAATTTCAAGGCGATTATAGGTCATCCAAATAAATGGCAAATACAATATAGTTGGCGAAAGTTGGGGTGAATTCGGCACAATGTCGGGCGAATTGGGTCCTCCTGGCTAACAAACTTCACATGCCTATAGGCGAATTATGGTCGTCTATTAAGGCAACCTCGGATAGTGTAGGTGAAAAAAATAATTTTACTATGTGTCCATCGTATATTGTATTGGCGAAATCATTGCATAGAAACATTTAATTGCCTAAAACATATGGCGATCAGGCCATGACTTTGACAGAAATTGATAATGTTTTGGTAACATGGCCACTCCCAGTCGATACAAAATATTCGCCATTTCCGACATGGCTGACGTGAAAAATACACCATTGGTGAATATTGGCCACTAAAGTAATCTCCGACTCACACATACACATCCCTATGTAATCCTTCATATTTTTCACGGCTTACCAAAAATATCCCCTTTCATGTGATATAACCTTTCCTAAAATTTAGACATAAATATGACCATATGGCCATAAAATTTATAATCATTAAGTTTTTTTAAATGCAAGGGATTTAATCACACTTACATAAGTATCTAAGTAAATAAGTGAAGCAATTAAAAATAACTAACCTAGATATGAAATCTAGGATGGATAATTGAAATGAAAGTATAAAACATTAAATGAGTGGATAAGTGTACTTAGCTTTGGATTGGTGATGAAAATTTTGGTGTTGAATTTATGCTAGATCAATTTGTCATTATCATAAAATTCCTTGGAACTTGCATTGCCTTAAATATTGGTATAAATTGATCTTATGCCCTATGGGGTTGATCTTGACCATGAGAGGAAGAAAAGTGCAAATAATGCTTCCAAATGCTAGATCTAACAGAAGAGTGAATGCAAAAAAATAGATTACGAACCCTTACATTGTTACATATTAGGTATGCATATAAACTTAGATTTAAACAAATAAACACATAACACCAAATATACATGGGAAAGCCCTTTCGGGAAAACTCACACTCTAGAACACAGAGCTCAATTATATTATTAGTAACAAAAATTATAATACAAGTACAGATTATATGCTCTTCTAGGAGTAGCTACAACAACAAAGAATTTTGGAGCAATTATGGCAACATAGACGTCTTAAAAAATAATCAACATGCCTCATGAAATCAACCAAGGCATCAACATATATATAGAGATCAACACAAAGAGGTAGCTACTCATGGTTTTTGAAACCATCTTCAATGCCTAAGAGGTAAGTTATGTCATAAATAACATATTGCTAATCACAAGACACATTGCATATAACAACTTCCAAAGGAACAACACCTATTTTATTTATAACAATAATCTTACCAATTACAATGTAAGTGCAACATAGAAATTACCATGACCAAGAATATGTACCTTCCTTACGACACATTGCTTGTCAAAAGTGAGCTCCTCCATAAATGTCAATTTCTAAATTATTAACTCCTCATGACCTTTCCATCAAACTAGCAACCATCATAGTCATAATGGAAACTTGTCATAGCCCCAACAAAGATCAAAAAGTTGAGGAACGCCATCTCAAACATGCGGGTGGTCCATACACACAACGAACCATAAGGGTACTATAAACACACTAAAGTTGAGAATATAATAACCTCTTAGAAGAGATACAAAGCCACCACCTATGCATCCCTAGATACATAGTCAAATTAGGAATGAGATCTATACATATCCAAGCTACAAATAGGAAGGGCATTACATCCTTCCCCACTAAGATTAGGCTTATTTCTTGAAGCCTACAAAATAAAATGATAGGTACACCTAGTACTCAATCCTTTTAACACATAAAAAAACAAGAATGACCTCTAGACTCGCTCCAGTTTTGAGCCACGCCACAAAAAACTCTCACATCTATGGGGTGTACAACTAAATGAACACTAGTCAATAGGTACAACTTCCAAGGGGATCACCATAATGCCCTCACCAACTACCATTGTAACTATGAGAAGGGACCAACTACATGGTCCAAAAGAGCATCAACAACCACCAAAATCCTACTTAGGGACTGCAACAAAAAAAGAAATGGAAAACTATTTCACAAGACTAGAGAAAACACCACCATGTCCACCAAGAGCATGCCTCACTTCTTAACATGATCTCACTTTCTCAAGAATCACTCTACAATAGTGAGGATTTCCTTTGCACACCTACTTCTCATTAAGAAACGAAGGACAACTTAGGGGTTCTTAGAGATATGAATATAGAACGATACCTATCACAAGCAAACCCACCCACACCAAGGAGGCTAAACAACCCCAAAATTAAAAAGGAAGGTAAATTAGTCATCAACTAAACATAAGGCATAAGAACCAAACCATAATTTTATACTATTGCAAGCTCCACTATGACCAACCAAGGGTTAAACAACCCATCAAGATCATGAAACCATGATCCACAAGGTGACAAAGAACCTTTACAAGGCTCAAACAATACACACTCATGAAAGATAACACACATAGGATAAGCCAATTCCTCATACAACAATTGCATCCTCCTCCAAATTTAACCTAGGAACACCTCAAGATTGCCAAATAAAACTTCTCCAATCACAAGTTTGGCCTCAACAAATAGCCAAACAAGAGCTAGATAGATATAAATATAACAAGATGCACATAAATATTATGTGATGAACTTTGTGTCCCTAAACCATGTAAATCATACGTGTAGCTAGGGAAACCACATCCAAACATGACATGATGTGCACCATCATGCTAACAAATAACATAGCTATTGGTATCTTCAACACCTCCATAAACACCCAACTAAAGACAAAGAATTGGGGAGCATGGTCTCAAGACCACAACAAATAAAAACTAGCATTGTTGGTGGACTAAATCACACCCAACCACATATCAGCAACTAGAATCAAACACAAAGAAAACACATTATTTCAATCTCGATTTCAAGATCATACAATAACATACAAAGTGCATAAGGAGGAATACAAATACTTTTGACTCAATAACAAGCTCAAGGTATTCACAACCATTTAAATGATGCACAAAGAATACACTAAAGAGTAGGGGATTTTTAATTTAAACATAACTTTGATTAATGCAAGTTGAAGTAATAACATATATTTGACAATGCATCTGAAAAACATTTAAACAAATCTCAAATAATGTAAAAATATTTGACTAAGGAAGATATTTTTGAATAATCATCATTCTATTTAATACCACATCCAGATTTAGTACAACCTCCACAACTTACTCCCTTGCACATTCTATTTGGGGCTCATAATTAACATGATAGAGATCAACACTTAACATTACATAAGACCAACAATTTCAAACATTTAGAATATCCACCATAAGAATTCAAGAAAGCCCAAAAGGGAGAATTATCAATTCCAACACTAAATAATCAAAATGTCAAAAATATCAACAATAAGTCAAGTTTGACCAAAGATCACAAAATAGATAGATGGAAAGGTTTGGTGACTAGACTAGTCCTAATAAATTTAAAAAATTTGACGCTATCCCTTACAACAATTATAAATTATATCAATGACCACAATAAACCACCAATACTTGAAAAACACTTTCACATAACTAAGTGACTAATGTTAACCACATTTGAGGGAGTAACAACTACATGGTCCCCAAGAATACAACATTCAAGGTGCATAGGAGAATGTACCCAAGAACATCAAAAGAATGAGTTTATGCAACAATAAAGCACCAATACACTTAATTATGCAAATGGATATGTGTAGGATTTTCTACCACATCCACATGAAATTCCTTTAATAAAAGGATTAGGTCACTTAGAGTACCACATTCATTGGGAATGTACAATTTTACAAGGCTAAGATGTACATTCACACTCAACTAATGATACTTTACACATTCACTTATGCAGGGCATGAATAGCATTCAACCATTTAGAGAATATCCACACTAGGGACGTGCATTTACTCAACATTAAAAATCGCTACCATGGGCTATGACAAAATGATATCCACATACTTAACATGGAAAACACAATGGAGGCACTAAGCCCCATCAACACAATGCTCCTACCATGCATGTTTTCCTTTTAATAACTTAATTATGCACTTTATGCAAGATAGGGTTTGCACAAGACTATGAAAAATAGATGTTGGATATACAAAATGCATATGACCCATTTAAACTTCTTCCTTATTATTTTTAAATAGTGCAATTAATTATCTATGTTCTCACATATTGATAAAAAATAATGTAAATTAGCGACATAAGTCATTAACCCAAATGATCTATCATAACAATTCACATTTCTTTCACTTATCTACAATACTATTTCACACATGCAATAATGTGTTCTCACAAAATATAAATAAACAATACACCTTAAGCAAGCATATCAACACAACATATATTTCACATATCAAGCATACATAACATTTTAACCTTTGTCACATTCAAATGCATCACCTCAATAACATAATTCACAATGCTCAATCATGAGCCAAATCATTAGCATTCCAATCAAATGAGAAAAATTTCTCAATCACACCATCTAATAAAACATGCTTGAGAAAGAGGACCACTTAAGGGTCACTAAGAAGAATCAAAACATAGAGAAGACAATTGCACACAAAATAAATCTTTAGCACACTCAAGGGTCTAACTAATATTTAACAAGAATTTCTCAAACATATCATACTAGGGAAAACTAGGTAACAACCCTTATTGCCAACAACATCCACACAACCAAAAAAGCATGAAGACCCAACATGAACTCACATACAAGGAGTAACATGCCAAATAATGATCATCCTCCACATCAAGATAATATCCAATAGGGGTATTTATTCTTCTCTAACAAGTGCAGAAGGGCCTAGGAGACACTCTTCCTCCACAACACACTACTTGGGTTGGTTCACATTGAACTCACTAAAATTCCATACACAATACCAAGCAACAAGGTACCAATCAACAAGACATAAAACCAACTCACAATAGAAACACTTACATAACTACAAACCAAGAACTAATCACCACATGGGAAACAACACGAACTAGAGATATCAGTGCTACAACATGAGCTCTAATACTAGATGTAATGCCCAGTCAAAAGGACCAAGAAAAAAATCAATGGAACAAATTAAAAAAAAAACTAATGACAACACCAGAGATAAAACAAGGATTTGCCACAGTCAAACTACAATGTGAACACATAGGTATTGAAAGGACAATACAAAATAGAAGAAAAACTATACAAGACCACTATTGCACAAGCAAGGCGGCACCAATGAAAGACTAACATTCATGGGACAAATTCACCATGCAAAAATGATTATAGAGAAGACAACACCTTGACAATAGTTGGTACAACCCATAATCACATTCTCTCATCAAACCACACAAGGATGGGATGAGGGAATCCTTGACTTCCAATTCTCATCAAAACATGCTTAATAATTCTGAGTCACAACACTAATAAAACACTCAAAAGACTGACATCAATAAAGAAAGTCTAGGAGCTAATATTGCTTGACTAGACAATGACACTATCAATTTTTGAGGCAAGGAATAGGAGAAGGGTATGGTCACCTCCAATCCAGTGAACAATAATCAAGAAGATCCTCAAACAAAAGGGAAACCTCCACAAGTGGTTTCCAAACCAAGATAAAATCAACTCTCTACCAAATGAAAGGATGACTAGTCACTTCCAAGACACAACACACTTCCCAAGGCAAGGAGATGTCCTAAATCCTAAGTAGGACACTCATGAACATAATGATTGCCTAGTAAGGCTCCAAAGTCCAAGGGGAATAACTTCCATATACTAGATCACCTTGAGGAGTGGTCAACAACAAATTTTGAACAAAACTATAAATTTGGATAGTTTAGGGGACACTAGCTCCCAAATGGGACACTTGATACTAGGCGGAGCACCCGTGTTCCGTGTTGCAGTCCTAAATTAGTGTTGGTGTCTATTTTTGGTGTTAGATTCCTAATTATATGTTGTAATCCTATTCTAGCACTAGTGTCCTAAATAGTGAGCAATCTAGAGCTAAGGATTGGTCACCAGGACTCTACGAACACAAAGGACACATCCATAATGGCCTACAATACCACATAAGCCAAAAAATGATTAAAATTGACTTAAGGAATAAACTGACAAATGACTCCCCCAAGTTCTAGACACCTCTAAAAAATAAAAGGAGAAGATTAGAAGGTTTGTATTGATCTCGCCAACACTTCTAACACTTTCCCTAATACAAAAGACCAAAGGGTCAACAATAATGACACTCTTTGGCATTAGCAAGACCCTACAACTATCTACAAGAGGGTCCAAATCAGCCTGAAAACTTCATAACACTATTTGAAATGCCGCTAGGATATATGAGGAAGACATGGCGTATTTATAGAACCACTTGTTTATGGTAAAAATGGAAACAACAATATTGAAAGACTAAATGAATTTAACCACAAAACCCTAGCCTAACAACAACAAAGATCTACCATAACATATGAAGATTACCTAAGACAATGTAAACCAGATAAAATCACAAAGATTATACCATCACATGTCCAATAGGGTTTGAATCTCCATTCTTCCTATCTCTATTGATCTTGCTTGATATATTTGCTCTCAGATTTTATGTGTGCATAAGAGCTCAACAAAGAATGAAAATGTGGTTGCAAGTAGGTTTGATCACATATGAAAGTTCGAATGCTAGAATGCTTGAAGGATTGATTAGGAGATTAGAATGCGTAGTTGGGGGTTGATAATGAAGGAAGCATCTCCTTATATAGAAGACACTATAAGAAATGGAGGGATAAGATTGAGAGGTGTAAAAGATAAATGGTTGGCTATGATTAGAGGGTAGGTAAAAGAAATAAGAAAATAATGAGAGGGTAGGTAGTGTAGGAATTAAGAGATGAATGACACGTGTCATGGGTAGAAAAGGCTAATGAATTAATTAAATAAACAAAGATTTATTTATTTAATAGAGGAAATAGGATCAATTAAATAAATAAAATATTTATTTAATTTAAGAGAAAGGATAATTTAAATAAATAAAAGTATTTAGTTAAATGATAAATAAGGCTAGAAGAGGATAAATGAATTAGTTAAATAAATAAAGATTTATTTGATTAATAGAAGAATTAGGCTTAAAATAATTAAATAAATAAAATATTTATTTAATTAGATTGGACAATTTTAGGTGTCTACACCACCCAATACAACATCAAGACATATTAGATTCATTTTAGGCCCAAAAATAAGTTCCTGCAATCATTTTACCTCAACCATACAAAAGTAATTGATTAACTCACAAAAAAATTATGCTTGGCTCTAACACTAAGACACAAAATCCAATTCACATGCACTAACATGATCAATCGAATTACATCCATCTTAATGATAGATCAAATATACTCAATGTTACAATTACATCATTTGAGGACTCAAATGTACTTTCAATATATAAATTACATTGATGACTTTGTGGAATGGAGAAGAAGGATTGAATTTGTGAAATGTAATTTTGGTAAGCATAGGCATGAGATGTCAATAGGTTGGGTTTGATTGTAGTTGGAATGTGGGATAATATTAAGGTAATTTGAGGTTGTGAGGGTGGCATGGATGAATGTAGAATACTAGTGGTTAGCATAAGAATGGATGGTGGAATGGTAGGTGTTAGATGATCCTCTAAGTAACAATAAGAGTGTCATTATACTTTGGATGTACAATGAGGAGGAGTCAAGGCATCATTTATAGTAATTATATTTGTTTGGTTAGTGGTGGTAAGATCTATAAGATCGAGAAGAAGTAACTTGGTACTTTTTTTATTCAACAATATATAATAGTGGTTGACATTTGCAACAAGAAGCATTTCTACCACTTTCATTGTCTTTGGGTCTTGTTAAAGATCTCTTATCTCTTCCAATGTTGGTAACTTATCTAGATATTAAAATTCAAATTATGGTGGTTGAGTTTGCATAGTTGAACGCTTTAAAAATCTTCTAGAGGAGGTAATAAAGTTGGCATTCCAAATGGATATTTAGTTCCTCTTAGAGAAATTGGGAGATTTGACTCAAATTGTTGTGATTACATGTTTTTCTAGCATTGTGATCTTGTAGTTGTCATGCATAAATATAATATCTTATAATATTAAACACTTTTGTTTTGATAAAAGACACTTGTTTCTTAAAAGTTAAAAGTAATCAAGGTTAAGATAGATATCCAAAATGATAAGAGATAAAGATGAAATATTACTTGAACTAGCCTTGTGAGTCCAATAAAATGGATTAAAAAGAAGTATACCAAATCAAGAGTAGTCAAATATTCAAAAGATAATATATGCACCAAATGATAAAAAAAAACTTTTCAACTAGGAATAGACTTGTGATACCAAGTTTTAATGGTGCAAAAGTGACCCTACAAAGGGAAAAACTATGTTCCCTTAAGAGCCAATTTCACAACATACATCCATATATACCCAACTAGTGAAACTAGTGAAGATATATAATTAAAAAAAAAAAATACAGATTCTGATTATAGAAATAGAAAGAGAGTATGATAGGGAGTTTTCAATCCAAATCTAAGCATCTTGGGCAAGGATTCCAATGCAACACACATATGTATGTGTGATGCACTTTAGTCTTGTACAAATTGAAACCAAAATAACTTAGAAAATGGAGAAAACCCAACTCTGTACTTCAACCAATCTACAAAACCTAAAATTTAGGAATGTAACACCAAATACTATATAATAGAGATAAAAGAATAAAATAAATGACAAGATTAAAATGACTAAATGAGAGAAATATAATAGACAATCATAGGAAAACCTTTGTGTGTTCGAATTCTTCCAATACACTTGCACACAAACAAAAGAGGAAAAATGTTTAGGACTGTTTGGGGACTTGCCTCAATCAAATCCCTATTTTGGTTTTTCCACCTCCACAACAACTACATAGATAGATAGATAGATAGATAGATAGATAGATAGATAAAAAAGATAAATAGATAAAATGGTAAAATTAAAAAATAGATAAAAAAATATAAATAGATAAGGGATGTGATAAATCCCTAAGATGCTCAAAGATGTGAGCAATATATTATCCGATAGGCTTTATAAAGCTAAGAGAGCTAGAAAGATTATTGTGAGAGGTTGAGATTGTTGTAGAAAATTATAGATTATTGTAGCAACCAAGAGAGAGCAGATAAAGTTGTGAGAACCAAGAGAAAAAGAGAGATTTATTGAGAGAACCAAGAGAGCTTGCATGTAGAAAAAATATAGATTTAAAAGAGAGAATAGGAGGGAAAAGAAGGGAAACCAATCCATTTCAAAAGATTCCAAGCCATTTCACTAACCTAGGTAGGTGACAAGTGTCAAAATGCTTAGAATTGACATTTGAACGTTAAGATATCGTGAGACATTTGTGCGGGAATGTAATATTGTAAATTACATCCCATGCAATTTAGTGTCACATGAGCATCTAATTCACTCCAAGTTGATGGAGATCATGCTTCATCATATTTTTCCTTTTGTCCACATGGATTGTTTTGTCAGCTTATAACTTGGCTTATAGCGACCATGTTGACCAATTGAGCATGGGACTCTAGTGCACCATAGAGACATCCGCACGCTGTGCTTGCGGCCCACAAATTTCTCAGCCCGTAGGTGGTCATTTGAGCATTACGCCTACACATGAAAAGAGTCTATAACACGTCTATTCACAACTGCAGACAACAAGATTTGTTTGAGAGGCTATATCTCTCACATTTCTGGCCTTTCTTGGGACTTCTGAATTATTTTGAAAATAGTTTGAGCTCTTGGCATCCATTATTCTTACTTTACATAGGTTTCCAAACATTTGAACACCACCATTGTTGTAGCTTCTTGGAGATCTTACAGAGTCATCTTCACTAGTGTTGGGAAGGAATTCATTCTCTTTCTTGGTTTATTAGTATATCTATAATCCTTCATTCTAGCTTAACTATTTTGTTATCTTTATTGTTCGTCTCTTATCTTTAATTATTTTATTTCACATCATTGCTACTATTTGGGTTGCCTGAGGACGTTGAAACACTGAAACAAGGGTCTAACTGAGGCAAGCCTCTAAACACAATCCCCAACATTTTCTCTCTTCCTTTGTGTGTAGGTTTGTGGTTAAAAGGGTGAACTTATCTTGCTGGAGTCTTCAATCATGGACCAATTGTAAGCTCTCCCTACCCTTTTCTTACTTTATTCCAATATCACACATTTCGTATTCCTTATCTTATCTTGTCATTTACATCATTTATTTAATAGTACAGTCACATCTGTCACTTTCATACTGCTTCTGTACTATGTCCATATTGGATGACAACACACCGTGCTGGTGTCCCAATTTCACGTGCTTGTTCTAAAGACAAAGGCTTAGCAGGGTCATCTGGAAACTTTGTTTGTTAGTCATTTATCTCATTCTGTGCTTAGCATTCTCTGGCTCACCTTTAGTTCTATTTTAAGTGAGGTAGAGTGAAGGTAGGTTTGTCCCTTGAGGTTCATCACCTTGAGGGTGACAAATCTCATCCTCTATAGGCACATGGATGTCTAGGCGGGGCCTGAATATCCGTGCGAAGTGCTAGTGTCCAAACAAACCATGCTAAAAAATAAAGGTTGACAAAAGAATCATACGGTTAATGCAAAACTGAAGATAAAAGTTAGTTGTTGAAAAGGTGTCTTGAGCATCCTAAGAAGAAAATGATTGATGCAAGGACTAAAATGAGCCTATTCAAATGCTAGGGGAATGGATACTAAAGTGGCTACAAAAGTGTAGGTGAAATTGCAAAGGGGTATGCAATTTTTTACTCTACACAAGTAAAAAAAAAGGATCGATAACAAATCAAAAGATAATAGATCCAACTTGAAATTTAAATAATTTGAGCAACAATATGACAAGTTACTCAGACCTTAATTGTGTTCATCAAATGTTATCACGATGTCAAGTTTAGGTTTCAAGTTTTGTATATATGTATATGTATATGTACATGTATCTATGTGTGTACTCACAGACACACACACATACACATAAAGCATGGAAGGTAACTAATCACATTAAAACCTCTAGGTTCACAAATATATAGAAGATTTGCTTCTTTTTTTTTTAACAAACACCTATATATATATATATATATATATATATATATATATATAAAGAATGGAAGGGAACCAATCACATTAACAACTCTAGATCCACAAATATAAAAGATATGCTTATTTTTTCCTTTTTTGAATTAAATGTTGTTTGATTTGATACTATATACGGTGAAAAATGATGATGATAAACTATTGCAAAACCATAAAAGATCCAACCACAACAAAACCCTAGTTCTACAATATATATATATATAAAGAATGGAAGGGAACCAATCACATTAACAACTCTAGATCCACAAATATAAAAGATATGCTTATTTTTTCCTATTTTGAATTAAATGTTGTTTGATTTGATACTATATACGGTGAAAAATGATGATGATAAACTATTGCAAAACCATAAAAGATCCAACCACAACAAAACCCTAGTTCTACAATAAAGCATTCACCATACACCAATGAAGAAACCTAAGAACATGAAAATCAACAAATGAAACCATAATACCATTCACATGCCAAGTAGAGTTTGATCTTCATTATCTCATATCTTCATTGATCTTGTTTGGTATATGTGCTCTTAGATTTTGTATTGTGCACAAGAGCTAAACAAAGAACAGATTGTGGTTGTGAAGTTACTTGATTGCTTGAAGGCTTGATAGATGCATTAAAATTGTTGGATTAGTTAGCTAGGGTTGTGAAAAGAAGAGAGTATCCTCTTATATAGATAACACCTTAGAAAAATGATGGTATATGATTAAGAGGTGAAAAGACAAATGGTCGGCTAAGATTAAAGGGTAGCTAGAGAAAATAATAAAAACATGAAGGGGGTAGGTAGGATAATTAAGAGATAAATGACAAGTGTCATGGAGAAAAAAAACTGATGAATTAATTAAATAAATAAAGATCTATTTAATTAATAAAGGAAGTGGGACCAATTTATTTTTTAAAATATTTATTTAATTTATGGAAAGGATAATTTAAATAAATTTAAATAAATTAAAAAATTTATTTAAAAAGGGGAAAGGCTAGAAGAGGATAAATAAAAATATTATTCAATTATACTAGAACAATTTTAGGTGTCTACATTTTGCCCCTCTTTGAGACAATGCAACTTCTCACATTGGCTCAAAGAAGATAAGATGAATTGATACAAAGTTGTCCCAAGATGGGAATGAGATGCCCCCTCAAGAGATTGGATGAAATTTTAAAAAAGATCGTTGATAATCTCTCAATAAGAAAGAAAAGCTAGAAATGCGAAGGACAGAGTGACAAGGTTACACAGGTGAAAAACTGACTAAAAAGGGATCAATGGGAAGAAAGAGATCAACACGCTAAACTAGGGTTATGCAACCTATATATATACAAGCCGTAGGGGAAAACATCCTCATTTGCATCCACAACACCTAGGAAATCAGAGTAGAGCACTCAAAGAGCTTAAAGAGCAATCAATAGTCTAGGAGGGAAGGAAAAGAAAGTACATCGATTTGATCGCGTCCGACGGTTCGAGTAGCCAAAGGACATGGGTGAGCCAGTAAGTATGTCAACCTTGCTCAGTAATTTTTCATTTATTGTATTTAATGCACCTTGTAGGTAGATTGAACAAAAATGTGGAAGTAGTTTCTAGGGGTAGAAACACATAGAGGTTAGGTTTGTACGTGTCTGTGGTACACAAATGCATCTAGGTCGGGTATGTGCGTGTATATGTATGTAATCATGTCTATGAGTCATATGCACACATCTATTTCATACAAACACATATGGGTTGGGAAAACACAGTTATGTTGAACATCATTGCATTTGTGTCAAGAAAGCACGTCTAGATAGTAAAGGCACGTATATGTTGAATAAAAGCACATTTAAGTTGTCAAAACACGTTTATGTCTTAGAAATCCAAATTGACGATATGAACATACACTGTCAATTGGATAAGCTGCTGAGAAAACTCACTCAATAGGTGCCCTAGGAAAGACAAGCTGAAAGCTAGGCTGAAATTGGCAACCACGTGATGAACATGCATCACCAATTGGATAAGCCATAGAGAGGATTCACTCAACAAGTGCCCTTAAGTAGGTAGGTTTGCTAAGCTAAATATAGGATAAGCTGTCGAATTGATAAAATCCGACGAGTGCTCTAGCAAGATAGGATCAAGTGCAATGTAATAAACATATACACTAGATTGCAATGCCATCTGATAGGCATAAGCACTAGGATAGACCCTGACGAGTAGCACCCTATGATAGACATAGGTACCACTATGCTAGGATAGGATAAGATAAGAAATACTATGTGATGAACATAAGTACTAGAATTGACACGATTGGTTTGATTGGATGCAGGAGTACTTGCCCCAGATTGAGTCTCGAGAGAGGTTCCCTATGACTCAAAGATTATAGATAGATTTGATTGTTGATGATCATGTCGTGATCGAGGCTATGATATTATGACACATCATGTATATGCCTGATATTCGGGCAAACACAAGACTGTTGACTAATCTTATATAGAGATGGCACTTCGAGACATGCATGTTTCATTTGTCGACTAGTGAGATGTCAGCCACTTTAGAAGATGTTTATAACATACTACTCAGGCTACCCATACAGAGAGAGTTAGTCGTGTATGATAGAGAGGGGGATGTAGATGCATTATGACAATTCTTCAGAGACCTAGAGCTAGAGATAAGGGGAGAACACTTGAGCTGGGAGGTTATGTATCATCGAACTGACTCTAGGTGCAATGGTGGGAGGGGTGATCAACGGATTCCTATGTCCCAACGGGGTTACATGTGGACTGTCAATATTGTGGGGTAGAGCATTGGAGATCCTATTGACAGAGAGGAGAAAATTCACATGGGGGCCATGTATTTTGGCACACTTATATCATGAGCTCCATCAATTTGTATACATCTGTGGTTGTGGTTTGGGATGCAGGGCTACACTATTACAGGTTTGGGCCTATGAGCATATGGCAGTGACGAGGCTTATTCATTTCATGTTCAAAGGCCATGGGAAATCTTATGTACATCTGTATAGCATGATCACTTCCCAACCATGGATTGGGAAGCTAGAGTATTGGCGACGATTATTTGATGACATAGATAGTGTTAAATTGAGGCCATATCTTGATTATGAGGCCTAGGAGGATGATGCGACAAAGTTACCATTTTGTTTCTGTAGCAGGTATCTCATTGGGCAAACTCCCTATATTTTGGATAGGAATTCAATTGATAGGGTAACCAGACAATTTGGCAAAGTCTAGCAGATGCCACGGGGATTAGGAGAGTTTGCACACACAGTGAGAGAGTAGGTCCATTGGGGATCGATTTTGTCTTATGATGCGATTATCAAAAAGTTTCAGGAGATGGTTCTGATGCATTGGTATTACCAGATATAGTTGATGCAAGTATGATAGAGGAGTATGTGGCCTGTTTTTTTGAGCATTCATTTCCATGGTTGATAGTGCTAGGGGAGACAACTCCATGATTAAATGATGATGATGATGATGATGATGATGATGATGATGATGATGATGATGATGATGATGATGATGATGATGATGATGATGATGGGGGTAGATGACGAAGGAAATGGAGGAGAGGAGGGGCTAGGAGGGTTGTTAGAGGACAAGGAGGACAGAGGGATGGATGATGAGGGGAGAGAGGGGAGGATGGAGAGGGAGGCAGACCACTGAGGCCACCGAGAGGGAGAGGAGGATAGCCACTATAGGTCACTCCATAGATATAGGTACAAGGTGGATAGGGATAGGCTGGATAGGGACATGATAGAATTGGATAGGATGCCCAAGAGAAGGATGGGTAGGAGGAGGAGGATGAGATACTAATGCTATGAGAGCTCAAACAGGGACAAGCCGATGAGATCGATGATCTCAAGAGAGAGAGGTGATTTGGTTGAGGCAACAAATCCAGGAGATCATAGGTGAGAGAAACACAACCATCCAATGAAACATAACTCTAGAGGATGCGCTAAGGATAGATAGGGAAATGCTATAGCGAGACACTGCATTAGGATATGCCTATTTCATCCAGGCAGGGGAGGAGGTATCTTACTAGCAAAGTCTGTATGAGGCAATAATGCCACCTAACCTGAGAGCAAACAGTTATAGACAGACATCTCACTCCACAACAGTAGGTTGGGAGGGAAAGGGGGCTTGTAGTGGAAGTGTGATATGACCACCAACACCACTAGTAAGGTCTGCGGGAGGGGGATGTCAAGATCATCCAAGGGCTAGGCCTTCGAGTGCTCAAATTCCATTGAGGCCTATTGACTCTGAGGGAAGGTCTTCATCATATCTCGCTTGGATCCATTTTTTTGTATCAGTTTTGTGTATGATGATGTAGACAGTTTTAGGTGATTTTGTAGCCATGTGATTTTTGACATCATTGTACCATGACACTTATATTCTTTGATATATACGAGACGACCTATGCTTGTAGCAATTATATGCATGTGTTTCTATGTGATGCACTTACTTTATGATGTTTTTATATGCTTTATGATATGATTATGATGCAATGTAAGCTTATAAAATGGATGCATATGATGCAATATGTTTATGTGATGATCTATATGATGTTTATGCTATGCATGATGCATGTTTTATTATAACGATTCAATCATATTCTATGTAATGCTTATATGATGATGATGATGATGAGATGCAATATATGTATATGATGCAATGCAATATTTTTTTTGCACTTTTTATGTTTATGTTATGCATGATGCAAACATACATATACTTTAATCCAAATGGATGTATGAACATAATGCTTATATTATGTGCTAATGAGTGGTGTGTGCAGGACGTGATACTATTTATGATTCCTATATGTATGTAATGAGATGTGATATCATGTATTTATGATTCCTGTATGTATGTAATGAGATGTGATAGCATGTAGTGATGCAGATATTTTTGAGGTGTCATTATACTCAGTCATGTAATGGTGGACTACATAGGACTCAAGGTAGATGATGGAGGACAAAAGAGAGAAGGGGGATGGAAGGTAGAAGATATGGGAGTGAAAGAGATTCTTATGCTATTATCATCATTGAACTTTATTATGGCAAATAGGTTATGACCATCCAGGTATCGGTTCAACCTAGAAAGTCATTCTACCCTTTGCATGTAGATCAAATAGTCACAAACAAGGAATGCCCCAGTTCATACTAGACCAACAGTGTCATCATATCCTTGAACAAGTCATAGTATTACTAAGAGATAATTTACAAACAACAAAAATAGGTGAACATGTCCCATTCTTGCCTTTCTAGTCAAAGACATCTTAGAAAAGCTAAAAGACATGTCACCTCAAAGATAAAATCAAAAGAAGTAATCTTCAAGATATTAGTGTTTCTTGCCACATATGTTAACATGTTGATTTGGTCTCAATGTTGTTATGCTGATAAAGGACACATAAACATTGGAAATACTATTGTAGCCAAAGTTTGTCAAAAAGATTGATTTGTTGAAAACTCACTATTGCTTGCGTCTCATCTGAAACCGACTGAATCCATGGAAATGATACTTTATTGCGGAGAAGAACAAAACTTTACTGTGGATTGGCGATGCAAATGATCTTTTATTGCAAATTGTGCATGAAAAGGACAAATGAAAAAACAATTCTCCTCAAAACATGCTATGCTCATTTTCCACTACCATTACTAGATTTAGGATTTTACCCCAGTTACAGATTGGACCTAATTTATTATAGGAGGAAAGGGTGAAAAAGGTATGGGAAAGAAGTTTATTACGCATGGAAAAGAATGGAAAGAGGTTTATTATGAATGGAGAACTAATCTTAGGTACATCAATAACAAGCCATGATGGGAATGGGTAAATTTATTATGGAATGATAGGTTGTGATTGTGTGTAAAGTGAAAAGGGAAAGATTGAATCCTGAAGGAGGGAAGTGCAAAAGTCTCTACACATGGCATCGGTAACCCAATTTTCACCATGGTACTTGCCTAGGGTGCCACCGAAGTGGTTTTCACCATTGGACAAATTTATTTCTTTTTACTTTTTTCAATTTTTCATTTTTTGTGTGTCACAAAGTGCCTGTTTACTAGGTTTTTACCAAGTAACGATTTATTATATTATTATTATTTAGTATTTATTGATTTTTTATATTTTTTATATTTTTTTATTAGGATACTCTAAAAAACTATGTGTAAAATCTGCAAAGGTGCATGCTATTAATAGGATCCTCCAAAGGTTTTTTGTTTGATGTTGATAGATAATATGCATGTGGTCCATATACTATGATGATGACATAAGGGCCAAACCAATTTGGTTCAAACTTACCCTTTTTATCTTTGTCTTGCTGATTATTAGGATTTTCTCTTAGCTCTAAGTCGTTCCCACCTCAAATGTGTGAGGCTTTACTTTATGATTATAACCATGACTCATTCATCCTCGATATGCTTTTAGATGATTTAAAGTAGTTTGTCTATTCTCATCCAATAATTCCGAATCTTGTAAGCGAGAGATCCTATAGTCTTCATCGTAGATAAGATCACACAAAGAGACCCGTAAGGAGGGTAACTCGACTTCGATAGGCAAGATGGCTTCAACACCATAGACAAGTGAATAAGGAGTATATACAATAGGTGTTTGAACACTTGTGAGATAGGCCCAATGTGTGAGGTTGAGTTGAATATGCCAGTTGTCGCCAACATCATTGACTATCCTTTTGAGGATTTTAAGGATAGTTTTGTTAGACACCTCAGCTTGATCGTTAACTTGAAGGTAATATGGAGTGGAGGAGCGATGATGGATATGGAATCGGTCACAAAGCTCATGAACATCCTGATTTTTGAACAAACAACCATTGTCTGTGATGATGGAAAGGGGAACACCATATCAGCAAATGATATAGTCGATGATAAAATTTGTGATCTAATTTTTGATGATTTGGGTGAGAGGAACAACCTCAATCTACTTTGTGAAATACATTGTGGCTATAATGAAGAATTTGTGGCCATTGGAAGAGGGAGGATGAATCTTGCCCACAAGATCAGATCCCCATTAATAAAAGGGCCATGGAGTTGTGATTGAATGAAGTTCTTGTGTTGGTGTGTGAATGAGGTCTCCATGAATCTGACACTACTTAGACTTTCTAACAAACTGGTATGAGTCCTTTTCCATAGTAGGCCATTAGTATCCAGTCCTCATAAGTTTCTTGGCTAAGGTTGGACCAGTAGAGTGAGTACCACATATACCATCGTGAACCTCACATAATGCAATCTAAGCTTCATCACTTTCTAAACATCTAAGGAGAGTACCATCTAGACTCCATCAATAAAGGGTATCAGCTAATATGACATAGTGGGAGGATTGGCAAATCAAAGTATGATGTTGGTTGTTGGAAAGATCAGGTGGAAGGATATTGTTGTAGAGGTAAGTGAAAATGCTTCTATACCAATGAAAATTGGGACCAACAACACAATCATTTCTATATGAGTGATCTCATATGAGGGAACCAAAATATTATCCACCAAGAACTCATAACGGGTCTCGTTCTGAGGCATGTCAATCAAATACGCAATAGTAGCCATGGCATCAACAATTTGATTATTATCTCTTGGAATTTGTTCAAAGACTATTTGTGTGAAATATTGTTTGAAATCATCCACCATTTTCTTATATGGTATTAATTTTTTATATTTAGTCTGGTAGTCATCACTTTTTTAGCAAATCACCAGTTGAGAGTCCTAAAAAACACGAAGATCCTGGATCTTCCACTTAACTACGATTCGTAGGCCTGTTGTTAATGCTTCATATTCTGCTATGTTGTTTGTGTAAGGGAATGATAATTGATGTGACTTAGGAATGGAATCCCATTGAGGTGTGATAAAGAGGATACCAACTCTTGTGCCATGCTGCATATATGAACCATCAAAATATAGCTCTCAAGGATTTGAATTTGTCACCATGAAGATATATTCATCTGAGAATTTTGAGATAATGGTTTGAGTATCATAAGTCATAGATGCATCTGCAAACTAATCTGCAATGGCTGTCCCTTAACTGATTTTTTTTCACTGTTGTATTGGACTACAAATTCTGACGAATGTTTGGTGACATATTGACAAAATATTGTTGACTTACCAGCGAAACCTTGGCTTAAATTTCATCACTGGATTTTTGTCATTGTAATGACCAATTCTTATATGTCGAAACCACGACTCAGAATCATCGGTCAATGACAAGGAAAATGTTTGCAGTGTTCGTCGCAAAGTCGTCAAGTTACATCACTTGTGCAATGTAATTACATTTCCCGACTTTGTTCATCTATCGACGAAAAAGACCACAAAACGTTACAAAAATGCATGTTTGAAATCATAAAAAAATACCGAACTATCATCCATTTTTTTGAGGAGGTGGAGAAAACCTTTGTTATTATTACGATGAAAACAAAGTCTCATGTACAACAACCTCATCGCAAATTTTTGTGGTTCGTTGGGCTATATTTGTCGAAATTTTGACGAAACCCTTCAGTTTAAAAAAATAAAATGGAATGTCATACTGATGATCATTTTTATCTTCTAAGTTCAGTCTGTGATCATATCGAGATAACTTGGTCAATGAGCAGCTAGGAATAACTGATCAGAATAACTTTGAGAATTGGTGTACCCCTTTCAATTTATCCCGACAGTATTAGCTTGGTCGATGAGTTGTTGTTCTGGATGGCTATTCTGATGAAGTGTTTTTGGAATGACTTGTGTTGTCAAGATGGTCTCTAAATGTCATATCGACTGTGTTCCCTATTCTGATAGAACTATCCTTTTGATGATCGATATAGCTATGCTGAAAAGGTCATCTTTGTGGAAGTTTGTTTATCGTTAGAACATATGCTGATAAGCTGAAGGACTTTGGAGTTGTGATTTTTGAATAACTATGTCGATGCATGTTCATGTTGGGTCATCAGAATAGTTTGTACGGATGGGATAGTTTCCAGAAGCTAATCCGATAGTGTTGGTTGTTTTGATGGATTTGGGTTTTGGGATACCTATGTCGATAAAGGAAGGTTCATAGTATATCATCAGAATGACTTGTACTGTTGTTCAAGCATGTTTTTCTTATGCTGCTAGTTATGGTGATTTCGATGAGTGGTTGTTTGGCTTGGAGGTTTTCCGTTCAAGGTAACTTCTGTCGATGAAGTTTATCACTATGCAGATTGAGTTTTAGGATGCTTATTTGGATACGATCAGTGATGGATGTAACATAAGGATACAAGAAAACATTAAAGGCATTTACATGAGCTGAATGAAAATATACAACAACTATTCGATACCTTAATGCATGATCATCAGGTATAGATTGAAAAGGATAGACACCATAATGAGGATCATCATGTACAATAGAGATATCAAATTAGAAAGACAACTTCATGATGCAATGCTATAAGGCAAGGTATAGAGTACAATATAGTTTCTTAAAGATAAGTACATTTCCACATAATGGAAGCTACAAGAAACATCATTAATTTATAGTAATAGGACAATTTAATGAAAGCAACAACAACTTAGTGCTCAACAATTAAGAATCCTTCCTTTTAAGAAGGAGATAAAAGTATGAACATTTTTGTTGATACAATACCCTCAAGGTTCATAGTGTTGAACACAACAACATTTCCATACTAAGTAGAGAGTCAAAAGTGTCAGAGCATTTATACATGTACATCAAGACAACATGAATAATGAACATTGATTGCTAATACATCAGCAAAAAACATACAATATGTGCCTCTTAAGGATGTTGATACATTAATAGAGATGAAACAGGCTTGCATTCATTGGTTGTTCATGAGGCAAGAAATGTTTTCAAACAATGTTGAAAGGTTGAAATACATACTGTAAGTAAAAGAATGGTATCTCCAAATAATAAAATATACCTCTAAGTATTATGATATCTAAAGTAAGATGTGGCTTGGTTGTTCATAGTGCCAATAGCTAGAGAAACTAAATGATAATCCATATCTCTCCATGTGATACAATAAATGAGGTATCAATTCCAATGATACATCTAATAAACAAAAAGGAGGAAGGTGCTCAAATATAATCAGAATAGGTAAAAGCTCCAAGAGTCACCATCAACAATATTCAACATTAGGTTTGTCATGTCACATAAAGAAATAGGAGCTATAGGATGTAATTAGTTCATTTCTACAGGGAAGTATCTAGCATATATTCAGAAGTATAACAAAGATACACAGAAAGTAATAAAGTTCAAAATGGTAGTGAACAAACTGTAATTATGTCTGCAAGGTATGATTAGTGATATATGTTTGAGGAATATTGTATAAAGGTATGATCAATAAGACATTGGTGAAGTAAGCTAGTCACAGAGTACATCAGCTACAGAGAGGAAAAAGGAGAAAATGGAATTGGAAAGCAATTAACTTAATCATTCTTGTTTCTACAAAAAGAGTCATTGTTTAAATAGTGATATAAAGAGGAATGAAAAAGATTAATTGGTTGTTCTATGTATAAATTAAATGCAAAAGCACATAGAAACATAGTCATGTTTGAAGTTACAAAAGTAAACACATTATAAAAAACATGGTTGTCAAAAATATCAATTTTTAACATTCATTAACATATTTTCAAAAATATGGTTCTCAAAAATATGATTACAGACACTTTTTTTTTGTTTCTTTTTTGTAGATAAATAAAGAAGAAGTAGAGTATCATTTTCTAAATCATCATTCCTCCCTTTAGTTGTTCTTCCCTCTGCTCATGATCTTAATGTATGCCTAGTCGTGTACTCATGATGTGGAGGCCACTGCAAGGGGGGTCTACTGCAATAACAAATAAATGTTAAATTGATATGTTTTATTAGTATTGTTACAAGTATTTCATTAATTAAAATAATATTAGAGTGGTTCTCTTTACCTGATGGGGCCACATCATGTTCTTGATCTTGTCTTATAGCCTCATGCTCAACATGTTGAACACCCTCTAAATCCTTTGGAGTTGAAACACAAAAGGTTACGTTAATTAATACACCAATTTCAATTAAATATGTTTAAAAGAACATTAGAGTGGTCCTCTTTACCTGATGGGGCCACATCATGTTCCTGATCTTGTCTAGCCTGATCATACTCAACATGTTGATCACGCTCTACATGCTCTAAAGTTGAAACACAAAAGGTTACATTAATTAATACACCAATTGCAATTAAAGATGTTTAATTGTATTAATCCATATTGTGTTTTGTATAGCACATGAATACATCTAGTACCAGGATGCACACCATGACCTTCATCTACAGGTCATGCTCCACCCTCACTAGGTTGCATTCCAATGTCATGTGCAGAATTATCATTGTTTTCTTGTTTAAAACAAATAGGCACATAATTACTTTATGGTGGAAATCAATATTGAATAGATTGCACAAGTATTCAATTTTAAATAAACTTTATTGAGTTTATTTACTTGTGTGTCGGATGCAGTGGAATCTTGTGTTTGCTCAGTCAATAATCTTAGGCATTCAACCACAGCTCCATAGCCTTGTTGGAAGGCAATCTTTAGGTCCTCTTCTATTGGCACTTTGTTGAATTCAGAGCCCTTCTTTTTTGCATAAGATCATGAATTTTGCTTCTATTATGTGATAAAACCAAAATTGTTTGCAATTTATTATTTGGATGCAATATTTCATTTATTGATACTTACAATTCTTGCGGCTAATTTCATATAACCACCAGAGCCAAGTTTGTGTTGCTCTTGTTTTTCTAGTCTTGCCTTTGTTGCTTTCGATGTGTTGGGAAGCCTATGAAAATTTTGAAATACGTTAGATTATGTAAAAATAAAGAGTACTCAGTATATAATTACATTGTTGATAGTATCACATACCTTCCTTGGCCTAGTGGTGTCTTTCCTTTTTTATTTATAGCCTTCTCCTTTCCATCTGACACCAGGTCCTTCCACTCCCTCTCCGGAATCATGGGGGGGTGCTCATACTTTTTGTTCTTCTCTAAATGTAACCTATATTGTATTGGCAATTGACACTCATCCGGTTTAGTTGTGTTGACATTAATGGAAACACATATCATTTTGGGTTGGACACTTAACCGGTACTCACCAATATTCATGATTCGACAACCGACATTCAAGGAAACTGACAAACTAGGAACCAGTATATGAGGCTAACATAGGAGATTGATCTGACAGGTCTGCACGGTAGCAATCAACAGCATCGGTCACAAAGTTTATTGTATTTTTTTTTAATCTAGGACGACATGTAAATAAATTGTAATATCATTGTAAGCCGACATAAGGCATTTATGTTTATGTTTGGGAAGGGTATTTAAGTCAGTCCGGTTAGGTTATTTTAGAGAGATATACGTATGATGCGAGATATAGTGATGTAATATTGTGCGAGCAATGTTGATCGACTGAATTCGAATATAATATTTGGTAGTCGGTCTTGGTTATTGGTTTAGAGGTTTGGGATGCGAAGTAAGTTACCAGTAAAGGAGGACACAGTGGAAATCAGTACAGACAATGCTTGAACCGGAACTCATCTAGCATAGGAGATGCATTCTCTAAGTTCAGAATTTTGTTTGTAAACCAGTATTTGGTGTTTTTAGTCAGTCAGGCTCCTTTTGTGATGAGCAGTACGCTCTAGGTTGTTGGCCTTCTTGTATGTCCAAGCCCCTATTTTAATATTTATTCATTTGGCCAGTGGATAGATATTGTGGGTCGCCAATCCCATCGCGGTTTTCCCTCTTTGAGGTTTTCCAAGTATAAATCTTTGTGTTATGGTGTATGTTCTTGTGGTGGTATTATTTCTACTTATCGTTATATTCTTTTATGGTTACCGATTACTAAAGCACTTTATTAATAAGGTTAAAATTGATCTTACCGAAAGACCACTGATTTACCCCCACCCCCCTCTCAGTGTTCTTGGACTCCAACAATTGGTATCAGAGCTTGGTGCCTTGGAGTAAGTCTAACAGCATAAGGAAGATCCTGAATCCAAAATCCATGGAGATGAATATGGAGAAACAACTTGAAGTAGCTCTTGAAGACTATGGTGCTGAAAGGATGAAAAATTTGAAATTGCAAGATGAGTTGAACTCTACAAAGGAATTATTTCTTATCCTCCAGTAGAGGCTATCATCTACTCAAGCTAGAAGGAAGGAACTTTTATAAAATCGGGATGATAAAGAGAAGGATGCCCTTAAAGAACAATGTTATAAGATGAGTCAACAGAATAATGTCATGAAGAATGAAATGCAAGCCCTAACTATGAGGATGTCCAAGGAGATTGAAGACCAGAAAAAGAATGAAGAAAATCTTGGCAAATCTCTGAAAGACAGATCTGAGGAATGCATTAGGTTGGCACATGAGAATTATATGTTGAGAACTGAATTGGTGCAATCCCAGAATAATGAGCAGGAGTTGGAAAGATTGATAACAATCATAATCTAGATACTGCAAATGAATATAGAGACAAGTTTAAGGACAATTCTACAAATCTTGATGAACTATTAAAGGATCAAAGGCATAAGGGAGACACTAGAGGTCTTGGATTTGAACATGGAGAAAGCTTCGGTGCTACAAATAAAGTTGAAACAACCAATCAAAAGGAGAATCCACCTGTCAACAAAAAACCACCAATAAGGCAACCCAATGCACATAAATTCAATGGTAGATGTTTTAATTGCAATAAATTTGGTCATATGGCATGACATTATAGAAATAGAGAAAATTGGGATAATAATGCAGTTCCCAGATAGTGTTCAAATTGTAAGAAGTATGGTCATAGGATGAAAGATTGTAGAGAGAATGTGATATGTCATGCATGTGGAAAGTTTGGACATATGGCTAATCAATGCAGCTCAAGGAATGATCAAGGATACAATAAGGCAATTCAAAAAAATAATGTCACTTGCTACGCATGCAACAAAATAAGATATATTACTAAATTCTACAGAAGCAAGAATAATCTGATAGGAAACAATGAAAAAGGAAAACATAAGGTTGATGATATTCGGAAGGAGCATGAGAGGAAATGGGTTAGGAAATATGAAGATCAACTAGTAGAGACAATCAACCTAGTTACTCAACCGACAAAGCAGAATATTCTTGTACCAGTAGGAAACTCATCCAATAACTAAGGCATTAGCCTTAGGGGGAGGCAAATTAATGATAGATCTTGCATTACCACTGGTAGCAGTCTGAAAGCTTGTTTCAGATCTTTGAGAAGTCAGTTTGAAGGTTTTCTGGCACTGAGGTCATGGATTTTGAATCCGGTATGATAGACTGGCACACATTTATGTCAATGTGAAATTAGGGTTTTTGCAAAATGAAAGGAAATGTTGGTTCATTTCTGATCCCACAACATTTAGAGCAAAGTAGAGAAAGTTTAAGGCGATTCAAGGCAATCAAGAGCATTTTCAAATGAATTCCAGTGCATTTGGTGTGGATTTTCAAGAACTTTCACCGACGAAGGTTGTGAGCTATTTTATTAGTTTCCAAACTATCTTTTGTTTGCAAAGGCTTTTGGATTTACTCCCGCTCCAGTAGGTGTGGCTACTCCTGTTGTTGTTGACATCAAGGATAATCCATGCTCGATTTTCAAACAATGCCCTCAAATTGTGAATGTTGATGATTTAGTCGATGCGTTTTCTAGAGTTCCAAATAGAGTTCTATATGTTGAAGATGTTCATGCATATATCCATTGCACTTTGGAGGATTTAGGTTATGCTAAAATCAAAATAATGTACATGACAAATCTGCTGGATATGAAGGAATCGATGAAACTAGAATTTCAAGTTTTGAAGGATCAGGGTTTCACAGACATTTTGGAGATGCCGAAATTTGAAGATGAAATATCTGGTATGTGTTGAGCTGTGTCCACGAGGAATTCATGTGGTTGGACCGACCTTACAAAATCACCAAAGAGGCTATTTGTGCAATCACTGGTTTGCCACAGACTGGTCAGACTCCCGAAAGGAAGAAAATACCTAGCAATGAGGTGGAGAAGTTAACAGGTGCAACTTTTGACAATCGGTCAATGAGGATAAGCACTATCAGAGACAAAGTTGTTCAATTTGCAAGCATGATCATCGATTACAAGGTAATCCAATCAAACCGATTGAACTCTATTTCTAGTTCATGCATTTACTGTGCTCATCAGATGGTCAAATAAAATGATAGGTATGATCTCTATCAATGGATGTGTGAAGAGCTCATTCTAAACCCAGGGAAGATGAAGGGTAAGAAGAAAGGTGTTTTTCGGTATGAAAATCTTGTTGTTTGCTTGATGCTTTTCTTTTTGAATGAGTTACCAGGATCCAGTAAAACTTAATGGGCATTTGATATGCCAATAGGGAAGCAAATAAAGGATTCTATAAGAGTTTTGGGACATGAAAAGGAGAGAGACTCCATTTTATGGGGTTAATTCAAATCATTTCAGAAGACAATGAAGAAAAGAGAGAGTGCCTAAACATATTGTTGATAAGTACTCTACATAAATCTGCTTTATGGTTAAGAAGGATGAAACATTGATGGAGGCAGTGCAACCATAGAAGATCTGGATCACTGAGATGGGTTATAAGGTTGATGCCAAGATCTTGGACTTATATGCTAAGACTCTTATTGATGCCCTAGTTGATGAAGCTGAGAAAACCTTTGGGACAACAAAGCAAAAGGAATCTGAAGTTCAGATAGGTTTCAACTAGAAGAAGAGGGAAGGTAAAATCAAGAAGGTTGGGGAAGCTGAGGATAAGATGTCCTCTAAAATCAAACAGATCATTGGACTAGGTAAAGGGTCATCTCTGGCAGTAGTTCTGATTCCACCGATAGCAACAACCAGCAAGGGTATATTGAAGAGGAAGAAACTAAAAACTTATATTGCCCCTTTTGAATCCGGTTCTGATATTGATGTTGTGCCCCCAAAGATTCCCCACACATACATCAGGATACAAAGAAAGAAGCCTGAGGAAGGAAAGGTACATAAAGTGAAGGTCTCTCCTCCGACAACCCCAAAGAAAATTTTGAAGGAGAGGAAACCCACAAAGAAGAGGAAACTGGTTAAAAAGTCTACTTCTACTCCCGACAAGAAGAAGAAATCAGATATAGATATAACTCTCGAATCCAGTAAGAGTATTGAGGTCATTCTTCCTCTCTAAGTTGTTGAATTGATAGATCAAATTACTAAAGATGGAATTTTGAGTAATAGCCAACACTATTATGTACATATGGATGATAAGGAAAAAATGGAGATTGAGGAAGCAATTTTGTTATATATATATATATATATAAAAGAAGGTATTACTTGATATTGAAAATCAAATACTAGGAGATTTGTACAATAAGATAGATGCTAGGAGATTGTTTGTAGTTAAAGAGGATAAAAATATAAAGATGCAACAATTATTGACTATTTGTGGTGTTATAACTGATGAGGAGTTGCAGCAGTGTTTGGAATATGCTAACAGAATAATTTTTCAGAGTAGACATCGACATGTGAGTCTCATGGTAGGTAGAGTAAATGAAATAGTTAAGGAGACCCATGAGGCATGGGTAAAATTATTTGTAGATAAACCAGATTTCTTTACTGCATCAGTATTCCCACCTTAGTCTGGTATTCAAGACATATCTATTGATGGTAAGGGGAAAGCTATATTGGGTATAGATTCACTAGTTTTGGAATAAAAACTAATAGAGGATATTCCTCCACCAATATCACCTATACATAATGTAGAGAAACCGATAGATAACCTTGAAGTTGTGCATGATAAGAAGGATACACTGGAACAAAACATTCTGGATGTAGAGGTTATTAATATGGATATAGATAATAAACAGGTTGAGGATATTGAACCTCCGATAACAAATGTATGTACAGAAGAGGCTAAGGTTGAGCTGATTACTACACCAAGTGGCGAAGCCACCAGTGCTAGTCAGCAGATTAGAGAGGAGTCATTCATTGTTGGCACTTGGCTCATCCGATTAAGTTGATTTTGGGTAGAAGAATATTGAGTAGCTGAGCAGTTTTGAATTAATGTTTGTTGCAGCTCAAAAGTTAAGGAAGGATCAAAAGACAAGCAAGTCATTGAGCAGGTCATTCCAATTTTGTAACAACTAGTTCCAGGTGACACTAGTCTGGTAGCTATCCCCTCTGGTAAGATTAAGAGTTTGATTGAACATATTGCAAAAGAGTTTAAAACTCTTCAACAAATATCAAACCAGAAATTAATATATAGGTACAATGCACCTAGGAAGGTCACCTGTGACAGTATGATCATATTAGACAAGGTCAAGATGATAGAGCAATTTACAAAGATTGATGAGGCTCTTAATCGGTGTAGTTGTATATATAGGTTGTGTACTAACACTGATAAACTTACAACTGACCTGGAGATACAAATAAAAGAGACAAAGGCCCGGTTGGAACATGGCTAACAATTTTGATGGTACTCAATCATTGACTAGCACTATTGATGGTCAAATTTTGGTTACAGAATCTGAGATATCAGCCTTGGAGAAAGATATGGACAGATTAATCTGGTGAGCTAGGGAATTGAGAGCATTGGTAAGTCCCCAGTTGAACACTTTGTTACTTCATAAGTGAGAAAGTTTAGAATTGATGAATAAACCCACATCGGCAGATTTAATAGAAGAAGAACTACATGCATACATTCTTAATGGGTTTGTATATGTTTTGGGAACATTGAAAACTAGTTGGGATACTAAGGATTTTTTGAAGGGTTCTTACCCGGATATATTCAAGTACATCTAGATCCGGTAAACACATTTTGATTTCATTCTTTCATTATTTTATCTCAACCTTTGTCATTGATGTCAAAGGGGGAGCGGATGTTGTGAAAAATGTTAATGGACATAAGAAGTAATGTATAGCTTAGGGGAGTAGGGTTTGTTTTGGTTATCAGTTTTGGGAGGAACCGAGACAACACTTCAGTGATCCATTTTTCACATGAGTGTTTCCATCAATGCCAAAGGGGGACATTATTGGCAATTGAAACTCATCCAGTTTAGTCATGTTGTCATTGATGGAAACACATATGATTTTGGGTTGGACACTTAATCGATACTCGTCGGTATTCAAGATTTGGCAACCGACATTCAAGGAAACTGGCAAACTAGGAACCAATATATGAGGCCAACATATGAGATTGATCCGAAAGGTCTACACGGTAGCAATTGTTAGATAGTTAAAATAACCAGAGGACAAGTGAGAGGGGGGGTGAATCAGTTGTCACCAGATTACCAGAACCTTAAGAAATTATAACTTTAATACCGGAACACAAGATCAATACCGAAATACAAATATACCAATTAAGCACAACCAACAATTAGAGAATAGTTACCATCTACATGACACTAGGATTTGTACGTAGAAAAATCGGTAAAGGGAAAAACCATGGTGGGAAGCCTACCCAGAGTCAGATAATACTTCTACAGTAAGTATGTGATTACAAATTGAGGGGCCTACACTTGCAGGAAGGCCAACAACCTAGATCACACTGCTCATTACAAAAAGAGTCTCACTGACTACATAGAAATCCAGACTACAATCTGGAAGAAAGAATGAACTGCAATAATAACATCTCCTATGCCTGAATATAGTTCTGGTTAAGCTCAATACTAGAGGTCCTAAACCTCTTGCATAAACCCAACTCGATCACCTATGATCGACCAAATCCTCTGCATGAATTATTATTACATTATTCGCTTGCATACCATCCATCATGATCTATAATGAGATCTTACACATATATATACAAACCCTCGACCTTAAAAAATTAGGTCAACCACTAGATAATAAAACCTATTACATAATTATAAAACATGTCAGCTTGAGACCAAATAAATATTATCCAACCCATGAGTCATCCTGGAAGCACATCAAGGAGTCCAATCAACATGTTACATTAAGTCGATACATAATCTAAATAGTAACAGAACCAATTTAGGTCCACATATGCTAAAACAAGGATCCCAATCAGTCAAGGATTGAACACGATCACCATCAGCATCCTGAAACTCTACTAGAATCTGCACCAACACCACTTATGCATAACATCAAAATATCTTCAACAAAGCTCTATCGGTGAAACCCTCACCAGATCAATAAACCAAGCTTGCCAGCTCATAAGATAGCATTCGATCACTAAATCAATACCAACTGATTGAACATTTATACGAGTATCATGAATAGAAGATCTAAGCCAATTCCATTAGCCAAATCATACCGGAGTATACCAGATTAACATGATATAATCCAACTAGAAATCAAACATCCTACCGAGACCAAAAGGATACCGGTAAACAACCAAAACAACTAGTGTTGACATCAATGACAAAACATCAATGCAACACATAATCAATTCCTCCAAATTGCCAACAACAATCAGCGACATCGATCATAAGTTTATTGTATTTATTTTTGTCTAGGCTGACATGTAAATAAATTGTAATATTATTGTAGGTAGACATAAGGCATTTATGTTTATGTTTGGGAAAGGTATTTAAGTCAGTCCAGTTAGGTTATTTTAGAGAGATATACATATGATGCGAGATATAGTGATGTAATATTGTGCGAGCAATATTGATCGACTGAATGCGAATATAATATTTTGTGGTTGGTCTTGGTTATTGGTTTAGAGGTTTGGGATGTGAAGTAAGTTACCAGCAAAGGAGGACACAATGGAAACCGATACAAATAGTGCTTGAACTGGAAGTCATCCAACATAGAAAATGCATTCTCTAAGTTTAGAATTTTGTTTGTAAACTAGTATTTGGTGTTTGTAGTTAGTGAGGCTCCATTTGTGATGAGCAGTGCACTCTAGGCTGTTGGGCTTCCTGCATGTGCAGGCCCCTATTGTAATATTTATTCATTTGGCTAGTGGATAGGTATTGTGGGTCACAAATCCCACCGAGGTTTTTCCTCTTTGAGGTTTTCCACGTATAAATCTCTATGTTATGGTGTATGTTCTTGTGGTGGCATTATTTCTACTTACTATTATATTCTTTTATGGTTACTGGTTACTAAAACACTTTATTAATAAGGTTAAAATTGGTCTTACTAGTAGAACACTGATTCAGCCCCCCTCTTAGTGTTCTTGGATTCCAACATATTGGTCCCTCACATACTTTTGATAGGTACCAACTTTATTAAGGACCTTGGTTCGATTGAATGTGTTATTACCAAACAACACAACTAAACGGTTAATGAGATCATCTTTTAAATCTTGATTTTGGGCATTCCACTGTGTACGTATGGTGAGCCTGAAGATCTCCAATGTAATATCATTTAGATGTTTATAAAAAACATCACAAAAAGATCATGGGATCATTAGTCTAAAAAGAGTGATGAATAAGTAAATTTCAATTGGATTATATATAATAATAATTAAAACATTTTAAAGTACTTGGGACCTTCTCTATCTTTATGAGAACGAAATCCTCGATCACCACAAATGTGACTAGCAATGTTCTCGTACTAGTAGTATGGGAAGATCCAGGAAATGCTACTAAAACATCACTAGTACTAGTGGCCTCTGCATCCCCTAGTACATGTCCTGACGCATGTTATGGCATGTGTTCGCTACCCAAGGGTGCACTACCTGATGCCTCCATGCTATGTGTTGTCGATATTTCAATCGACAATATAGGCACAGATGATGGGGTTGGATGATGTGATGTATGCACAGGAAGATTGAGATCGACACTTGTACCTATTGGATATTGTTGATCATTGTTGCTGCTAGGATATGTTGTTGTCATTGATGTCAACATATTCCTATGATTTTCTCCAGTGATTGTGGCTTGGGAAGATTTTCTGATCCGGTTTGTAGTGTTGGTTTGCTGATCAGTATTTTGTAGAGTCCGGTATATCCTCTGGTATATTCTGATGTGATCAGATCTGGTGCTGAGCTTTTGGGATATTGTTTGGGATGGTCTTGTGTATCTTCATTTCAGTTGGATAATGATTTGGTTCTCTACAAGTTATCTTTCTTTGTGACAATTTCTGATTGGTTATGTTCTTGAGCTTTCAGACGTTGACGGATGAATATTTGAAAAGTGGTGTCGATGCAGTTGATTGTTGGCATTTGACTGAACCGGTAAATATTGTTGTTGTTATGCAACCGATATACGATTAGTTACTAATTGTGATGAAGAGATTGAGATTCATGTTTGATGACTAATTTTTGTGTTGTCATTGATGGCGACAATGTTTTTATAGTCATCTAAGTCTTAGATGCCAACTAGTAAGGGTTAATCGATACAAAAGATAGTTTTACAGAGAATCTGTAATTAGGATCTCAATCGATAAACTGAGACAAAGTTGCATTTCGACAACCGGTACAAGAGATTCATGAAGAGTTGGATGATGTGGTTTCACAACAATGATGGTGATAGGTATTTGGAGATATGTTCACAACCACATTGGTAGATTCAACTGGATGAGCAAGATTTGATTTACAGAACATACAAACTGATAGAACACTTAACTGATAGTGTTTTAGTCAATTAAATCAGTAACACGACACAAGTTTTAATTTTTTATGTCGGTGGTCGGCAGATGTAAAGTGTACGATGTAAGTTTGTCTGGATTCATTGAACCTAGGAAATTATTCCAAGGTTGTAGCCAACTAAATGTAAATGTTTATAAAAAGTGTGATGAGGTATAAAGTCGGTATGTATGTGAAGAGATATTTCATGAGTGAATATTGTGAATGTGATCATGCAGTGATTAGGGAAGTTTTGTAATGAAGTGTTGTTGATGTTTTAAGGATCAAAGGTGGATCTTATTAGATACATAAGGTCTTACTTGAAGATCTTATCACTGTTGTTTTCCTAACAGTTTGTAGTAGCAAAATCCCCTAACTGGGTAGGTCCTAACATGCCTTAATCTGTAAATCCCCTAATAGGGTAGCTCTGAATTAGAGTCTTAAATCATCTTGTGAGGTTTATCCTAACAGGGCTTATCATTCAAATCCCCTAACCGAGCAACTCTTAATCGGGTCTGCTCCTTACAAGGCATAGTTGTAAGACCTTAACTGGTCAAGATTTCTATTCTATAGATAGTGAATCTTGTGGGTACTAACTCCCACCATGGTTTTTCCCTTTTGGGTTTTCCATGCATAATCTCTTGTGTTATGTGGAATTTGTTTTATTGGGCATTTGCTTATGTGGTGATATTTCTCATATGCTTGACAAGTTTTAAGTTGTTAAAGTTGGTGATCAGATTTATATTGTTTTTGCTTGCACTGATTCACCCCCCTCTCAGTGCCTTATAAGTTCATCAATTGGTTTCAGATCCAACCTTCTTTAAGGCCTAACTTCTTGAGAAGGATTCCTAAGGCAGACATGGGGGACATGAGTTATAGAGAGATGACTCTTAAACTTGGTGAAACTGAGGATGCCCTAGAAACTTTGAGAGGGAAGTATAAAAATTCACTTGCTAAAAGGAAAAAGATTATTGAACAACTATTGGAAGTCAATGAAAGAAAATCTTTTGATGGAGAAAACATAGATTCATTGGTTGTGGAAGTAGAGAAACTAAATGGTGAGAAAACTAACTTGAGGATAGATCTTGAAGCCCTTACAATCTGGATGAGTCAAGAACTTGAAGCAAGGAGGGCAGTTGAAGACAAGATCAAAGAGAAAGATCATGAGATCTTTAAGAGAAATTAGGAAAATGACACTCTATATGCACACTGGCATGAGGAGAAATAAGAAAATGAAGAAATCAAACCAGATCTTGATATGACAATGTATCTTAGAGAGACTCTTATGAAGCAGAATGAAGATCTTACTAAAGAGCTTGCAGAAGCTAATGAGAAGCTTGCAAAATTCAACAAGAATTCTACCATGTTGGATGAATGGATCCAATCTCTGAGGATGAATGGTGATACATCTAGGTTAGGATACAATACATTTGAGAAATGAGAACCTTCTGGTACTAAGGTCAACATGCATGAAGGTAAACTCGCTCCTAAGACTCAAAAAACCACTGATAAGAAATAATTTAAACCTGTTCATTTCAATTGCCATAAGCCAGTACATACTGCTAATGTTTGTAGAAGCAAATCTGATGTTAATACTGGTTATAGACCTAATACTAATCAGAGATATATGCCTAGAATATTTGAAGGTTATTGTTACACATGAAACATGCATGAGCATAAATATATTGAATGCAGGTATGGAGCAAATAATCCTACACCTCACATAATTAGAGGTCCGTTGGTGATTGGAGAAGGAATTTCAATGATCAGAGAAGTCCAAATTGGCAAAGACCCTATGCTAACCGGTCTAGTTCCTATGAGATGGAGAAAATAATGAATGTGGCATGCACAATCTATAATAACTTTGGTCATGTGGCTATGAACTGCAGAAGAAGGACTAGCAGAGACAATGTTGGACCTTGGAGAGCTTCTGCTATGGCTTTCTATCATCGTCATAAACTGGGACATATGGAAAAGTTCTACAGAGCTAAAGTGAACAAACTAGTGAATCAATTAGGTGACCAAAAAGGGAAAATTAAAGTTGATGTGGAGGAGACCAGACCAAAAATGAATAGAATCTGGAAAAAGAAGGATGATGAGGTGACTTAAGTAAAATCATCTAAAGATCCCATTTATTCACCTAATGTGGAGAACCCTTCACCAACAAACTAAGTTGCTTATACAACTTAGGGGGAACTTAATGTTAGATCTATCTTTGAACCCCCTGAAGGACCATGAGGTATGTGAAATCTGCATAATTTGACGTTTTATGATGTTAAGAAGTGATTCTGTGATCAAACTGGTAGGTTTGATGTGTTATGTGAACCAGTATAATGTTTTAAGACATTTTAAGGTTTTACCGGTAAAAGGCATTTAATGTGGTAGATAATGGGCAAATAAAAGGAACTTTTTGAATTTTATTTGTCGCATTGCATTTGTATGAGCACTTGGAGAGCGAATAGAGAACATGAGAATTTGTGCTTGCAACATCTAACCCATCTAACAGAGATTGAAGTGTTTTGGTGTGATCTGTGATTGGCAATCGGTTAAGAGAACTTCATCGGTGTCTAAAACCCTAGTGCAGAACTGGGAAAAGGTATTTTTCAGAGATCTTGCTATCTATTTATGAAGAGTGATTTATTGAAAATAGATACACCACATCTAGTCGATGTTACCGATAGGCCACAACCTAAATTCAAATGACATCCATTTGTCTAAAGAAATTGATCCTATCGGACCCCTATCTGGAGTACCCCATGGTGTATTACATGTTGAAGATGTTAGATCATATTACCATTGCAAAGTGGAAGATTTGGGTATGGTTTCTATTTTTTATCAATATAGAGCACTGTGTGATGATAATGGTATCTTGAAGGAACAATATAAGAAGGTTACCGACAAAGGGTTTCATCATGCACTTAATTTCATTGATAATTTTGTGGATGGACATGTTAGATATGTGCTTAGCGAGATACATGATCAGTTTATGTGGCTTGACTGACCACCTAAAATCTTTAAGGAAGCTATTCATGTAGTCACCAGACTTTGTGCAACTGGTGAGGTACCTTTACTGAGATTCATTCCAAAGAATGATGTATAAAAGCTAACAAGATCCAAATGGGATGGCAGAGCTATGACAGTGAATAATATCAATGATCTGACAGTGAAATATGCTTCAATGGTGATTGGATACATAGTATACTACTCTAGAAGAATGAACAGTGTATCGGTGGCTACTATTCATACTGCATACCAGATGATTAAATAAAATGTTGATAATGATCTATCTGAAGCACTGCAAAGTCAATTGATGCTGAACTTGGAGGCTATTAAGAAGGACAAAAGATTGAGGTTCAAATTTGGTCAACTCATTCTTGGTCTATTCTTTTATTTTCAAAATTCTTTTCCTAGTATTGGAGATATTCAATGGATTGGAGGAACACCTTCTTTAATGCAAATGAAGAATAGCATTAGGATCCTAGGTAATGATTTTGATAAGATTGCATGGGGATACTTCAAATATTTTCAGAAGAAAATGCATGCAAGAGAAATGATATTGGCAAAGGTAGTTAACCGGTGTGAGAAAACAATTTGTTTTATGGTGTACACAGATACTTGTATGATGGAATTTGTTGAACCCTGCTACTTGGGTTATGCCCATGGGGTATGAAGTTGATAAAGATCTATTGATTGCATATGCTGACCATCTACTTGGTCAACCAGTTGATACCACAATAGAAAGTTTTGGCACTTACAAGAAAAAATCCCTTGAAGTGCACTCAAAACTTAATCAACCGATGATAGCCAAGAAAGTGAGAAAAGAAGTTGCAACCTTTGTTGAGCAAGCTAGATTTACAAAGGAAGCTATTGCTGAAGCTAGAGAAAAACATGCTTCTCTATAGGATGGAACATCAAGTACTCCAACCGACACCTCTACACCTCCACTAGTATGAAAACAAGAGCTGGAAAAGGGAAAGCTACAAAAAAACCAGCAATTGTAAAGAAAGAGAAATCGACAGCAAAATATTCAAAGATTCAGTTCCAGAAAGGAAAGGTTGTTGATCCTCCAACTGAACCGATTGAAACTAGTAAAAGAAAGAAGAAACAAGCTCAAAAACCAGCACCGACAGATGCAGATGAAGAAGACATTGAATCTGAGAAAGAGAAGAAAGTCCTAAGGACTAGTCGCAAGAAATCAAAGGTTGTTGGAACCTCCATTGTCAAATCTATGGAGAAACCGATAAATAAACCTACTGCTCTTGATAAATTGTTAAAAAGTATCATGGAATATGGTGTTCTTTAAGGTTTGAATAAATTCTATAATAATCTTGGTGAGAATGAACAAAGATTAATAGAAGATGCAGTTGTGTATATGATGAATAAATATAGTAAAGCCCTTATTAAGCTGCAAGTGAAAATTTCAAATTCATTATACAACAACATTGAAGCAAGGTGGTAGGCTACAATGAAGCAGGACATAGAATTTGTTGAGTATACACTCAAAATTCTTCAACCAGAATCCACAAAGGAAGAATTAGATGATATTTTGTCGAAAACAAAATCTTCCTTTAGATCTAATAAAAGATTGACAAGGATGCTAATTGGTGAGACTCAATCAGTCCAACAAGAGACTGAAATTTTGTTAAACAAGTCTTTGGGTCTAATTCCTATTGAAGAGGAATATGATAAGGATGTTGAACCTGTAAAGCTTAAGGGTGAAGATTTTCCAGAAGGTATTAAACCTACTGATTTTAAGCCTAATGAAATTGTGTTTGATGACCAACCGGTGAACACACAAACATAGTCGGTGTTTATTCCTGATGATGATACTGGTGATAATGTTGATAATACTACTAACAACATAGATGTGTATGATGTAGATGTTTAGATGTCTGAACAACATGAGCAGAATCATGAACATGAAGGTAAGAAAGATGAAGAAGAAAAGAAGGATGAGGAGCCACCAGTAGAAAATCAGACTAGAGATACTCAACCGCCACTGATAAAGGACGATAATGAAGAAAAGCAAGCAAAAGATAATAATGAATAAATTGATAAGGAAAAGCAAGAAGAGAAAACAAACAACAAAGAGGGAACAAAGGAGAATAAGGCAAAAAAGACTGAACCTATAGTCACACCTTTGTCACTTGATTCCAAAAAGAAAGTTGTTGATGAAGAAGATGATGATGACGCATTAAGCATCTAAGGACCTCTTGACATGGATAAACTAAGTTCTATTGAGTTGATGGAGATTTCAACTACCATGAAATCTCAAGCTAAAAAGAAGAGGATGAAAGAACAAAAGAAGGAGGCAGAGACCATTAGGAATGCAGTAGATATTTTGTCTAGTCTCCTACTGGAGACTGATACAGGAAATTTTGCCACACCTGTTGACAAGCTTAGACAACTTGTTTCTGATGCCGGAGAGAAGATGAAATCATTAGAGGATGAAACTTATGTCAATGTGGAGAAAAACTATAAGAAGAAGAGGAAAAATCACTTGATGTTTGAAATTGATAAAGGTAAATCAGCTCTTACTGTTAATAAGGATTATTTTAAGGAAGCACTGGAAACCGGAGGTAATCCTCTCTACTCTTTCAAAATTTTCCTTATTTTGTGCTGATTTGAGGAAGAAAAGGGATGAAGCAGAGCATGAACTTGAGGTTGTTAGTGAGTCATTTAAACCCCTTAATGAATCTGCTATTCATTTTGGAAGATTAGTTGTAGAACTTCAACACAAGCTGAAAGTATATGAGAAGGAATAGGTGAAGAGAGTCAGATCCCTGCAGGAACTTCAAACATAGCTTATACCAAAGGTCAAAGTATTACATAGAGAATACAAAGAATGTGAAGCCATTCTTGCTACATTGGAAATGAGTATTGTTGATGTTATGGAGGAACTAGCTGGACAAATCAAGACTCATGTGGAGATCGCTGGCATAATTTAGAGACATGACATAATGACTTAAAAAATTTGAAGTCTCATTTTAGTGATGTTTTTTCGAGAATTTTTGTGTAAAGACTTTATGACTCTTATATCTATATATATGCTCTGATGCAAATTTTGATATCACATGTATTTTTATTTCATTTTGGCATTGTTGTCAAAGGGGGAGTAAGAGTTGAGTCAAAATTTTGTATATTGTATTTTTTTATAGCATGCAATTGCTAAGGGGGAGTATATGTCATTTAGTCAAATTTTGTTTTGCACACTTAGTTGAAATTTTTTTTCCTATTGTTGGGATTTGATTGAACCGGTAAAGATTGTTGTTGTTATGCAACCAGTATATGATTAGTTAGTGATTGTGATGAAGAGATTGAGATTCATGTTTGATGACTAATTTTTGTGTTGTCATTGATAGAAACAATGTTTTTGTATTCATCTAGGTCTTAGATGCCAACTGGTAAGGGTTAATCTGTACAAAAGATAGTTTTACAGAGAACCAGTAGTTAGGTTCTCAACCGGTAAACTAAGACAGAGTTGCATTGTGACAACCAGTAAAGTCGATTCATGAATAGTTGGATGATGCGGTTTCACAACAATGATGGTGACATGTATTTGGAGATATGTTCACAACCGCATTGGCATATTCGACTGGATGAGCGAGATTTGATTTACAAAATAGACAAATTGATAAAACACTTAACCGGTAGTGTTTTAGTCACTTAAATTGGTAACATGGCACAAGTTTTAATTTGTTATGTCAGTGGCCGACATATGTAAAGCGTACGATGTAAGTTTGTCTAGATTCATTGAACCTAGGAAATTGTTCCAAGATTATAGCCGACTAAATGTAAATGTTTATAAAAAGCATGATGAGGTATAAAGTCGGTATGTATGTGAAGAGAGATTTCATGAGCGAATATTGTGAATGTGATCGTGTGGTGATTAAGGAAGTTTTGTAATGAAGTGTTGTTGATGTTTTAAGGATCAGAAGTGGATCTTATCAGACATAGAAGGTGGATCTTATCAGTTCATTTCTTCTAGATTGTAGTCTGAATCTTATTGTAAGTCAGTGAGACTTCCTTGAGGGTTGTAGCCTTCCACGCAAATATCTTTTGAGCAGTGAGCTCTAGGCAGTGTGCCTAAATGCATGTGAATTCCCCATTGTAATATTTTCACATACTAATGCAGAGTATCATCTTATTGTGGGTAGGTTCCCACTGTGGTTTTTCCCTTAACATGGTTCTCCATGTCAAAATCTTGGTGTTGTGTGTTGTGCGGTTAATTTTCTAATCTGCCTTATTACTGTAGTTTATCATATCTGTGTTTTGTGGTTTATTTTATTATTCCAGTGAAGATTGATTCATCCCCCCCCTCCTCTCTCAGTCCTCCCTCTTGGTTGTTGCTAACAATACAACCCCTACTGCCTGGGCAACACCTGTAGTACCCTAATCATTGCCAACACTATCATGAGGACGCAAAAAATCTTGTAAAAATAACACATATTTTAGTTCATGACATAAAAGAGTACAAAATATAAAACTATGAATGAACTGATGTTATAATTAAATATCTCATGACATCTTACTTGCAAGTTTGGTTCTCTCTCAGTCACTATTTTTTTTTACCCTTTCTCTTATCTCATCTGTTTGAGGCACTATGAATAACAACTGAAGGATTTCTTCATTGCATTTTTTTTGAGTCTTATCATATCCAAAGGGTTTGCGGAATATGCAATGTCATCATCACATAATAGTGACTGCACCTCCCTATGGATTCTCTCCTCTACTACTGGTGCCTTTCCTCGATCATCCAATTGCGATAAGAATATTAAAAACATTATTGAAATTAACCCTATAAACTTACGAAAAAAATATGATAATAATAAAACATTTTTCTTGTATCTAATTTATATGATTAGAATGAGGTAAACTTATCGGGTAGAAGCACTTGAAGATGCATCATGATCTATGCTCTGGGCTAAAGCCTCCCCCCTACAATCAATGACCAGTTGTGACAAAAATTAAATATAAGAAAATATTACTGAAATGAAACCAATAGACTTACGAAAAAAAACATAATAATAAAATGGTATATTGGAGTCACTAATTGGAGGTTGGGTAAAATGGTATATAGTATGTACAACCCCCATAGTAACTGTGTTTGTATCCATACAATTCAAATTGTAATCGATTAGAAACTCTTCCCCTACAGTTATTGATTTTATCGCACATACGAATACACAGTTTCCCTCACGCACCTCTAATATGCAATTGGGTTGCTTATTTGTTGACCCAGGTCATGTATTGTTTATAAACCCTGCAATATTCCTTGATGCTTTTGGCCTTTAGTCAATATACATAGCCATTTCTTCATTTTGATCCTTATCTTTTAGTTGTATATACTTTGCTGACAGTGCATACCTACACATACTTCGTAATAGGGTCTAACATACTCCAATCTTTGTAACTGTAATAGGGTCTAACATACTCCATGAATTTAGTAACTTTGTCGTAATAGACCTTTATTTCGTCCATGCAAAATACGCCCAAACCATGTAATGACGATGGTCCTATGCAATATATCCTCTTGTTGACACAAAAATCAATGTTTATTGGAGGAAGTTCCTTGGGTACCCATTGTTTTTGTATATGTTTTTACCTCAAAGGAGCCTCGATGTCACCTATGCTCTCATCATCATAAGAACACAAGCCCCCTTAAACAAGAAAAAATTCCATGCGTTTACAAAATTTTATTCTAATTTTTTTACCTCTAGTTGACCCCCCTCTTTTAGACCTACTACATGTCTCGCTTTCCTCTTCTCTTCTTGAATTTTCCTCGCTCAAGGAAGATAGATCTGACAAATACCTGTTTGGTGGTACCTGCACTCCATCGAATGAGACAAGGCAAACAAATACTCAACACTTTCTCTTGTGACAAGAGAATCTTCTTTGGGGGGTGTACGGTGCAGGAGCACCAAGAGCCCTTTGAGGCCACCATGACCATTTTGGGTCAATATTTGTAATATGGAAATGATGAGGCCATTTTGTTTCTTTTCATGATTAAATAAGGTCATTCCCTATATTGGATCAAAGTTGTAAGGTCATTGTGTCAATTTTTGTCATCTCTAGGTCAACACAGTTCAATGCCTCCGGAGGTTGATAAAAGTGATGAAATTGATGTAATTCATGGTTTTATGTCATATTTAGCATGTTTGAGGAGTCCTAGGTTGATAGGAGATCATTTGGTTGAAAATTACAAAAGTTGTCAAAATTGCTCAAAAGTTGCTATGAGCAACTTTGCAATTTTGGTGCAAAAAGTTGCATTTTGTTTCCCATGATGGTATGATGAAAGAATAAGTATCCGGTAGAATATTGAGAGGGGGGGGGGGGGTTGAATTAGTATATTGAAAAATTGATACAAAGTTCCCAAACTCAAACTCAGTCAAACAAAGTAAACATATCTCAGTCAAGATCAATATTCATAAGAATGCTTGACATCAACCGATTTAACTGTTATGACAACTTTAACAGTAAACAACTTCAATCTTGTGAATATCAACAATGCTTAATCATAACTCAACATATTCATCTCTCAATGCTTCTACTTAACATGCCTTATCAAAAATTAACCAAATCAACAAATAAGATCATAGCCACAAAATCATTCACCACTTGACACAAATGTTTATACGTAGAAAACCCAAATAGGTAAAAACCATGGTGAGATGGGACTCACAAGGATAGCTATCTAAAATATTTTGAAGTTTTCTCTATTAGGAGCCAATCCTATTAAAGCTTTACAATAAGTCTTGTCAAGAACTAATTCCGGTTAGGAATCACCCGGTTAAGGGATTTACAAATATGCCTTGATTAAAAGCACAATACCCTGTTAGGAGTAACCTTGATGGAGGATTTAAGAATCCAATCTAATGGACCACCTTGTTAGAGGATTTAATGAGTAACCAAGTTTGTTAGAGATTACCAAGTTAAGGGATTTTACTTCTGCTGTAATTCTTAGAAAACAACAGGTTTTCTTTATCTATCTGAGTAGCAATATATTTGCTTGATCAGATCCTTCTAAGCTTCAATCTACCTTTACTCAAAGTGCAGATCCATTCACTGGCTGGGAAACTGCACACTCAATAGGTTTTCTACCAATCTTTCCAACAACACTTACAAACAAATTCATCGATCTTAAATAAAAATCAATTAGGTCGGTAACACAACAAAAACCTAATTCTCATCATCGAGATTACAAACAAGTCGGTATAATCTTGACCATTAGAAATCATGACAATCTCTTCACATTCTTCAAGAAAATTCCAACCGCTCCATGATCACCACTCCATTGGACTTTGTAACTCATCATATGTTGTGTATTAAATGCAATCCACTTTGTTCCTTCCCTAGACAAGAACAAACGTGGCAAAACAATTTGAACACATCCTCATTCAATGATCACATGTGTCTCCATCATTACCGCTTATCAAATAATAAACCATAAAACTTGATTGGTTAGGGTTTAACAGCTGATAGGGTTTACCGGTTACAATGCATAGAAAGGTTTAACTCTTTACACTGGTTCACTAGTTTATCTCACAAACTTAACATATAGGTTTACAACATCTTCTTACCGATTACTAGCCAATATCAAAAACAACAATATCAGCAATAATATGAATATCATTACCGGTTCAATTGACATCAATGACAACATATCATTAATACAATCTCTATACAAAATACCAACATCCCAAATGACCAACTAACTTCAAATTTAGTTAAAACAGTTGGTGAGGGTCTGTAATGACTATATAAATTCTCTTTGGGTCGAGGATGGAGGTTGTTGTTGAATTTTGAAGGAAAAATCAATAAAGAGCATTGTTATTTCTAAGAATTTCACTGTTTTATCGACTTGCAGAACCTTGTTCTTTTCTATATAGGAGTTTGGTTCCACAAATGACACATGGTTAGAAGAGGCTTTGAGTCTACTCTCGAATTGATGGGATGGGGTTTGGGATAGACTAGCCTAGTCTATGCTCCTGGATCCTTTCCTGGGATCACCTAGTGTTCTCCTCACACCATAGGGTCTCTAGGACTTCCTTTGCTTGAAGAATCCCCTGACCTTGCCCAATCCACCCACCAATGAGTTGCTTTGCTGCTCCTAAAGTCTCACCTACTCATGAGACTCAAAATCCCTTACTATGGCTAATAAGGGCTAAGGCTTGTTTCACTCTTTCCAATGTCTTAGCAAGGTTGTTTCAGGTCTATTTCATGGTCTATCCACCCATTCATGATCCCCCCAAGAGGTTTCAAGACTCTAACCCCTTACCAATTTCACAAATTTGGGTTTTTGCCTTCAAATAGGACTACAAGGATTAGGACCAATTAGGCCTCCTAACCGGTCTTCTAGGGCTCCCTCTCACAAACGATGCACAACCAACCCTAACTCCCAAAATGGACTGCCATTCAATTGGCAAGGGCTCAAGGATTTTCTAGGTTTTGGGCCTCCAAGTGGCCGTACAGTGCCTAGGGCTAATTTTGGGGGTTTTTAAGGGTTTTGTGAGTGTTTCTAGGGTCTGCCTAGGTCACAGTGAGTACTTTGAGTTTTATCCACCTTGTCTAGATTTGTGGAAGCTCCTCCTTCACACCAATGATGCTTCAAACACTCCTCTGCACCTCCTCCAAAGGATGCACTCTCCACTATTCAACCTTGCTCTCCAAGACCTCTGCACCAACAACCATTCCTAACCGGGCACTGACCAGTCTCGCCTAGGAATGGGCATTTGCTTGGCCTTCTTGCATTTTTAAGGGCCCTTCTTGTTTCTCAATATGGTACAAGGTCTACACTCTCATTCCACATGGTTTCATGGTGGTTCCACAATGGGGAATGGAGTCAAGACTTCATTTACACAATCCTGTCCAAAATTGGACAGTAAGAAGACAATTTACAGACTATTTACAAACACACTCAATCTGCAAATAAAAACCTAAAATAATTGCTTGAAATGAAATTATTTACACCATGAAAGAAAAAACACATAGTTTTGGATGTATCTCAATCCATTAACTTGCTTGTTTCCTTCATTCAAACTGACTGGTAACAGTCTTACAGTCTCAGTCTGATATTCTTGCTAGGGCCGTACAATGTCTGACATCCAACCCATGATTTAGGGTTTTCAAGTACTTATACTACCTTTGCCTTGATCTGTGTGCCCAAACTAGGGTTTTCCATGCTAACCTAAAGAACTTGACAACATGGTGGAAAAGTTGCTTGACAACTTTTAAAAGTTGCTTGACAACTTTTAAAAGTTGTCATGCAACTTTTGAGCAACTTTCCCAATGTTGCTTTTTATGACTCCTAGACCCACATTGGGCCAACCTAAGGACACCACCATGTTATAAAGGACACCTAAACACTTCAAGGACACACATACCCTCCATTTTCAAGAGAATCACAATCTTGACTCATGACCCCTAAGATCTCCACTAGGACCCTAACTAGGACCTATGAGCACATGGCTCATTATTTTATGCACAACGGCTTCATAAGAAGCATAAAACCAACAAAACAAGAAAGATAAAGAGTTTGGAAGGATGCTCCTGCACCATACTCCCCCTCTTCACACAATTAAGAAATAGAAGAAGAGATAAGAGCCGGGTCTATTCCAAGTGCCTTGAACATGCTCTCCTCCACCCATGTAGCTTCAGATACTGGTTGATCTGCCCATTTCACTAAGTGCTCCATGTAGACCTGGTGTCTAGTTGACTTCTTCACCCTTGATTCTAAGATCTCCTCTGCTTTAGGCTTCTTCACCTATGGTAAGACATTAACATCAAGGTCTTGCAGTACCTTGGCTTGGTTCTTAGTCTGTCCTGTTATCTCGCCCTTGTACATGATCAGGTCAGCTACATTAAAGACTGGTGATATAGCTAAATCTAAAGGCAGGTCAAATTTGTAGGCATTCTTACCATATTGCGATAGGATTCTACAAGGTCTTACCCTTCTCATCTATAGTTTGGTAGGCTTACCACCTTGCATCCTAGCTTTACTCAAACGGACCATCACATAGTCACCCACCTTGAACTGAACTCTCCTTTTCTCATCCACTTTGGCTTTCAGTTTTTGAGTGGATTCAAGGATTACCTTCTTAACCTGCTCTTGAACTTCCTTGATGGTTTGAGTGAAGTCTTCTGCTTGCCCACTCTTCATTTCAAAACTACCAAGGTCTCTCAACTCACATACTCCTCTTGGATGTCTCCCATAGACAACCTCAAAAGGACTTCTACCAGTGGTTCTATTCACACTGTCATTATAAGCATACTTTGCTTGAGAAATGATTAGGTCCCATGTCTAGCTATACTCCTTAGTTAAACACCTCAACAAGTTACCTAACACCCTATTGATGACTTCAGTCCGACCATCTATTTATGGATGGTAAGCTGAGCTAAATGACAAGTTGGTTCCTAGTCTCCTCCATAATGTTTGCCAAAAATGACCCATGAACTTGTTGTCCCTATCTGAAATAATGCTTAAAGGGAGTCCATGAATCCTAACAATCTCTTTGAAGAAGAGATGTGCAACATAGCTTGCATCTTGTGTAGTCTTACATGGGATAAAATGACTCATCTTGGAAAATCTATCTACTACCATGTAGATGTTGTCCATACCTATTTTTGTCTTGGGAAGTCCTACTACAAAGTCCATGCTTATACATTCCCAAGGTCTGTTAGGGACTGGTAATGGTTGATACAAACTGGCATTGCTTGATCCAGCTTTGGCTCTTTGGCATACACCACACTGTTCTACATATCTTTTCACATCTCTTGGCAACTTTGGCCAATAGTAGTACCTCTGTACTAAATCCAAGCTTTTGTTAACTCCAAAGTGTCCACTTATACTGCCATTATGTTTCTCTTGGATGAGGTTCTCCCTCATGGATCCTCTTGGTACACACAACTGGTTACCCTTGAACAAGAGACCATTTTGGAGAGTGTAATCTGCATACTCACCATGGGAATGGTTCTCAAACTCTTTGTAAACCTAGTAAGTTGTTGAAAAGTATTCATCTCCTTCATAGAGGTCTTTGAAACCTTCTATTCCTATGCTCTGCAACTATAACTCTTGAACTGTCAACAACTTCCTGCTTAATGCATCTGCCACCTTATTAAGCTGCCCCTTCTTATGCTTGATGGTGAAGGTGAAGGATTGGAGGTATTCGATCCATTTGAGATGCCTGTTGCTTAGCTTCTCTTGAGTGTTTATGTAACTCAATGCCTGATTATTTGTGAACACTACAAATTCTTTTGGAAGTAGGTAATGCCTCCATTTCTTTAGAGACTTCACTAATGCATACAACTCTAGGTCATAGGCTGAGTACTTCTTCTTTGCTTCATTAAGCTTCTCATTGAAAAATGCCACAGGTCTTCCCTCTTGACTCAACACACCACCTACAGCAATTTCACTTGCATCACACTCCAAAGTGAATAGCTTATCAAACGTAGGTAGGAGAAGGATAGGTTTTGTGGCTACTTCTTGTTTCAACAATTGAAATGATTTGTCTGCCTACTCAGTCCATTCAAATTTAGTTTTAAGACCTCCTTTTATGGTGTCAAGGACTGGTGCACATATGCCACTGAAATTCCTCACAAATTTCCTATTGAATTGAGCTAATCCATGGAAACTTCTAACTTCAGTCCCTGTTTTAGGTGCAGGCCAATTCAAGATTGCCTCCACTTTGCTTGGATCCATCTTCAAGGTTCCCTTAGACACCACAAATCCTAAGTAAACCAACTCTTGCTTCAAGAAGTCACACTTCTCAAGGTTGATGGATAGTTTCTCCTCATGCAACCTTTCTAAAACTAACCTCAAATGCTTAAGGTGCTCTTCCTTGGTTCTGCTATAGATGAGAATGTCATCTAGGTACACTACCACAAATCTACCTGTGAAATCCTTCAACACCTCATTCATCAACCTCATGAAGGTGCTAGGAGCATTAGTAAGCCCAAATGGCATCACAAGCCATTCATACAATCCATCTGTGGTTTTAAAAGCAATCTTCCACTCATCACCCTCCTTAATTCTTATCTGGTGATAACCACTTTTAAGGTCTAGCTTGGTGAAATACATACCCCCTCGTAAACAATCCATTAGTTCCTCTATTCTAGGAATAGGAAACCTATACCTTATGGTAATCCTATTGATTGCTCTTGAGTCAGTGCAAAGTCTCCACTTACCTCCTTTTTTTGATGCTAGCACTACCGGGATTGCACATGGGCTGATGCTCTTCTTAATCAGTCCTTGTTCCAATAAATCCTGCACTTGCCTTCCTACCTCCTTATTCTAATCAGGTGTGAGCTTATCTGTAGCCTTGTTAGGTAAGGATGCACCAGGAACAAAGTCTATTTGATGGCTTATAGACCTTCTTGGTGGGAGTGTTGCAGGTGCTCCATCACTCACTATGTCCTTATACTCTTGCAACATTTGCTTTACCTCCTTGGGTACTTTTGCCTACAACTTGTCTTCTTCCTCCTTTGGCTTCACAAAGATTGCACACTTCACTATCTCCTCCTCATGTAGCAAATTTAGGAACTCTTTACTAGTAGCCATTAAAACACTAGGTGTTTTTGAAGTGCCCTCTTCATCCTCTGTCAAAGACTGAATTTTGAAGGTCTTGCTATCCTTCTTAAATGATATGGAGTTCTCCTCTCCATCATAGATCACCTTCCTGTAAAATTGCTAGGGTCTGCCTAGCAATAAGTGACATGCATCCATAGGTAACACATCACAAAGGATCTTATCCTTATATCCTCCAATAGAAAACTCTACCTAAGTCTGCTCATTGACTAGCACACTCTGTCCTTTGTTCAACCAAGTCACTTTGTAAGGATTGGTGTGGGGTATTCTTGTGAGTTTCAACTTCCTAACTACCTCTTCTGAGATGATGTTGTTAGTTGAGCATGTATCAACTATCACCTTGCACACTTTACCAAGAACTTTGCATCTCACCCTAAACAATGCTCTCCTATGTTTGGGTTCCTCCTTAACCGATTGTCTATAAAAATCCTATTGAACATCAAATTCTCACCAACTTCTGATTCAATCTGGTCCACATCCGGTGTCTTGCTGCTTGAAGAGTCTTCTTGTGCATAAACAACCCTCTTTCCACTGTTTGATGATGTAGGCTTGTTAGGGCATCTATATGTCGGGTGTCCCAATTGACCACAATTGTAACACTTCATTGTTGCAAAATAGGAGTTACCTCTGTCAGTACCTCTACCCCTATTTGGACCACCTTGTGCACCTCTTCCTCTAGAATGTCCTCCTCTGAGATTGGTTTCAGTACCATGCTCAGTCAACTTGGCTTCTCCTTGGTTCCTCTGCTCATTTGTCTTGCTTTGGTAACCACCTCGGTGATTCACTTGGTCTCTACCTCTGCCTCTACCCCTATTATTGGAGTCTCCTTTCCTTTTGTTCCTCTCTTGTACCTTGACAACAAGCTGATGACATTTCTGAATAGTAGTAGGAGTCCATAGGCTTATCTCCTCCTGAATGTTCCACTTTAGGCTGCTTAGATACCTAGCCACCTTAATGGATTCATCTTCTTGAACCTTTGATCTAAGACATAGTTTTTGAAACTCTTCGGTGTAGGAAGTTACATCAAGATCTTTTTGCTTCAATCCTTGTCTCTTCTTATGAAGTTGGACTTCATAATCCTCTGGTAAGTAGTTCTCCTTAATCTTACTCACCATAGCTTTCCAATTTGCAATAGGTAGATTCCCCATACTAACCCTTTCTTCTTGCAGGTACTTCCACCATGTCAAAGCTGCTCCCCTTAATCTTGATTTGGCAACTTTAACCTTCTGAGCCTCTGTCACTCCTTCACACTCAAAGTGGTTTTCCATGCCCTCAATCCATTCCATAACAGTGTCTATGTCCATTCTTCCACTGAAATGTGGCAATCCTTCAAAAGCTTTGGTGTTCAAAGCCTTAATAGCCTTCACAAAAGGTTCTTCATTGAATAAGGGATCTAGTTCAGGATTTATGTCATCTATGTCTATAGTTCTCTTTCCTTTACCCTTGGTGTCTTCATCCCAAGGTTCATGTGTTCTCTGATCCACCACTTCCTGCAGTTTATCCCTTATCTCACTCATTGCTGCTTCAAGGAGTCTATTCTTCTCCTCCTATTCTTCCACCTCTCTAGCCAGCTCTACATTAGTAACCATTCTACTCTCCCCTACTGATTCACCAGTATATAGAGACATACACAGTCCAACAAGTCTTTTACCTTGCTCTGATACCAATCTGATGGGATGGGGTTTGGGATAGACTAGCCTAGTCTATGCTCCTGGATCCTTTCCTGGGATCACCTAGTGTTCTCCTCACACCCTAGGGTCTCTAGGACTTCCTTTTCTTGAGGAATCCCCTGACCTTGCCCAATCCACCCACCAATGAGTTGCTTTGCTGCTCCTAAGGTCTCACCTACTCATGAGACTCAAAATCCCTTACTATGACTAATAAGGGCTAAGGCTTGTTTCACACTTTCCAAGGTCTTAGCAAGGTTGTTTCAGGTCTATTTCATGGTCTATCCACCCATTCATGATCCCCGCAAGAGGTTTCAAGACTCTAACCCCTTATCGATTTCACAAATTTGGGTTTTTGCCTTCAAATAGGGCTACAAGGATTAGGACCAATTAGGCCTCCTAACCGGTCTTCTAGGGCTCCCTCTCACAAATGATGCACAACCAACCCTAACTCCCAAAATGGATTGCCATTCAATTGGCAAGGGCTCAAGGATTTTCTAGGTTTTGGGCCTCCAAGTGGCCATACAGTGCCTAGGGTGAATTTTGGGGGTTTTTAAGGGTTTTGTGAGGGTTTCTAGGGTCTGCCTGGGTCACAGTGAGTACTTTGAGTTTTAGCCACCTTGTCTGGATTAGTGGAAGCTCCTCCTTCACACCAGTGATTCTTCAAACACTCCTCTACACCTCCTCCAAAGGATGCACTCTCCACTATTCAACCTTGCTCTCCAAGACCTCTGCACCAACAACCATTCCTAACCAGGCACTAACCAGTCTCGCCTAGGAATGGGCATTTTCTTGGCCTTCCTATATTTTTAAGGGCCCTGCTTGTTTCTTGGTATGGTACAAGGTCTGTACTCTCATTCCACATGGTTTCATGGTGGTTCCACAATGGGGAATGGAGTCAAGACTTCATTTACACAATCCTGTCCAAAACTAGACAATAAGAAGACAATTTACAAACTATTTACAAACACACTCAATCTGCAAATAAAAACCTAAAATAATTACTTGAAATGAAAGTATTTACACCATGAAAGACAAACCACATAGTTTTGGACGTATCTCAATCCATTAACTTGCTTGTTTCCTTCATTCAAACTGACTGGTAACAGTCTTACAGTCTCAGTCTGATATTCTTGCTAGGGCCGTACAATGTCTGACATCCAACTCATGAATTTAGGGTTTGCAAGTACTTATACTACCTTTGCCTCAGTTTGTGTGCCCAAACTAGGGTTTTCCATGCTAACCTAAAGAACTTGACAACATGGTGGTAAAGTTGCTTGACAACTTTTAAAAGTTGTCATGCAACTTTTGAGCAACTTTCCCAATGTTGCTTTTTATGACTCCTAGACCCACATTGGGCCAACCTAAGGACACCACCATGTTATAAAGGACCCCTAAACACTTCAAGGACACACATACCCTCCATTTTCAAGAAAATCACAATCTTGACTCATGACCCCTAAGATCTCCACTAGGACCCTAACTAGGACCTATGAGCACATGGCTCATTATTTTATGCACAATGGCTTCATAAGAAGCATAACACCAACAAAACAAGAAAGATAAAGAGTTTGGAAGGGTGCTCCTGCACCATGAATGAATTAAGTTTGAGAAAATTTCATGTTGTTTTGGAAAAGTTATCGTGGTTTTTGTGATTGTAGGTCCAAACCCTTGTTAGGGCATCCAATGAATATTAAAAATTGCATAAATTTTGATCCCTTAGTGGAAAAAAACTGAAAATTGGCATATCAATCCTTCAAAATGGGCATTTCAATATTCTTGAGGTGACAGGGAGTTCTTTTGTAGTTTTGATCAGTTTTAATGATGCCCTAGGGGGATGACAGGGTTTGCTAGGTTGACTGTGAGCAGTAGCAATGAGTTTCGTTGAAGTTTTGAGTTTATAGATGAAGTGTTTGGATGGTGAATGGTGTTTGAAGGTTGCAAGCAAAACAAGGCTTTGTTTTCTCCAAGGTAACCCCAAAGGTGTAAGTTGGTTTGTCTCTAATTGTTGCCCCAAACTACTGCTCAGTCTAATCCATTGTGTAGCTGTCATATGTACAATTGACTCTTGGTTTTTTTTCGAGTTTGATGTGTCTTGAACCATCATTGGAAGAACACCTAATATTTTTATTATTCTTGGTAACTTTGGAGGAAGGTTTGATAAGGTTGGATCATGTTGTGTTGTTTGAATGCCATTGTTATTGGTCCCATAGGTTTGCCAATTTGTCCCTTATTGTGAACATAATTGTTTGAGGGAAGTTAGTACTAAACAAAGTATATTATTTCCCAAAGTGTGTCAGACCCATAAGTATGTTGGATGAAGTTCTTTCATGGTGATGTGATCCCAAGGTATGGGGTTGGAGGATTAAAAACCAAGGTTTCCACTACTAGTCAAATGCATGTGGAGGTAACAATAGTTGTGAATGTATCAATAAATCTTGTAAGGGTCTAATGATCAGAGATCACTTGGTAAGCATGGGAATGGTTTGTAGGGTCACCAAACTTGTATTTTGAAGCCTTGGGTTTTTGGATCATCTAGAGGATTAATTGTCTTATTTCTTAGAGGTTGATTGGGTTAGTTGGTAGAAGGTTGCTATTACTTTTTGTACTTGTATATGAATTTTTTTGGACCACCTTCCTCAAAGGCAATAGTCCCTCTGAGGTAGTACCGGTGTCTGGTTAGTTAGTCTATGAATTTTTTTGGACCACCTTTGATGTGAAATAGCCTCTTGTGCAACCATCCTTTCAGTCTATTTCTAAATGGACAAACCCCTTTCCTTTAATGATTAAGCTCCATAGGTTTCTACCCCTATGGTTTTTTGGGTCCCCCAAATAAAATAATAAAGATGGGCCCTACTCAGAAGACTCCCAAAATGTATCGGAGTTTGTTTCTTTCTTAAGAATCTAGTTAAAGAGGCTAATTGGGTCCCTCCCTATCTAGCATTCCTTCACCATTTTACAGACACCCATAGCATCTTCGAACCATTTATACTCTTCTATAACTCTTTCATTAGTGTTCTCTTTTGGGCTTTCCCTAGTGCCGACATCTATATTGTTCTTTTGGAGGTTTGGTTGAGTCAGTGAAATATTCAGAGTTTTTTAATGGCTCCTTGTCTTTTTTTCATCTCTTTTACTTCTATATGTTCTCTTATGGATAGGCAATAGGAAATTTTTTATTTCACTCATGGACCATGTATTATTTTTAGTCCCTTTGATCATTTGTGGACCTCAAGATGTAAAATTATTTCATCGAAGTTTAGAAATTTGAACCCTAGTGAACTTCGTGTGTTGTTATGTGATGGGAATTCCTTTCAATATTATAGTAGAAAAAATATGCTAAGACAGATACAAAAACTACAATTCACAAGCCAAAAATGGCCACCCAACTGATTGAACATCTCAAATATTGGTTGTTGAAACTAACTAGACACCAATACTAGGTAGTACTTGGGTTTGTCAATGGGACATTGGCTCAAATTGATTAAAATATAGCATGCAACACCTCGATGGGAACAAACAGAGTCTAAATCACTGTACTTGCAACAAGATTTCTAAATGTGGGGGGAAAATCACTTACAGTCATTGTCCCTTGGTCGATTTTCCCTTTATGATTTCCCTCACCTCTCGCTCTGGCTTTCCTCCTACCAAATGGTTCCTAGTCTTCCTCCTCGACTCAATGGCCTTGCAACACTTGTCCAGTGAAGTCTCGCAACTCTCCACTCAAGGGCTAGATGTAGTGGTTCTTGGTGCAACTCTCCAGTTAGGATCTCGGTACAGTATGCTATGTCATGCTCCTACGCGCGTGCATGGCCAAAATTCAAAATATATAGTTAATATATATGCTATGTCAACATATAGTTTATATACAAAATATATATGCTATGTCAATATATAGTGTATTTTATTTTGTACAAAATATAATTTTGTATGGCGGCTTGCTAAGCTTCTATAGTTGGTTTTCTCTTTCTTTATAATTTTTGATGATTTATTTCGTATGACATGATTGAATATTATCTACAGTCCTAGTGATTGTTAAAAAGGCTTATGATATGTGATGTTTAATCATGATGGATGTCTAAGAAGTGGTGATTGAAATACTACTTGACTAAAGATTGAGCTATCTAATTTCTTGTCATTTAAACATCATGGAAGAAATGCTTGCAATCAATGTATAATTAATGTAGCCTACAAGGTTTCTTTTCCTAACATTTTTTGGTCTTATTCTTGTTATGACTTATTTTTTTACATTGGTCTATTACAGTAATCACGAGAATATCTAGTGAATCAATTCTTTCAGTCTCTTTGATTCTTATCCTTGTGCATAATGAGTTTTCTTTTGTCCTATGATTAATTGATTGTTGGTTTAAAACAATCATTACAACTAACATGGATATGAATTATGATGTGGGTGTGAGAAGGGATTGTTGAATATTAAGGAATGGTTTAGGAAAGTACTCCTTAATCCAAATGAGTCATTTTCTTGTCATGGAATGTGGTAAGAGACTTTATAAATATATTTAATCTAGTTAATATTGACACATATAAAGCATGCCAAAGGCACTTTGGAGATATGCTATGACATATAGAAGATTGTTAAGGTGATGTCAAGTCTTGATGCACGAGGGTAGGAAAATATAGATGCATTGGTACAAAAGGTTCCATTCAACTTGGAGGAAATGGATAATTACCTAAGGGGCTAATGTGAGATTGGACAAAGTTTATATTATGATACAAATAGCTTGGGAAGAGGGATGATGAAATGGTTAAGTATGGGAAATTGCAGAGATAGATATAACACCAAGGGAAGAACACTAGAACTAATTTTAGCACTATGGATTATTCCAAGACTCAAAATTTCACAAAGAGGCATCCCTTACCTCTTAAATTAATTCCATAGGTGGGTTTATCCTCCAATATAGTGCAATTGGTTAGCTTATCATGTGAACTTCCACTATAAGTATGATTACCATACACTTTCATAACATACATGTGTGGTTTCAAAAGGTTTCTACGTTCTTGTGAATTTGAAAGAAAGGCATGTTTTGACTTTTCCAATAGGTGTTAGGGGTTAATTTGACTTGGTTTTAGCATTAGAGTGACAAACCTAGTGGTTTAGGTTCCATAAACAAAATATACTCATTTTTTTTAGCTTCCTATTATCATCTTAATATTCAATGAGATTTTTAAAGATCATTTAAATATTCATTTCTAATGAAAATGCACAAAGTTATGTGTAATAGATCCAAGGCGAGGCTTAGAGATTCTCATCTTTTGAAAACATTAACCAAAAAAATGCTAAGAACAATATATGAAAGAGATGAAGAATAAGGCAACTTGTATTATTAGGAAGGACGAGATGCCTTTATATAGCATGAGATCATGTTTGAGTCTCGAAACCCATCATCAACACATGTGTATAGGCTAACCATGTCAAGTTTCACTCCATACAAGCACGAATTGAAAAAAATTCAACGTTGGCCCCATTCACATGTAACTAGGTGGGGTCAACATGAGCAAACAATAATTTTTTAGGAATGAAATAACCAAAGATATGATCAAATAATATCTAATCATAAATGTTCATATAGTAATTAGGATTTAATCATATGGAAATTTCTAGGAGAGCTACAATAGTTGTAACATCATAAATTAACAACATTAAAAAGTACATCATGAATTAATTATGTAATGACATAAAAATTAAAAAAATCATGAATTAATTATGTAACCATATAAGTCAAATATAATTCTATCAAGAAATAAATATAAAATAGATAATATAATCACATAACTCAGACATTTCAATGTCATTGATCTTCTTCTTCATCCAACTCTTTGTCTGTATCATTCAATCTAGATTCGACATTGTAAGGATTGGTCATATCATCATCATAATTGATATCAGTTTCGATATTGTCATCATCCACATGGATATCATCTTCATGAACATTAACTCCTACATCATCATGATCTAGTTCCTCTTCTTCGACATCTTCTCCAGACACATCATCAAGTAATTGTTGATCCTTATCATCATCTACATCATCTTCTAGTTCTTCGGTATCTTCTTCCTCCATCATATTATACTTTACTGACTTTCCTCTTGGATCATGTCTAACAACAAATGACCAACCCAGTTTACCTAGAACCTGTGATTAAAATACCTACTCACATTGTCTTGGAAGAATATAGGGCTCATTTCCAGCTTTCTTGATCGACCTTGTATTAACCATGGTAAATCCATTATCATGTTCAATAACAGTTCTCTCGAGATCATTTTCATTCAATCGTAGCCTATACCATTGGATGATGAACATAACTAATTTAAAGGACTTAAAGTCACACTCAAGTATATCATCCAAAATCCCACAGTATCAATTTTCTGAGACTTCTGGATGTGTGTCACTTCTAGATGAAACATTTGTCACCTGAAAGACTGCAATTATCTCAAAATCACAAGTATTCTTCGTGTCATCCAACTTTTTGATTCAAAATTTACAAACATTGCACAAGATAGCCTTGTAGTGTTTCACCTGCAATATGTCAAATATGTAAATATTATTGCATCGTCAGTTGATAAACATATTTATTCTTGGCCGAATGTATGCAAAGAAAAAAAACTCAACATATATATACATCAATATAATTGAAAATAATTAAATAATATGGGTGATTAATATATTTATACGTACCTGATTATCTCTTAAACCATATGCTAAATTAATTTCCCTTGGTGTAACATTGGAATCTCCATTACGATGAGCTTCTTTAACCAATGAAGCCACACCTTCCCATTTTAATGCACAACCGGATTGTTGACATCGTTCAATTCATACTGTCATCCAATAAAGATTGTTTGCGATGTACAAATGTAGTGCATCCCACTCTCAACCAACTATATATAAAAAATGAAATTCACAAATGAAGTATAATTAGTTAATTACCATGGTATACGACCTTAATTGATAATTGATGTACCTGAAAAACCTAACATCCCACTACCAATGATCTTATTATTATTTGCCAAAACACAATCTGAAGAGACACCTTTGTTGGGTCTTCTTATTATATATATGAAATTCAAATTGTAATATTTGATCATCAACATTTGTTAATATTTAATGATTTTCAGCAGTGAAAGGTTTATTTTCTGGAGTAATACAATACCAATAGTTTTTTATTTGTGTGTGGAAGATTATTTCATTTGGACTAGTTCTCTATTGTTTCTTTTCAATTAATTGAAGGCAATGTAAAATGTATTCTAATTAATCTCCATGACCATCTTATAATTACCTCTCACTTTCCTCAATCTACCTTTCCCCATCAGGTACTCCCCTTCGAATTTATTAATGGAGTTGGGATCCCAAATACGATCTACATGGATCTTTGTTGCAAACTTAGGAAGATATTTAGTAATGTACACCATAGTTTGGTATACCATATATCCCTCCACCATAGAACCCTCAAGATGTGCTATTTGTCTAACCAAAGGCTTAAAAAATTTCAAGTGCCTCTCAACCATCCACATTGACCTTGTGTGTACAAGTCCACACAATTTAATCTCCTCAACTTGGTGTATGAGGTAGTGTTCTTGTGCATTGAAAAATGTAGAAGGTAGACACTTTTGCACTTCACACATTAGACGAGGAATATTTCTCTTCCAATAATTTATATCTTCATTATGGATTTATTTAGATGACAACCATCTACAAGTGATTCAAGGCACAAATATATTAACAAGATTTAACAAAAATATACAATATATTACATAACAAGTAAAACAAATGGAAAATATAAGATCTATAAAACAAATTGAACAAATATCACTACTTACCTCATGTATTTTCCAAGATCATATATAACTTGCTTGACATTGTTGCCGAAGTTGTCTAGGGGAGATAGAGGTAGAATGTACTGCAACAATTATAAAATGATATTTTCATTTTTTTTCCAAAACTAGTAAACATAATACACTCAAAAGTACATGCAAAATACAATTATATATATATATATATAACCAGAATAATTACCATAATGAAGGTATTCCAATCATGCATTTTCATCCCTGACCCAAATTCACCTTTCTTTGTTATGATATTGTTTATGTTCCCAACAAATCCTGTGGGAAATCAATTTTTTCGTATGACTTCTTTTATAGCATTGCTTTGATGCTTTGTTAATAACCAAGGAATGACACTTATTTTAATTTTGTCTCCATCGCTATTTAATTGAATGACATTTTTCATTACATGATTGGCTTCCTGAATGTCACTACAAATTTTGACATTTTTTTCTTTGTCATGCCTTCCATCGAATATTTTCCATAACATTTCTGTTATATTCTTCTCGATATGCATTGTATCAAACAAATGCACAATTTGTAGCTACTCATAGTAGGGCAACTTACTAAATTATCTGGGATAACTTTTCAGCCCCTGTGGAAGCCGTCAATTAATGCCTTGATGACTTTCATGAAGCATATAAGTTAAAAAAATTAACAATGACAATAATTATCAATTATAGCATGAGTAAACAAAACACAATATAAAAATATAAATTCCAAACATATCATATATGATAGATAAACAATTTGATCTGATGTATAACCTTCACAATTGATTCTATTATATTCCAACTTCCATAGGCGAGGAATCATTCTTCATGGTTTTGATGTAGTCTCTTCTTTCCCATTGAAAAAATGTTTTTCAGTAGTTCGATACTTATGATTTCTGTGGAGGAAGTGCCTATATTCATCAAACACCTACTTTCCTAAACTTGTTGAATGACAAGATTTCATCTTTGGACCAAAAACTGGACATGCAAATTTTCCCTTTGTTTGAAGACCTGCAAGATCATATATAATTAGATTATATTTGTCATTTTTTATAATTATATATAATGAATAGATTATTTTAAAAACATGCATGATATCGACTTCATAAAATTAAATATCATTAAAGTGCGGTCAAACGTTATAACTGTGATGTGGGAAATTGATGAATGATGGATCAAGAGGAAAACTACCCTTTCCCTCAAAGAGAGATGAGAGTTTCACTATTGGTTACCCTTCAAACACTTTTCACCAAATTAAATTTTGAAGAGGAGAGGATAATTCACTAGATTCAACCTTCAAAGATGAAGATTGGATTTTGAATGAAATGGGAATGATAAGTTGATCCCCTTTTCCTTATTTCAAAGGAAAAGAATTAATTGAATTATGTAATGCAAAAGTCACAAAGAACTGATTATAACCTGAGACCGGAATATGGGATGAATTCGTGCACCTGTATCTCGTAGTAATATGTTGAGATGAAGTTGCCCTGCAAATTTGAGGAAAAGTTGTCCAGACCGTGGCGGGAATGTACACGATCCTCTGAAAAATTCATGAAACGAAAAGTGTTTTTCTACCTCTACAAATGGAGCCTGAATCCGAAAGTACAGCTATGCACCTGCAACCTACACACAGAAAAGAGAGAAAAAAGGGTTGGGATTGGGGGTTTGCCTTTAGGTCAAACCCCAGTTTTGGAATTAACCAAGTAATGAAAGAAAGTACTTGCAAGTAGTTGTAAATGAAATACTAAATTGTAAATCACCTCAAGGGAGGTTGTGGTAGCAATGTTGATAGAAATGCTTGTGTAGAATTAAATGTTAGAATCAATCTCCTCTTCAATTCTTGAGTCCTTGACTTGAATGCAACACCTAACCTTCAAAGGAGACTTGAGAATGCTCAATGCTGGAAAAGAATGCTTGAATGCTTGAATTCTCTTGAATGCTTGATCTCTCATGTAACTTGAACTTATCCAACTTCAACCTATCCAACTTTGACCTATCCAACTTATGCAAATGAGAGGATGAATTCCCATTAAATACATGTTAGTGGATTTGATTTTTGTCATAGGTCAACATCAAGGGAGTTTCCAACCCAATGCACAACCAACAATGCAACCCTTGGAAGGGTCCTACCCCAAAATAGAGAAGGGATAGGGGCACCACACCCCTATCCTGGGAGGACAAGGGTGTCGTGCCCTTTTCCAATGGGGGAAAGTGGCACCACACCCTTGTCCTACCCCTTTCTCGAGGGTAGAGTGCGGACGGGGTGATGTAGAGGCCAAGAAAGAAGCTGCTTCTGAGGGCTGAACAATCTCCAGTCTCTGATCGGGCTATAGGATTCGATCTTGTGTGTGTGAGGACCCTAATGCAATTGAAAAATGCTAGGGTCACAATTTTAGGACACTACATTTAGCCCCCACTTTAGCCGGAGTATAAGCGTATGCCAATACTGACGATAAAGTATAGGGAAACAAGATTGAAAGATTTTTACCATGTCAAGGAGGCAAATGCACCAATCTACTAGTGGAATTAGGATCTTACAACTTCGATTGACAAAGTAAAAGGGAATATTGAGAAGGGGAGAACCATGACTACAAGTAGCAAAGTTCCCTTCACTATGTCATGAAAGCAAGGATACCAAATATTACAAAGAAAAACAAAGTTCACTAAGTAATTCTAAGTATCAAGAAGGAAAATATGAGCGGAGTGTATTCCTCCATGTTAAAGAGATCGCATGCACCTTATCAGGAGTGATTGCTTTAAGGTAGGATACACCCAAGAGAAAGAGAAGGAGGGAGCACACTATCCCAAGGATTAAGCCCCCAATCAAGGAATAAACCCAAGGATAATGAACACAAAACATGAGGTAGTGTCACTTTCCTTGGTGTCAGTATGTTGTATGATAACTCATATATATCATGTATGTATATGCATATAATAATCTTCATTCCCTAAAGAAGGACACTACCTTAGAAGAAAGGGAAGAGAGGATTTATTTTGAGTCAACATGAAAGAGACCAAGAAAATGCTTTGCATCATCCCCAAGTAGACATTAAGGGAATAACAGAAGAACAAGGATACACATAGAAGAATGGTCACAAAAGAAAAGAAAGGAGAGAGAGAAAGATCTGTAGTGCTAATATTGCTAATCTATCACGACATCCACCTCCTGATCTTGCTGATCACTATTTCATGAAGGCGAGAAACACGCTAGAGGAGCAACATCAAGCACAACAAATGGAGATATCACAAGATCCAAACAAGTATGCTCATGTTGTAAGTAACTTTGGTCGATTATAGGAGCTAGGATTAGGGTTTGTGAAAACTCATCCGTTAAATGTTGTCACTATCAAAAGCATTAGGAGTTGTATTTCCATTATGAATAATATTTTCACCCATTTCTTCATCAAAGTTTAGAGAAAGAGGAGCAAGAAAATGAATAGGCATAAAACCATCACATGTTTTGTGCAACTTATGATTTGGAGATGTAGGTTGAACATCTTGCTTAGGAGAAAAGGGAATCGGGTCAATTGTCGGAGTCTGAACAGATTGAGTATTTTGAGGGATAGCTTCACGAGCTTGAACACGACATCTTTGTTGGCATTCTCTCGCATAACAATTTTGTCGAATCTTAGTGGAAGGATGAGAAGGAGGAGGAAAACTTGAAAAAGTAGGAATGTTTCTCTCCTTAATAGTGAAAGGTTTAGGTTGAGGTTTTTTTTGGTTGAACAATGGGAGAAGTAGGCCTCTTCTCTCGATAAGAGGAAGGAGGTGGAACTGCACCGTAGAAAGGGGGAATATTAGATGTAGGAAGGAGACTAGGTCCATCATGAGGAGGTATAGGTATAACCTTAGGAAGAATATTGTTGTTCTCCTTAAGAGAAGGTAAAGTCACATCCATAGGTATAGGTAGACAATATTCCTTAGGAGGGAGATTAGTTCTATCTATGAGGGGAAGAACCTTATTTTGAAGAATAATAGGAATATCAATTGTTGGGGATCTAGGTTGACTTAAGGATAAAATCATATCGTTATTCCATTTTTTATAAGATTGAAAAAGAGCATCACTCCTTGATGGAAGAGATTGAAATTGTTTAGGCCAAAAGATATCATTAGGAACACAAGGGCTTCTTTTGGATGGATGAAATAAGCAATGGTTCACTGTTATGATTTCTCAATTGTGATGTGAGGAAATTTACGACACTTGTGTATTGGAGAAGCAATAGCCTTCATGGAAGATAACCAAGGATAGCCCAACTTCACACGGAATTACTTAGAAGATGGTATGATAACAAAGTCAACATCAATAGATTTAGCATGAACTTCAACAGGAAGGGTGATAGAGCCAATGGTAGGACAAGAGAAGCCATCAAATAACTTCACAACCACATTAGAAGCATCATATATTGGTTTATGCAATCATAAAGTGAAAAGATGCTCTTTAGTTATGACAAAAAACATGAAAGAGGGATCAATAAGGGCACCATGGCAAGGGATATCCTTAGCCTTTGCAACTATGTATATGGGGCCATTGGGTTCTCTAATGGTCTCTCTAGGGTCAAATGTAATACAAGGATCCTTAGGCATATCCTGTGTTTCTACCATATTAACCAAGTTTGGAGCCATAGAGGTGAATTCTTCAGAAGAGAGAGAATTAGGTAAAATCTCAATAACGTTAGAGGTATGAGAAGGAAAGGGATCAATGAAAATCTTAAGATTTTGATTAGGAGGAGCTACTGATTTATTCCATTTATCATTCACACCTACCACAGATATAACATTATTATCAATCAAGTCTTGAATCTTATGTTTCAATGCAAAACATTTCTCAGTATCATGACCAGGTTGACGATGAAATTGGCAAAAGGAATTGTTATCAAAATAAGGGGATACAAGTTTAGAAGGATCAATTTGTTTTATAGGAGGAATTTTGATAACATTTATGTGCAACAATTGAGACATAATACTATGTAAAGATTCATTCAAGGAAGTAAATTGTCTTTCTCTTTGGAAAAATTTAGAAATAGGAGGCACACCTATTGTAGCATTCACATTGTTATTGTTGATTGTATCATTGAACTTGATGAAGTGTTTTGTTGGTTTGAACTTCACAAACGGTTGTTGAACACTCTCCCCCTTATCAATTGTAGCCATAGGAGTGGATTGCCCCATTTGACTCACAACCAGTTGATAATTGTGGAGTGTTGCGTAGAACTGTGAAAAGGAAGTAAACTCAGACAAAAGAAGATTTTCCCTGATATCTTTTTGTAGATTAGAAATGAAAATTCTTTGAATATCATTATCAGGTACATGAAAAGAAATTTGAGCACACAAATGCTTATATCTACCAATGAAATTAGTCACTTTTTCTTTAACACCTTGTTTACAATGCATTAAATCAGTCAAAGTGATTTTAGGACCAATGTTGTTTTGAAATTATTGGATGAAAGCATTTCCCAATTGTTGAAAGGAGGTGATAGAATAAGAAGGCAAACAGAAATACCATTCTAAAGCCTTATCTCTTAGTGTTCTTGTAAACAATTTTGCAAGCAATCATTGATCATAAGCAAAATCAGTACACAAGGTTTGAAATGTTTTGACATGCGTAAGAGGATCACCTTTTCCACTATAAAATTCCAATTGAGGGATCTCAACATGTTTAGGTGGCACGACTTTAACAATATAAAGAGAAAGTGGGCCCGCAACATCAAAGGTGGGCACACTAAACATGGATTGACTCATAGAAGCAATTTGTTGTTGTAAGGAAGACATGGTTTGAGCAAGATTGTTAATTATTATTTCGGTAGAAGAATTGATGTTAGACATAGTTGATTGAGAAGGTGGTGTGATGTTATTGAAAAAAGGCATGGATTGAGAATAAGTGGTGGGACATTATGACAAGTAGGCATAGGTGATGATTGGGTAGGAAAAGGGACACTTAAAGGAAGAATAAAGTTGTTGATGGAATTGCCCTCTTGTGTCACACTGATTGGTTGAGGAATAATAGGAACAGTCATGGAAGACAAAGGTAAAGATGGAGGACTAAATGAATAAGAGGGATTTCCCCATGACCAATGGTTGTAGGAATGACATTTTGAGTTGAAGTAGCCATGATGTTGGAGGTAAAAGTAGGAATAATAGTTATAAGAGTAGTCAAAGGAATAGAAGGATTGACTTGTGTTGGAGGTTGTGAATAACCTAGGGTTTCGGCACAACTCTTGATAGGCATGACATTAGAATCAACAATATGTGCAATGCCACGCAATATATCAATTATATTCTTATCACTTTGAATCATGCGCTTAAGGCCTTCAATTAATGGAAGAGCTTCACTAGTAGGGTATTATTGGGACATCCATTTTTTGAAAGTTATCAAATTGATTGTCCAATGTGGAAAGTTGATCTATAGAGAACCTAGTTAAAACTTCTTCTTCATCATGGGATTCATCAATGGGGTGAATAGGCACATGATTAGGATGGGAAAAATTAGCATGATCCTCATTAAAGAAGTCACCCAAATTAGGCTCCATTTCCTTAGTATTTAAACCTTAGGAAGCCTTAATTATAATGCTTTTTCTAACGGGGATAGGGTAGGTAGGACTAATAGTGGTAAAACTCATGCACTAGAGGGAATGTTTGAATTTTGAATTTTGAAACAAAGCTTACAAAATTGGTTAATGCAAAATTTAAGAAAATAATGATTACACAATTTGAACTTTGTTGGGGGAAGAGGACGACACAATTTCCAAAAATGAAAGGAAATTGAAATTTTAAAATTAGGGCCAAGGGAATACCACTTAATTTTAAAATCAGAATTTTTAAAATTAGGGTAGACTATAAATAACCTCTTAACTTTTATTTTTTTTTTGAAATTGAAATGTTGAATTTTGGAGGTATTTCCAATTCTAGAGGGATCAAAATTCGATAAAATCAGCCAATCTTCTAGATTTAAGCTATTAAATACAATCATAACAGTCTCCCAAAATTTCGAGAAAAAGTCGAGGACCGTGGCAGGAACGCACATGGTCCGACCAACTTTTTTTGAAATTTTCAGGGATGGATATTACGATGATTTTAAAGTTAACCCCCAAAAATTGATGAATTTAACAACATCTAGATAGGCAAAATGAAGGTGCAAATGTGAAAATAGGACCCTATTAGGGTTTTGAAGAAAAAGAGGAATTGAATTGCAAATTTGAAAAAGGTCAAACCCAATGGATAGGGACACTTTGGAAAATGTTTAGAAATTTGAATTGGAATGAAATTGATTTAAAAGTTGTAAAAAATCCAATTAATTTTGAAAATTATGGTTTTATGACCTAACCACTTAATTTTAAAATTTGAATTTTGGAAAAAAGGGGGGAAATTGAAAATTTGAATTGTAGGATTGAAGACAAATCTAAGAACAATCAAAAATCTGAAAATTAAATGGAAATCCAATTTGCACAAGTTCAAGATGATTTTTGAAAATTAGGGTTTTAACAAGTAACCTCTTATTTTTGTAAATTTTAATTGCAAATTGAACAAGGCAATGTGGAAATTGAATTTGACAATCAAAACAATTTTCAGATCTAAGATAACCACAAGCAATTTTTCACAAATTACAAGTTCAATTTTAAATTTAAAAACTAGGGTTTTTAATGATTTAACCACTAAGTTTGTAGAATTTTGAAACTTGTAAATGAAAAATATGCAATTTTGTTCAAAGGAAAGCATACAAGATGTTAGGTTCACCAAAATGTGATGTGGGAAATTGGTGAATGATGGATCAAGAGGAAAACTATCATTTCCCTCAAAGAGAGATGGGAGTTTCAGTATTGATTACCCTTCAAACACTTTTCACCAAATTACATTTGGAAGAGGAGAGGAGAATTCACTAGATTCAACCTTCAAAGATGAAGATTGAATTTTGAATGAAATGGGAATGATAAATTGATCCCCTCTTCCTTATTTGAAATGTACAGGAATTAATTGAATTATGTAGTGCAAAAGTGACAAAGAACTAATTATAACTTGAGATTGGAATATGGGATGCAACTATGCACTTGGATTTGGCGGTAATATGTCGAGATGAAGTCACCCTATGAATTTGAGGAAAAGTTATCCGGACCGTGGCGAGAACGTACACGGTCCTTCGAAAATCCGCGAAACGAAAAGGGTTTTTTTGCCTCTGCAAATGAAGCCTTCATCTGAAAGTATAGTTGTGCACCCACAACCTACACACAAAAAAGAGAGGAAAATGGGTTGGGATTGGGGGTTTGCCTTTAGGTCAAACCCCAGTTTTGGAATTAACCAAGTAATGAAAGAAAGTACTTGCAAGTAGCTATAAATGAAAGACTGAATTGTAAATCACCTCAAGGGAGGTTGTGGTAGCAATGTTGATAGAAATGCTTGTGTATAATTGAATGTTGGAATCAATCTCCTCTTCAATGGCTGAATCCTTGACTTGAATGCAACACCTAACCTTGAAAGGAGACTTGAGAATGCTCAATGCTGGAAAAGAATGCTTGAATGCTTGAATGCTCTTGAATGCTTGATTGCTCATACAACTTGAACTTATCCAGCTTTTACCTATCCAACTTCGGTCTATCCAAATTCGACCTATCCAACTTATGAAAATAAGAGGATGAATGCCCCTTAAATACATGCTAGTGGATTTGATTTTCGTCATAGGCCGACATTGGGGGATTTTCCCCTCCCAATGTACAACCAACAATGCAACACTAGGAAGGGTCCTGCCCCAAAATAGGGCAGGGATAGGGGCACCACGCCCCTTTCCTACCCCTTTCTCAAGGGCAGAGTGCAGACGAGGTGATGAAGAGGCCAAGAAAGAAGCTTCTTTTGAGTGCTGAGCAATCTTCGGTCTCTGATCAAGCTAGAGGATTCGATCTCTCATACGTGAGGAGCCTAATGTTGGCATTTCATAAGGATATTGAGAAGGTTGTTGATGATTATGGATATAATTGATTAAAGATGTTTATTGTCTTGATATTATTATTTTGTCATTGATGTTAAGAAATTGATTTTCTAATTCAGTATGATGTTGCCATATCTTGAGAAGTATGATATGAAGATTATAAAGACGTCGGTGAAAGACACAGGAAAGAATATAATGAATAAGGGGATGAATAAGGTATTCAATGGGCAACTACTACTGAGTCAGACAATGATGAGATCATGATGTTTTAGATTGTTTTAACATCATACATATATTGTAAATTGTAAAGGTTAATACTATACTATGTTATCAAGCAAAGAACCTAGTCGGTAAACCCTAAGAAACCTAGCCGGTAAACCCTAAGGTTATCGCTATTGGTTAATGAAGGCGGAATGTCTACCGAGTAAAGTTTAGTATTCACCGAGTTGTTACCAAGTTGTAACCGAGCTATAACAAAATGTATTAAATGTTTACATGTGGTATTTAATGAAGGAAGCTGATGAGCTAGAGCGGATTAAATGATTGGTGAGTCGTGAATGAAGTTTGTTAACGAATCTAAGGCAAAGGAAAGTTGGCATAAAGATCTACAACTCAGATTGAACCGCAATACCCTGGCACGAGTTCCAAGACTAGTATGCAAGTTCCAAGGTGGGGTAAAATGGTTTCAGATCGAAAGATGCATTGAACCTGGACAAGATTGAAGATCTGATGGTTATGATTGATCATGGGAATTGTGATCAAGGAGATTAAGTGGTTACCTAATTGTTTATAAATAGGAAACTGTTGATAAACAATGTATGCGGGCAAGTGTATGCACAGGGATGCTACATAGTGATTACTGAGCACAAAAGCTTGAAGACCTATTAGAATAACAGAGTATAGAACCCCTATAGATAGACAAGATTAGTTCTATGTCTAGATTGTATTTAACAAATAGGAATTTGCTTTAGCATTTTAGATGTGAAGTTGCAGATAGATTTTATTACTGTTATTTTGTGAAAGTGATAGAAAATCTCTTAACCGAGTGGACTTAACAGTCATATATGTAAACCCTCTAGCAAGGTGACATTTTGATTGAGTGTTTGAAATCCTTTAACAAGGTCACTTCTAAAAAAGTGAAGATCCTAACAGATCTGAGGGAAATCCCTTAACCAGGTCACATCTAGCAATGTGTTTGTAATCTTTAACAAGATTTGCTTTTAACCTAGCATACTCTAGAAGAGTATATTTCTTAGTGGGTCTGAAATCCCACAGTGGTTTTTCCCTATTTGGGTTTCCACGTTAAATCTGGTGTTATGAGGTTTATGTTGTTCATATGCTTTTGAGTTTGCATGCTTGACAGTTTTTGGTTATAATACTGATATATATGTTACCGAGGTTGAATTTGATGTTTTTATGGATGATTAAGTTCGTATGATTCACCCCCCCCCTCTCATCTTGTTGGCTATTGGATCTGTACTTATATTAAGTATCATAACTATCACCTAATGCAGTCGAAAATTGCTAGGGCCACAATTTTATGACACTACAATGACATACCACAAAAATGTGTTAGCCCTGGGGCATCATGAATTGTCCATACAAGCATTGCATGGAATTGAAATTGTCTTTGTCCAATTGGTCTAGATACATCATACATAGTGACGCCATTCCATAACTTTAGTAACTCATCGATAAGAGGCTAGATATATGCATTCATATCTTTAACTTGGTACTTACCTAGTTGAATGAACATAAACATTACATAATTATTTAACCATTTTATTGCAATATATATAAATTAATGTACATGACTATTAAATGAAAAAATATGTCATTATGCAACAAATAAGACAAATGAGATGCTACTACGTTAAAGAAAATTGATGTAAACAAATACCTGGAACAATCATTGCCAACATTATGTGCTCCCTCTTTATTGACATCCATGGAGGAATTTTATTGTTGATAACAAAAACAAGCCACACCGAGTAAATAGATCTCATATCTCCAAATGGATTGACACTGTCTGCTGCCAATGAAAGCCTGAGATTACGAGGTTCTTCTTTAAAGTGTGGCCATTTTTTTTCCATGTCCGCAAATGCATAAACATCCGCAGGAATTCGAAGAATGTCATCTCCACTTCTATTCGGTGCATGGTAATCCATAAATTGCGCTAAGCTTTCGCACCTAAATAATTGTTACATACATGGAATAATGGGAATATAACAAAGAACCCTAAAAGGCACCTTTTTTGTTAGTTGATCTGTTCGATATCTACTAATATGAGATTCTGAGCATTCTATTGCAAATTCATGTTGTTTATGATATATAATATGATCATTGGGACATGCATCTATTGCTTGATGCTCCATTCCAATATCTTTCATAATGGAAGATAAATCTCGGTATGAGCGAGGTAAAATATTTGATGGTGGTAACAAAAATTCACCTATCAATCTACAACAAAAAATAAATTTATTAATATAAAGAATATTAATGGTACATATTTCATTCTTTATTTACTAGTGATGAACTAACAACAAAAATAGATGAAAAAAGATGACATATATGACATACCTTAACATCTGTGAGATTGTTATGTTGGATATGTTAGCATTTGGCATTATAATAGTCAATGAAGGATTATTGACATTTCAATAAGGATATTGAGAAGGTTGTTGATGATTATGGATATAACTGGTTAAGGATGTTTACTGTCTTGATATCATTATTTTTTCATTGATGTCAAGAAATTGATTTTCTAATTCAGTATGATGTTGCCATATCTTTAGAAGTATGATTTGAAGAATATAAAGATGTTGGTAAAAGACACAGGAAAGATTATGATGAATAAGAGGATGAATAAGGTATTCAATGGGCAACTATTACCGAGTCAGACAATGATGAGATCATGATGTTTAGATTGTTTTAACATCATACATATGTTGTAAATTGTAAGGTTAATACTATACTATGTTATCAAGCAAAGAACCTAGTCGATAAACCCTAAGGAACCTAGTCGGTAAACCCTAAGGTTATCGCTATTGGTTAATGAAGGCAAAATGTCTACCGAGTAAATTTTAGTATTTACCGAGTTATAACCGAGTTGTAACTGAGCTATAACAAAATGCATTAAATGGTTACATGCGTTATTTAATGAAGGAAGCTGATGAGCCAGAACTGATTAAATGATTGGTATGTCGTAAATATAGTTTGTTAATGAATCTATGCCAAAGGAAGGTCGGCATGAAGATCTATAGCGGAGATTAAACCGCAATACCCTAGCACAAGTTCCAAGAAATATATGCAAGTTCCTAGGCAGGGTAAAACATTTTCAGATCGAAAGATGCATTGAACCTGGACAAGTTTGAAGATCTGATGGCTATGATTGATCATGGGAATGTGATCAAGGAGATTAAGCGGTTAGCTAATTGTTTATAAATAGGGAACTGTTGATAAACAATGGATGCGGGCAAGTGTATGCACAGGGATGCTACATAGTGATTACCAAGCACAGAAGCTTGAAGACCTGTTTTGAATAACAGAGTATAGAAGCCCAGCAGATGGACAAGATTAGTTCTATGTCTAGATTGTATTGAACAAATAAGAATCTGCTTTAGCATTTTAGATGTGAAGTTGCAGATAGATTTTTATTACTGTTATTTTGTGAAAGTGACAAAAAATCTCTTAACCGAGTGGACTTAACAGTCTTATTTGTAAAACCCTCTAGCAAGGTGACATTCTGATTGAGTGTTTGAAATCCTTTAACAAGGTCACTTCTAACAAGGTGAAGATCCTAACAGATCTGAGGGAAATCCCTTAACCGAGTCACATCTAGCAATGTGTTTGTAATCTTTAACAGGATTTGCTTTTAACCGAGAATACTCTAGAAGAGTATATTTCTTAGTGGATCTGAAATCGCACAGTGGTTTTTCCCTATTTGGGTTTCCACGTTAAATCTTGTGTTATGAGGTTTATGATGTTTATATGCTTTTGAGTTTGCATGTTTAACAGTTTTGGTTATATTACTGAAGTATATGTTACCGAGGTTGAATTTGATGTTTTTATAGAAGATTAAGTTTGTATGATTCACCCCCCCCTCTCATCTTGTTGGCTATTGGATCTGTACTTACATTTAGTATCATAACTATCAATTGGATAAACCATTCATAACCTTCAAGTTCACCAGCAACAATACAACAAAGAGAAGAGTTGTTTGAGAGAATTCATAAAGGGGCTCGTATACCTTCTCAAGTACAGGTAAATCATGAACATCATCAATGTCATCTCAATCATCATGATCAATTGCACCACTAAATGTGTCATGGATCAATGTATTTGTACCATCATCTTCATCTGTTTTTTCTGGCGCATGATCATCTTCTTCCATATGATCATTAACTTCATCTTCGATATTCGCAGCTCCATGTTCCTCCGCTTGGAAAACCACATTCTCCGGGCTGTAATAATCCATATCATGTGCCCTAGGGCACTCCACCTTTATAATAATGATCGACACAAATAAACCATGATCATGATCAAGTGATTTATTTTATATATGCAAAATGTTAAAATGATATAAACATTTACAAATTCAATCAATATAAAGACATAACGAACAACTTACCAATGGACGATAATCATGACCCCCTTCAATGTGATCATGCTGCCTACAATATTTATCAGTTGTTGTCATAAAAAGTCTTCTTGTCTTTAAGCCCTTTCAATTATTGAAAGGACAATAACATTTCCCATCACCCTTTCTTTTCAATCTATCCCACAATCTAGCAATTGTCTCTTCATTTTATTCTGGAATAATATTATCTAACATGAATTTTTCTTTACCAAGCTTGAATATTTAGATCTTCAAAAACTATCAAACTCACACTCCAATAATTTTTAATCATAGATAGGCAATCTGATATTTTGCACCAAAAAAATTCGGCTTGTAACAAACTGTCATAAGTATAGCAAATTCACTAGTATAGCAAAATTTAAAATTTTCATCAAGATGCCATAAACAATGCTTAAATCTAGAGCAACACCAACTCGAAGTTTGCAATTAAAGAAATTAGCATTCAACCAATAAAGTTCAGAATTACCATTATTAAAGCTCCAAAGTATATGCAAATTTGATTAGAATGGATCAAGTTGAAAAGTCAACCACAAAAGTGCATACATTTAATTTGACAAAAGGTAAAAGATCCTCAGAGGTCATGAATTGCAAGCCTAAGAACTAACTCTACTATTGAAAATTAATTGCAACAAAAATGGGGGCATAAACCATGATGAAAACACGTCCAATGTTGCAATAAGTCTTCCTAGTGAACTAATTCGACTTGCAGCTCTATTAGAACTCCTTGTTTAATCTAATCATATCTGTTGCAATTAAAAAACATTCATCAAAACCCCAACAAATGCTAACCATATACCAGTTGGCCCACAAATTAAGGTGGTGTTAACCATATACCCGTTGGCCCACAAATTTAAGTGTATGTCAAAATAGCATCAAAAATCAAGGAGCATCGCAATTTCGATGAACATCATGCAAAAATTAAAAAAAAACAAAAAAAACTCACATTAAATACATAGGTATCCGACGATAGAATTAATTATTGGACTCGTCGGAATTTTCAGTCAAATGAGTTAGTGTGTCGATATATTTAATATAAAACTTTCTCAAATTCATAACCCATTTAGCCAGTCTTCCTGTAAGTGTTGCCTTATTTTTAAGGTATTTGAGTGGATCTATTCTTACAATGAGCTTTGTCTTGTGAGTTAGCATGTAATGATGCAATTTCTACGAAGCAAAAACCACAACAAGACATGTGCACTCAATTGAAGTGTAATCAAGCTCATAATCAACCAATGTTTGACTGATGTAATATATAGCTCTCTCTTTACCATCATGATCTTGTTGTGCCAAGAGTGTCCCTAGTGTTGTTTGTGTAGTTGATATGTAGAGCAATAGGGGTTTTCCTTGAATAGGTGGCAATTGTTAGAATCAGGGATCACTAAGAGGGGGGGTGAATAAGTGATCTATCGAAAATCAAATCCACAAACTTATTCTTTATCCACAAGTTAGCAATGCATAATAGAAAAGAACATAAACATGCAACAAATAAACCATAGATCCACAACACTGGAATTTTTACGTGGAAACCCGGAAAAGGAAAAATCATGGTGGGGCTAAAACCCACAATATTTATATACTATGGCCAAGAGTACATAAATATTACATAGATGGGGAATGCACTTGCATTCAGGCTCACTGCTTAGAGCTCACTGCTCAATTACAATTGCCTGGAAGGATACAACCTTTAGGGAAGTCTCACTGACTTACAATTTGATTGCAATGAGAGAATACAATGAAATGAACTCTGAGATTGCATTTGACAATGCAAGAATGAGTTCTGGTTAAGCACAAGATTTTTGACTGTCCTCACTCTGCAAATAGTCTGTTTCTATCTCAGTCAGCTATCGGATTGTCTGTAAACCAAATAGATACGTGAAACTGCACTCAATCGCACCAAAACAGATCACCACACTAATATTACACCGAAAACCAATCGCCAAATCAATCGTATATATCCGATCTTAACATAAAAGTAATCTCCTTCAAATCGTCTTGAGGAAGTGTAACGTGTATCTCCAAGTTGGCTTCAATCGCGAACACAACATAGCACCAGACCAAAAGATTATAATCACACGCTTCCTAAGGACTTTTCCATTCACCAAGAACACGAGATCAACCACCAAAATCACCGCAATCATCGGAAATCATTTTGGACCAAAACAATACTGAGATAAACTTGTTTTATTGGTTAATAGTCTACCAGTTAAATCCAACTTCCAGATACGATGAATCACGATCATTGGATCGAATCACCAAGATGAGTTGCCATCAATGAGAACCCTATACCAATAAGAAACTACTAGAAGTCACTAGATGAGTGCCAATTTCCAACAATCTCCCACTTTGGCATTGATGGCAGCACCTATGAAAAATGTCTAAGTGTTGAAACTTGTGAAACTTGTACACCGGATCAAGAATGAATGAATTTTAAGGATCCCCCTTAGATCAACAATCCAAAATCTACATCACCAAACTATACACTCCATACATACAATCAGTTTGTACATTTTTCACCTGATCTCTCCCCCTTTGATAGCAATGCCAAAGATAGGGTGTGCAACAAAATTGCCTATACATATATACACACACACCAGATGATCAAATCTATACATGATTGAGTATATCTGCATATGCCATCTTAAGGAATTCAAGATAGGTGTTCCATCCTACCTACAACTTCTCTAAAATTGAAACAAAACCATTCAAAATATAAGCATGACATTCTATGGTTGCAATCTCAGTTGGGGTCTCTTGAGATGTTTTGAATGCAGTCCATCTTATGATACACTAAGGTGTCCAACTGGGGACCAATTAGGTTTTAGAGTTCACCTGTCCGCCTAATAATTCTCTCCTCCTCAAAATTCCTAATCTGCTCCATAACAGTCAAAATTTGGCCTTCAATACTGTCGATTAAGTTAGTTGTAGGATTATAAGCCTGAGAAATATGAGCTAACTGTTCTCTACAATTGTCTATTTTCTTGTCTATCTCAAAAGTAAAATTGGTCAAAATTAGAGAAGACATAAATTTTGCCACCTTCCGCTAAGGCCTCATCAATCAATTTTAGTTCCTTATCAGTTGGGCCTTATCATTACTAATCATTTGCAAAAATGTTTGAACTTTGGAATCTTTACATTTCTCCATAGCCTGCCTAGTTGATGCCTTGTTCAAAGAATCAAACTAGGTGGATATATGATCTATTAAGTTCTGAAGCTTACCGGATGAACTAGAATTTGCATCAAGTTGTAGTTCCGGTATGACTTGTTCCAAAACTTTAACTGATTTCTCAATAAGTCTCTTCTCTTCTGATTATGATTGAGCTAACTCCTGACTATCTTGCGCTTGGAGAGCAACAACAACAATCATTCTCTCTACCAGAGACATCTGATTGAAAGGTTTATCAAAATTGATATTAAACTGTGGAAAGTTCCCTTGGCTTTGAATTTTGGATGTGTCAATTGCCATAAGAATAAGAGTTTCCATTGTCTTACTCTTCCCTTTATTCGATTTTTCCTATTCTTCTTCCTCCTTTTTCTCAACCTCATCTTGACCAGATTTGTCTTCTTGGGTGCCTCCTATGCACCGGAGTCACCACTTGGTGCACCAACCTCTTCCTCAATTGATTTATCATTCTCTTTAGCAGGCTCAACCTCTACAGAATCCAAAATTTGTTTCTCTGCAACATCTTGAGTGTCTTCCTCTTTATTTACATCATTTACCGGAGGATTGTCTGATTGAGTGACTTCATCTTGTGAAACAGTTTCAACTATTCAATTCTCAGTGAGAAACTTCTTCTAGATTGCACTAGTTTCTCTCCTTATTTTTTCAACTCTTCCAACTACTAGGTTGTTTACTTTGTGCTTGCTCTTGAATTCCTTTTTATTAGCTAACAAACTCAATCTGTCATTTTTCTTAATAGTGATACTGGTGCACTGATTGACCAGTTAACTCTCCTTTATTTCTCTATCCATTTGGCTAGTAGATTTTCTCCTAGCATAAACTAAACTACAACTTCCTCAATCTGCTTCTTACAAAACTATAGCTTCCTCAATTTGCCTCTTATCCTTATCATCCATATTCTCATAATATATATAAATGTTATTCAAGTTTCCATCTTTAATAATTTCATCAATTAATTCTTGAATAGACAGTGGAGGAATAATATGATACTCTATTTTGGAAGTCTTCATCTTACCAGATTCTATAGCCTCATCCAAGTCAGATTTTATCTTCTTTCCTCACTTGGGCTTGCTTGTCGGTACAAGATCAGACCTTGCTTTCTTCTCCTTCTTCTCTTTCCTTTCAGCATTGGATTGGGGTTTCTAGATAACCCTAGCAAACTCTCATTTCTTCGGAGCCTTAGGAATGTCCACATTTGACTCAGTTTCAGATTGTGCCAGAGAAATTGCCACATACTCTCTTTGGGGTTTCTTCTTCTTCCTCAGAACATGTTTACCGTTTGTAGATAAACCAAAGGGTTCTGATCCAGCAAGAGGTGTCTTCACCGAAGCGGGAGAAGGCCCTATTACCTTCACCTTGATTGGAGCAGGTGCATTCTTTTGTTTCTTTGCTTCTTCAACTGCATCCCTAGCAGCTCTTGTAGCTTCGACCTTCTCATGAGGGTGACCTTCTTCAACAAGGATGTCCTCCACAAGCTTTGCAAATTTTCTTTTTCTATCCGATTTGGTGAACTTGGTGTGCAACTCCATTGATTTCTCTTGGCAAGTTCCGAACCTTTCTTCTTTGGTGTCTATCAGAGCATTTAGTAGGTGTTGTGCATAGGCATCCAAAGTGGCTTCATCAACCTCATATCCCATAGGCATTATCCATATTATCCGGAGTTGAACCGCTTTCATAAGACATTCATCTTTGTTCACCATAAAGTAGATTGTCCCCTCATATTTCTTCACAATTTCTTTGGGGATTCCGACTCTCTGTTTAATTTTGTCCTGAAAAGTCTTGAAGAATGCCCACAAAGAAGCATTTTGATTGTCTCTATTATCGAGTCTATCAAGCCCCTGCTTTATTTGTTGGGCCACTGGTCTGTCAAAATCCCACTGCACTCTACCGATTCCTGGGATCTAATTCATGAAGTAAAGCACCAGACAGATAACCAAGGAACCAAATTTGAAGACATGCTTTTTGTCTTGCTTAATTTTCTTCAAATTTATCATTAACTCCTCCAACAGAACAATGCATAGGTCATGAGTATCTTCTTTGACCATCTGATAGGTTGCATAGATGGCAGTGCCAGATATAGAATTGAGTCGGTTAGACTGGTACACTTTGTAACCAATTACCATCACAACAAACTTAACATCATCCTCCTTGATTGTGGCGATTTTCATTGAACGCCCATCAAACTTTGCACTAGTTAATTTGTTGACTGTAGGGTTTGTGAATTTGCATAGCCTTGGCTTGTCACTGGTTTGATTTAAACAAGTTACCACTCTAATGGCATCTGCAGTAATATTATAAGGTTGGTCCACTGATGCAAGAGCACTGGTCTAGTTCTTACCGGTTGGGCAGTTTTTAGTGGAATTGGTTGAGAGCATGACATTTCTTCTGGTTTGAGTGTTTAGTGTTTAGGTTTTGGGTTTATTCCCTCATGTTCGTGATCTTTATCCTATTCGAGTTTGATGGCATTTGGATTTGTTCCCGGTAATGTTATAGATCCTGGTATTGACCTAGTAATTGATATGTTCTTATCGGTTAGCCTGGCAGTGTGTTAAGTGAAGTTGGATCGGGTTGCAGTTGATCTCCGTGACTTGCAGATCATTGGAGATGTTTCTTTGGGCCTTGGCCAGTGTTTCTGGAGGTCTGCACATCGTTCTATGTTTTGGAGATGTTCCTAGTGATTTGAACCGACATATTACCTTTGCATGTTTCATGAACCGGTTGGTCTTTGGGCTGACTTGATTGAGTTGTAATTATTTGCAGATGGTATATATGAAAGCTAGTGAATCATTTGAGAGGATGAAAGTTAGAAGATATAAGACAAAATTTTGAGATCGAGCGGAGATGTAGATCTGGTTGGATTGAGGCTGGAAGGCTAAGGTCTAGATTAGGGTAGAACTGACAGACTGTTCCCAGAAGCCAATTTGATATGAGGATGATCTGCGGGTCTTGTAATTATGTTGTAAACATTTGTATCCTGGACTGCGATCCAATATGTGGTATGTTTAATCCTTCAGTCTGTAATAAGATTTATTCATGTTATTTACCGGTTATGTGTTATGTGTTGTTACCGGTTATTCTTGTTGTTGTTTTGTTACTGATTACCAGTATATCTTGCATGGTTTATGTTTTTAGCTGCAAGGTTGGGTTGTCCTTCATTGGATCTTCCTACCTTGACTGCATCATCTAGCCATATAAATTCAACATGGATCCTGCTCAGTACATACCTCACCCATTCATTTTCATCAAATAACAAAAGTTTACAAATTGATTGAAGCCCTTCCTCTGCAACTGCGCAAATTCTAGCTTGGGGTTGCCAATCTCATCCATGATGTTGTCAGTATATAGGTCCAAGATATCCTCAGTGCCGATCTCCTTAATCTTAGAGTGAATGTAGGCTTGTACATCATCAACGTGCAAAACTCCATGTGGAATGAAAGAGAATGCTCCAACTGGGTCGACCTCCATGGATTTGTAGGGGTGCTTCTTGAAAAGAGGATGGGTCCTATCCTTGTCTACAACAACTAGTAGAGTAGCAATGGAGGACGAGGATGCAATTTCAAATTTTCAAAAAACCAAAACCTTTACCATTGTCAATGGAACCCGTCAACCCTTTTGAATGTATTACAAACAATGGTAAGAATAAATATTACAAAATATTTTATCAATACCTCTTAAGTGCCTTAGGATACTTTCCAAGGATGTTGGAACCATGTCATAGGATTTACAAGGTAGATGTCACCTTGAGCCTAATAGCTTTTTGCTTGGTCTCCTAAGCTTATTCCAAGTTGAAAAGCTATCTTTTTATCATCTAGTGGATATACTGGCTTTTGAGTCTTTGCCTACTCTTAGGTTGGTATACTTCACTTTTTATCCATTTTGTTGGGCTCGCAAGGCTAGTTCAAATCTTTTATCTTTATCTTTATCATTTTCAAGATCTTGCTTAACTTTGATTAATTTTAGCTCTGAAGCAACAATTAACTTTTATCAAAATCAAAGTATCCTATCTTATTCAAGATATCACATTCATACAATACAACTACAAGATCACAACACAAGAAAACATGGAATCACAACAATCTAATTCAAAAATCTTAAACTTTTTAAAGAGGAACTCAATATTTATTTGGAATGTCAAAACATTTACCTCCTCTTGAAGATTATAAAAATATTCAACTTATAAGAACTCAACTATCAAAGATTGAAGTTGAAGATCTAGATAAGTAAAATAGCATCCAATAGTCCCTTTCCTAATCAAAGATCAAATAATCCCTTCCATCCCATGTAATGATAATCCTCCACTTCAAAAGAAAGAGATCCCTTCCACCCCATCTAATGATCATATTCTACAAGAAAGGAAAGATACCCCACTCCACTCCATGATCCTATTAGAGTGCTAGCTAGAGAAAATGAATGAGTGAAGGTCTCATTCATACATCTCACAAACATTCGATCAATGGATGAGAAAATTGAGAAAGGGTAGGACCTATAATTAACACATCGATTGATGAGGTGGAAGGATATAGAGGGTGTAAATGCATAGAAAAATAAATAAATAAATATTTTATTTGTTTAAGTTAGAAAATTACATAAATTATTTGAATTTATTGAATTTTAAGAGGAAGTATTATCTAATTAAATATTTTTCAGAAAAATGTTTAATTATAGTGAACCAAAAGATGAATTAATTAAATAATTGATAATGAATTAATTAAATATTTTTAATTATTTAATTAATATAAAAAATATTAGCTTATTAAATAATTTAAGTTTATTCAATTAATATGAATAAAGGAATTAGTGAGAAGGTGATGATATGACAAGACAAAAATGTATTAGTCATTTTTATGTCTACCATAGTACTAAAGTCTAGATTAAATTTGTATAACAAATTAAATTTAAAACACACATATATAGGTTCATTAATATAGTTTGAAGTAGGTGGTTCTCATATTTAATTAATTCTTAACAAATTATATATGGAAAACAAAGCAACACAATCTTTGTAAGATGAAAAAAAGATAAAATACACAATCATTCCATTAAACTATTTATAAAATCAAAACTTAAAAAGTCAAAAGAAATAAAATAAACAAATTAACCACCCTCTATCTTTGAACACAATAAAAAACGTTTATATTACTTATTTGTTAAAAATAAATTAATCACATTTAAAGAAAATGTATCTAGAATTCAAAAAACTATATATGTTATAATAAAATACCATTTAAATTTATAGAAATTACTTTAAAGAATCCATAGAGAACCTTTTTCACAAATTTCTAGACCATTTGGATACCTAAAAAGCCTTTATTAAGGTTTCATTTCTTTAAAAAAGTTACTCCCAATGGGGATCTAATTTCAAAAAATGGTTAAGATATTGTGCTAAAGGCAATACAATCATATCATTGGACTATAAAATCTCGTGCTAGAAATTAATTTACAATCACAATAAAGTAATAGAGCATCACATTGGTGTTTGCTTAAATTGTTCAATTTGGCTTAGAATAGTGTTGAAGAAGTTTAGATGATTATCTTCTCTAGGTGGGTGCAAATTTCTATGAAAATATTTTAATAGGAGCCAAATTTCTATGCTGAGTCCTCTTCCCTAGCAATTGGCACCTTTTGGGAAAAGGATTGAATGTGATAGTTTGTGCCATTTAATACAAAAAAATCATTGAAGGTTAGATGTGGTCATGGAAGATTATTGTATGCTTGTTTGGAGACAAGTAACTCACTAAAAGACACAACTTCGCTTTAGTACCTTTGGAAGCATTGGAAAACCTTGGAATAAGAATATTTAATGTTGTTACCAAAGGGCAAGAGGAAATAAATCTAGGGAACACTAATAAATAAATATAGGGAACACTAATAATAGTCAAGATGTGCTCCCAATGCACGAGTCTTACAAAATAGTAAGTATGAAAAGTTTGAAAGTGTAATCATTTTTTTAATAATCTGTGAAGTTCAACGAAATTGCCTTGTAGATTTTTCCTTTCAACTTTTGCAGAGTTTTATATCGAGTAAAGCTTTCGAACACAATTAAAATAAAATATAAAGTTGGATAGTTGGAGTCCTTTTGGGATTGATCTTCATCAAAGTTTATTTATTGTGAATTCTTTTAAGACTATTTACTTAGACATTTTTAACAAAATTTATATAATATCACATTTCAATTTATAGTTCATTGTGAGCCTATCGTTTTGTTTAACATTATGTTGCACTTCATTATTATTAAATGTTAGTAGTTTTATTTTATTTTTGATGAAAGGATTGAATATTAAAATAAATGTATAAAAATATATATTTGAAATTTGAAAAAATGGATAGCATGGAATCACACTCTAAAATTAAATTAGTTTAAAGTTAGGAATCACAAAATATAAACATGACAAAGTCATGCATGAAGCAATTTATGATCCAAAAAAAAAACAAAAAAAAACATGTACCAATTTATTAGAAAAATATTTGTATAAAAAGGACTAAGCACTAGGATAAATTCCAAAAGTAGGAGGGTGGTACTGGTCCTTAGGATCTACTTGCCACTTTGCAAATCATGTCCATCGTCTATAGTATGACATCATTATTGGCTATAGAGTTCACTTCATGCACATGGTTTTGATTGTTTTTAGGGTAGAGAGATAACTACCTTGAGCTAAAATAATTTATCCTAATCAAGAGGGGGTTCATCCACGCTGATAAGAGGATGTGGAGTGATGTGGTGGTGGCGACCATCGTGCATTGTAGTTAAAATACATGGGGTCCAGACTAGAGTGTTGTCTAATAGACGATAGTGACAGTGGAGTGGTGGCCATCCTACAAATTTCTTAATGATGATGAGTGGACTCTAAATTATTGTATCTTCTAGACTAGCAAAGGGATTTGGCCCTAGTTGGTGACGGTGACACCTTGTCCTTAGTGTAGAGAGCATTTCCCCAATGGTCAATTAGGGTCTAGAGATGCTTGAGCTCTAGTGCAACTTTAGTAACTTGAACCTGAATCTACAAGAGCACATTGGAGATAACCATTAATTTGGAGCTAGTAGTAAAATGAATATTCACAAGATTAATAACAAAATGTATAGTTCCTATCTTTTTAGATATAGAAGAGAATCCCCATTCTTAAAGCATGCTATAGCTAAAAGAACCCGATTAAAAATTTGGCTCCATCTCTAAGATTATGCCAAATAAATAATGCTAGTCCTTAGGATGGAAAAAATATGTATCCACCACCAAAAATCTTGGGCATAAGCATAATACCAAAAAGATGGAGAATATTTTGTAGTTTTTTATAGAAACAATATATTTAGTTGGAGACACCAAGATGCGAAAGTCTAGTGCCAATAAGAAAGCTTGGTACAATAGGCACCAAACAAATTAAGAGATTATAGGGTCCACATAGTATCATAGATTGTATGAAGTCTTTTGATCCACATGAAGCTAGGTAAATGAAGATCTCATTTGTCATTCATTTTTAAATCATGGGTAGATGAGGTGAGACCCACTCGTAACCTTTCCTCAAAGTGTAATTACAAATTGTGTCATTAACATCATTTCTCATCCTTCTATTGTGGCCTACAACATAACTACAAGAGCATCCCAAGATGCAAGAGCAATCTTACATCACCCAAAATAGTTTTTTTCTTACATTGTTTGTTTGTAAGTTTCCAATTACATTTGAGTCATCATAGATCTTACCATATTTTACCTTACTTGCACATTTTAATTTGTAATTGGGGATATACAATCTATATAAATTCTATAATCTTACATGTAATTTTTAATAAGTTTTTTATCACTATACAGGTCTAATTTATCCTTGACCTATTACTGGACATAATAAACATGCATATAGTCTAATTGATCATAGCTTGTGATAACAAAGGAATGTATTATAAATTACAGTGGACCCAAAAGATCTGATGATATTAACCATATTAAGGTTTGTCAATCCACCATCATTGCTTTCATTTTTAGAAATCTATTCACACATTTTTTATGAGATCGAGCTTTATGCAACCTTGCAACTAACCAGAAGGATAGAAGCTAATGTATAAACATCCTTGAACATCATTAGAAGTCAATGCATATAGTAGAAGATACATTAGTATGGCATTGTATTGCAAATCTTTTTAAATTCTACAATTTTACCATTTATAATCAAATGGTTAAGGCCTATTATATTGGAATTCCATTGTGGTAAATTGATGAGGAACATTTGGGTGCACGGGCAATCCTGCACAACCAAAAAAATTGAATTATCTCTTTCGCTTTAAACTTTGTTGTGCTTTGTGTTTTGTCCAGATTAAACTATTCAACTTTGGAAAAATTTATTGGCACTTATACACCTAAATTATTTGCCTGTAAACTACGTTTATATTTAATTCTTTATGGGATTAAAAATCCACACCCAGACAAGGATGGACATTAAATACACTTTTTGGGAGTTGAAAAATTTGAAGATTGTGGCAGCAGATAATTGAAGTATTTGAAAGGCATCCAAACTTGGGAGATTCCCATGCCCAAGTTGGGATTATGGACATAAAAAGATAGCTGGAATGAATGGAGTATCGCACGCCCAGGCCTGGTAAAGAAATTCTGAGAACTTGAAGCAAAAAGTGAAGAGCAGTTTGTTGAAAGAAACGGGAGAGTTGCCATAGAATACCTGGATAAGTTGGCACAAAAGTTTTTGAGTGAAATCTTTGTGTCTGTTTTCTTCAGGGTTTTGTTGTTGATTTTGAAAATTCTCTGAGATAGAGCTTGTTCTGGAACTTATTTCATGTAGCTTGTCATTATATTCATTTTCAGGAATGTGCAACTAGTGTATTTCTTTATGTATGGTTGCTACTATAGAAAAACTAGCATAAAAAACACCATGATTGCTACTACAGAAAAACTAGCATTATTCTAAAATAGACATTTCAAGAGTTCATCTAAAACAGAATTTACAAAGAAATTAGAAAATGTAAGTATAATATATTCATGTAAACAACTTTGCAAATTTCTGTGTAAAGAAAATAAATATCCATCCTACAATTAGGGAATAAGTTGATCAACACCATATCCAAATTAACTTGACATTGGTGCAATTTTTATGTCTCACCTTATTGGGAGTTCTTAAAAAAATAAATAGTGTGTAGCTTGGCACTCGAAGTATTGACCATTTACAAGAGTATTTACAATACTTTTAACAGCGATCTATCAATTTTGTACATTTGTAATTTGTGCAATGGACACACTTAGAAAACATACTTGGTACAAGAATGCTTACAATACTGTTAAGATAGATTGATTTCTTTTTCACATTTGTAATTTGAGCAATAGATACATTTTTAGAAAGCATACTTGCATTAAGAAAAAATACTCAAGTCATGGAGGATAAAAGAAAATGTGGGACGGCAAATAAGTAAACAAAAATAATTAAAAAATTGGATTATTAATGTACAATAATCAAGATATATACATTTGCAGTGATCATTCCCTTCGCTCACTCATTTGCATTCATTATTACCGCTGCAAGAATCTTGATCTTACACACTGCAATACAAAGGAGGAAAATAAATTAGCCCATCAAAACCACTAAGTTCATTTTGTGGAGTCCAAAGTGTGAAGAGACATCATCTGTAGCGAACGTCTGTTCAGCCATACTCTACAAGTAAATTTAGTAATATTTGAACAAGTTAATTAAAATTTTGAACAACTTAAATAAAAGTTGAACAAGTTCATTAACTATAAGTAGTTGCGTTCAATGTCATTTAGTTCAAACAAATAAATGATTATACCTACTTTGTTTTACCGTGTTTACTTTCAAGTATATATGCATCGCCTAATACAGTTAGGTCTATTTATAATCCTTTCTCAAGAAATATTCAAACCAATCATGTTAATAAATTTACCATTTCCTTAAATTTATTTGTATACAATACACTCATACTTCTGTTTTTACAAATTTACATGAAGCTTCTCTGCTCCATTATATCTACGCAATTACTCATTAATAATCATGTATCATTTACTTATCTAACTATTATCATCATTCTATTCCATATATGTATGTTGGACTTGCATAATCAGAATTCACTTTCGAGCTATTTTTGTATTTTCTATAACTTTGGACGGATGTGCGAAAAATAATTAAAATATTACTTAATATTTAAGTTGTCGAAGGGTGAACTAAAAGACAATTTAAATTAATTATTTATAAAGGTGAATTTTCAGTGACTTAAGCGCTCGGAAATTGACCTCAGTTTTTTTACCACCTATGGTGCGAGTCTAAGGGTCCTTCAAAGACCACCCTTGATAGTTCTTAACTCTTTTGTTGAGGGATTTTATTTTGTGGCCTTGCTAAAGGTAATGATATTCTATATATTTTGTTTGATGTCCTCTAATGTCCTCCAACTTCCCTAATTATCAATTGTTTTGTCATTTAGAGAAGCTCCTCTCTATTGTTTCATCCTTTTAAGAGTTTTCTTTGTATCAAATTTCTATTTAGCTTGACAAAGAACCACTTTAATTTTTTTGTTGTGATTGTCTAGGTCCTTGTGAAGATCATTGGTTTTGCTAATTAGTGAATCTATTGCAGAAGTAACATAATGAAATGTTGAAGATAGGTAATGGGTTACGTTCGTCCAATCGAAAAATAAACTTGGCATAAGGCTTCCATCTCAAGGATTCTATTTTGAACATTTATTTCCTCCTGATCGCACATCTTCCTCTTCCCTTTACCTCCATATTGGCAACATTCAATGGAAACTCACCACTAATAGTTTCTGCTTGGGGCTTTCCCCTATCCTCTCTCATATTTTGAACCACAATATCATCCCTACCATCCTCGATGTCATAAGAAACATAGGAGCCTTTAAAGGAAAGGAGCACATGGTTTTGGGGACTTTCCTTTTGGGGGGTTTAGGGGGTAGTGTAGTGGGGTGGGAGTTAGGATGGCTTCAACCAAAGTAGTTTGTCATAGAGGGGTTGGGCTTTAAAATCATAGCATATTTAGAAAGCAATTGGATTAGAGATTCTTGTAGGGGAGAGCTTCCCTTAATTCTCTTAGCTTCAAGTACTATGAAGAGGGAAGGAGGAAAAAGGAAAGCTTACCTTCCTTTTATGCTAGAAATGACTCAAGAGGGCAAAATCGTAGGTGTAGATTGTGTTGAAACTGCCTTCTAGAGAAAGGTGGTGCATGATTTGGAGGGAAACCTCATCCCACAACCATGGAAGGGAGATCCTGGTGTACCCAATTTGAGCTTTATTAATTGTTTTGTCCTCCTTTAGGAAGATCTTCACCACCTCCTCACCATTGTGTCTATCCTTGAACATTTTTCTCCCTTTTGTAGATAGCCGGTGACTATGGCTAGAAACTCCTCAAATATATGAAACTTAACACCCCACAAGGTAGCAACCCTGGAGTTCCAATTTTCAACAAAGTTCCCTAGAAAAGTGATATCAAAACCTTTCAAATTCTCCATATAGGGAGTAAGTCATTTGAAGAATTCACCATTATTTTTTTATTTCTCTTCATTAGCTTCCAAGATTCAATTCTGTTAAGGTTCCTCCCATTTTAACCCTCTTGTATTTTGTCATATCCACTTGCAACTGTACTTTACTTTTGTACCTAAATTTGATAGCTCTTTACCAAATGCAATTGAAGAAACAATTAGCTCCCTAGGTCTGGTAAGGAAGTCTCTCAAAATCTTTGTGGTTTTCACCATGCCAAAGAATAATGAAGTTCATCATCTATGGAGAACTAGGGAACGTCCTTGTGTCATGAGAGATCAACATTGTCGATTTGTGTGATCGCCACCAGCTCATATAAAAAAATATTCATTTTGAGATCATTTAATAAACCTTTGATCATCACCCCTTTGTTTGCAAATAAATCTTGTAAATTATTACATTATCTATATGGGTTGAATTGCCACTTGGCAAGACAAGATATGAGGGTAAGGGAACCATTGATGGGTTATGTATAGACCAGATAGGGATAGAGACCCTTTGGAGACGCTTAATGAATCCCATCACTAATGGAGAAGCATGGAATGTCTTCATGTTGTTCTAATGTATTATTCTCATTAATTATGTTTACTTTCAACATTCATTTTTTAATACTCTTACAAACAATTACTGTCAGCGAAATTTTCATCCTTCATATCTTTTATATTAGAAGTGCTTTTTAGTATAACTTCCAATTTTTTCTGGCAAGACTGTCATGCACAGGAATGCCTGCATGAACACATCTCTATCTGTATATTTCATGTACATATGTCTTTGTTTGTTTGTTTCAGGCAGGGGAGGATGGTTAGATGGAAAGATACCTGCAATAACGTGATATAATAGAAGTCCTCCATGTGTTGCATTAAAGCAGTCCCATCTCTGATTGCTCGGAATAGATTTATCTCTGTTTGTATAAGTTTGTCAATAAGCTGCTTCTCACCTTTCATCTGCAAAACAATAACACATTCTAGGATTATTTGCAATTCAGAATAATTTTGACCCTTCAATCATTAGCCATTGATCATAAACCTTGGTTCACTAAACGAAATCCCACTTATAAAAACAGTCTGAAACAACCAAAAAGAAAAATATTTATTTCAATCCAAAAAAGCAAGATGATTAGATAGAAGGTGTCTATACAATAACAATTTGTTATAGAAAATTTAAGTTTAGAGACATGAACAAATTAAAGGATGTTAAAGGCGATTTCTTCGGTTTTTCTATAGCACTGGAGTGACATATCAAAAAATGAAACTAAACGCATAGAAGATATACTGAATTTATGTGATATGCCTTACAATTGTGCAGCTTGCATGTTCTCAATGTCCATATGATATTATTCATACTATCAGAAACTGAAGGATTACTCCATAAACTATTCAAACCACAGATATCAAAATCTTCAGGGTACCATGCGTCTGAAGGGCATTTATAGAAAATGTTTGTGTTTAAAATGGAGCTATGTACTCAATTCCTCAAACATTGAGATCGATGGTTAGCTCAAAGTCTATCTTAAATTTGC